>NW_017728947.1:19871849-19903414 GCF_001723895.1 Crocodylus porosus
TAGAGTGTTTCATTTTGTTTTCTTTAGTGATAACTGAGCTTCAACAGTCTGAAGGTTCTAGTCCTCAGGAAGGCCCAAATTTCAGATGATTATACATTTATTTTCTACAAAACTTGCTTGGGATCTTGATGAGAATAAGCTTTGTCTCAACGGCCTCCTGAGTGAAACCAGGTACAGTGCAAGGAATAGGCTGCACTCACTCAAACCAATTCCTCATGTGCCTGGAGTTGCAAATTTGCCTAGTGAACAGCTCAGCAGAGCCACCAGAACATACTATGGCACCCCATTTAGGCTCTCTGTACTGGAGTATGCACTGAGTTGTCTACTAGGGGTGTGCGAAATGGGCCCTATTCAATTCAGATTTGGTCTGAATCACAGACAGGGATTTGATTCATTGATTCGGATCACTGCCCTGATTTGAAATGGCTGAATCTGAATCTGAAGATTTAATGCTGATTCTGAGAATCAGCGATTAGGCCATAGACACAGCTTTAAATCTTTTCTCTACATACTTCGAGGTACCAGGTATGGCTTATGAATGCTGCGATGCTGGGGCAGATGGAGCATCCCACAGGATCGCGCGGGGGGGGGGGGGGCGGGTTGGTGTCAAACCCGGAAGTGGACCAGAAGTACTTCTGATCCACTTCTGGGTCCACTGGTGAGCATGCAGCTCCCCACCCCCCGGCACCCCTCCCCAGCTCAGCAATTGGTCACAGGGGACCCTAGGTGCCCCCCCGACCCAGGTGTCACCAGTAACCAAGCTGGGGGGCACAGGGGGGCCCCCTGCACATTCTCCAAACACAGAATATCCATGAAAAGATGAGACATATTTCCTGGTGGTGTGCCAACCCTCCTTTACAGGGCTATGCAGACATATGACTTGGGCTATGACTTCTAAAATTTCTAGACTTTCTGATTAGAAATATTTTAAGAATAGCACCTCATATTATTTTGGTTTAATTCTTATTTTATCAAACCTCATCACCCATGCAATTTTCTCAGTGTCATACAACTGTATCTTTTAAGACACAGTATTGAAACATGCTATGTTGTAGAACTTGAAAGTTCATCTTTAAATGAGTCCATAAAAATCTCCTCACAGATTCCTACTACCATGAGTCTAACAGTGAAAAATACTAAATAATATTTTATTTACTTATCCAAAAAAAGAACCAAAAATCCCCTCAGGAGGAAAATATAATTTTGCAAGGTAACACTAAGCTACATTAAAAGTTTAAGCATAACAGTCTGTTGTATAAGCATAAAGTGTTAAGAGATTATTCTGATGACCAGAACGTAGAGCATGCAAACACATAATTGCCATAATGAAAATGTGATCTTTAAATCACAGCAAACCAATAAAGAAGCAAAATTATCTTCTCCAAAGAACATTGTTGTGGTTTTTGGAGGGGAAATATTCATAAAATAGTATGTGACTAGAACTAAAAAAGGCTCACTACATGACTAAGAATGTTAGCATCTCCTACCATTTGACTGAACAATGCATTTGAAAGGTTATTTTCCAGGGAAGTTAATACATTTTCTCATCCTTGGTTTTGTGAAAGCGAGAAACAATCTCTTTTTGTACAGGGAGAAATTATTTTGTGAGGGTGCAAGTACTTATTGAACATGAAAAGGATCAAGCGTTCTGAGTTTGTCTTTTCTAGTACACAGGTGGTGATGGATTGAAAAGATAATTCTTGGAAAAGATAATGCTCTACTTTTGACAGCATTTTAAAAAATTCTTTCCCGTTAAGTTTATATTTGAAGCAGTTCCATAAAATGCTCATATGCATTATTGTTACCATAATTTTCCAGAGAGAGCACAATTCTCAAAGTGATTACTTTACTGCCATAGCAACGTGCAATCAATCCCCCACCTTTCATCATTATGTACACAGTAGCTCTACTAATAGTTCATTGTTGTGTTCAAATATTGGCATAGACCTATAGGAAATGCCAGCAGTGACACAGACTAAATACCCATGGGCAAAAAGGTTGATATTTTTAACCAAAATATACTCGAGAGGAATATAACTTTGTGTTTTAAACCAAACCAAAACCTGTTAAAACATACTAAGCATACAGTCCATAATCCCTCTTCTTACATGATTGTTCTATTATATGGCACAAGCTAAAAGAGCTAAAATTTATGCCTGCCAATTTGAGTTTAGAAAAGATTTGAAGAAGCATTAAATTTTACCCTTCCTGTGCCTACTTGTGCTTTATTTACCTGCCTGTTAACACAGCAGGGGGTGTTCAAATGGCATTTCAAGAACTGCCCAAAACAGTGCAGTGAACAACAGGTATGCAATATAACTTCTTAAAATGTGCACTGAATCTTTTAGGAATTGATATACTGAATGTTAAACAAACAGGCACATACGGGAAGCTGAGTGTTGCTGTCCAGAACTAATGTTTCAGTAGGAGTGTACCCATGTATCAAGCTACATACCTTTTACATTGACTTTTAAAGGGTGTATCTACACAAGACATATTAATATGCCTTAGCTTAGTTTACTGTGCAGTAAGGGTGCACATCTACACATGCATGTTCTTACTGCACAGTAAAAATAGCTAATCACAACTAAATTTGGTAACTGCAAATTCAAGTACCAAATTCCCAGATGGCCAAAAGCATGAAGCCACTACCCACTGGGGTCACTGTGGCCCCTGTTGCCTGCAGGGGAATAGCCTGAAGCAGGGGTGCTGGGAATCTGCTTCCAGGCTTTGCCCCACTTAAGCCTTCCCACCCCACAGCCCCCAACTCTGGGACAGAAAAACAGAGATGTTGTAAATAGTTTTGACATTGTAAAGCAGATTTTTTATTGTTGGTAGGTGAGGAGGGTGGTGGAGGGGTTCTGTTTCTTGGGGAGGTAGGGGACTCTGTGTTGAGAGGGTAAGAGGGAGGGATGGGAGTGGGTGATGTTAGGGGAATAAACTTTTTTGTTTGAAATATGTGCCTGGCCTGAGAGTGGTGCTGGGGTGGGGTGGGGGGCAGGGGATAACAGGGTGTGGGAGGTGGGGCAAGCAAGCTGGACCAGGGACTGCAATAGAAGCAGGTCAGGTGGGGCGTCCCACACCCAGTGCCCTGACCCCTACTGGTGGATGAGTTGCCCTCCTAGGGCATGGGCAGAGAGAGCCTGCTGGGGCCAGCAAGACCAGCACCAAAGCCAGCAGGAATATGGGGCACTGGCTGTCACTGCCAGGGGCAGAGCTGGAGCAGTGGGGTGCTGGGCCTCACTGGCAGGGGCAAAAGTAGGAGCAGCCATGGAATGGCAAGGCAGGGTGGGCAATGAGGGAGCTGCCACATGCTTCTCATGATCTGGGCATATGGGTCCTGGACAGGGAAGGGGCTGGCCAGGGATCAGAGGGAGGGGCTGAATTTCCAAGATGGCTACCAAATGCTGGCAGCTAGGGCCATACCCTAGAGCTCCCCCTGGTGGACACAGGGGCACATGGCAGGGCTGGAGGGACTTGGCACTAAATAGTCCCTGCACATGTAAATAACTGCCAACATTGTTTATTGCACATTAGCTTAATGCACAGTAAATTTAGTCATGATTAACTGCATATGTAGACATACCCAAAATGTAGGAAAATGCATTATCAAGCCCATATCCCTGCAATTACAGGCAACCACATAAGAGATGTGTAGACCCTTCTGGAGACCATTCTGATCCTTCCTATACCCAAAGCACTCCCTAAAGCCTCAGGATAAAGTAAGTATTTATAGTTCATCCCCCTCTTCGTGCCACTCCACCACCACCACCTTCTTCCCACAAAAACTAGTATGCCACAAGAAGAGAGGAAAGACAAGGCTGCCACCAACTTTTCCTCTGTATAAAGAGCCTTATAATAGGTTTGGAAAAACCACAAGTGCCTGGAATAGTTAAGATTTCTTGGCTACAACTTCACATGATCTTCATTGAAGGTTCTTTTTGCAGAATGTGATGTTGCAGGGGATTCCTGCATTTCTCCCTGGTGGCAAAGAAGCCAATGCAATCTTGGGCCAATTTGTAGTGCCTGCATGTGACAGAGCAAAGATGTGATAGACCCTCACTCTACAACTCTTCTGAATCTGCCAAATACCTTAGTACCAGAAATGAGTTAGCAAACCACAGGGAAAAAATAGAGAACAAAACTGAATGCTTAAAGAAGGTGGAAGGATTGGTTTATAGGGAAAAGTCAAAAGAACTTAATGTTTGTCATATGCCTGTAAGGGGACTACATGGGATAGAATATTTAATATTTTCTAGGATGCATGCAGCCAGATGAAACTGTACAATGGCTGAACAAATTAAACAAGAAGTTATAATCAGGAACAATGTAATATATACTTTAAAAAAATCCTAGTAGTGACTTATATTTTACTATGCTGTGGTCCTTTCTAAGGAGAACAATGTTGTCTCTATCATTAGAATTTTAAACTGATATTAGTTAAAGTACAGGATGATAATAATGAGGAGGAAGATACTGTTGATAAAATGTTTGTGTGTCTTAGGTACCCAGGATGTTCTCATTTGCTGATCTCAAAGTGCTTTACAAAAGGTGGATATGCTTTCTATTCCAGCTTCTATACCAAGGGGAGGAACCTCCCATTGACAGGAGATTTAACTAGTGACCCCAATATGTATTTTCCACCTATGATTTAAGGATTCTGTTCTGTTGCCTATATAATTTGGATTTCTTATTGTTAAAAGTGGCTAACTAAAGGAATGGTGTGATCTTCCTAATACAGTCTTCCTGAGCAGTAAGGAAACAGGTGGACTTTGCAGTAGTGCAAAATGGTAGGTGACCTTTGATTGTTCCACCTACTCCTCCTCCCTTTTCCATTTATCTCCAGCTTTTTCTGTTCTCTGGATGTTTAAAGCACAGTGTGAAATGCAAAAGTGAAAAATGTCACCATTAGAATCTGAATGTGTAAATCCATAAATTGGATTAAACTTCCATAAAGCTTAATGAAAAGCAGTGTTCACAGAGAGAAAATACATTATTGTTCTGATTTTCATTACGTAGTTCAGCAATGCAAATAATTAAAGAATCTGAAAGAAGGGGAAAGCAATTGCTGTTCTTAAATATAAGTTTCTATTACAGTTCAGAAGCAGGAACATGGGATACACAGGATCACACAGTTCAAATCCCAAAGTCATGAGGATGCAAATAAACTAGTAGGATCATGATTTCAACCTCCGTATGAGGAAAAAGCTATTGAGTGTATGTTGAAGGAGATCAAATAGGCAATAGTAATAAGATGTGACTTCAGCTTCCAGCATATGAGCTGTATAAATATAATAGCAGGGCAATGTTTCAAAAATATTTCACCTTCACTTCTGGAGAAGCTCATTGTAGAGTGCACAGAAGGGAATGAGGCTACTCTCAGCATAATCTTTCAAAGGAATCTGTTGAATCACAATAGTGACTACAATATAAATATTTTCAGCATCCTCAGAGGATAAATTAGCACTGTGATGGATACAAACAATGAGGATGTTGATCAAAAAGACCCTAAAGAAAATATAAGAAATTTAAAATACTTTCACTCAAGACATAAACTATTTAAGCATTTTGTAACTGGGCCACGGAAGATAGGCACTCCTTTAAACAAACAGAGAAATAAAAATGCAGGAAGAAACAGTATGAGTATATTTCATGGCAAGGTTATAATAAAACCTAACCAGAAAATAAAAGTTTGGTTTCATGAACCTTTTTGAAGTTTCACAAATTGTTTTCATTTTGCATTGGATCCAACTTAGATGTTTTGAAATTTCAGAGGGAGACTGATTAGTGATTAGGGCTGTGTGTAGATGAAATGAGAAGCATGTGCACGACACTTTAAAGTGGGCTAAATGCTTGTGCACCACTTTAATGGTGTCAGTGTTTGCACACCTCAGCAGCGTATTGTGCATTAATTCCAGCAGTTTGCCATGCCTAGAGATGCGAAGTGAAGCACCAGGCTATGTGTAGCTCCCTGGCTCTGCAGGAAGCCCTACAGGCAGCCTGGCAGCAGCCTGGGAAAGCAGGCTCCACCTAAGAAAAGCAGAGAGTCTGATCTCCCCCCTCACCCCTGGAGCTTACCTGCCTGCCTGCCAGAACTGTGCAGGGGCCTGGTGCTTCACCCTGCAGCTGCAGTGCCCCCCAGGACCACCCAAGCTGACTGCCTCCTGGGGAAGGGAAGGGGGGGTCCCACTACTGTAGAGGGAAGCACCAAACCCCTCCTCACCCCTGCAGCCCAGAGACTGCTTCCCCCACTGGCAACTAGCCCTCCCCTTCCCGCCAGAGATGCAGGTAAGTCAATGGGGTGTGTGCACCATGGGGAGTTTAATCAGCCCTAAATTGAAGCGGTGTTTTTTTTAAACCCACCACTTCAATTTAGGGCCCCTGTTTCATCTACACATGCCCTAGGATACTCAATTTTGATGTGGGTACTCAGGCAGGAAACTTGTAGAGCAAGTAATCCTGGTGATAGGGACAGCATGCAGGCCTTCCAGCCTGCAGTTACCCTTCTCCGGGCAAATTGGGGCTGAACTCTGGCATCAGGGCTCTGGCCCCTGTGCCATCTTCTAGCTCTGGAGAAGGCCTGGGGGACTTCTGCTTGACTCATCTCTGTCCCTAGGAGGAACCGAACAGTGGGGATATGCCCTTTATGCCTTCCCGAGACCAGAGTGAGCCAGGTCTCAGAAAGATCCAAGGAGGAGTCAAGTGAAGCATACAGGTGGACATTCTGGCATGAGAAACCCTTGTGTAGATGTGATCTTCGTTGCCATAAGTAGAATATCATTCTTGTGAATCCATCAGGTTTCCTCCATGAAAAACCACATGGATGTCTGTACACTCATGGTTTCTAGTAGGAGAGAAGCATTTCTCCTGCTAGAAATATAAAGCCTGTCCATGGCCTGAGACTCCAGTCACTGCTCCTATCAGAAATAATTAGTTCCTTCACAGCCCAAGGGAGTGCTTAAACCACTTGGACACTGGCTATTTGGCATCTAGTTTCAGCCTCTCACTCCATAGTCTTGACCATAAATTTCCTCTAAATATAAGAAGTCTTCTCCATTAAAGTGTCATCAGAATCAATTTGTTTTTACAAGTTTCAGTTTTGACAGATTGACATTATCCAACAGGAAATGTTCTGCTGAAAAATTCCTAGCTACCTCTAGTTATTTCAGCCAAATATGTTGTTATTGTATACTGTTTGTTTTATTTTAAGGCCTGGAAGCCTTGTTTGAAATTAGGAGTGCTTTGTAGTAGGTATCTATATTTATATAAATATAAACAAAAAGAGAAGACAGAGGGCAAGACTCCATTATAAATTATTATATAATAATATAATATAATGATACTACAACATTATTATAATATAATAATTATATCATTATATTATATTATTATTATTATAAACATTTTACAAAAGGGCAATCAAGGTTTGGAGATATGAAGGGTAGGGTGACAGATTGCTTATTCTCACCACCAAAACAATAAACCCCGCCCAACCATTTTACCCAAATCCAATCAGTCCTGGACATGAGTCAATGTGGATGCCCTAGAAATGTTCCATATCATTGATCTCACTGGAAATCCAGATTCTGAATACACTACCAGAACATCTGTGTCACCTCACTTCCAGTCTTAATACATGCAGAACACAAGTCAGCAGGTGGGATTTACTGTTTCCACAGCAAGACAGATATCATAAATGTCTTTCCTAAAGCCATACAGGAAATTCATGACTGAAGTGAAAATTAATTGAGCTCTGAGTCCTACACCAGACTCAGTCTAACCTGAGCCATACTTAGAAAAATAAAATGTAGCTCAAGTGAGGTCAGTAGTTAGAAACATACAACATACATAATGGTAGGTAAAATATAAATTGATACTCAGAGGGCTAAAAGGAAATTTGAATATATAAAGCTAAGAATATCAGGAAAAGGAAACCTAAGAGTCCTGGAGGAACTACAAGACACCCTGGAATTAAGGGGATGAAAGAAATATGGAAAATATGTTCAACTGTAAGATTTCTGAAAATAGAAGCAATTTTAAAATATATTTTCTGCAAATATACAGGCTAGAAAATCTTGGTTTTCTATGCGTTTATGGAAAGCAGCAGCAAAAGTGAATGGAAGTGGTTACAGCAAATTCAGTTTTTTAAAAATAATAACACAGATAACAATAACTGCAATTGCTGCTGCTGTTGTTGTTTTTGTTATTAACCAATCTCCACAAAAATGATCCTGAGACTGAACTATGGCATAAAACTAACATTGTCTCTCGCAGTCTAGATATTATTTAACATCCTTCCAGATGTGCACTTGAGTTACTCATCTCAGAAAGTTAATATAATCATCTACTAAAACTATACACTAGAAAGTGCACTATAGTTTTCATAGACATGCACCTTGGGTTTATGTCACCTTGGATGTTGACAGATGTGGTGACTTGTCACAAGATCAGCCACTGAAAGTGCTTTACAGACATGCACTGACAGAAGTGCACAGCTGCAGAACACTTCAAAAGTGCATGATTGTTCAGATGAAGATGTTCCATTGCATGAAGGTTCAGATGAAGATGTTCCAAAGCAGAGTACTTTCCTTAAAGTCTGTCATTGTGGCCAAAAGCTGGGCTCAGGTGATACAGCCCAGCTCTGCTCCATACACTGTCTTCAGAATAGGAGGGGGGGGGGGAAGGAAGGGCTGTGAGTTTGGTCTGGGGTTTCCCCAGCCAGTGCTTGTGGGTGAACTGAAAACCTCCCAAGGTGGTAGAGCTCCAATCCACCCCTACACACAATTCAGGACATTTGGGGAAACCCCAGAATGGACCTCCCTCTCTTGGCTTCCCCTGCTCCCATCCTGAGAGAGCATAGGAGTTTGGAGATGGGGCAGGGCTAGGGGTCAGATGTTGAAAATATGCAGCTTCTCTCCAGATTAGCTTCAAAGGGGAACTCAATCATGAACTCTCCCAATCCAACAGCAAATATCTGTTGGATTGGGAGGGTTGGTTTAACTCATGGTGCTTTCTGTGAAGCACCATGAGTTAGACCAGGAAGCTACACATCTGTCAGAGCCCCTTGATTCTCACATGCTCTATGTATAACAGCTGTTTGGGAAATGCTTGGAATTCCTGTATCTTTTTAAAACTTGAGCTTTGCATTTGCCTAATCCAGAGGTTTTCAACCTTTTTTAGGGAGATTACCCCTTGTGGTGGCAGCAGCTGAACGTGGAATGGCAGGATGGCAATGGCCAGACACAGAGCAGGGGGGTGGCAGGAGCCAGATGTGGAGTGGGGGGGTGGCAGCAGCCAGATGTAGAGTGGGGGGGTGGCGGTGGCTGGATGCAGATCAGGGCAGGGCTTGCATGCAGCAGTGGTGGCATGGGGTGGCGGATGGAGGCTCCCTCTCCCCACGTCCAGCTGGCTGGGCAGCACCTGTGAGGTCCACAGAGTGGAGCCTCTGCCCTTGCCCCTCCCCCACCAGTCTTGCTCCTGGAAAACAGCAGCATGGGGTGGTGGGTGCTGGCACTCTGTCCCTGCCTGCCCATGCATACCCGCTAGCACTTTTCCAAGTACCCCCAGGGGTACACATACTCCCGGTTAACAACCCCTGGTCTAATCTATGTGAAAAAAATAATAATAATAATTTGGGATAATGAAAAATGTCAGAAGTATATTAAAAGATATTCATATATTAACTAATACCTCAAATGAAGTATAACTTGACATGTTAATAATTGTTGGCATTTCTTAATTATATGGAAATACAAAATTACTCTGTAGCTTGAGAGAGATAAGTACAATATATTTACACATAATTCGTATACAAACAGAGTAATGGCATACTTATTTGTGCCCTTTGTGTAAACAAAGCCATAAACTGGACAGTTTCCATTCTGTATGATTGCAGGAGTAAATCTGTATTAGAAAATAATCTTTATGAAATTCTCAGGAAATCAACTTGTCTATTACTGAAAGCTTTACATTTTATAACTATTTTCACAGAAAAGGTGGCAAAGTCTAATATGTTGAACTATGCAAAATTAAATTGCCAAAGATATATATTCCTTCAATTTTCATGTTTGCCCCCATATAAGAATTTAACATTCTTACCACAAAGCTCCTATGATATGGGTCTAATAGGATTTCACACCTTTAATGCGTCAAGATTTGTTTTTATAGAGATTACATCTAGTTTTGCTCCCCACATGGAATACCATGTACTACTGTTTTTGACTCCGTTATATTTTTTTAACAGAAAAATCACAGCTTCTTACAAAAGTATAGTTGTGACACTCATCATCTTCCTGACCTCTGCAACATTGTACAAACAGTGTCATGTTTACCTTTGGCAATTGGAAGTGACAATGTTAGCTGACCTGACAGAATAAAAAGCCCATTTTTTACTAATGCTTATAAATATCATAAAACATGCAGTATTACATTTCAAAACAACATATTCTTTTTTTGAAACAAGACCTGGAGTCTGAATTTCTATTCAGGGGTGCTTCACTAACTGGGCACTAGGAAACTCAGCTCTTAAAGACAAAATTCCCAAGACATTTAGATGCTGAACATGGAGGAAGTTTTATGATTGTATGAAGCAAATCTCAAAATATTAAAAAATGTAGAGTAATGGCAGATTTGGGGCACTGTAACATATCCAGTTTTTTCCAGTCATGCTTACCCTCTCCAGTAAGTTATTTTACATTAGATGGGGTAAAAATAACAACATCCTATCATCAGCGTAAATGGTTCTTTTTTTTTTTAGTTGGCATTCTTGAAGACAACTATAGACTCTATCTCCTATAATCAGACTAAGAACATTCTTGGTCTTAGACACAAAAGGCTGTACATAACTCTGATTACTGCTCTATACAACATCCCGAAAGGTTGTCTCCATAGGTCTGCAAGATATTCAAGATGTAGATTTACCATACTCCTGTCACTAATTCCTATTTTAAGCTGAATGCAATGGAATGCTGGTGATGAATATAATCAGTTTGACTGGCTAAGGTATAAGGATTTCATTTTCTAGAAATACCCTACAAATACTAATTGCAACTATAGCTCCCATTAGAAAAAATCCATACTACTTTTTTGTTTAATTTTATCTCCAGCTTGTAATAATAATAGCAACTACCTCAATCCATTTCCTATGGATTAATGGCTGGCTAAGGTTAATGGCCTGAAGTGTAGCCTGTGGTCATCATCTCCTCCCAGACAGTTCTCAGTTCCCAGGAAATGTGTCCTGCCTCAACGGCTGTTTTTTAATTAGATCAGTAATTGGAAGTGGGGGCTGCAGTGCCAATCTAGACTTGGATGGGAAGTGGCTGAAAATTAAATATCTAATTTACATCCCCTGTTTTTTATGGGTTGGTAGTGCACAAAATTAAAAATACCTTTGCAAATTTAATTTTTAAAATAAAATTGTAGGTAAATGCTTGTAAAATGCCAGTGTTAACAATACAAACTACTTCAAAGCACTGCATGTGGGCATATGGCCATGTTCCTTGCATGACCCAGTACACAAATACTAGGGAATGCAGTAACTAATTTCCAAAGGTATCTAATGTAGGGGAATGTGTTCTCATACTATATAGCAATGCTAGGTACTAAATATTGGTTATGAATAACTACCAAGTGCTGGGTTGGATTCTGTTAGTTTATTAAAAATGTACAGCTTCCAGCCATCTACTATTATATTTAACAACAGGGTCTATGTGGAAAGCTTTATTTTCCCTCATCGGTGGTTGGATAAACCATCTAAGAAATGTTCCTAGACTAAAACTATTTGCATTTCTCTTTTCAATGAATAGTTATTTTCTGTACATTCATTTCATATGAAGAGCTTCTTACATATTAATCTTTATACAAGAGAAAGGTCCCAAACTCCTGCAAGCTGAGATCTGGCACTTTATTGAATTCATACTGATATTATGGACAAGAGAGACAATTTTTGTCAGATATGGCCACAAAAAAACAATTTATAGCCATGACCAAACACAAGAACATGGTCGTAAACAGCTTTAAAATTGGCTGATTGGTGAAAATCTGACCCCCACATTGCATGCGGTATCAGATAAAGATGTTTCAAAATGTAACATCTTTTGTAACTTGTGTCTGTGAAGCTGTTTTCAGAATGGGAGGGAGAAAAGGAAGCAGAGGGATTTTAGTCTGGGGGGCTTTCAGCCCCCCCACCCAATGAAGGGTAGGACGCATGTATTGCAGCCCCCTCCCCCTGCCAAAGTAGGGGACTCCAATTCACCCCAACCTTCAGCACCAGCTAGGGAACCCCAAGAATGAGCTCCCTCTGCTGTTTTTCCCCCGTCCCATTCTGAAAACAGCAGCACTGGCACAGAGCCTGGTTATTGCTATAGGAACATGGCTGTAGGCTCCCAGCCACAGTTACATTCCCCTCCTCCTGGAACCAACAGTGAACTTCTGTTTGGTCTGGCATAACAATGCAACTCAGAATGCTTTGCAAAAATCATTTTGAGTTACAGCTGAGAGCTGCTCTTCTGTCTGTGGCCCCCTATGTTGGATGACACTTAAAAAGAGCCTTTTAGATTTATTGGGGGATTATGAATTCAACAACAGCCCTTAGTAAGCAAGCTGTGCCATTCCCAGGCAGGTCACATCAATTTATATGACTGTTTAGTATCAGGCATGAGTGTGTACAAATTTTTACTGTTATCAAATATTTTCCTGACACTGAAATCAGTCACTGAAAATTAGAAACATGGCTTTCTAAATTAGCAATAAGTATCCTCTGAAAGAATGAGCAAGACTGCACATAAACACTTGGGCAAACTATTATACTGAAAGCATGAACAGACAAGTACAGACCATGATCTCTTGTCATCTCCATCTCTGCATGGAAGGTACCTAACAGCATGCAGGGGAATGAGTATTAACGACTATTTTCCATGTCACAGGTAAGCAATCTGTTTCGCTGGAGTAGGACCCACAGAAAAGTGGAAAGGGAAGAAATTCTCCAGCCAAGATACTTATGAAGTCCCCCAGTGTGCACCCAATGTGGGGAAATGATCCAAGAAAAATATCTGCCTACAGTAGTTAGTGGCAGTACTTCTGCATGCTTAGTACAGTACTTACTTGGAAAAGCACAGAAAGACTACCTTTCAGTAGCATGTTAAACCACTGATATCACTTGGTGTCAAAATAAATGTTTCCTGAGTGTCAGCACATCTTTCAAACTCCAAGCTATCTCGCAAAAAGCCAGTTGAAATGTACCCTTTATGCAAAAAGAGCATCAAATTTGATCTCAGAAAAATGCATTCATGTCCATCAAACTATATGATATGAGAAATTCAGACAACCTTGGTCTAGAAATATTAAATAAGTGACACGACACATTGACTTTGTGTGCCAAGTTTTCAAACCAGCCTCTGAAACTGCCTTCTCTAACTATTTAACCCCATTCAGTCCTCTCCTGCCCAGTTATTTACCTCACAGTGTTGTAAAACAGGCCCCCAAGAGAGAGAAACTATTTCTTTCATTTTTTTAATAGAAGTAATTTATACTATTATCTATTCTTAACTATCTTGTACCAGAGGGACAAATGTCCATGGTGATGGACTGCATACATAGTAAATGGTTTGTGTGCAGTTATATTTGGATAGCAATGAAAAGGGAGGGATGATACTTCAAAAATTTCTGATCGCCCCTAGCTACTGATTTACTAATAAAAGCTTACACAAGTTTCCAAAGGCTATCTATCATCAGAAAAAGTTACATCTATTCTAATAAGTGGGAAAGCATTGTTCAATTTTTTTCTTTTCTACCCTTCTACAGTGAACCTGCATGTTCTTTGTACCCATCTCTTCCACACTGCTCTAATCCCTGAAAAACAGTTAATACCTAAGGTTTGAGGGTGGGGTATATCTTTCTCCTCTTCAGTGCTTTTTGTGGCTTGGTTTTAAACCTAAGATGAAAGTATGTTTCAAAAATAGATGAATTAATAGGTTTTCAAGGACTCAAGGTAAAACAGAATAGCACTTAGGCACCTTATAAGTTGAGTAAGATCTGGCCGTAAGAACCATCTTTACTCCTGGACTCCTTTGTTGGCAAACTGAGAAAGAAAGGCTACAGCCTGAATGACTGAATAGACATTTAGATGGAAATGCATTCTATCACCTGCAATTCTTCCTTTAGGACACTTCTTCTACTTCTTCGCTGCTGTTCTACCAGTTTTGTAGGCTGCTTTCACAAACCATGAGGCCACTAATTTAAATTTAACTGAGACCAGTTGTTCTGATATCTCTTTCATTTACTAAATTCTGCTGCCTCAGGGACATTGTCTATCAGGAATAATACACAAGGTTATTGTCATTTTCTATAATTTTTGGCAACTATGCAAAGAATTTTAAGAGAAGGATTTACTGCTTATGAGAGTTAAGTGCCAAGGAAGAAGAGCAAGGGCAAGGAAAAAAATGAAAAGAAAGTGATTGCAGATGTCAGGTTTGCTGTTCCACAAAGAGTGAAAATCTTTCTTGCTGCAAGTAGAAACCATCCCTCTCAAACATACAAATACTATTGATTCTGAACAGGAGAAGATTTTTGGTACTCCTGGCAATGCTCCCAAACTTTAACTACAGTACACATAATAGCCTGTTTTAATAATGCATTTTATGGCCTGGACATGCCACAAACTATTATTGAGAGATGTTTTGGTAAGGAAATACTGCAACAACAGCAAAAATGTTTATTTAAAGAAAATGACAAAGTAAGTTTAATTATTAAATACTGAACCTAAATATACACAATAGCATCCTGGATGGCCAAAGTGGATACATGATGCTATGGACACCATGTTCACTATCTCCTATTCTCTGGGCTCGAGAACAACTGAAATAAGTGAAAAAATTAATATACTCAATCTGTTTTGCTCTTTTTTTTTTTTTTTTTGGTGTAATTCTACTTCCATGAATACATGTATTGCTGGTACCAAAGGAAGGAATTATAGTGCCTGTAAAACATTTCTCAGGTTACACATTTGGAGCTGAACATCCAATGAGCTTAATTTGGGCTTGATTCAAATCCCCTTGAATTAGTCCCATTGCAGTTAGTATGATTACTAACAGGCATGAGAGCAATGGAATATGGATCTTTATATCATCTGATATATTTCTAGCTGTATGTAACATGATTCTTCATTTCATTCTCCATTATTAAATGTTAAGGTTCTTAGATTTTGTTGAGGATGGAGAACAAAGGAAAATTCACTTTGGGTGTTCTCATGTTTCCTGCGTTTTTTCTCCTAACCAAATTTCAGACAGACTATCACTCTATGCTTTTAAGAAACACACTAAAACTACCTAATAAATAATGGTACAGGCAGAAGAGTAATTTTCTTCATTTATAAACTTAATTAATTCTTATATAGCTTCAAAATTGTCTTTTTTCCCATTGAACTTGAATTTTTAGCTGCACTCTGGTTCATCTCCAATTTCTTCACAGCCATTACACAGACTGATTCCGTCTGAAGTCAATAAATATGTGGCTGAATAAAGACCTTGATATTTGGCCTAGTTAATCTATGTAATACAGATGGAATAGTTGATAAATTACCTTCTTGGAAGAGGTGACACCCCATAATTTAACTCTGGCAAACAGTTGACTTCAGTTCTACTTATAATAACGGACTGTATAAAGGACTATATTGGCCTGCAAGTAACTGCCATAAGTTGAAAGACATTTTGAAGTAGGAGGAGTAGAAAAATGCCAAAATATTATTGTTTTTCTCACAATAATCAATCTTAGGTTATGTAAAAAAAACAAAAAACCCAAGGTAACATTTTAGAAACCCAAAAGTATACATCACACTCACAAAAACTTTTCATGATCATGATAAATGATATGACATGAGATCCTAAATTACCATGGCCTTTTAAAAAATATCCATAGACAAGTCAAAGCTACATTTGATTTTGTTTTTAATTGTCTGTTCTCTTTATAACACATTATAATTATTAACAATTTTTTACCATAATTATTAGCTAATAGAGTATATTTGCAAATATTTCCTTAAATATTTTTCCTGTGACCAGGCTTGGGTGGAACAAAGCCTGAGCTCTAGTGGAGACTTGGAAGCATGAGCACTAATTTCAGGACAGGCAGTTGGACTGGGTAGCCTTCTGCATCTGAGGAAAGAGTACTGAAAAGACTCCCATCAAATGACCTTGGAGAAATGACCAAGCTAAGTTTCATGGTAGAAAAACTTACCTTGAAATGCCTGAACAGACATTTGAATAAAAAGCCACAGAAGAGCAGAGACCTTGGAGTACAGATGCTGCATAACCAGGAGGGGGCTCTGCACATACCTGGATGTGTTCTGCAGGCTCCCTTGGTATGCTTGGTAACAGATGGCAGCAATGCATAGGGCAGCTGATTAGCTGACCCGAACTGTTCAGAGTCAGCCTGGCCCCAGTCTTCCCTACCCCACCTGGGTCACTTTGCCATGCTCAGGAGCTCATGTGCAGAGGCATGCCTGCACAAATATGTGCTGCTGCCTGTCCTGCAGGAAACACATGCCCCTGCATGTGCACACTCATCAGGACAAGCCCTTAGAGTCCAGACAAATGACACTTGTCTCAGATGAAGTGGAGTGGGAGTAAATCACCCTTTGCTCCCACTGGGATGCTGGAGGACTCTGCTATGGCTTCTTTTAGAAGGGTAAGTTGTACGCTTTCACTCTCAGGAGAAACTCTCCCATGAGTGATTTAACCCTTGTTTTTCTCAGGTTATTTTTTCTCCTGGGGCAGCCATTTTTGCTCTGGGAGATAAATCATGAACATCTGAGCAGCTAATCTTCCAGGAGAAACTGAGTATCTGTACATAGCCAGATAATCTGTACTTAATTACATGCCTAGATGTTCAGTGACTAGATTAGTGATTTACAACCTTTTCATGGTCAGGACATCCTGCCCCAACCCCTCTTCTTTTGAATGTAGCAGCATCCTCGGCTGAGAACCACTGTTAACAATCCCTCAGGTTACCTCAGTGCTTCTCAGCCAGGTGCTTCTGGCTCCAGATGAAACTGCCCAGTGTGCGGGCTGTACAGCACTCTCCCTGCAAAACCTCTGGGAGAAGAGTGTAAGAAGTTCTTACTTTTCAGGAGCTGTGTTACAACCCTGGATTAGCTATCCCTTCCAGGTACTTATCAGGTGGTTGTACTACACCCAAACCTTGTATGCCTTAGGCTAGCTAGTTCAGGACTAGTCCAGTGGTTCTTAACTGGGGTGACATGAGGTTGCTTCAGGGATGACACAGCAGCAGTGACCAGGTAAAGTTGCCCCAAGTGCTCTCCCTGCATTAAGGCTCAGTAATCAGCCTAAAGCAGGCAGAAACTGCTTCAGCTGTGTAACCCTGCCCCACCTAGCACCCCTACACGGCTCCTTGAAACAGAAGCAGATGGGACAGCTCACCAGCACTTGTTGCCAAGAGGAGTGTAGAGGATGCTGGACCAGGAAGTGCTGCATAGCACAAGGCAGCTTTAGGCTGATTAGAGATCCCGAATGCAGGGAGAGCACTTTGGGCAGTTTTACCTGGCCGTTGCTGCTATCAGTCTGAAGGGGCTTCACGGCACACTGATGGAGAGCCACTGGACTAGATGCTGTCCACAGCTAACTAGCTTAAGGCATACAAGGTTTGAATTTACTACAACCACCTAATAAGTATCTGCAAGAGACAGCTAATCCAGGGTTATAACACAGTTCTTGAAAAGTAAGACCTTCTTACACAATCAATTTGCTCCTAGAAGATTTGCTTTTCTGACTTTAATGACAAAAATTAAGTTTTACTACTTACTCCCTCTATTACCTCTCAGAGTCAACACAGCTACAGTAAAAGGGGATGAATTTTATTCCTTCTTGGGCATCATCAACTAAATGCTGTTTACTAAGTTGCAATCACCTGCACCTGTGCAACCCCCCAGGGCATAATTTAGTCTGAAAAACTATTTTATTGATGATAAAGCATCAAAAGAAAAGAACCCAACTTATTTCTCACATCCCAGATTGAGTTTTTAGACTTGGTATTTAGTAAACAACACTTGTAAATTGAGAACATGTGATATGGAATCACAGAGACACAGTACTAACAGAACCCATGGTACTATTTCTAAAGACTCAGTTTATGGAGTAGAGCTACACATTCAAGTATTGTCAAATCTAGGATTCATTTGATGGAATGTATTATGTAAACATCTTATAGGTGATGAACAATATGAAAAAGAAGGGTGATGCAAAACATTTTCCAGATTCCACAGTAAATATCCCTGGGGACAAGAGGCTATTAGAAGAAAGGCTCTTTGCATAAAATACTAGAGTTACCTTGCAAAGATTTCACTGTCCATTAGAATCAATTTGATATTCCTACGCTGCTCCTTCTGTGATATTATACACTTCATACTGTACCCGCTCAAGATTGTCTTGCTCATTAAGTCCCAATACTTGTTTACCAAAAATGTCAAGCTAACAACAAAATTAGAATTCAAATGTAGACAATGCATATGATCAAGAAGAAAACCCTCATTGAATTCTCTCTCCTGGTGTGAACTCATTACTGTGTATTTACATAATGTTGTTTTGAAAGCCAGCAAAATGACACTTTGTTATTAGTTGAACTTCAGTGCTTTTCCTGCTTGGAATTCAGCTATCCCTCTAACCAGGTAAATCAAATAACCAATAAATGAGACAGTCCAGCCAATTGAATATTATAATGTTATACCTTCTGTATCTTAATAATAGCCTGTTAAAAATGGTTCTGTGTGTTCTGTTGATGTTTGTGGTATAAGTTCCTTTTGGTAGCCTAAGAATCTGATACACAATCCACTGGAAAATTTTTTCAGATTAAAAAAAAAGTTTCCACTGCAGTTTCAAAGTTGTTAAAATATAAATTACTCAGATTATAATGACACACTTCATTGAATATCTAGTACCTACGTTATCAGGTACAGATTTAAGGCACCTTTTGTTGTAATGACCCTAAGGAAATTAATGAAATGCAGGTTGGTAGTTTTCTTCTATATACCAGCACCTTCTAGGAAACAGAACTTTTTTTTAGTGCAGTCACTTGACTGTAATACATATTCATGAATTTAACTCCCTAAATTAAGTGCAATCAACTTTAAAAACTCTTGTTCCAAAAGAACCCCATATTGCCTCAATTACAGGGTTTGGCAGCCATTCAGTTCTGAACAGAGAGTGGATGTGAATCAAATTCTATACATGTTCCTAAGCAAAGGTTACATCGTGGTCATGAAACTACGTAAGGGACTTCCCTATTTTTTTTTGGAGATTCAGGGGTACAAGCATGCCCAGTACTATTTCCATCCCAACCCACAGATGAAAATAACAAACAAAACAAAATGGAAAGGATGGGCATACTAATCAGCTATCAGTAAGGATGATCCCATAGTCAGCTGATACCTAGAAAAATGTTACACAGCTATTGTAAAATCATCAGATCAATTTATAACCTAGTGATTCTCATTAAGCAAATGTACATCCTTATTATAATACAGAAGGGTACAGTCCTCGGAATTGGTCAAATGTATTCCAATCACTCCCAGGGGGAAAAATACCAGCTAAAGATGCACATAATCAGAGTTCAAAATTCATTCTTTGCAGATACCCATACAGAAAGGTTATAGACCAATCACAATTCTTAAAGGTCAAGAGATTTGAAAAAATATTTAATTCTTACATTTTTTGGAACAATACTGGAAATTGAAACTGTAATCTCAGGGATTCACAATCCAAATGCAATATGAGCCAGACTGCTGGTCAAAGGGAAATTATAAAATGAAAGCTCACATGGTCATCTTAATAACACTGTTTTGGCTGTCACAATATCCTTTGCTTCATATCACAAGCATGTACATACACTGAAATTGTTTGCAAGTGTCTGTATATTGTTCATACATCTTTTCCTATTCAGATTAGAAAATAAAGACCATGCTTTCAATAGGAGAAAAGAGATCTGATTTCAGGTTTTTTGTAATTTCTCTCTATATATAATAACAACACTTATTAGTAGTATTCATTACATTCCAGCATATCCTATAGCTTATTATGACTAGAATAAGTCTTTCTGGTATAAAACCTACAGAAAAATCAAGGTTAATTCCCCCCTTCCCCTCCCACATGTGCTTTATTAAGTAATCTCTCTAAATGGTTAGTACTAAAAATATAAATTAAAATCCTGGGTGAAGAAACTGTTTAACTCTTGAGCTGGGATTGGATGTGATTTTTATATTTGGGTGCTGAATTCCACTAAGTTACTACAAAGATGGGGGTCATATACACGAATCAAATAGGTTAATCTAATTGAGTGCGGGTAAAAGTCACTGAAAAGCCAATTTCATTTGTTACTACTAATAGTCTTCCTAGTGGTAAGACCTTAGACTGGGACTCAGGAGTGTATTTTCCAACATTCCTCTCTGTGGTAGTGTTTATCAGACTTAATCACCAAACTTCACTGTAGAATTAATTATTACCAGTGTGGCTCATGCAATACACAAATGATATAAAAGGTAACATTTTAAATTACTTCAAAATTAAAGTAATTTAACATGAAAGGTGAAATTAATACACTTCAGTATAACTCTTTCATACCAAATGTAATGTGCAGTGTCAAAGCCTACCTACTCTGACATGTACAGACTTTTAGAAAAAGTTACTAACTTGTAAATATTCACATGGCAGTAGGGTGGTAAGCTATCAGAATTCAATTATATTCAATATAATGTTTAACCGCAGGGAAATAATTAGTCTTGTATTTAACATGATTACAGGGAACTTGAATTACTTTGCTGATGAGACCAAGTTTTTGAAAGCCTTTTAAATCAGTTTTGTAACTTAAAAAAAAGAAATTTCACACCTGTGCATTTGAGATAATGATAATGTTTCTGAATAATTCAATTTATTCACTGCTGTCCATATCAGAGAAGATCATCTATTTTAAATAAAGGAATTTCCAAAGTAAATTTGCTCTTCATTATAGATTTTAGTAATTGACTTGCATCGTGTCTCATTTGATTGATTGCTTTTTGATTCATCGCCGCTGTCACACACTCCTTGCCCTGGATCAGACTGTAAGAGTTTCCTCCCACCCCTGTCACTTCCAGTCTTTTCCTCTTCTCCCTTCCTGCTTTTGCAGCTCTTCTGAACAGCTGTGCATCTGACTCACTGCTCCATTTCCCCTCAACGTTGCTGAACTCCAAGTTCTTGCCCAATCATTCTTCCTCTCTAGCTGATTCCCGTGGGTGCTCTCTCTTTCTCTTGCCAGACAATTTTCTGTGCTCATCTTTAATGGTTTCAACTTTGCCATACATGTCCTTGCCCTCACCTCTTCATTTGTCCTGCAGTCCCAAGTCAACTCCTCCACTTAGCATTGGTTCTGCCATCAAACACTCTTTCCTAAGCTATCCATCCCTCTTGCCCTGTGACCCATTCTCCAAGACTTTTAGTCTATCAGACACGATGATTTCATGTCTGCTCTCAGTCCTCTCCTTTTTGTCCTCCCTTACTTTGCTCCATTGATATGGTGGTCAAGTCTCTTTATGCTTCACACTACTCTGCCCTGGAACCTTTTCTTCCTACTCTCCTCACACCATCTGACCTCTGGCTCCTACCTCTAGCTGACTTTTCCCACATCCACTTCCTTCTCTCAGCTCTCACCCTGTGGAATGTCACTGACCCCACTCCTGCAACCAGGCTGACTCCACGCACTACAAATGTATTCTTTCTGTCTTCAGTTCTGCCAACTGCCTAGCTAGGCAATCCACTTCTCCGCCCTAAAATTAATTTCACATCACAAATTACCTTTTTACTATCTTTTGCTCCAGGCCCCAAATACTCTCCGCTCCACACATCTTAATTCAATCCAGAATCTTGCCTATTTCTTCAAAGGAAATATTGAAAAAATACAAGTATAACCTTCCTGGTCCCTTCTGCTCATCCTCCTTTCCTTCCCCTCTTTGCCCCTCTCCTATTCTATTTCCTGATCTCACTTTAGTTTTCTTCTAAAAAAGCATACCGTTAGCCCCATTTACTTCTCCAAATACTGCTGCTATCCCTTTTTCTGTTCATCGGTTAAGACCATTACTCTTGCTGTCTATAACCATGGTCTGGAGTCCCTCTCAGCTAAATCCATTCAGTCAACTGTTGTTGAGGCTCTTGCCATTTCATATCTCCATCACTAAAACTTTCACTTATTTAGCCTTGACAAATACAGCCATGCCTTGTTTGAAATTATCACTTTCAAGGACCTTCACATCCTATTCCCATTATAACTATCACTACTTATTTATTATCCAGATGTTAAGTCCTACCTCTTGATTGGTCAATAATACCAGCTTCCACCACTCAGCCATGACTCATTAGGACAAGCACTGTCTTTTATTCAGTATTTGTAGCCGAATGCCTGGTCCATAACAAAAGCTCCCAGGTGCTGCAACAACATCTTTAAGTCATTTATTTAATTTTTCAGAAGGAAAGTCAGATTACTGTTAAAATCCTGCTGCAAAAATATTACATAAAATCAAGACAGACTTGGGTAGCTCATTACTAGCACCTGTTGAAAATATTTAATAGAAGTTCTTGCAATTACAGCTCCTACATAAGACAAAATATATAATTAATTACAACCTCTTATTTCTTTTAAGAATCTATATTATATAGAGCAATGTCCTTCAATGACTTTTAAAAAAAGCTTTGTTCTTTTTTAAAGTCTTAGTAGAAAAATCTGTCATGTTTTCTTAAGGTCACAAACTGATGTAGAATCATCTCAATTTGTAACTAACATGCATGGGAAGTGATGCATCTAACAATGCAATATCAGTAAATATTTCAAAATCTACTTTTAAAAGCATTTTCCCTTTAAAAAATGTAATTGACAGAAAATGTTGGAACTTCTGGCTGGGTGCTAATGGCCAGGGCCATTTAAAGATCATCAATAAACTACAAGCTTCATCAGCAAGTCATGACAAGACCCAAGTTACCACGCAGCAAGACAGCCAGCACACTTCTCTGTTCCAAACTCACCCGCAGTCACCTTAATGCTTTTCTCCATCTCAGCCTCATCTCATTGTTATGCAACTAAGAACTTTTAATAAACATGTCAGCTCAAGTACTCCCCTCAGTGTTATAAATTTGTTTTGGAAACATCTGAGATACACAGCTGGACATCAGAGGTGATTCATCTGTTCTAATCTTGAAAAGTTTTGTATCCCATATATCAATTAGAGAACTTTCTCCTTGAAACTTTAGTATACCTAGTATCACTAAAAAGTTACCAGCAAAAACAACAACTATATACTTTGGCTTAACATATTGTCTTAAATTAGCTAGTTTTTCAGAATGCAATATGGCAAAGGTACACTTTTGTTTCAGAAACATGAGAAAATTGAAAAGAAATGCAAGTGTAAATTTACTCTAATTTTATGTCAAAATGAGACTTTCACAGAAACATACCCAGAACAATTTTGGATTATTTGTACTGCCCAATGCTATAGGTAACAATATTATAATTTTTATGAATTAGCATAAATTTCTTAGGTTGACACAGATTCTGAAAAATGGAAGGTGATGAAAAAGTAACATCCTCATGAACAAAGTATAATCATCTAGTTCAGCTGAGTAATACTATTCACATTTCACATTAAAAGTTGCCTCTCTCTGATGCAGTATTTTGATAGACAAGTACTGAGTAGTTTTCACAGATGTAAAAATGTGATTCAGTGACTGTGCATGAGGAGGTGTTGGTTCCATTGCTCACTTTGCTAGTGACACACAATATGAGCATGGGCAAGTCACTCTCTCTGTGCTTCTCTACCTTCTCACATCCGTCTTCCCTATCATCCATTAAAACTGGATGTCCTTTGGGGCAAGGACTTTCGGCATGTGCATATACAACAACTAGGGAGTCAAGATGTAAAAAAAAAAAACCAAAAACAAACAAACCACCCAAATATAATACCATATTTTCTCATATACCACATACATCTCAAATAAATCAAACACTTGGTTTTGGAAGACATAACGTAGAAAAAAAAAATTTTCTATAGTCATGGCCTACTGAATGACAAAGTAAATCTGCCTGGAAACTGAGTGTTCAGGAAGCATGCTATTTCAGGAGATAGTGCAGGTGAGGCAGCAGGAAATTCTTGGTCAGTCAGAACAGCCACAAAGGTAGGTCTCAGACCCCTACAAGGGCAATGGCAAGGTTGTTATTTCTTTACTGTAAATAATTGCTTAAATGAGTTCATGTAAATAATTAAGTGCTAGGCCTGTGCGAAGTGGCAAATATTCATTTTGGATTCGGATTCAGATTCGGCCAATTCAGAGGGACAGTGATTTGATTTGAAGATTGAATCACTGTCCCGATTCAATTCAGTTGAATTGGATCTGAAGATTCGACGCTGCTTCAGAGATTCGGCCATAGATTAAACAGGCAGTGGTCATCACCACGCTAGACACAACTACCTCCAGCTGGTCAGTCTGTTGTGGTGGGTGGAGGGGGAAGAGAAGGGACATGGGGGGAAGATCAATGCCCCCACAGTGAGGGAAGGATTGGGGCTGGGCCAAGCTGCCCAGCTGGGTTGGGGGGTCGTGGGACTCGGGGACAGGGGTGGGGATCACAGGATATGGGTGTGGTAGTGCTGGGGTAGCAGGGGTTATGCCCTGCTGCTGCTTGTTCAGCTGGGGTGTGATGCAGGCACGGCAGGGCAGAGCTCCCGCTGCCAGCGCTGCCACACCTGCCTCCCACACCATCCCACTCCACCTGGCCAAGCATCATCAGGGAAGTGTGCACTGCTTGCCCAGGTAGGGTGGGGGGCATGGGGTACAGGTGCAGCAGTGCTGAAAGTGGGAGCTCTGCCCTGCTGCAGCTTGCCCAGCTGGGGCAAGGTGGGGGTTGTGGGATATGGTCGTAGCATCGCTGGGAGTGGGGGCTCTGCCCTGCTGCCATTTGCCTCCTTCTGACCAGAGTGGGCTGCATCTGCATCATGCCCTCCACCCCCGGCCCCAGCTGGGCAAGTGGCAGCAGGGCATAGCCCCTGTTCCCAGCACTACTGCACCTGCATCCTGCACCCCCCACCTCTGTCCCTGAGTCCTAGGCCCCCCGCCCCAGTTGGACAGCTTGTTCCAGCCACAGCCCCAATCCTGTCTTTGCTGTGGAGGCATTGATCTGCCTCCCCATGCACTTTTCTCCCCCCTCCACCCACCGCAACAGACTTACCAGCTGGAAGCAGCTGTGTCCATCATGTTTAGGACTGCTGCCTGTTTAGTTTATGGCCGAATCTCTCAAGTGGTGCCAAATTTTTTCCAAGTCAATTCGGAGGCTTCCGCTTCAGTTAGGACCTTTTAATTGGTCTTCTGATTTGATTTTGGATTTGGAGATTCAGCCACCGAATTGGGCCGAATCTCCTCCAGATCAAATCAGCTACTGAAGCTTTGCACAGCCCTATTAAGTGCTGTTTCTACACCACAGGCTTCATCAAGATATTATAGACTGAATGCAGCAGCTCACTTGCTCTGAGCCAGCTCAAATGTTGTTTGAGGCACAAGCTACAATTCTCAGACTTAGTGGTTCTGAGAGGATTAACAGAGGACTAAGGCCCTTCTTCTTGCTGGAGCCACAGAGAAATGATAGATAGCTCAGCAGCGCCTACTTCTATCTCCCCCTAACTGTATCCAGTAAGGAAAAATCTGTTTCTGTGCTTAAGGCATATATCCCAATTTTAGAGGGCTGGTCTGAGGGGGAAAGTGCATGTGGTAAGTGAGCAAATAAAGTAATATATTTAGCAGGAGATTTCCTATTGTCTTGTCTACTTGTTGAAAATTGCCAGATAATGGGCACTGGGTACATCTGAAAATGGTACAGTTGCAAGCATAGCCAAAAAGAGAAAAAAAGGGTTTATAATTGTTGCAGAAATTACGATTAAACCTCCAACAGTAATGGATAATTGTTGCATTTCGGATATTGTTAATCTGTTGAATACCAAGATCTTTTACAATCTCTGTTCTCTCCTATGTCTCATGAAGGGTAAGTGTGCCTGAAAACCTGCAAATAAATAAAATCATTTGTTTGAAAATTTCTAGTTGGTCTAATAAAAGATATCACCTCTTCCACAAGGTTTGGTTCCTTTTGTCTCTAGACCAATACAGCCTGGATGCCTGGCACCATTTTTCTTTCATACACTAAACATCCTATCAGTTTTTTGTATGATAAAGGTGTTAATTTGTTCTTCACTTAAAAACCTCAGGTTAACCTTGAGCTCAGCTTTTAATTAGCATCTCAACTTAGATGACAACAGCTGCTGCAGGCAGCACTTGCAGGATGTTCTGTTAACTCTGATCTTAAACTCCTGGCTGTCAACATTGTGTTGTTCTGTTTTACTACACTGTCTTCTGTCTTCAAGGTTGGAAAACCAAGAAGCCCTACACTTCTCTCTTCCTTCCTCAAATAAAAAGTTGCCAGAGTTACAACTGATATACATTTCCCAATTTCCATTTCTCATGTTCTAGAGCTAAAATTGTGCCAGATTGTAGTAAACCCCTGCTCACCCCTATCCCCCCAACTAGTACTGCCTCCCCTCTTTTACGTTGTATCTGTAAAATCAGAGCTTATTATAATCACATTTATATCTAACCCTTCATTTTTCAGTGGGTATATGAGCTGGTCAGACCATTTAAAAATATATATATATCTATTTATAAAATATTTAGATAATATAAAATTATCTCCACTAGACCCTAGTAATACTTCTATTAATTCTTGAACTCAGTGAATTGCATCTCTTAGAATAAAAAAGTGCTAATGCTGCATTTTAAATGTATTTCTCTGTTAATTCCTAGAAGATATTATAAAGGTTATACTACCGGTGGTTCACTGTTTACACAGGAAGTAACATATTAGTCAAATTAACTGTGCTATGGCACCCAATATTAATGGTTTTATAAATTGTTCTTGTTACTATATATCTTATAACAGCTCAATTCTATTTAAATTTGGCAACCTGGTTTCATATTTTATCTACTTCCTCAGTTTGAGCAGGAGAGATGATCCCATGTCCTATTTGCTCACAATTTGAAACTATTCCCCACTTTTTATTTATTATATTTTGAGTATAAACTATGGTATCTTGTAGTTAAAGAACACGTAGTCAGAAGTATTATAGTTATAAAAATAGTTAAACCATGTGATGCAGTGTGTGACAGAGACCACATTGATTTGATCATAAAATAGGTAGAGAGCTGAATTTTGCTGGATTTACAAAAATCTGAAACAAAGCACCAAATATCACCTGCTCTACAGATACTGGGCTGGAAAAGTAATGGTATTATGGGAGTGGACAGTGAAAGTGGAAGTCTGATGCAGTTATGTGAGAAATCTTACAAAGGTTCTTCCTAGGCTGGGTCTAACACTACTCAGGGTTTCTGATCCCTGAATTTCACCTATGTCCCATGTACTTCCCTGCAGTTTTCGTTATGGCCTGACTCCAAATTTTACTACTGGTATCTTAAATTCTGTTTTTAGAAAACTCAAGATAAACTAATAAAAAGCTTATATAACAAGAATATCTGAGGATCCTTCACATTGTTACTTGTCCCCACTATGCCCTAAACCAATAACACACATCACACAGTTTTGCTTTGTTAAGAGTGTAGTTTAGGCCCAGATTCTGATAATCCTTTACGCAGAGATTTTAGGAGAATTCTCCCTTGTGCAAACCTCAAACCATGGACTGCTCTCTGCTAGTATCTCCTCCAGTGGTATCCTACCTATGTACATTGTCCCAGAATGTGCTATGGAGGCCCTGCCTTTACCTACCATCTGCAGTCCCTTGATACCAGTGCACCAGAGAAGTATAGGACATTCAATGAAAGTGGCTGCTACAATAAGCACGTTCTTGCGGCAGGCTGGAAAACTCTGTCAACCATTTTAATTCCCTGAAAGCAGTGGCTCTCAACCTTTTTTGAGTCAGCCCCCCCTCCAAAACCTTTTTAAATTTAGTGGCACCCCTGATTGAGCGTCACTATAGTGCTGCCCTTGTTTGGCTCAGCGCTTCTTAACCAGGGTGCTCTCACATGCTTTTTCCTGTATTGGGGTTTTCTGATTAACCCAAAGCAGGCAGGAGTTTTGTGCCCTGTGTAAAACTCCCCTGTCCTGGTGAGTGGAAGGATCAGGGTCTTATCTGCTCTGGGTGGCTGTGCAAAAGGCTGTTACAACCTAGCCTGAACCTTCTGTGGTGGGGCAGCACAAACGACTGCTCCACAGCCCAATCTCGCTCCCTTGTGGGGCAGTGTAAGGGGCTGCATCCTTGCCATAGCTTTTCCTGGTCTGACCCAACATGCTTCTCCTGGAAATAGAGCAGGCGCAGGACAGCCCTGCCTGCCCAGCATGCCTCTGTTTTGGGGAAAAGCATGCATGATAAGACCAGGAAGGGCTGCAGGGGGAGTATGGGCTCCAGCCACAGAAGGCCCTGGCAATAGTAGCACCCATTATTTGGCCCCCCTAGAAGGGCTCACAGCAACCTAAGGTGCTATGTCACCCGGCTGAGAACCACTGCCTTAGACAAAACAACTCCTGGGCCTCCTCATTGGAAGGTGTGGCTCCAGAATCCAGTGAGGGTGGGCACCCATACAGGGGCCTTTACAAGCTGTTCAGGGCAGAGATTTGTACTTTTCTAGTGCTTGAACACAGTCACAACTTGGACGTGACCCTGTACAATGACAAATAACCTCTGTAAAGGAATGCCTAGTCCACAAGCTCAGAGATGCCTAAAATAAGTGCATGGATACAGGTCATTTTAATGGCTGGCTCTGCTTTCTTGCTCTTCTCTACATATTATTCAGTAAATTAACTTCACTTTTCTATGTCTTTCAAGGGAATGTCAAGAAAAGCCCTTCATCTCAAGGAAAATGTGATTGATTGCCTTTATGTGACCGCTGTATTTTGATGATGTGCTGTTTTGACCTTGTTTGTATGGCATACCAAACCGAGACTTTCAAGAAGTGGAAAGTATTCAAATCAATCATAAAAAACATGGATCCATTCACCTTATAGGTTTCTTTTACCTTTTCCCCTCATTTTGACCAAATAGTGAAGCCCTTATTTTGGGCTCAGTGAAGCTGTATTTATCATATTGTATGGCATTGGGAACTGTACATTTGAATTCACTTTAGAGACAAGAAATCTGAGGAAGGCTGTCTTCTGTTATGCAAAGGCAGATGAGCATAATAACTGAATACACAAGATTCTTGTTTGAGCAACTAAAAGCTGCACCAGAACTGAATGGCTGAAAATGTGAAAGACATGAAAAAGATTTGAACTTCACTCCGTATCTACAAGCAGTATTTACTACTACATGCCGGATTACTGATTCCTGACAGCAGTAGTACTGGTATTTCAAGGGAGAACCATAACTCCAAAGTTAAAGTGCAAATTTCATTGGATTAATTAAACGTGGCTAGAGGGTGCATCTACACATTCATTAATGTGTCTTAGTTACTGTGCAGTAATAACAGGTACCAACTCTGGGGTGGGCAATTATTTCAGTCGGTTGCCCACAGCCGCTTAATGAGTTTTGGCACGCTGTCAAGAACAGCAAGGGTAGCCCCACCCCTTGAAAGGTGCCCCACCCACTGGTTGCTATCTTGGGACCAGAAATCCCACCCCCTGACCCCTGACCTTTGCCACTGGAAGGGAGTTTGCCATCTTGAAACCAGAGAAAAACAAATTATATACTAAAAATCAAACATCTACAATAACATATTTTAATTTTATTTTTAAAAGAAATTGTTGTTCTGATTTTTGTGTGATTGCATTGTGTATATAGACAGGATTTTATAATAGCTGAAAATGAAGTCTTACTCTTGTATGTAGTGCGGGGCAGTGTAGAAGGGTGTGGGGGGGTTGGAAGGTGGGTTTGGGACTTGTGGGGGGGCTGTGGGAGTATGTGTGGATATGTGCATGTGTGTGTGGTGGAGGCTGTGTGGATGTGTGAGGGGGTTTGTGGAGGGTGTGGGCGTGTGGTTATGGGGTTTGTGGGGACCGTGGGTATGTGGACATGTGAGGTATGGGAAAGGGTATGTGTGTGTGGATGTGTGGGGTGTCGGGGGTTGTAGGTGGGTATGGGGGGTTTGTAGGGGGTGTGTGCATGGAGAAGTGTGGGTGTGCATGGGTGGCTGGGTATGGGGTTTATGGGGGGCTGTGGATTGAGTGGAGCTGCTGGCTCCATTGCATGGGGCTCATATGCTTGAGCCCCATGCTGGAATAGAGAGCCCCATATGATGAAGCTGGCAGTGCAGGTCATGGGGCATGGCCTGGGTGGCAGGGAAAGTGGCAGAGGTACCCCTATTCCATAGCATGGAAGTTCCTACCATTTCCCATGACTTGTGCATAGCTGTGAGTGGGGATGGGCTGCCAGCTCCATCATATGGGGTTCCCCCCAGAGGCACACGGCATGGGCACACAAACCAGGAACAGCATGCAGGCCCTGAGTGATGGAGACAGAGTGACCCCATGCCCCAACCTGCCTAGGCTCTGCAATCCTGCCACCCAGACCTGGGTCCCCACTAGCCCAGGCCCTGGGACACTGGCACAGGACCTTCCCCAGGGCACTGGTGCAGGATTGCCACCTTGCTACACTACCACAACCACCACCCTCCCCAGCCTGCCTGCTACTGCCATCACCATTGCCACTTTCTCTGCCCCACCCACAACTGCTGCTTCCCTTTTTCTTCTGCTTCCCTATCTTCCCCAGCTCCCACCCACCAGCTGCTACTCCACCCCCTTCACCCACCACCACTCTTACCCTGCCTGCTGCTGTGGGGCCAGGGTCAAGGCCATCCCACAGGCGAAGGTAGTAGTGCAGCATGTGCTGCCCCCATAGGAGGGAGCAGGACTCAGCCCCATGCAGGAGCAGCCTGGAGCTGGGCCAGAAACATGTAGCACCAGTGTGTGTCTTTTTAATGACACTAACATGTAGTAAACTAATTCTACTGAACATCAGCACAAGTTTTGCAATGACACTCTAATGTACAGTAGAATTAGTCTAGAATTTTTTTATAGCCCAGAAAGCTATAAATATATGATATAATGGGTTTTATCAATGATGGTTTATTCATTAGTTTGGTTAACAGTTATTATTAATAACTTGGGCCTGAAAAAGAAAAAATGTACTTTTAGGTGACAAACCCCTTTGAGATGGGGCAAGAGACACGTGCACAAACAGAAAAATGTTCTCTGCACTGCAAGTTTGCAGTGCGGGGAGAAAATTAGACCCCTGGATATCCAGGGGTCTAAAAAAATTGAAGTTTAAAAAAGCAGAACAGAGCACAGTCCCAGATGATATCCTGAGGCAACCAGAGGCTGGGTCCTCCATAGAAACGCTCTGGCAGCCCAAGCCTCTCTGTGGCTGACTCTTCGCCCTGGTGCTGAAACACACGGGCAGCCAGGCCATATGTTCAGCACCAGGGTGCCAGTGCTGGTGAGTAAGGTGTCGAGGAAGCTGGAGGATGGAGTAGGGGATCATGGGGGGGACCTCTGCC
>NW_017728947.1:19903730-19943610 GCF_001723895.1 Crocodylus porosus
AGCTGCTGTCTGGATAACTGGGGCCCAGCCTGCAGAGGGACAGCCCCAGTGGCCCCAACCCAGGCCCTGCTGCCCACCCCCACTGTCCTGTGCTGCCAGGAGGCCCTGGAGCCCTGCCACCCCTGCTTCTACGCTAAGTAGAGACTTTTTTCCCTTTTTTTTTTCTTTTTTTAAAATTTTTTTCTTCTTTAAAGTGAAAACAGTTTCACATACTTCAGAAATTGGTATTTCTTTATAATGCTAGCCTGATGGGCCACCTAATCCTGGGAAAAACCTTCAACTTTCTTTTGATTTTATCAATGGGCATACTGAAAATAGAGACCAATGTACTTCCTCAGCTGACACAGAATAGCATAAGAGAAACATTCCCAGGTACTGGGGTGGGAGAATGGGAAGACCAAAGGCCAAGGAAGGCAGGGAGGATGAGAACTTCTCAGTATTGGTGGACTCCATCCAGCAATGTTGCAGCACAACTGACCAGTGATCTAGCAGGGGAGTGACAGAATGTGCACCAGCACTTAAAACTGAAACTGCCTCAAGCCCTACTCCCTCCTCACAACTTCCCATACCAATCAATCATCATTCTGATGGAGAAGTAACAGTCAAGAACTTCAGTCTTATGTTAATCCCACTCTATGTACTAGTTGTGCAGATCACATGAGCGACAGTGGGCATGTCTACATGAGATGCTTAACTGTGGAGTTGACCAATTAGCACTGCAGTAAAGCATCACCATCTATATGTGCGCCCCTAATAGGGTGCAGTAAACTAAATAAGTCTGCTGAAGGATAGTACACACTACGCTATAGTGGAGTAGTTGTGTGTGGCAAAATGCCCATGTATGACAGGGCCAGCTGGGGCATGAGGGTGCTACAGTGCAGGGGCTGCCTACTGGCAAGGCACACTCATGCCCCAGCCAGCCTCTCCACAGCACACTGAGTCAGAGCAGCCTCAGGCTGGTAGACTGCTCCACCCCAGCTCAACATGCTATGGTCCTGGGTGCACATGCAAATGCTGTGCCCAGGAGCAATAACCTCTGGTGCTAACTGAGCTGGAGTTTATTGCTTCACATGAATAGCATATGTAGACATGCCCACTTATATTTATTTTAGAGGCCAGGTGGCAGATCAAAAATGACATTTCAACTAGACCCTTGCTCTCTGTGAAGCATTGTGTCATGGCTTTCTCTGTTGCAATAGTGTTTTGCCAGACTGTTCATACTATATGGTGCAGAAGTGAAACCACTGGAGTATCCAATAGGAGTACTAAACTCAGATTATATAGTTCATTGAGTATATTCTACTGCCTTAAACAAGAATATAACTTTTATGTCATCACTGTCCTTCCACTTCCAGTTCAATCACTATGTGTTTCAAAACCACTTCCAGATGAAAGCTGTGTGTTTTTATACATGTACTGTATTTACCTGAATCCAAGATGACTTCCAATTTAAGAAGACCCACCTCCATAATTAGATTCTATACATGAAACATTAGAAATCTGTCACAATTTTCCATTTATAGAATCTAATCAGTGGGAGGTCATCTTGAATTCATCCCCACACTGTTGTGGTAGAGAAAACAGAGGCAGGGGTGAGGGGCCAAATTCCTACCCCTTGCTCTCCTGCTTCTTACTCCCCTACCCCTTGTTTGCCTGTCCCCCATGCCTTTTTCCTCTGCTGCCTGCTCCCTACCCTGCACCCTCTGCCATATGCACTCCTGACACCTGCCCCTCCATGTCTGTGTCTGCTCCCTCACTCCCCATATCCTGCTCCATCATGCCTGCCTCCCTCCCTACCCTTTCCATGCCTTCCCTCCCTCATCTTCCTACCAACCCACCCCTGGTAGCTGATACTGCAGCTTTGCTACTCCAGGGCAGTCAACAGAAGTGTGGCTCTAGCCCAGCCTGGCCAGAGGCAAGGCTGGGGGGACCTGAGCTGGAGCTAAGAGGGGAGGGGACAGTGAAATGAAGGAAGATGGGATGGAGGGCAGGCAGGCATGGGGGGCAAGGGGCAGGGAGCAAAGCTGAAGGTATCCCCCCAGTGCTGCAGTCTCCCAAGTGTTGTCTTAGAAATGGTATTTAAAGGTTTGCTTTTTGGGAATTGGCTTATAGGCTTGTAAGTATTAGGGCTATGTGAAATTTCACCGGCTGTTTTGACTCATTTTGAGCTCAAAACAGCAAAATTGAAATGAAACAAAAGACTCTGAAACAGCCTCAAAGTGAAACAAAGGCAGTAGAAATGTTTCAAAAGTTTTGAAATGTTTCAAGTTTCGAAGCTGGGCTAAAGAGAAACCAAGGAGAAGAAGGGAGAAGAGGGGGGAAGGACTGCTCTGATATCGACTGTGTAGCTGGCTAGTGACTGTGATCCTTCCCCGAGGTCTCTTCCAATCCCAGTGCTCTGTGGGAGGGATGGAAAAATAGTATAAAAAGCATTGTTTGAACTGAGCTTTCTCTGTGCCTTCACACTTACAAGTGATGCAAATTTTGCTCTAAACAGTTTGAGGTGCAGTTTCCCAGAAACCCCTGTACTTATCTCCTTGAAGCTCAGCAGGCTTCAGGCCTAGCATGCCTGCATTTTTCACCCCACTGTGCCTTAACACATGCGTGACATGAGTTTTGCTTGTCAGCAGCTTGAGGTACAGTTTCCCAGAAACCCCCACACCTATATCCTTGAAACTTGGTAGGCTTCATGGCCTCAGAAGGTGCTACTATCCTTACAAGGTTCATCTGAATCAGGCAAGAAATGACATAGGCAGTTTTGTGCTTCCCCATTATAGCCTATGGGCAAAACATTGAAACAGTTTTGATGAAACGAAATGGAACAGTGCTTTTGAAAATAAATTAAACTCAAAATGAAACACTGTCTCATCTAAATGGTGAAACAGAAGTCAAAACAAAATGGTGCTGTTTCACACAGCCCTAATAGGTATATGTATATGCATGAGCAGCAGGGATTAATTGATTCCTAAGAGTCTGGGTCACACAGTCATACAGTTTCACACAGCCTTGGAAACAGACAGACTGTCCAACACAAGCCAACAAGGACACAGTTGTTGCCCTGTGGGGTCAGGCCAACTCTCAGGATCTCATTATTGCACTGTTAGACAGGAGGGTGTGACACAATTGCACACACCAATTAGGTGCATACACATACACTACCAGCTCAGGCACATGCACATCCAAACCAGCCTAGGCACATGCATACCTATCACCAATTCAAGCACATACACACTACACATTAAACATTAGACACAAATCAATTGTCAATACCTGCACACTAAGTACACATACACAGATCACTAATTCGTATATCATGCACACTGATATATATATATACACACACACACACACTCACAACCCACCTACACATAGGTAAGTTCCTAACTTGGATGGTACAGTATGTATGTGTGTGCTTGCAGTACCTGGGATACTTGGGGGAAGGTTAAGGTGAGAGAAAGAGAGTTAAAGTGTAGGGAGCTGAAGTTGCCAGAACCAGGATTAGAGAGAAGCTGACTGAGGCAATGGGGCTTGGGGTTACTTAAGATCAAGTGGCCCCAGGATTACTCAAGGTCACTAGTGCATGGGAGGGGAAAAAAAAAAAAGAAGCAGCCTGGTGGCAAGGAGGAGACAGCCAGGAAAGAGAGACAGAAACCTGGGAGCTTGGGACTGGAAACTGAGGCCAACAGCTGAGATACTGAGGTGGAGCAATAAGTGGTGGCAAGGAGGAGACAGCCAGGAAAGACCCTGAGGCAGAAACCTGATTGCTCAAGGGAAAAGGCAATGGGGATAAGACAGTGGCAAAGAAACAGGGGGTTTGGAGGCAGACAGGAGCTCAGGACATGTGTTGGAGGTGACAGTGAGCCAGAACCAGGAGAGGGGGAAATGAGACAGAAGTTAGAGGGGTGAGCAGCAGAGATTGGAGCAGGGCTGAATCATAGTAAAGAAAAACCCAGCTCAGGGGTCCAAATAACAGGTTTATTAAACAGACAACACGCTACACAGCCCCATGAAGTTATTGGTGCGTGCGTGCACACACACACACACACACACACAAGCACTCACAATGGCAGCAGGAGAAAGAGACTCAGTGGAAGGTCTGGAGTCTGGGTAGGGAAGAGAAACAGAGTCCAAGTCCTTGGTTGAAGAGGGGGTGGGGGGTGATAGCTACCTATGGAGAGGACCTGTCCATGCAAGGTCAGTCCTGTTCCAGAGGGCTCCAGGTGTTCTTACTGAGCATGTGCAGCTTGGCACAATGGTGGGTTGCCTCACCTTTTGTTTCTTGAATGCTGAGGGTGGTTCCAAGGACTAGGTCATTGGTCCAGGTATTGGTGTTGGTGGTTTGGTCATTCAGAGGGAGCTATTTTTAGACCTACTGCCGTTGTCTCTCAAGCACCCTCATTCATCCCCATTCATTCAGGAACCAAGTTACATAGGAGGGGTAGGTGTGAGTCATGGGTTATACAACTGGGTTTGGGGACAGGATGGAGACTTGACAAACAAAATGGAAACTTGACATGACTTATGCTAACTTACATATGTAGGCCTGAATCATATAGTACCAGTAAAACAGTAATATAGAACAGTAAAAATCAATATAAACATATTATACAATATAAAGAAGGAGAAGAAACAAAACAAATACAACTTGCTACCAAAATAAAATGCTGAAACTTATCCTATGTCTTAGCTCACTTATACTTATCTATAGGGAATAGAGAGGGAGAGACAAAGTCAGAAATGGTTGGGGAAGGGGAGGGAAAGCATTTAAAAAAAAAAAAGAAAAACTGGGGTTTTTGCTAGTCAGTCTGGAAAACAGAGGGAGTATGTACTACACTGCCTATAACACAAGATAAGGTGGCACCAGCAAACAAGGCCCCAGAGCAGGGGGTCCTGAGACCTAGTTTTGGGGGAACAGACCAAATTAGGAGAAGGCCCAGAAAGACCAAATTAGTATGTGTGCATGTGATAAGCTACATGGATATATGACAACACAAGGAGAGACCAACCAGTGATAGCCATCGATGGAAAGTCATCAAGAGTCACTGGGGGGAAGGAGAATTCAAAAACAAAGACTTGAGAGTAACAGAGGGTCCCACCCTCCTCCTTCTCTTCCCCAAGAGGCGTCCCATCCCCGAGGAAGAGTCCCCAAGGCCACCATGGACATAGGGCACACCACCAGCTCCATCTCATTCACCCCACTGGAGAAGAAGTGTGGGCCTCAGCATCCCACCTCCAGGCTGCTGACATGCTGACATCTAACACCTAAGAGAGAGCCTCAGAGTGAAGCCTCAGTCCTGGCCAGATGCACTTTGACTTTGACGACAGTACTAGGATTTGGTAGATATATAGAATTGCTTGATTGTTTGTATTGCTTCTTTGTTGTTATCACTGTGTATCAATGAATTTACCTATTATTGAATGGAAAGGTCATGGTTGATCCGAGGGTAGGTCTGAGGATGGTACCCCCCCTCCCCCCGCCCTGAACAAGGCATGGCATTTGGGTCCTAAATCCAGAGTTAACACCATACACTCCCCCTGCTGTGTGCCCCTTGCCAAACAACCATTCCAGGCCAGGATAGGTGGCAGCTGCAGTCTGGCTTCAGGCCTGGGGTCAAAGCTGGACCTGAACTGCAGCCTGCCCAATGGAGGTACTTGCATCTAAGACAAGGCATTTTTCTCCCATGCTGCTTGGAGGAAAAAAATCTCATCTTGTATTTGAGTAAGTAGAGTATACACGTTCTCTCTAATATTTTTTTTATATAAATGAAAACATGATGCAAAGGGGAATAATTTTGTAAAATTGTAAGTTAGCGTGTCAGATGTGAAAACACACTATATATGTAAATACTTCATTCGTGATGTTTCCATGCTGATGATTTCAGGCTATAGTATTAATACCTGTATTCCGCATTTTCACTTTAGCAGAGGTCACAGCTTAGATTAGAAAAATCGTACTCTGGAAAGTTTTTGATGTTTAGTTTTCAAACCACATTGAACAAATCTAAAAAACAAAAATCAGATTTACCCAAGCTTGGCAAGTTAGAATTATATCCAATATGAAACCAAAATGCTTGATTAATATTCAAACAATGAATGGAATTTTGTCTATCAAGTCTATTAATAGCTTAAATAATTATTTCAATTACTAAAGATTCTATACATGATTAGATTTTTTTAAAATCTTCCTTTCAAGATCTAGCCATGTTGTTATTACAGATATGAGAAAGAATGTACAATCCAATCATTCAAATAGTTAATTATTTAAAATGTTTGTTTTGATTCACTATACGATACAATTTAACCACAAAGGGCAGACTGAGGAATCAAAAAAGGGGTAAATGCACAAAATGCAAATATGGAAAGTTTCTGTAAAATTATTTTTGATGCATAGGATCCAACAACAACAACAAAATAACGGCACTCTGCATTTGTCCAGTTTGCAATGCAATTCTCTATTTAATTCAGTGATGGTTAAAACCAGGTGAGTTTTTTTTCATTAGTTCAATTGGTGCTGCACAAAAAAAACAACCCCCACCCCAACAACAAAAAAACACAAAAAAGAGCAAAAACAAAAGCAAAAAGCTCCTGGGGCTGTTCAAGTGTTTGTTCCCTTTTAGCTGATGTTACAAAACTTGAGGGTGGGTTGAGATAAATGGTTGTGATTTGAGCCTCTAAAATATAGGGATCAGCTACATAAAGGGACATGAGTCTACTTCTCTTAGTGACATTCCTATAGAATTCAAAGACAGCTGGACTCATGGTGGAATCTGCCATTTGTGTTTTCTACTGGCAATTTTTTAACCAATTTCCTGGGTAAAAGTAAACTACTTTATCTTAAACTACTGTATCTTAAACATTGTTCTGCAGAAAGGCTACACTATGACTTTACGACCTTAAAGAAACTGAGGGTCTTCATATTCCTATTTCAAGGGATTTTTCTATTTCTGTTGCATAAACATTATCAGGCTGTTAAATTGCATAAGAAATACAAGCTGACAGCTTTCCATGACATTCTGATCCCATTATGCTGTAAATACGTAAGAATATGGCCAGCAATAAAAAAAGCTATTGCCATATGACAGTCAGTGATCAGTATCATGCAATTATCCTACGTTATAATGTAAATTACAGATTCTGAAAATAAAGCATTTCAAGGTGGTTTTAGCTGGATCAAACTACTCTCACCCATCATTCTAAGCAGTTATTGCTACTGTAAATTCTATCATTATAGAAGGCAACCAGCGAAGAAGAGGCACATTTCTGCAGCACTGTAGTATAGTTGGTCATGGGCTTCTGCAAAACTTGGTTCTGTTCACTGCTCTCCTGTGATTGCTGCCCCATGTGTAAACTGACCTTGCTACTCCAGACAGTAACATATTCTCACCCACTTAGAAATTAGCCATTTTTTCCCCATACTTCCATAAAGTAATGTTACAACGGGCAGGCAAGTGGGGCATGCATCCCAGGTACTGCCTAAAGGAGGCAGGTGCCAGATTGCTGCTAGGGGGCCATATAACCCCCCCTACTCCTCCCATGCCTCATCCTTCTCCTACATAACCTGTGTGGACACATCCAGATGATCCTGCACGTGCCTCTTACTGCATCTCAAAGCAGTTTGAGATGTGGCAAGAGGGACGCTGAGAACAAAAAAATGTTCCCCGCACTGCATATTTGCAGCGTGGGCTAAAAATTTGATATCTGGATATCCAGATATCAAACTGTAACCTGCAGAAGAAAAACAGAGCAGGGCACACTTCAGGATCATGCCTTTAGGCAATCAGAGTCTTGGGCCCTCCAAAGTAGTTGGTAGTTGGCCAGAGCATCTATTTGCCTTTCCCTTGCCCTCATGCTGCAGCATGCTGCAGTGCATGTGGGGCAAGTAGCAGTGCAGGCTACACAGACCTGGCCTCGGGCTCTGTTTCCGGTAAGTAGGTGGTAAAGGGAAGTTGGATTGTGGGGGGGAAGTTATGAGGGTGTAGGAAAATGTGGGGGGCAACTTGGGAGGGGTGGGTCCCCCGCCTGCCCCCCACAGAGCCCACATGCCCCTCTGCACACCCTCCCCCCACATGGCCCACAGCTCACCAACAGCAACAGGTGCCATCAGGGCATGTACATGGAAGTGGCACCACATCTGAGGTGATCGTGGCAACACTGCACCACTAGGGGCTCTGGCCTCAGCAAGCCCCAAGTGCCTCATGGCCACTGCTGCTGGGGGATTGATCTGTTGGCCAAACAAGGAGGTTGGGGTGGGGGTTGGGGCCCTGTAGAGGAGCTGGGGCCCTGTGGGGAGGCCTGTGGGCCATGCAGGGGGGCATGTGCCCTGTGGTGGGGGCTGTGGCCCTGTGGGTGGAAGCTGTGGGTCCTGTGGGTGGGGGTAGTTGTGTACTGTGTGGGGGGCAAGGGACTCCTCCTGAGCAGCCCCCCCACAATCCACCCACATCCCTAAGACACCCCCACAAACCCCTCACCCACATACCCAGCCACAAACCACAAACACCCACACAAGTCCCATAACCCCCAAACCTCACCCCAACAAACCCTACACCCATCCACAAACTCCCCCAAAACACCCCCTCCAAATTGCTTTACACTTGTAAATATATCAATAAAACATTGCCCAACTGATCTCTCTATATATGGTGCCGTTTCATTTTAATAGTGGAAGAACACTATTTTGGGGTATTTTAATGAGTGAATTTTGATTTCTTATCAAAGTATTTGCAATTCTTAAACAGGGAACACCAGGATCTCTGCTGGTAAGACAAGTGGCAAGAACTGTGCAGAGGAGCCTATCCAGGGCCAGCACTGAGGACCCAGCTCAAGGGCAGATAAAGTGGCTGATCTCTTAGCCATTTGAGGTCAAGAGGACATGCTTTGACAGTTCAAAGTGGGCTACCACAAGGAGCATATTTTCTGGGTAATAGCTGTCCAGATGGCAAAGCAGGGACACCCCATCCAGGTCTGGCAGGAACGTAGCCATGGGGCTGGAGGTACAAGGGGGCAGATGCTGTCACAGGTGGCAGTAGGTCATGGCCAGGCAGAAGCCCCCACTGCCAGACTACTGAAGTGAGTAGAGGGTGCAGGGTCCACTCCAAGTTAGGGCTGCTTCAGCAGGCCAGCTGGCACAAGGGGTAGTGTTCCCAAACACCAACTGGCCAGGCCTCCTGAGGGCAAGTAGCCCTGAGCTGCTCACCAGGGCAGATTTTTATATTGCTGGGGCCAGCACAGGGCAGATTTCTATACTGATGGGGCCAGGAAAATTATTGGCTCCAGCCTCTAGCTTCCCCTGGCTGCAGATCTGGGAGAAGCTTGGCAGGGTTATTTTGCCCCAAGTGACACAACTTGCCCCACACCAAAGTACATGTCCAGGCACGTGCACAAAGGAAAATATCCCCAGCTCAAATCTGTGCCACTCCTATTTGAGCTGCTGCAAGCACATGTGACTGCATATGTGGACATACCCCACCTGCCCTGCAGTGGCTCCAGCAACAGGAAGATCAAAGAAGTGGTAGTTGTATGTGGCCACTGTTTTGCTGCATCTGGGGAAGATGCAACCTCCTTTTTTGCTACTGAAAACCAGTGTGTGTGTGGGGGGGGGTGGGGGGGTGTTGGCTGAGTGACATGCATATATATGGGTGGTGAAAAAAGAGGTAGCATCTCCCCTGGCAGCAGCAGCAAACCTCTGGCTATTGCAGCATGTGCCACCACTGTACCCCTGTGCTAGTGAGTTAGGCCTCTGCTTCTATTAAACATAATACATTAAGGTTGTATCACTGCATGATGTAATAAGATTCTTCTTGCCTATTCACTTAGGGGCAGATCATGACCCCCTGTTTTATCCCCTTTGTACTGCTTCAGTGAAGTAAAAACAAAGGGGAATTTCCTAAACAGGGCAGTTAGTAATTCTTAGTAGGCCTGTGCAAGTAGGCAGGTATTTGATCCGGCTTTGGATCTGGCTGCTTCAGATGTCAGTGATCCAATCCAGAGCTCCGGATTGGTTTGCCGCTTCAATCCGGCCTAAGCTGCCTCGGAGATCCAGCCATAGGGTATAATGGGGGATCAATGAAATATTTATAACTTTGTTGTTTTTTCTCTGATTTGAGTGAAACTTGGAGAGCTGGTAGCCTCTGCTGAGAGCATGAAGTCTGCTCATATTCAAGAAGATAGGTGCAAGGGTTTGGGGGAAACTGCACCCCAAATTCTTCAAAGCAAAACTCATGTCACATGTATGTGTTACACCACAGGGGCGTGAAAACTGCAGGAGTGGTGGACCCTGCAGGGGTGGTGGCCACAAAGCCTGCCAAGTTTCAAGAAGATAGGTGCAGGGGTTTGGGAAGAAATGCACCTCAAGTTGCTGACAGGCAAAATTCGTGAAATTCATGACTCTGTGTGTTAAGGTGCAGTGGGCTGAAAACTGCAGGGGTGGTGGCCCCTGCTGAGGCCACAAAGCCTGCCAAGTTTCAAGGAAATAGGTGCAGGGGTTTGGGGGGAACCTTCTTTCCTGCACTGCGGGCCAGGCCAGCCCTTGGCTTCTTTACTGTTCCTTCCATCCAGGACCAATTGCAGATACTTCCTCAGCCTGACAAAGGGGTTTTCAACCCTAAAGCTGGTATCCCAGGCAACTAAGCTGAGTTCACTGGGAGCCTCACAACTGCACTGCAACCAGCAAGCGACAGGCTTGTCAAAGATGTGACAGGTCTGGGCATTCCCCATCCAGGACTTTGTGCATGCGTGCATTAGCTGGAGGTTATGGTGCCTCCTACCTGCTTTTCACCAGGGGATCATTGGTCCTGGCATTTATGGGGCTGCCGCACCTCCAGCAGTCCCACCAGGCCTCCCTACCCTGGCAGGGTGCAGTTTTAGTGGTCATGCCCAGGACCTGGGGGCCTCCTCCTTCCCCATAGCTCCAATCCCATACCTCCAAGTTCATCCTGGCAGGGGAATGAGCTCAGCAGGGGCATGTTTTTCCCCTGCTGGCTGGTGATGAAGTTAGTGTCCCCTCCAGCTGAGAGCAGGGCATTACTCAGCTTTTAAGAAACTCAAAAAAGGAAATTGGTTCAGACAGAGAGAAGATGGTGGCACTCAATCCATCTGCAGGTAGAGCTTAGAGAAGCCCAGCAGCAGGAGGTTCACCTTTAGGAACACCAGCTGCTCCACCAGAGCAGGATCCAAGCAGGTGCAGTGGGGTATCACAACATCCCCAGCAATGCTGAACACCCTGTCACTTGGAACACTTATTGGTGGATGGGACAGATGTTGCTGGGCAAATGTGGCCAGATCCTGCCACATCTGGCTGCGGCTTGACCAGTAGTAGTCCAAGGGGTCGTAGTTCAGTGGCTCCACATTCTCAGTGAGATAGGTAGCCACTGAAGCCTTGGTGCTATCTGCCCAAGGCTGGGGTCTGGTGCGTTTGGACCCCAGCATTGAAGGCATGCCCATGGCCCACATTGGCAGTGGCTGGCATGGAGGACACTGGCTGGTGCTGGGAGTGCTGGTACAGGAAGTGGATCCCCCTCTTCTACATTCCCTCACCTCTGCACTTCGGCCTCCCTGACTTTGTTGACCACCACACTTTGTTGTCCAGTGATCAAGAGTTTTGGGGCTGCTAGTGCACATGCTCCCCTTCACCCTCAGGTCGCATGTGCCTGCCATCATGTGGACCATACTGGACCACAAGGGATCCAGCCATCTCCTGATGCCCTCCTTCAGCTGCCTCACCAGTGCCTGCACATCTGGTGACAGTGGCTTGCCCCAGCCAGGAACATTGATCCCCTGGAACTTCTCGATTTGGTTCTCCAGTTCCCTCACTAGGGGGATCACCTGGCTGAGGAGGGCATCTCCAACGCTAAGGGTCTCGGTGGCCTCGAGGAAGGGCTTGATGACCACCAAGTTTGGGAAATGGTACCTCACTCAGCTCTGTTCAGGGAGCTGCTGATCCCAATCTCCCCAAACAAGGCCATCTCATGGATGGCCTTCTGTTGCTTCTCCAGCCTCTCGAGCATCAGGTATGTAGAGCTTCACTGAGTCTCTACATCCTGCATGATTCTGTGCTGCAGGATGCTCAGCTCTGCTTGTTTGTCCTGCAGCATATTGCCGCCCTTGATGCTTCAGCAGAAGTAGCCCACCATCTTCGTGCATTTTGAAATCAGCTGTTTTGTAGCAGTAGTGGTGACAGTGCCGTCACTGGCAGCCCTGTCCCTCTCCAAGGCATTCCTCACTAGGAGGTACAACCTGTGTGCCACACAGCAGATGCCAACAAAGTTGGCATCATGGACAGCCTTCACCATATTGGCCCCATTGTTGATGACCATGAACCCACAGGTGAGCTTGGCCTGCCCAACAAGCCACCCCTGCACCATGCTACCCCATGATCACCTTTGCTGTGTGGAACTCATCTAGCACCTCAGCTTGCAGTAGAACCCACCAGTGGCCTGACTGATTGCACCAGTGCCCTGTGGAGGGAGAGGTAGGCATGATCTCCACCCTGGCTGCTCCAGATGTCTCAGGTGAAGTGTAAGGCCACCTGCAGACCTGCCTTGCACAGCTCCTCCCTCAAGTACTCCCCGCATGACTCATACTGGGAGGGCACCACTGTCCTGCTAAAGGTGGTGCATGCAGGCAATTTGTAAGATGGGGCCAGAAGTGCTACAAACTGCCTGAACCCTAGCTGCTCAACTAGGGAGAAGGGCTAGCTATCCAGAGCAAGCATCTTCCCAATGCTCTGGGTGATCTCACTGGCCTTGGGAACACACACCCCGTCCTGTCCACCTTTCCCCCACTGGTCCAGGGTGGCTTGCCTCTGCTTTGGGGGGTAGGGGGTTTTGGAGTGAGTGGAGAACTTCCCTTTCAGCACACTCACACTGGTGCCAGGCTGAGTAGGAAGAAGGGCAAGGGGGTGCTGCCTCCTCAGATGCAGCAGCATCACCATGGTGGAAAAGTGTCTCACATCCTTGCCACAGCTCATGTACCTATGGCAGTGCTGGCAGATGACAAACCTGGGATCATCTGCCACTTCATAATCCTCCCACACTACACTACTCCCCTGCTTCTGGGTTGAGGCTGAGGATCCCGCCTTATCCCACTCCTCACCAGGCTGAGGCTCAACAGCTGCCTCAGCTGAGCCACTTGCCTCCACAACCTCAGCCTCCTCCGAGGTGCTGCTTTCCAGAAGAGACCTGAGTCTAGGGAAAAGTTGAGGGGTGTGGAGTACAAACTCTGATTCCCCCTCAGTCCCCAGAATTGCCTAAGCCAGCACGCTCAGCATCCCTGGTTCCAGCTCCAACTTCTCCTCTGGCAGTGGGAGGCTCATGCTGAGAGATGACATTGGGGTGGAGATGACAGTGATTCCATTGCTGGTGCCTACTTCTGGACTGAGAGGAGGTGGTGCAGGCGCAGGGATAACTGCACCTGCAGCACTAATGTCATGGCTGCTTGGGAAGAGAATGCATCTGTGTTTGGGGGGGGGGGGGGGGAAGGGGTTTGCAGCTCCAGCTCTCCCCTACCCCCTCTCTCTCCTCTGCCAGAAGACCAGGCACCTGCCTTTCCAGCATGCTTCATATTAAATCTTTCCTGTGCTGCAAAAGGTCTCTGTGTGCATGTCGCTCCTTTTGTGTTGTGTGTTTTATTCCCTCTGTTGCATGCATCTACTGGACTTGTCTTTGATTGTTTGCTTCCGTGTTAAGAGATATGTAAAAAATTGTGTGCTGTCAATCTGTCTGTCTTCTTCTCCTATGAATACCTGATTTTTCTTCGTGTGCATGCACATGTGTGTGCATGCATGCAACCTGTGTGCCTCCCTGCACAGTGATGGATCACACTGGCAGGGAAAACACAACTTTTTTTCAAAGTTTGCAACAACAAAAAAGAGCAAATATAAATTGAAAGAAATTAATTGAATAGTACTAAGAGATGCTAAGATAAGCTAAGACAAGCTAAATCCTACCCAATCCTTTCTAACAACAAAAAGGAGCAGGCAAGTTCAACTACTGAGTAAAGCAACCAAGCTGAGATGCCTGTGCCTGAAGGTACCTTTCTCACGCAGTTCCTGAGAGGGAACAAGCTTGCAAAAGGCACAGCACACCTCCAAACAAAGCTTTAATGCTGGTTCTAGGTCCCTCCCCCAAGACGCTGTAATTGGAAAGGCAGCCAGAGAGAAATCTCTCTCACTGGCCCCTTACACATGTCAATCTTCCCCACCACTCCCTCTACCTCCCTCCTCCATTCCCTCTTCCTCTTCTAACTTTCACTTTCAGCATCCGAAGCATCCAAATTATCCAAAGCTTTTCCAAAGCACTTCAGAAGCTCAGAACTGTTTCAGACAGCTTGAATGAGTCAGTGCTTCGCTCCAGGCATGCTGCTTCCGACTCCAAAGCAACCCTGGATCTGAGGTGCAACCTGAAGCCTCACACAGCCCTAATTCTTATGGCACAGAGAAATTTCTGTGCTAAGCTAGCTTCCTTAGCAAAAGAAAAAGGTGGAGACAAAACTTCACCTAGGACCAAGAAGGAGCAAAGCCAAGGTACATTATGCCAGTTGGACCAGAAGTCCTCAGAGCTGGCCTAATCTTTAGCAGCACTTACACTAAAATTGTATTTCATTTTAAAAGACAGTTGAAAAGCTTACCTCCTGGCTATATTTAAAAAACAAACAAACAAACAAACAAACAAAAAAAACACACGTGTGGGTGGCCTTTGACAATTCACTTTGTCTCCTAGCATCTTAGAGTAGAAATCGATGTTGCCAAATAAAGTGGATCACCTGTGCTGGAAGATCACCTATGCCAGGGTGATCTGCTTCACTGGGCAAAATACATCATTCATTGTCCTGCCTGCTGATACTGTGGGACAATTGGTGATGTGTTCTCCAGAGACTTATGGGGCCTAATCCTGTGCACCCTGGAAATTCCCATGGAGGATTGGGCCTCAATCCTTCCCAGGAATTCCAGGGCAGAAAACACAATTAGGCCCTTCAAACTCCTGGAGAATCTGCCCAGCACAGCTGGAGAGTGCAGGCAGCTCCAGGCTGTCTGTGCTCTCCTGCCATAAAAGGAGAGATGTCTGCTGCAATAAAGCAGCACAAATTATTACTACATTTTGTTGCAACTGCACTGTTGTGCACAAAGGGTAAGGACATCTATTTGCTTTTTCTGTGTGCAGCTATTAACATTTTTACGGCAACACAAAGGCAACAAAAAGCAACATCTGTTTCTGCCCTTAGTTCTACCATCTGTTAATTACACAGGGATAGTCAAAGGTTATGTAACATTTATTCATCTCTTCAAAGCCCTTAAGTATTGCATATTATTAAATTTGCCAACACATGAGATTTTCCACTTTGATACCCTGCTTATAGCTATTTGTCGTAAGTGTCCATAAAGCAGTATTGGTTAAGGGACTAAAGGCTTAGAGAGACAAAGGGCTGCAGACATACCAGAACTAAAGGGTTTAACCGTAGAACTGCTCTATCAAGAGGGATATTAGAAAATATAGACCCATTACTTGTTAGTCTAAAAAATATTTTATTTCAGTGTTGTGTCCCAGGGAACTTTATAAAACAATTAAAACACCAGTAGCAAAGACCATACAACATCCACATTTTTAAGGTGCTTTAAATATGGCAATGTTCCATAATTACTATGCCAGAAATAAACTGTGATGGGAAATTTGTGAAGCATCAAATAGCCTCTTAATTTTGTGGACATGCATGCAGGTGTACAGACTCTAAATATTCGGAATTAATGGAGGAAAGGGAAAGAAAGAGAGAAGCAAAAACAGAAGGGTTACTGAAGGTCAGTCTTGAGGCTTATTCAATTATGCTACACAATCAGAATGTGATAGGAATGGTAATGCAGCTAGTTATTTTAAATTGCACTGGATCATCTTCCTCATTTTTCTTTTTCTTTTATAATTTCATTTAGTTTTACTTATTCAGTCTTTTTGATGCATAAAAAGCAGTATGTCAAATGTCCTTTAATAAATGACGGCCGATCCTTGAGCAGTTCCGAAGCAGATCTGGTGAGTGTCCAAAAGTCAGATGTTTATCAGAAGGTTTTAGATTAACTGCCCATGTCTCTTGTGTCTGCAGATTTGGCTTTCCATCTAGTCATGCTTACAAGTACTCAAAGCAGAGATAAACAAAAGTGTCACCAACAGAACTGAAGAAATTAAGGCTGTATAAGATCAAATGGTGAAATTCACTCTGATGATCTAAATGATAAACTTTGCCAAAAAGTATATAACATCTCACCCCCTCCCGATCACCCCATTTTCAAACAGTAGTAATACCAGTGTTCACCCAGGGGCAGTGTTCCCTTTTGTAATAATCACAGCAGCACTGGAAATACTAACTGAAATATCTGAAGAATGATGAAAGTGTCACCCAACTGCATTGATACAAACCACTAGGAGATATTAGAAGACAGCTAGCAGCAAAAAACTAGGAGTAGATAAAAATTCTGGCCAGTATTAGTCAAAAAGTACTAACCTTGTTGTTAAGTAGTAATGCAGAAAAAAGTTCCTACTTTACTGCTAAGTTCCTAGTTTCTTGCTTTCGGGGAGAAGAAAGATGCAATACAGATGTGTACATGTGCGTTTGCGAGCATGGTATTTAACATTTTGCTTCATTGGCAACAGTAGGCAAAATTAATGCTTTTTTAGTGCCAAGTCCCATTTTTGAGTTAAATATGAGCTCCATGTCTGCTTTTATGGTGTTATATAATATTGTGCAAATTGCATGCAAACTCCTTCAATACATTTTAAATAGCACAGTAAACTTTCATGAATCTCTTCATTAGAGATATGCCTAAGGTACAAAGTCTAATTCCTAACTTGGATCCAAATCAAGCATTAGTAAGGTATATATTCAGATCCTTTATTAATCTAGATCAGTGGTTCTTAAGCAGGTTGCCTTCATACTCTGGGGTGCCACAAGACACTTTCATGAATGTCCTGGTGTGTGTATCACCACAGCCACAGCCAGGTGGAATTGCCCCTTGCAGTTTATGCACAGACAGATCAGGAAGGGCCATGACACAAATGTGGTCTGCCTGAATTAGGGTTACGTGATCAGTCTAATGGGCTCCATCAACATGTTGCACTTTAAGGCATAATTAACCAGTTAATCATGTCTTAAGTGGTCATCCGGCCACATGTTGAATGGATTAAAGGCATGATGAAAAGAGAGAAATAAGACACAAAGTCATTCCACAAAATATGTGTAATAATTTTTGCAGCTGCTTCCTATCATGCCTGTAAAGGGTGGCCTCTTCACCTGGTCTCTGCCAGCTGCCCACCTGTATCTGCAGTAACCTCTCACCTCACTATCCTACCATGCTTTGATAGAAAAATATGCTCTGAAGCCTCACATGGGACTCTCACTCCCCAATGGAGCTCATGGTTCCAGCACCCTCATGCTGGATTATCTCACTTCTCCTTCACAGCCTCCTCACCAGGGCCACTACTCTCACCCCTTCTCTGAACCACTAAGGCCACTCTAGGGGCCTCTTTACTATGCCTCCTCTCTGGGCCACTACTCCCAGGAGCTTCTCTCTACAGGCTCACTGTGGAGTCCTGTAGCTGCCTCAGAGGTCACCTAGAAATCTAGGCTCCGCCTGTCTGACCTTAATTCCACCAGCAGTGTGGGGCTTGGGTTAGAAGGTGCCCCACACTCACCTTTCACTGGGGAGGTAATTGGCCTGGCATTTTCTGAGGGCTCCCATGCCACCAGGAGCCCCCCCAGGCCACCCATTCCCAGCACAGTGCAGTTTTAGGTCTTACCCAGGACCAGGAGTCTTGAAGCCATCCCTCTAGCTCCTGCCCTTACCCCTAGAATGTTCCAGGCTGTGAGGGAGCTGGATGGTGCTGCTCCCTTGGCTGCAAACAGCTAAATGCTAGTCCTGCCTGGCTGGCCTGTTTGAAAATGGCTGCCCTCATCAGGCACCTGGCAGATGCCTGCCTCAGACCTTAAAGTGGCAGGCACCCAAAAAGGTGCCACAGTGCCATTAATTGAATGTGTGGCTAGGGGGTCATGTGGCTGGGAGCTCCCATCAGCTGATCAGAGTGCCCAGGTGTGTGGGGGAAGGGCCATGTGCACTCCAGAGGCTTGGAGCTCCTAGCTGATGCTGGCTTCTAGCCATGAGATCACATGATCTTTTGGCTGGAAGCACTGTCAGCTGACAAGGCTCCCAGCCACAGGGGTGCCCCTTACACACCAGGGCTGCAAAACCATAACTGACATGTTGTCCCAGCTGTGGCGCTGCTCCATGCACCTCTGCAGCTGCAGGATAACAGTTGACCATGGGGCATCCCTGTGGTGGCTGAGACACTCTGTCAGCTGCAGTCTCCCTGCCATGGGGAGCTCTGGAGTGCCCCCATGACTAGAAGCCTAGGTTAGCTAAGGGAGTTCCCAGCTACAAGAGCTTGCTTCCCACAATCTTGGGCTCCCCCTGCACTGGCAATAAGGTGGGATGGTATCTGTCCCATGTTCACACTTCCTGCCATGCACATGTGGCATGACAGGAGGTGCGATGTGTGGATTGTGCATTAGGTCCCACTGCACATTTACCTGCACTTGTAAAGGAGCCTTAATGCAGGCAGGAGCACCTGGTCCTGCCACAGCCCTTTCTAATATGACTCCTATGTGGCATCTCCCAGAAGGACAGGAACATGGGGCAGGTAGAAACATACTGCATGATTTTGCTTCTTGGAGGAACATGTAGGGGCTAAAGCAGGAAGGGCCACAGCAGGGCCTACTGCTCCTTCTCATATTAGATTGATCAGACAATGCAGGCAGGAGTGCAGCTTTTTGCCAGAGCCTTTCCTGATTGGCTGTGCCCAAGGCATGAAGAGCAGTTCCACCTGGCTGCAGCAGCATGGGCAGCAGCACCCCCATTGAGAACCCTGAGATAAGCTGATGCAGCACAACAGTGGTTCTCTACTAGGCTGCCACCACATTTTTCAAAAGTTATGGAGAGGTTCCCTGAATCTAAAACTTGGGAATCACTCATCTAGATGAAGTAACCTTATCAAGCTACACAGGAACTTCATGCTCAACTGCAGTAAGAACACTGGACAAACAGAGGTGCTGACATGCAGACTGTACCAGTGGCACCCCACATGAAAAGATGTCTCCATGCTGCACTTCCAGCTGTCACGAGCCAGGCCAAGGATATATTGTCATGGTCACCCGAGTGTTTGTTTGTTTCCTCTTAAATTTCCTTGGCAAATCAGGTAGTTAACATGCAGCCTGTCCCTGCTTTGGAGTTTTCTTGCGAGAGAGACAGCATTACAAAATTTAGGAGGCCCTTTTAAAAGTTAATCTCTAGAATGTTTCTATTATTCAAATCATCAGCAAAAGAAAAAAAGTTGGTTTTCTAGTCAGTGGTAGTGCAGATAGACTCTTTCCTCAGCTAATTGCTTTAAAGATTGTATATTTATGCTCCAGATGTGAAACTTTAATGAAATGAAATTTATATCCAACCTGCAACCATGGTGTTATAAAATCCCTCTTACAAGGAATATACACAAAAGTGTCAGACTTTGGTTTCCAATTTACCACCTTCAACTCACACAGAATAGACCAGCAAGCCTCCAGCTGCCTTTCTAAAATTAATGTTAGTTTAAGGAAGATCAATGATCCCTTAGCCACCAGCTAAGGGGGGAAAAAAAAAGAGACCTTTTCATTTTTACATCGTTTTTGTCAGTTTGCCATAGGTAAGAGTGAGTATGCACTTGGGTCTGGGAGCCTCATAAATAAAAAGTAAATAATACTTAAAGCAACATACTGGGAATGGTCAGAAAGTCCTGGATTTTTATTCTTGTTTTATGGGAATCAGCATTATAGAGAACAATATACAGTTTCTTTACACGTACCCCAAAAATACTTTCATGAGCTCCCAGTGATCTTAAGCAGGAGATGGATAAAGTCTTGGGTAAAATGATGTATCTCAGTCTTCTCTCCTCTACACAGACAAAGTTACAGGGTGCAATCATAAGAGTGATGCATTTAAAAATTGGCATAACTTACTTTGCCTATTCTTATGAGTGGAAATGTAAAAATCACACAGGATAGGCTTCAAATGTACTAAGCTTGGTTGAGTGTCTGTTACTGAAGTAGCTTTACTAGCAGTGCTCTGCTGCAATGATCTAATACTTCACTCATCATATCTACCAAAATGGATAATCTATAGCTTTATTTAAACATATCATCTTCCACGCTAATTGTATGTCAAGACTGCTTTGCAGCACTTCACATATTTAAAATTGACAGGAGCCTGGTTAGTACACTATATCAATCACCAAAGACAATTATAAAATGGTAAAATAATTCATGAACTTGGTTACAGAACTAAAAGCCAGGGAAAAGACAGTGCATAGACAAGAAAGAAGAAATCTGAAAAAATGGGTGAGCCTTACAGCTATAGAAAGGTTACTGGAAATTTTAAGACACTGCAGAGCACAAGGCTTTTGAGTCAGCAGAGATTCAGGTTAAGGATTAAGTAAACATCTAAGAGAAGGAGCAGGAAGGGGCCTGGTTGAATTAATGAGATAAGTTATCTATTTAAAATTGTGTTTAAACACTGGATAGTAAAATGTCATTTTAGGTTGAAATGTCATTTTGAAACAAAAGGTTTTGTTTTAAATTCACACTTTCCAATACATTCTTTCCATTTGAGCTGCCACTCCACAAAATAAAATAAAAGTCCTTAAATTGACAATTTCTTGGTCAAAACTGTAATCTAAGGTGATTATTCTAGATATAAATCACATTCTGAAATGTTTTGCCAGCTGTATACATGTTAGAGAGAAAATAAAAAGGAGCAGAGGCAGGTTTCCTATATTTGCATGTTCAGCCTTCCCTTCCCCCCCCCCAACAGCATCTAAACAGAGGTTACCAAGTCTCCGTTCAAAACTTAAATTTTATAAGTGTTGCAGATATATAATGAAGATATTCACTGCCATGCATCTGAGTAATTTTATTCCAAATTGTGAAGCAAACATAAAAACTCATAATAAATTATTTTATACAGTATGAACAGCTGATTCTGGGAAAATTAATTAGATTATTCAAGCCCCAGAAATATCAGGAAGCTTCGTTCTTTAGGGTTTTCAGATTTTTTCCTTCTTTATTCCCAACTAATTGAGCTCTGGCTAGAAGTCATTTAATGAGATCGAGATCCTTAATAAATAATTACTTTAATTGTGTATCATCTCAATTTACATAAAGTATATTGCAAACAAACTAGAGAAATGGCTCCTATTGGAAAACTGAGGTGACTTCCATTTAATTTCCAGCTAATGATCCAAATGTATTCTGGATACAACAGGAAGACATCCGAAATCAGTGTTTTACTATACTTATCAAAGAAGTTAGTTAAACAGATTAGGCTGTTGTATTCTACATTGCACATTCTGGGCACAAACCAGATATGTATAGCATCAGCCTTTTGAGTTCCACAATGGCGAAGTTGTGGTTGTGTGGTGAAGTTTTGGATTTTTGCGACAACACACACCACACACCCTTCCCTCCACCCCACACACACACTCCTCCTCCTCCTCATGTAAGTCAAGTGAGCTCCCAGTGACTGGAATTGGAAAAGGGCAAATATAGTACTTGTCCTTGAGAAAGGGGAAGAAGGAGGACATGGGAAATTACAGACAAGTCACTGATCTCAATACTAATACCGCAATCAAGGATCAGTCCTCAAGGAATTTGTTTTGAAGACCATGAGAAGAGCAATATGATCAGCAACAGCATGGATTGAACAAGAACAATTTATGCCTGACCAACCTGATTTTCTTCTATGATAAAATGACAGGCTCTGTGGATAGGGCAAAGCAGTGGGTGGGATGTACTTTGTTTTCTCTCCCATGACATGCTTATTAACAAGCTATGAAAGTACTGTAAGGTGGATGCATAACTGGTAAAATCATAATATTCATTGAGTAGTCAATGGCTCAATGTCTAGTTGGGAGGAGGGTTGAAGTGGGGTTCTCTAGGGGTTTCTCCTAGATCCAGTATTATTTAATATCTTCATTAAAGATTTGGGCCATGGGACTGAGTGCATGCTTAGCAAATTTTCAGATGACATGTTTGGAGGAGTAGCAGACATTCTAGAGAGCAGGACTAGGATTGAAAATGATCTGGATAGACCAGTGATTCTCAACCTTTTCAGACTTGAGGCACCCCTCAGAATATGCTCCTCTTAGTTATCACTCTTTTTTGACTACAGAAAAATAATAAAGTAATTCTCCTGCTGCAAAGATGAAAAACCACAGCAGGTCAAAGAATCTTTAACACTACAATTTTCCATGTGAAATCCCTGGGTTTATCTTGTGACACTGATTGAAAGCCTCTGGGATCGACTGAAGAAGTGATCTGCAAGTAATAAGATGAAATTCAACAAGGACAAGTGCAAAGTCCTGCAGTTGGGATGGAATAACTGAATGTCCAAATGCAGATTGGGCAATGACTGGGTAATGCAGTGGCTAGGCTTCAGTACTGCAGAAAAAGGACCTGGAGGTTTACAGTAGATCATAAGCTGAATATAGGTTAGCAGGTTCTTTTGTTGCAAGGAAGGCCAACAATATACTGGGTTATATTAACAAGAGTGTCACTTGCAAATCAAGGGAAGTGATTTTTACACTCTATTCAGCACTGGTAAGGCTGATGGAGTATTGTGTCCAGCTTTGAGATCCACACTTCAACAACTATGTGGACAGATTGGAAAGAGTCTGGACGAGAGTGACAAAAGTAATTACAAGCCTGCGAAACAAAGCATAGAGAGGCAAGGCTGAAAGAACTAGGATTATTTATTCTGGAGAAGAGAGGACTGAGGGGCAAGTAGCAGGGCAGGGGAGGATTTGATAACAGTCTTTAAATACCTGAAGGCCAATTAAGGGAAAGATGGAGATAGGCTATTCTCTGTGGTCATAGTGGACAGGACTAGGAGTAATGGTCTCAAGCTGCAGCAGGGGAAATTTAGGTTGGAGATGATAAAGAATTTTCTGACTACAAGGTTGTTCAAGCATTGGAACAAACTACCAAGAGATAGGATGTCCTGGATTGGCAGGGACACTCCTGATTTTGTAGGCTGTCATGGCATCCTAGCCAGTTTGTGTAAATTGAAGCGAAAGTCCCAGATTTGCTGCTGCAGGAAGAGGAAGAGGCTGCTGCTGCCCACAGCACCTGCCATGGTTCTGCTGAGCAGTGGCTGGAGGCAGGGGAGCAGGCTGGGCTGGGCACTACTCTTCCTGCCTGGGGTGGAGCCAGCTGAAGGAGGGGGAGATGGCCAGGGTCAGGGGCCAGGGCCAGGCCCAGGCCCAACCAGGATGGCTGCCTGCCACCGGCAGCCTCATGCCTTGTTGCTGCAGCCAGTGGTGAGACTTGGGCTGCACATGACACATGCCCTGGGTGGCTGCTGATAGCAAGGGGGAGTGTCTACTCCTGGCCAGGTCTAGCCTGTGTGCTCCTGGAAGCCAAGGGAGTGAGTGTGTGTAGGGGGGAGGGGGACACAGTCACAATGGCAATGCACCCCATCCCAGATCCCTTTACCCCATCCTGGATTTTCTTAATGATAATATGGTCACCCTACCTAGAGATATTGTAGAATCTCTATCCTTGGAAGTTTTCAAGAGCAGGTTAGACAAACACTTGGCTGGGATAATCTAGTCAGAGATGATGCAGGGGCCTGGACTAAATGATCTCATGAGGTTCCTTCCAATCCTTCTTGCCTATGATCATATGAAATCCCTTCATCTACTGTTCAATTGCAAGTCATGGAGAAGCCAAGAAGGAAACATCATTCAAATGAGCTCTACAGTTTCTATGGTTCTACAGTTTTGACTGTAGGTTTTTTAAACTCAACCCACTCTTTAAAATTGGAACTTTTTGTAAATAGCAGAAATTATTAAGGAGGAGTGTGATTAGAAGGTGTGAATGGATTCAGTGACCCATTTTATACAATCTCTCAACATTTATTATATGAAATTAAGTATAAAAATATACTGTTGAAAAGCGTGTTCTGCTTAGTGGGATGTATAAAGAATATTATTGATGGTACCACAAGAATATTATGATGTCCTTTTTTGGAATATTGTGGACAGGTATGACCACTAACTTAAAAAGGAGATAGTAGAAATAGATGGGGCTCAGAAAAAGAAGGAAAAAATTACTAGACAATAGAAAAACTTTGGGAAGGACTGTTGAGATTGGGACTGTATGACTCAGAATGAGTAAGAAGGGACATAAGGGAAGTGCATAACCAAAATGCACAATAAAGAGAAAGCTAGACTGACTACCATTATTCACCCTTTCATGTAAACACAAAAACAAGAGAAAAGTAAATAGAACTAAGGGAACAAATTTCAGACTGATAAAAAGAAAGATTTTTTTTCCTAGCAATTATTAATCTATAGAACTTACTGTTACAATATATCACAAGAAGATAGACATCAGATAGAATGGGACAATTACATGGATAACAAGAATACTCAGTGTAATGAAGTCTGGAAAGAATAATGAAGTCTGGAAAAAACATGGTTCCTAGTGTGCCACGGTTCCTCATGTTTTGTAATAAAGCGTAACTATCAAGTACCAAGGGGTGGGGGAATAGATAAAATAAAACACATGTTATGTATAGAGAAACATCACCAAATAAAGCAGACCAATAGTTCCAGGGTGTGTTTTGGCACAGCTGATACATTTCATTGGGTGAAAAAATGTCATCCATTGTCCCACAGAGTTGAGTCTCTGCCAGTCCTGAGAGCATGAGGGGCCTGATCCTATGGGATAACACTCAGGGAGCCCCTCTGCAAATGGAAGAAACCCAAGTTTCCCTAGCAGCAGAGGAGTGTGTGGGGAATACCTGGGCATTCCTCTACTATCAGGGAAACCTGGGCTTTCCCCATTTGGGGAGATTCAACCCAAGTCCTGGCTCACATCTCTACAAAACAGGAAAGCCCTGTGTTTCTGTTTGTAGAAGTGTGTACCTGGGGAAGCCCTGAATGATCCTCTACTAGGAGGAAAACCCAGGGTTTTCCTGTTGGCAGACACTCATACCTGGAGTCTTGGACTAGCTCTCGTGTGGTTCTGGAGCTGGGATCACCAATCTCAGGACAGTGCCGGAGTGTAAAACTCATCCCAATCAGGTGATTGGCTGTTCCAGCCCCAGGACCACACTGAAGTCTTAAACCTATTCCGGTGCAGTCCCAGAAGAGATCAACAATCAACTGATTGGTGAACCAAGCCTTGGGACCACACTGGAGTGTCAGTTTGCATTCCAAATGAGCAGGCATTCTTGGGAATTCAGGGACCCAATCCTGCATGCCCCTAGAATGTGATTTCCTATGGTATGCAGGATCAGGCTTCTGAAGTCTGGGATGGCTGAAGAGTGTGTACAGCTTCAGCTTGTCTACGCTGCCTTGCCTTAAAGCAAACAAACACTGGCCGCAAAACAGCAGCACAAAATAATACCACTCATTCCATGGCCACAATTTCTGAGCATCTGTAGCACAACAAGGGGCATAGCATTCTGTTTACTTGCCCTTTGTGCCATCATAACAATTTTTGTGAAGAAACAAAGGAGTTGTCTGTTTACATCCTTTCCCTAGTAATAGATTTTCCCCATAACTACCCATTTCCAGGCAATACACCCTCTTCAGAAAAAAAACTGGTGCTTGGAAATGCTGGAGACAGGGTTGGAGACTTAAAGGACTATTTCTCTGATCCTTTATAGAAGTGGTCCCCGACCAGTCAATTCTAATTGACCAGTCAATCAGGGAGCCTCTTTTAGTTGAACCTGGGCTGGGGGGGCTGGGCGCACACGTGCCTCCCAACCCCCAGCCCAGCAGGTTAGTCTGGGGGAGGGAAGGAACAGGGGCCAGATCGAGGCCCCCCACAGTGAGGAAGAGACCGTGTGGCTCAACCAGGAGCAAGGGAAGGTACGTGGGACTGGCTGGGTGATGGGAGGATTGGATCCTGGGGGGGGGGTTATCCAGGGGTGGGGGGAGGCTCCCACCACCAGGCACATGCTGGCAGAGGCCCTGAAGGCATATCCCCTCCCATCTCTGCACGAGGCAGAGGCAACAGAGGCAGCTGGCCAAGTGCAGGCATGGCTCAGCCCAGTGGTGGGACATGCATGTTGTCTGGCCACTCCCAGGCCAGCTGCAGTGGGGCTTGGGGTGCAAAACACAGCCTGCAACAGCAGCCACCTCCACCATACATGGATGGGGTGACTGCAGCAGAGGTGAGGCAGGGAGTGGGGCTAGAACAGGGGCAGACCGTAAAGCCAGGGTGGGACAGAACTGAGAGCAGATCATCTGGGGGGTGCAAGGAGTGGGAGGGTATGCATTCACCCCAGGAGGGCACAGGGGGTGCATGCCCCCAGATCTGCATTTGGAATGGGGCAGTGTGGGCTGGGAGCCATGCTCTTCCTGTTGGAGGGGGCTGGCCTGCTGGGAAGATCCCAGCCCACAGCATCACTGGAAGGGGGGGTTATGGGGGGGGGGCTGTAGCCCTCCTGACCTTCCTTCCAAGTACTGCTGCCGCCCACCCCAAGCCCAGCCCAGCCCAGCCTCCACCAGGAACACCAAGGTGAAGCCTTCCCCTCCCCCTACTCCTCTCCCAGCAAGGGCATGGGGGTTGTGTGCCCAGGATGTGCATGGGAAGGGGCAGATGCTTCTGCAGTCTGGAAGGATGCACTGGGCTGTGCTGTGCTGTGCTTGAGGTGGGCAGCAGTGGTGCTGGGATGAGAGGTTGGGGGGGATGAGAGGTTGGGGAGCCTCATAGCCCCACTCCCAGTGCCACTGCCATGGACCGCACTCTTCCCAGTAGGCCAGCCCCGCCTTCCCTGCCCCCCTGCCAGGAAGAGCCCAGTCCTAGCCTGCAGCTCCAGCCTGCCCATCCCTGTGTGCAGATCTGGGGGTACATGCCCCTTGTGCCCTCCCAGGGTGCATGCCCCTCCTCCTCGCACCCCCCAGACAAACCACTCACAGCTCCATCCCACCCAGATGCAGGGCCTGCCCTTTCTCCAGCCCCACTCCCTCCCCCATTGGGGGGGTGGAGATCAAGGCCCCAGTGGTGATGGAGGAAGTAGGGCTAGGGCCTCGATCTGCTGTCCCACAGCCCTTTCCCCCACAGACTTACCTGTTGGAGGGGGGGGGGAGGGAAGAGATCTTGGGTGGCTTTTAAATTCCAAAAGTTATCTCCTACCTAAAAAGGTTGGAGACCACTGAACAAGAGAAATGTAGACCGTTTATAAATCAAATACATAAATAAACATGCCACCCTTTCTAACAAAGGTCCAGGATAGTTTACAATAAAAGGACAGAATAATTTATAAGCCAGAGCACAAGACGACAAAATAACCTAGAAACTAGAATATAAAAGAAACTTAGACTACAGAGCTAGCCAAAATTACTAGAAGGTGAACAGACAACTGACTTCATAGCTGTAGGCAAAGAGTACTTAAAAATGGATTCCCTGTCAAAATGGCAGAAACTTTCTAGTGGAGTCCCACAGGGGGTTGTCCTGGATCTGGTGCTATTCAACATGTTTATTAATGATTTGGAATACCTTCTTGAGCAAATTCGCAGATAACACAAAGCTGGGAAGGTCTGCAAAGACTTGATAAATCAGGAAGCTCACTTGGTAATGGCTTGAAATGCAGCAAACTAGGTTTAGTCTAGATAACAAGAAAAAACTTCTCTGCTGTTAAAATGGTGAAATAATGAAACAGACTGCCTAGGGCAGCATTTCCCAACTGGTGTGCCATGGTACACTGATGTGCTGAGGCAAATCCAGATGTGCCAGGGAATTTTAGGCTGGAGCCACGCCCCCTGCTGTCTGACGCCACACCCCTACCTGCTGCCACCATGGACACAGACAGATGGGGCCGTGGCTCCAGCCAGTGATTTGTATCCACATGCTGTGTTCAGCTGTGCCATCCCACCCCGTGCCCTGCGTTACGCCTGGCCCCCTCCCCCCCAAGTCCATGCCCAGCCACTCGCAACTTCCCCCTCCCAGCTCCACATTCAGCCAGTGTGCCATGGGATGGGAGAGGCCCAGTAAGTGTGCTGCTGTAACCAAAAGGTTGGAAAACACTGGCCTAGGGAATTGTAGAATATTCTTCTTTGTAGGTTTTCAAGAAGAGGCTGGTTAAGCACTGGATGGTGATGATCTAGGACAGTGGTGCTTTATTTTTTGGTGCTTTGGACTGAATGAATGACATGGAGCCAATTTGTGGGCCAGATCAGGCCCCAAGCACTGGGATCAGGTCCTGAATCACTTCTGCCTGGCCCAGTGCACCACATAGAATACAAAGCTGTGCTATTTGGCTGGTGGGGCTCCCCATAAGCCAGCAAATTTGGCAGTAGGAGAGCAGCAATTTCTGCCACTCCTCCCCTACCAGCAAGTATCTGGACTCCTGAGGAGCCCTGTGGACCCAGTTACAGGGCTCTGTGGGCTTGTTCTGACCTACAAACCAGGAGTTAAGCATCTCAGATCTAAGAGGAGCAATAGCTGGAGCATGTTATGAAAAGCAGAAGTTGGAAACCCAATAGACACTCACATACATATTGCTTGGAGATCATGAGAAGAGTTCTGCTGTTCAGAGCAGATGGAAACTGGAGAATAAAGCAGAGCTCCATATTGGCTTGGTTATAAAACAGGACTGAAAAGCTGGGACAAATTTATGTAGCAGATAGCATAACTGGCTCTCCAGTTAGAGTATCTGAGATGGGTGGTATTGTGTTTGCAATTCTCAAAAGCATAAGAAAACTAAACATCCACCTCCTGTTCTAGATCTTAGGGTTTGTTTTTTTAACACCATCCTCAGAAGCATTAGAGGGTGGCTACTGCAAAGTCTGGAGATTTTGACTGGGGTGGCTGGTGCTTCTGCTGGGACATAAAACCAGAGGTTCCTGGCTAAAGGATCTTGCACCTCACCTCAGGGTCAGAATGATTACTGCATTTGGGATCCGGAAGGAAGTTTTACCCCTACCATCATTGGCGTGGACTGTTGGGGGTTTTGCTTTTTTCTGGAGTAGGGAGCATGGCCTTCTTCCTTTGATCTCCCACATGTGTTTTAACAAACTACTTCCTGTACTTATAATAGCAGAATACTGGCAGTGCCCTTGTCTCTGCTTTACCCGTGGGAAGTTAGAGTGTTCTGGATGTTTTCAGATATTTAGCCTGACACTTGCGTGAGGAAGTTGTTCATGAAGTTTTGTTTCGAATCAGTGAGATGGATTTTTATAAATTGGTTTAGATTAGGAGATTCTGCCTTAAGCAGGGCCTTGAACTATATGACCTCCTGATGTTCCTTCCAGCCATACTTTTTTACGAATCCACAGCCTTCTTAAAATGCAGAGCTTCATCTGGATGCAATACTCAAGTTAAGGATTAAGCAACGATGTGGAGTGCATGTCATGATTCTGTCATGTCTATGACACTTATCCTACATTCTCTACCTGTGCATTTAGTTTTTCTTCTAGAGAAGCACTTTATATTTGTCTACACTGAATAGCAGTTTGGTGCCTATAGACTGGTACTACAATTTATCAAGCTCTCTTTGAATTTTAATCTTGTCCTCCAAAACACTGTATAACAGTACCTCCATCTTCCAGTTGCCTCAAGCACCTTTTGATGGCCAACCCAAGGTCTTTTCCACACTCTGGTTTCACTAGGAGCTGCCATGTGTTCTCCTGCCATGCCTTGATTTTGATATTACAATTTGGGAGGCTGCCATCAGATTCTTGGAGTGACACCTTAGGTACCTCACTCCACCATCCCAAACATTGAGCCACCTCTGTCTGGACCAGACTTCAACAACTGTTATTCTGTGCAGGGTGCCTTGCTTTGGGGCAATTTCAGACTCTCAGCTCCCAGGCCTCAGCCTGCCCACTCTCAACCAAACACACACTGCCCTTGTTCAGTATCACCTTACTCCTTTACAAAGCCACCTCATGCTTTCCAGCTAACATGAACAAAATGAGCAAGCTCAAACAAAATAACTAGCATAAGACAAAAGCAAATAAACAAACCAACCAACCAACCCACCCACCCAAGACCAAAACATTGGGGGGGAGAAAAAAACAAACAAACAAAAAAACAAAAAAAAAAAACCCCTACTACACAGCTTTGCCAGTTGGCTATCTAACTGCAGCCCCCGCGGTGACCTTACTGCCTGCAGTAAGGTGGTTACCAGTGTGCAGCCTGCAGCCCTCTTTCAGAGAGCTCTTCTTCCCAGTTATGATCTGGGCCAGATTGACTCCCTCTGCCCCAGAGCTTGGGTTTACTTCTTTATATGCTTTTCATGTATTGAATTAGGGGGGAAAACACATTCAATCATGTTAGAGGTTCCTGACAGCCTGCCTGTAAAAATTATGATTAAGTTTATGCATTAATCTTTCAGACATTTTGATATCATAAGGCTTCTCAAAGCATCATAAACATAGGTTTATGACTATTATGCATAGGAGAAAGGCTGAGGTAATTAAACCCCATAAGCTTGTGATGCTGCTTCTCCAAATACATTCCCTATTGATGTTTTGGTTTTATGACTGTCCCTTTTGTCCCCCTGCTTCCTTAGTATTTGCTCACTGCTTTTCCACACTACCTCTTTCTATTTTTCTTTTTCTGTAGTATCCTTTTCCATCTCTTCCTTTTGTCTACCTTTGTATGCTTTTCACACTTTTGCAGATGGTACTCCAGTTGGCATGCTGATTTTTTCCAGAAAGCTGTATTTCTTGTAGAGCTTTGGTACAGCAAATTTTACTTTCCACATCATAAATAATAATAGTATCTTACCTTGTGTTTTTATTGTCTGAACCAGAGTCAATTTTAATATCATGCAAGTTATCTATACATACACACACTGAACTTCTAATGTTCAGAAAAATTAATCATATTTCAGACCTTTAAAATAGAAGTAGATTCAAGACCACAGTATTTAGCTTAGACCATATGCACAGTGAGGAATAGACAATATTATCCGTAAGATTTAAAATCTTATGGACAATTTTTTTTAGATAATTTTAAATTAGCTTAAAATCCATTTAGTAATTACAGAGAAGGTGAAACAGTACTTTATGGAAGACCAGGCTTCAAACTTGGAAGCTACTACCTAATTTGACTGTTGATCTAACCCAAAGGAAGAATTTCACAACTGATCTCCATTATCCTGTACTCAGTGGATGCATCTACATGTGCACTTTACTGCAGAATAGACTAATTAGCTCCACAGTAAAGCAGTATTAGGGCTCAGTAAAATTAACTCCACCATAAGATAGTACTGTCGGGGACAGAATTAACTGCAATGAAAGACAAGTGTAGATGTTGACCATAGATGTGAATTGCACCTGGTCAGCCAGCCAGCCAGGGGCCTGCTCCACCCTGGCTCAAATTGCTGCTGTCCTGGGCAGAATTGTAGATGCTGCACCCAAGAGCAGTTTCCTCCAGCTCAAACAGCTACAGAGTTTGTTGCGTTGCATTGCATTCATTGCATGTGTAGATGCACCCTATGCCATTTAGTTTCCAGATTACTAGGTAAAACCAATGCCAGAAAAGTAAAGACCTAGATTACTGGAACCTTCTTACTGGGGAGAGAATAACCCATTTCTCCTGACACACTGCAGATGCAAATAGAAGAGGCAATAGCATTAGATCTCCTTTTATTTAATAGAAAGTGAGCCAGTGGGACTCTCAGCTTTAGATCAAGTGCCCCACTCTTCCTAGTCTAAAACAATAGTGGTCTCTTCTCATTCAGGAAGGAGCATCTCTTTGGATAAATTACTATACTGAGGGATTTATATCTGTGAGAAGTGGTAGAGGTTTGTGTTCTGCTGGCTGTTTAATTTTATTTGGTTTTGTATTTTGTTTCAGGGCCACCTAGAGCACTGAACAGGCGTGTCCCTCTTTAGTGCTGCACATAGTTTAAAAAAAAAAAAACATAGGACAAGTAGCGTTAATCTATATAGAAGTTGTCATGGGAAACCATTACAGGATTCCCTATTTCTGGAGTAAATACTATTATCTCTAGGGCAATTTATGTCTGGTTAAATCCAAGAATACATTATTAGAACTGTGTGGAGAAGTGAGCACAACACTTCTTGCCTGGTAATATGAATTACTCAAGCATTGCAGTCTTTAGCGATAACATTCAACACTCATTTTAAGGAAATCAGAGATTATGTAGAGCCTGAAGCAGTGAAACCTGAACTCCATATCTACATGCATTTATTTTTTTAAAAGAAAAGAAGTATGGTCTATTGGAAACTATCTTGGAAGCAGAACACATTTGATCACAATGTTGCTGTAGACAATATGGAGAGAGACAACAGCAAATATAACTGCTCCATAACATCACCTGCTCCATTATTGCTTACTGTACTCCCCCCTTCAAACTTCCAATGATTTCAGTTATGTATCTGTTCAAAAACTCTTTCCAGGAGAGGATACACCAGTAGCAAAGGTGTTAAAAATCTCATTTCCTTTCATAGTGTGCAGCACACATTCAGGATGGCACATATTTATCTCATCGCCTGAGTAACTTAAAATTGGCCTTCAGTTTTGTACACGCATGTGTACACATGTGTGTACATTTCTTTGTCACAGACTGGGGGGCAGAAACGGCCATGATCCCACAAGCGCCCCCTGCCGTGCCCAATTGGGGCAATCCAGCACCCTCTTTTCTCGCCCGCCACGTCTTGTTGGTATAAGGGAGGCTGCCACTTATCCTGGACACTGTCCTATGCTTGTACTATTCCCCGTTCCGTATGGGGTGACCTGGTGCACCCCCAGCCCTACAGGCTATGTATGCCTCCTACCTCCCCTTTAGCATGCCCCAAGCCTCGCTGCCCTTCCCGGACGCCCCTGAGCTTGTCACGCAACCGGCACCCCTTCCCAGACACCCCTGGGCTTGTCACGCAACCGGCACCCCTCTATCCATTAGCCCTCTCAGGCTGACTGACAGTACTCTTTCCAGTTGGACTCAGGCAGCCGGACCCTTACCTGATCCATTTGACCCTTTGGAGTCCACACCACTGTGGAGCCTTTCTGGGATCCTTTTCGGTCCACACCCCTACTGAGGTTTCTATTAGTTCCCAATTGGGCTCAGGCGGCCGGAGCCTTACTTGGCCCTTTTGACCCTTTGGGTCCCTGACACTGGGAGCCCCTCTGGGATCCTTTTCAGTCCATGCCCCTACTGGGGTTTCTATCAATTCCCAATGGGGCTCAGGCAGCCTGAGCCTTACCTGGACCCTCTGGGGTCCCCAACACTGAGAGCCCCTCTAGGATCTTTTCTAGTGAGCACCCCTACTGGGGTTTCTATCAATAATGTGCACTCACCCTCTCTTGGGGCCTCTCTCCGTGCACTCACCCTCTCTTGGGGCCTCTCTCCGTGCACTCACCCCACAGGGCTAGAGTCAGCACCCCTTAACACTGCACCCCACCGGCACAAACAGCTGTGCCCACCTGGCACCACTCACTGTGCCCCACTGGGCACCAGGAACCCCCAGATTACTGGGGAGCACCTGTGAGGCCTCCTCACACCCCTACAGCCTCACCCGGTCCTCCAGTGTAACAGTAACTAAACAGAACCATAAGCCAAACAGCTGAAACACAACAATAAGCCTCCTGGCTATAACATAAGACCTAAGCCCACCTGGCTCTCTTGCAAAGGCCTCCCAGTCAGGGTCTTCTCCACCCTCACCATGCTGTAGCCACTTGGGTGGCCAGGCTGCAACAATCTGCTCTGCTCTGCTCTGCAGCTCCTGTACCTCAGGCTGCCAAAAGGGAACTGCTAACTAGGCTCTGGCCTGGGCTGTTTATAAAGGCCCGGCCCTGCCCCCTTCTGGTCACATGACCAACCCGGTTGCCCCAGCAACTGGCACCTGAGCTGCCCCTGGAGATTGGCAGCTGGCCTTCTCCCTTCTTAGGAACAGGGCACCTGAGTGCCTCTGTGACACTTTCCCTCCCTCTTTGCCTTTCCTTAACCTCAGAAAGTGAAAAATCTTTAATCCTTTTTCTTGTTTGTTTTTGGAAGTCACCTGATGAAGAAGAGACTCTTGGAAAGGTTTGTTATTATCTTTCACATTTTAACCAAGAAACGAAAATCCTGGATATTAAACAAAGATATCCTTTATCCAAGATGTTAATTAGTTAATGTTGAAGCTAACTAGACATTAACAAAAAACAAATAATTTTAAAACCTTTTTCTTCCCAAAGGCTCACCTTTCACTATCTTGACTAGTTATAGCCTTAGTTCTCCATTTATTACAGTTTTCTCAAAAAAATTGAATTTCTAATGTAAAAAAAAAACTTAACATAGAAAGTTAATCCCTGAAGATTTCCAAGTACATAATACCTTTTGAGCACATCACATTACAGTAAAAAAGGGGGGCAAAAGACATTTAATCAATTTTGCATTATAATATTAAGAATATAATTTTCCATGTATCAAAATGAGAATATCTCACATTAACTAAGGGCTAAAAGAAAGAACAAAGATTTCTTATACCTCATCTGAAAACAACTGCTGAGTGCTTGGTGAGATTTCAGAAACAAACCACACTAAATGGGATTTATTCTACACGAGAGAGTCCACTTCACTTCTTAGCCTTTACCATGAATTATGGGGGGAGAGGGGAGGCGGGAGATGGGGAAAATGTGTGTCCTCAATGAAAATGTGCCTTCTAGCATCACCATCTTTTATATCTTGAAAATTAAAAGATTTTGTCTATCACCTGCGCGCCTCATATTCAGTTACAGGATTTCTCTAACTGGTTTTTGCACATAAGAAAGCTTAAGGGCATTAGTTGAGAAACAGCCACCTGCAAATGAATAAGAAAAATATCAAAATAGATTGTATGAGCTACGGGAGAGACATGCTAATGTAACCAAATGGACATCAAAGAAAACCAGCAAAGACTTTTTTTTTTTGAGATGCAGGTGAACAACAGAGAGAAATGAATGTTTGAGAAATGAGGGAATTAGTTTACAAGTGAAACTGAACAAAAATACAGCTAAGTCAATGAGAGAAGAAGTACACTTGAACTGAAGTAGAGCTTTAAAAATTCAGGAATTTATTTCTGGCCTTTGGGTAGCATCAAATAAAGCAGACTTTTATGTATTCAAGCTGGTTAAGCAGTTTTGACCTACAGCCTTTCATTAACAGTTACAGGAGTCAAGTTCTTCTGTATTAGTCATAACATTTGAATGATAGTAGAGGATAGTCACATTTTCCCAGGTACGTTCATATAAACTAATATATCTATATCTATAACTAATATATCTATATCTATATATACATACCTGTTTCTTATGTCTGCTTGGGCTATGCAGTGAGCAATTCTGGTCCTGGGATATGGACATTAATCTGTAAATACTACATATATTCTACTCTGAATTTGTTAAATAATGGTACTGCTCTTGCACTGTGCCAAAGTGACTACGGCATAATGTTGGTAATATGTGCATTTTCCTCAATTTCCATCAATACCATATTTTCACTAGAGGTAAGCAGATGTGCATTAAGCTTTACTTCTACAATACTTTAGTTTTAGATTGATTTTACAGAGTGATCTCTGCAATGTTACATAACTGCAACCCTCATGCTGCTACAGAAAAACTGCAGATAGAAACACCACTATGTTACTGGAAAACCTAATCCCCTGATAGAAAAAAACCTGTCTCAGTCCAAATGTCCCTATAAAACAAGTCAACTTTATAATATAATTGCCTTCTATAAACATTGCATCGCCCATTGCTAAATAAATCATTTTCACTTTAAACTCCTTTTTACATGTATTTCATAGAATCATAGATTCATAGAAGTAGGGTCGGAAGGGACCTTGTAGATCTTCAAGTCATGCATTTATTCTTGCATGAGAAGGGCCATTTTTTTTTTTTGCAGAAAAAGATTAGTAAAAGCTTTACTCCAGTGTAGAAAGTTATTCTATGTAGTGGTTTTCTCTAGTCATTCCTCTCTGGAAACTTGATGAAATGTTGAAGTGAAAAATTACCTTACATTTTAGATTGTGTCATTTGGGCTAGATAGCATTTGAGCTCATCACACAATTGCCTTTACTCAACCATAGAGAGATTACAAAATCTTTAGAAATTTTTCTATTAAGAAATATTTCTAAGTGCAGTCCTCTTTAGGGTCAAGTGAAGCTGAAATCATTGCCCAAGTGTTTTGATGATTCCTGTTCCTAGATCACCTAACTGAAGATAGATTCCCATGCAGCACGTACCACTTATGTTCATAGTCTTTGGAAAGCATTGCTAGCAGCCCCAAATATGAAGTGTAGGGTTATGAGGTGTGTCTCTTTTCCTAAAACTCTGTTTTACATTAATTTTTGAGCTGCATATTTCCATATTGTGCATCTGCCTTAGGTGGAATACTTTCAGAAAACGTCAGTCAAAACAGTTTAATCACTTCTTAGAAAAAAGTTAGAGAGAAATATTTTACTTTGTCTATCTTAAAATATTATGCCATCCTTTTCTTTGAGAAGCTAAAATGTTCCCATACTACAGAGCTGGACTTAAACTTTAGTAGCAGGATGAACTTTACATTGGTCAAGGATGCACAGGTACAGGCTGGGCACTGACTGGCTAAGCAGCAGCTTTGCAGTAAAGGACCTGGGAGTTATAAATGACAGTAAGCTCAATAGGAGCCAACAGTGTGCCCTTGCTGGCAAGAAGGCTAACAGCATGCTGGGCTACATTAGTAGAAGCATTGCCAGCAGATCAAGGGAAATTATTATTTTCCTACATTCAGCACTGGTGATGCCACATCTGGAGTACAGTGTGCAGTTTTGGGTCCCCCACTACAGAAAGGATGCAGAAATATTGGAGAGTCCAGTAGAAGACAATGAAAATGGTTAGGAGGCTGGGGCACATGAAGTATAAAGAGAAGCTGAGGGAGCTGGGCTTATTTAGTTTGGAGAAGAGAAGGCTGAGAGGGCATTTAATAGCAGCCTTCAGCTACCTGATGTGTGGTTCCAAAGTAGATGTATTTAGATTGTTCTCAGTGGTGGCAGAAGACAGAACAAGGAGTAATGGTCCCAAGCTGCAGCAAGGGAAGTTTAGGTTAGGTATTAAATTAAATATTCTCACTAGGAGAGTAGTAAAGCTCTGTCACGGGTTACCCAGAGAGATGGTGGAAGGGACCTAAGCAGATTTCATAGACATCATAGTCATTTCATAGACATCAGGGCTGGAAGGGACCTCGGGAGATCATCGAGTCCAGCCCCCTGCCCATCATCTAGTCTGACCCTCTGCCATGGGCAGGACAGGATGCTGGGTTCAAATGACCCAGCTAGGTGGTTGTCTAGCCTCCTTTTGAAGACCCCCAAGGTCGGGGCGAGCACCACTTCCCTTGGAAGTTTGTTCTAGCTCCTAGCCACCCTGACTGTGAAGTAGCACTTCCTGATATCTAGCCTGAATCTACTGTCAGTCAACTTATGGCCACTGTTCCTTGTTACTCCCGGTAGTGCTCAGGGAAGCAGGGACTCTCCCATTGCCTGCTGGTCCCCCTTGGCAACTGTATAGATGGCCACCAGATCACCTCTCAGCCTTTTTTTGTGGAGGCTGAACAGGTTCAGGTCTGATAGTCTCTCCTCATATGGCCTGCCCTGCTGCCCCCTGATCATGCCCGCAACTCTCTAAGATTGGCTCCCAGAGCCCTGTAGTCATCCATGAACTGGTCTGGACTACTCCAGGCAACATCATTGGTTCCCACATGGATGAGGACCATAAGATAGTAGTCAGAAGGCTGGATGAGATCAGTGATCTTCCCTGTGATGTCCCCAATCTTGGCTCCTGGGGGACAGTACACTTCTCTCACATTGGGGTCTCCATCTATAGGAAGAAGATTCCTGACCTGAATGGAGAAATAATACTTGGAAATGGAGAAAGACAGAAACCTAGACCTGAGAGCTAGTGGGGCTGAGGACTGTGAGTGACTGGCGGATGGGAGAAGTGAAAGATCAGGAAAGAAAAAACTGAAGGTATGAATAGGTGTTCATTTCTAGTGGTGGGAATTTTTGCTAGAAATTTTTGCAGGAGAGGGAACAGTACAGGCATACCAGTTTGCAGCCTCCCCTTGCTCCCTATACCACTCCCCCACCTACAGACACACACCCTGACCCCATCTCCTGCATTCCACACCTTCCCCAGACCAGGGTGATCCCCCCATTGGAGAGGGAGCAGCACGGCAGTACCCCCCATCTCAGGAAGTATCAGGAAGGCAGCAGCAACTTCTCTGTGAACCAGAGGAGTTGAACTAAGGGATAGTGCCCTGCCCTAGTATCCACAGACCAAAGTGTCCCATTCTGGGGAAGGTACAAGGGAAGCTGCTGCTCAACTTCTTCCTATCACAGAGTCATCCAGCATGGATGGCCATGGATCCAGAAGATCCTATGCCCGTGGGAGTGTACTTTGTCCAAGAAAGACAAGATATTTGAGTTTCAGTATCATTCTGCTGTCAACAAATACAAAAACCTACTATTGCTACTAGTTAGTCCATTAGGTCATGTGGCAGACGTCTATGATGAATCTGTATGTTGCAACAGTACTGATAATTCATGTTGGTGTTTATGTGATGACACATTGTGATCTTTGCTTTCTTAGCTGGCTTTTCATAATCCTAGCAAATTTCATATACACAAGCCCTACACTGAAAGAAGCATTTGAAAAGTAAATCAGTTGAGTTCTGGTCACTGTATGAGACTGGTGATCAGGAGTAAAAATAATATATCATAAACCACACCCACAATGGGGCTGAATTAAAATTAATTTAAAGGATGAAGAACACTTTACACTTCAATGAGTAGATCAACATGAGTGCTTTTAATGCCCTCTTATTTATGCACATTGAGCTGACTTGCATTTTTTTCATGGCCTTGGATAGACAAGCCCTAACAAAATCAACAATTTTAAACAGCAATGGAAATAAACATATTATACAGCAACTGCAATGCAAATAACCAGAAAAGATGGACAAGCATGGGGAGCTTGAATCATATTTATCCTATGCCCTTAAGTGAACCAGTCTGAATTTGTTTCTATCAAATCCAAAGATCATTGTGAAACAGAAAGGAATAACGACTAAAAGAAAAAAGTAATCATTTCAGCTGCATTGGATTCATTCATCACACCTCAAGCCCACATTTTTCAGAGATTTGACAATTTAAAGTATACAATAAAATAGAAACATAATTTAATAATATTTCTATCTATTATATTATACAATTTTGTAATAAAGTTAATTTGAAAAAGCCATAAACATAAAACTCGCCTAGGAAGAGGGGGAAGAAGCCTATACAGATGTCTGAGATTCATTGCAGGGAATTCATTTACCCGAGATAGCCACAGCTGAAAGTAGACATGTGACTAGTATTTTATGACTGGTGACACCTTGGATTGATCACAAGAAGACTGATACTGTTAACTATGAAATTACTCCCTCCTACTAAACACACTTTTGAATTTTTAGAAGCAAGCACTGTAGTTTCATTTGATATTTCACAACATAAACATGATTTTTCCCATAAGTGAAAGAACACTTGGGGAAAGATGATGCTAAAACAAAAAAAAATATCCTGCATTATTACAATAGGATGAAATTGAGGGCATAACTGAACAGCACTTTGCAAATGGAAAACATTTTTTAATATTTATATTGATTTGTTCATAAATAGGACATATTTATCTCAGTGAGTTTGGGGAAACAGGTAAAAGGTGTCATGGAAATTTTTGAGTATGTGCTGCCAGTACAGAAGAGGTTAAACTGACATGCGCGGTTTGAAGCTGTGAGTGGAAATTTCCAAGGCTCACCCAGTCCTTGCCCCCTGGGTGACCTGCGGAGCTGTCAATCATTGCT
>NW_017728947.1:19944215-19982906 GCF_001723895.1 Crocodylus porosus
CTAATCCCACCTGTCCGTATCTAATTGCCACCCCGGCCCACCGTGACCTTGGGGCCCGATCCTTCGGTTTTCCCCGACAAAAGGGAATGGAGGTAAAGGAGGAAGAGGTGGCTGTAGACTTTGTCTACTTGAATAAAGGGAAAGAATGATCTTGGAACATGTTAGTTTTACCAGTAAGAAATGAAGACATAAATTGTTTACTTTGCTAAGAAGGAAGTCTAACATTAGTCAATGTAAAATATGCTCACAGCAAAGTTTAAAACTGTTTTGATGTGTGACCTAGCATGAATAGGAAAATTCCTGCTAAATTGAAACTCACAACTTAAAATCACAGGGTGAAGTAGCCTAATTGGAATCCATTGGAGTTGTACCATGAACTTAAACACCATGTCCATGCAAGCTAGTACATGTCTGTTATGGCATCACAAAGCAGTTTGACAAGCCACAGAAGGCATGCCATGAACTAAAAAATGTTCCCTGTGATTCATATTTGTAATGCAGACTAACATACCAGGATTTCCCAGTATCATGAAGACCTCGTGCCTCCCAAGGCTGGGGGGGCATGGTGACCACCCGCAGGCAGTGGCTGAGGTGTGGCAGTGGTAAGCGGGGACCACATGCAGGTGGCCACAGTGATGTCAGCGGCAAGGGTGGGCTGAGCAAGGACCGCGCCACGGGCATCCATGGCAGTGTCAGCAGTGAGGTGGGGGGGCAAGTGCTAAGTGGTAACTGGCAACTGCCTGTAGGTGCTGTCAGCAGTGGGGGTAGAGTGGGGACGAGGGGTGGTGAGCAGCGACAGCCCGCAGATGCTGCTGGCAGCAGTGGGAGCAGCCAATCTCAGGGTGCATGGCCAATCTCAGGCAGTGCACATGCGCCCACGTGCACCCCCCTATGCACCGCCAGTGCCCAGTATCAAACTTAGAAAACGTGCTGGAAAAAAGCAAAGAAACAAAAGAAAACATGCCGGAAGAAACCAGTGAAGGGAATGCTCCTGGAGCATGCCCCAAAGCAACTGGAGGCTGGGTCCTCCAAGCAGATGCTCTTGCAAACCTGCTCAGTGTGCTGGAGAAAATAGAAGTGGGGCATGGCTGGCAGTGATGGCTCAGAGCTGGCTGGGACCCAGCCTCTGTCCCTGGTAAGCAGGAGCATAGGTGGGGGACCACTGTGTTGGTGGTGGAACTGTGTGGAGGTGGGAGGACTGTGTGCTGTGCGGGTGTGGGGGGATGGTGTGGGTGAGGACTGTGTGGCAGGTGTGTTCCAGCCCTCCCAGAGCACAGCCCCCACTGCCAGTGGCAGCAGCCAGCAGCAGGCCCTCAGCGTGCTCATGGCCTCCTGCAGGCAGAGCCCCCTGAGGGCACATGGGGCTCCATGTGTACAGAGCCAGCCCGGCCCACTAGTGCAAGCCTTTGGGCAGGACTGGGCCAGTTCCTGGCACCGCCTGAGGCTCTCAGCACTGCAGGCAAGAGCTGTGCACCATCAGGCTAGCCTGGTTCTTGCCGCCATGTGCAGGCAGAAGCTGGCCTGACCTGATGGCATGTAGACCACATGGAGGCAAAAGGTGTCCTGGCCCGATGGTGTGTGGCTTCTGCCTGTGGTGCTGGGAGCCCCAGTGAGACATACAGACCCAGCTTATGGAGACTCCTGGTCCCAGGAACCATTGGAGGGTGGGGTGGTTTGGGGAAAGGGATGGAGGAGCTAGCAGGAGTGGGTGATGGGGGATTGAGGTGGCAGCAGGGTCTATGAATGTATGTGATGGACCAGGGGTATGTGTGAGAGAGAGATGGGGGTGCGGAGGTGGAGGAGCACTCTAGGTAAGATCAGCCACTACAGCTGGGCTTAGAGCCCCCTGGTCCCCCTAGAGCAGTCTGTGTAGGGGGAGGCGGGCTTGGAAGGGAAGGGGCTTTCCCAGCCCAGTCCTTGAGCTCCAGTTGAGGGCTTCCCAGGAAGGGCAGGAGGATCACTGGGGCCTGGGACCAGGCACAGGAAGCAGAACATTAGAGACTGGCACTGCTTATAGCCACAAAGCAGTGGATAGGACAGCTGCAGCAGGAGTCATCTCCTGGTGCTGGGAGGGAGCTGCTGCTGTTGAGAGGGAGCCCCTGCCTGCCCTCTGTTTGCTATGGGTCAGAAGTGAGGGACACTGGTGGGGCTGTAGGTTGGGAAGAAGAGGCAAAAGCATGTCTAGGGGCAGAGCACCAGCATATCAGTGCTGTTCAGCACCACAAAGCAGCTGCAGCTGACCCCACATCCTAGTGAGAAAAGGAGACAAAGGCAGTTCTGATTTTTCTATGATAAAAAGCTGAAAAGCAAACACCAAAGTGAATAGATATTTAGAATTTCTTTTATTATGATGCTAGAGGCACTGGTAGGCTTCCAGATTGTTTTAAAATGGTAAAAATTTCAATAAACCATTGCCCAACTGCTGTCTATATATATATAGTGGCATTTCATTTTAATCACAGAAGAACATGGATTTTGGATATATTAATGAGAGATTTTGGGGGAGCTGGGGAGGGAAGGATGTTATCAGAGAATTCCAATTTTTAAACAGGGAACATCAGAATCCCTGCTGGTGAGGCAAATGACAGGACCCAGGCAGAGGAGCCTGCCCAGGATCAGCATCGGGGATCCAGCTGGAGGGGAGATGAAGTGGCTAACCACCTGGCCATTTGGGGAATGCTTTGACAGTTTTAAGTGGGTCACTGCAGTGAGTACATCTTCTGGGTGATTGTTGTCCAGATGGCAGAGCAGGGGCAATGGAAAGACATAATAGCAGTACCATGCGAAGGCCAACTGTGCAGCCACGGCCTATTGGTAGCTGGCCCAGAGGTGCAGGCAGTTCTGCTGCAGTGGCTATACCACAGCCCAGGCAGCCATGCAGTCTTCATCTAGGTCTGACAGGCATGCAACCATGGGGCTGTAGTTCCAAGCGGGTAGATGCTGTTGCAGGTGGCAGCAGGTCACAGCCAGGCCGCAGCTCCCACTGCCAGACTTCTGTTGTGGGTAGTGGGTGCAAGGGGCCACTCTAGGTTTGGGCTGCTTCAGCAATCTAGTTGGCACAAGGGGCTAGTGGCCCCAGTGACCAACTGGCTGGGCCTCAGAAGCTCCTGAGGGCAAGTAGCTCTGAGCTGCTCACCAGGGAAGCTTTTTATACTGCTGGAGCCAGCACAGGTGCTAGCCCCAGCCTCCAGCTTCTCATGGCTGAAGAACCAGAAGGAGCTGGGCAGGGTCAGTTTGCCCCAAGTAGCACAATTTGCCCCACACCAAAGTGCATGTTCAGGTACATGTGCTGAGGCACAAATCTCTGGCACAAATTTGAACCACTGCTACAAGCACACATTCCTGCACATGTAGACATGCCCAAATGGAGCCAGAATTTCAACTTTAGTATGCTTCACTGGATGTTTAATATTCTAACATATGCTTTTAACTTTTTAAGCTCAGATGATATGCAATGTGTAATCACCCGGGTAGAAGTGCTATGAAAAGTTTTGTGGCTATAGAACTGTCTCTGTATATTTGTAAAGCAGTGCATTTTTAAATTTCTATTCCTTTCATTTTGTACTGTTTTTATTTAAACAGAACATGGAACAGAAATTTTGTTGGAAAAAAAACAGTGTGACATATTTGATGGACAATTGGTTTTAACACAGACTGCAAGGCTGGACCTTGTGATGAAAACCTTCAAGCCTATCACAGTAGGTTAACCTTTCTAAATGTATATGTAGGCACTTAAACAAGTGACCTGTGTATAAAAGTGCAGAGCCATCAGCAAATCCCAGTGGGAGTACATCTACACAATGCCCTGCAGTCATCCTGAAAAGACCTAATTAGCTCAGACAAAGAAAATGCAGTTTGGTATAGCTAATGTAGGTAAACTGCCTTCCGTGTTCAGCCCTAGCTTCGGTATCTACGTAGTACTTAAGTTGCCATGTAGACAGAACCCAACTTCTGAAAAGAAGGTTGAAACTTCTACCCAAAAGATTCATTCAATTCCCTGTAGTTCTTCCAGATGTTCTGCGTGATTTTAGAAAGGTCAAAGCCTTTTTGTATTTTATTCCCCTGCTATGAAAAGGGAGAAAATGCTTCTGTTCTCTCCTTGGTTTTCTTTTCTGCCAATTTAGATTATAATCAGAAATGATTGTTTTCTATGTATAAAACCTAACACAATGAAGCTATGATCTCACCTTGTACCTTTAAACAGTAACATAACACAAATGATTACAATTAATAATGAAAGAACAAATTCTTACCACAAGAATATTGCATATTGTTAAAACATTATATCATTTTCTACAGAATTTGCTATTGATTTTAAGACAGAGTTCTGCTTAATAAATTAAAAAAAAATCAGTAACACAAGATGGTCCAATGCTTTTAAAATTTTAAAAGGGGCAATTCAGAGCCATTTGTCTTTAGATATAACTTTGATGCACTTGCATAATGATTTCAATGTCATGTGGTAGCAGGGGCCAGATGATAAACCAGAATATTTGAAGAATGAGACACTATGTATATTTACCTTAATAGGTACTTGGTGACCAATATAGGTGACCAAGTACCTATTAACTGACCCAAATTTTGATGTTCAGAGGAACTGATGGAACACCTAGTGAAGTCTATGGAAATACCTCCCTTGGTTTTAGTGGGTATTGAATTAGGTGTGGTGGTTCAATCTTGTGCATTAATCTTTAATTTATGAAGGCAAGGTAAATTATCTGAAAGGAAGAACCAACAATGAAATCAAAAACAAAATCAAATTTAAAAGAAAAAGCACACCTTGTAATAACAACCAGCTATGGTCTACAGATCATGAATATATATAAGAAATAATTCCTGAGTTAAAGGAGGGTTGGCTTCCATTTAATAGCGTAGAAAGTATTATTATTCAGTGCTGTTTGATGAATAAAGTTGCATATCAGTCAACATTTGCAATTCTTTACCTGTTCCTATTGCACAGAAGAGGGACACCAAAAATAATTAACAAAGTGGAGGACATCCTCATTTGTAAGTTGTTGCCTCAACACCATCTCCAAGTGAATCAATATGGGAGTCTATAGTTTCCCAGCTGCTTTACAAGCTCTTAAAAGACATTGCAGCATCAACATTATAAAATATATAAGAGAATAAAACATATGTTTTAATTACACTTAATATTGCCAGGTAAATAAAATATTGATAAAAAATTTAGTTTATCTTTCAAGCACTAATTCTGACCCAATATTTACTGAAACAGGAGGGCTTTCCAGGGGCCAGTCTGCCATTGGCCAGCCCACCCGTTCCTGGCCTAACCACCCGCCTCACTCGCCTGTCATGCCTTGCTGTTTCATAATTGATTCTAATTAGGTGGGAGGCTGCCCATTCTTGTCCTGATGCCAGGGAGCACTCTCTGCAGCTCTGATCCTCCTTGACACCACCCCAAGCTTCACAGACGGCATCCAGGTGACATAATGCTCCTAGCCCTCATTGTCAGGCCTCATTCATACACGCACTCATACTGCCCTCCTCTCACAGGGTCCCTTTCACACATCAACAACTTATATCACCTTGCTCCCTCTTGGAGTGGCCCCCTTAGGACACAGACTTTATCTAGCAGACATGTTGGGTGGCAGATGTACCCTCTTTTGGGCATCTCCGGCAACCCCCACCAGGGTAGTGGCCAGCCAATTACCCAACCTGGGGCAAGCTTGCCATGGCCTCTCCTGGGCCAACCACATACATACACAGCAGCCAGCCAGCTAGCCAGCCCACCACACACACACACACGGCTCCCAGCCCTCTGGTTTCCCCCCGTCACTGGGGCTCTACATCTGCCCACTCACTGGAGCTATGGGGCTTCCCTCCCCGGTGAAGGTTCAGGTGGCCATAGCCATGCCTGACCCCAACTTCTACCCACAGTGATGTGATAGCTAGGGGTTATTGAGACATCACAACCCACCTTCCACCAGGTTGGTAACTGGCCTGGTATTTCCACTAGACCACCCACTCCCGGCAGGGTGCAGTTTTAAGTCATGCCCAGGACCAAGAGCATCCTGCTCCTACCAGCAGCTGTTTCATTCAGCCAGGTGATGCTTCTGCCAGCAGCAATCTGCTCTGTTTATATAGGCAGCCAGTGTCTCAAAATGGCTGCCACAATGGAGCACCTGCTGGCTGTTTGGCTCAGCCCTTAAAGTGGCAGGCACCAGCAGTACCCTGCCACATTTACATCTGGGAAATTTCATATAATGCATGTGACCCATCAAGCATTACCTTGTTTGCACAATCAAGCTTTTGGGGAAATTAAATTAACTGTCTATGGAAATGCTGAAAAATAAGTGAAAACCTAGTTGGATTCCCAGAATTTCAACCTGGCAGAATCAATACAGTATAAGTTATGACAACAGAAAAAAAGGCAGAGAAATATTTAATTTTACTCATAATTACTGCTAAGAATGGAAAAATCTGAGATTCTGAGAACCTCCCTATATAAAGTTGAGCTTTGCAAAACTACTGTAGTTCATAGCCATAATCATAATAATGTTTTAATTTTTTTACCTATAATTTAAACAATAGATTTTTTCCAAAACAGAATTGAACATGTTTTGTTTTGTTTTTACTCCTAGCCACAATAAAGATAGGTGATTGTCCCAAAAGCTAGATTATCACAAGAAGATGCTTAATATTCAGATTCTGTACATGAAATCAGTACAATGTCAGCCCACAAGAAAGGAGCAAAACAATATCGAACTGGAAATGTTTCCGAAAGGAAAACCAAGTTTAAGAGCAAACAAGAGACCTAATTCCAATTTTAAAAGAGTATGTTTCATGATTAATGACTTCATGATAGGAAATAACACAGTAACTGTGTTTAAACAGTCTAAAAACAGTTTGATGAAAAATAATCTCCAGCAGAGAAAATGTTAATGAGTCCTCTTTGTGATGCACAGATGCTAAGTTTAAAAGAATTTATGTCATTTAATGATGGAAATTGATTGACAGGAATAAATTAGACTGGCATTGTACTGAATGTGTCATTAAAATGGACAAAGATAAATGGCAATTTTTTAATACATTTTTTTTATGATCAAACCAAAAAGCTGGGTGTTTAGCAAGAAATGCTATCAGACACAATACAGAACACAGGATTAGAACTGGGTAGGAAACTAGGGGGTTTTTTCCATCCCATTTCATCTTGGAAAGTCGAAAACTGATAGGCTCCTTTGAGAAGTTCTGATTTAGATGAACATTTTTTATTAAAAACACATTTAATCAGAAAATGTCCAATGAATATTCCCGTGAACAAAAAAATCACCAAGAGTTCAAAAACATTCCCATTCTGCATGAAGATGAAATCAAAACTTGTCAAAGTATTTCATTTAAAAAACACAAAAGAAAGACAAGCCATCTTATAGTCAAGTGGTCAGTGTATAAGGCAAAGGTGGGCAATTATTTGGGCTGGAGAGCCACTCAAGGAGTTTTGGTGAGCTGTTGTGGGCTGGAGAGGGGTGCTAACCTGGCATCAGCCCCCGTCATGACTATTTCCACTGCCCATGAAACCTGTGCCCATCCCAGGGACATGCAGGGTGCAGATCGCTGCTCTGCCCTAGATTCTAGGCCCAAACTGTAACCACCCTGCTATCCCAGCCCTGCCCACCTATCCATTCCCAGATGCCACTCCCCACCTGCCTGTGGCCTCATCCCATCTGCCTAGCCTGCCTAGTGTGCCCTGCCTGTGGGGTCCCAGGCTGGTCTCTACTTGCCCACTCACTCTGTGCAGTGCCCCTGGCAGTGGGTGTGGGTGTGGGGCAGATGGACAGGGTACTTGGTCAGTGGAGCTGGGCCTGGCAGCAACAGCCAAAAATGTGAGGGCAGAGCAAGCTGCTACCATGGGGCCTCCCAGGAAGCTGAGTCTGGCCACCGCACTGTCCCGTCCCACTGACACACCACCCAGCCCCACAGACTACAGCTCCTGACATGCCCAAGAGCCGTTCACGTAATTCTAGAGCTGTGCTTCATGCGAGGTGGCACTTCCACACCCAGGTGCCCTGGCCCAGGCTGCAATCATTTAATAAGTGGGCAACAGAGGTCCTTTTCCTGCACTGTGAAGAGCAGACATTAACCTGTGTCTCCTACAATCTGCCAGCATCAGCCCATCATTTGGAGGAGGGGAAATGTTATAGAGGATAACAAATGCTTTTCTTGACCAAGAACTCCATCCTGGAATGCTGAAAATGGGTACATTCCTTTAAGACATTTTGATACAGACCTGGGTGCCCAACATCTGACCTGTGGGCCAGATCTGGCCTGCAGCACCACATTGGCTGGCCAGTAGGGCTCACCACAGGTTCAGAAATTTGAGAATGGGGCAGCTGTACCACTACTCCCCTCCTGGCAAATCTCCAGACCCAGGGGGAGTTCCAGATCTAGCATGCAGAGCTAGGCAGAGAAGGTACCAAGCCTCCAGAACCACTGAGCAAGGGGTGGGTGGGCAGGGGCAGTACTGGACCCCTGGGGCCTCAGTCCTGGTGCAGAGAGAGTAGTAGAGGAGGTCCTGGGCCCCCAAACTGAAATTCCACCATGTGGGGAATGAAGGGGGCAGTGCTAGCCCCTCAGGGCCTGATCCAGCCCACAGACAGACCCTACAGGGCCAACAGGTTGAGCTCTACTGGTCTATTTTCATTGAAAATTCCCCATGGACTCTGCATATAATATAATATGGTCTGGACAGTACTGCCCAAAAATACATTCTGATACAAATCGTCTTTCTCCTTATGTTTATTTCTACATAACAGCCACTGCTACTTATTATGTATTCACATGCAGAAATACTACTGAAATCAACAGGCAGTAGTTTAACATCATGAATATCTGTAGTTTACTCTAGATATAGCTCTAAATAGAGAGCAGTCTAGAGAGCCTTCTAGAAGCTTCCAAAAAAACAAAATATTCAGTATTTCTCTTTTAAAAAATTAATAGCCCCAAATCAAACTGGGCAACTAACACAGCTAGTGCCCAGAATACAGCAAGTGATGTAATGTGTATTGATGTATTCACCAATATCAAACCAGCTATGCTAGTCTTGCCATCAAATTCATTTAAGCATTTAAGACTAGAGTAACAAAGACAAGAACTGCAGCCACTCTTCCTCTTCTCTGGAGAAGTGACAACTGGGTACCACAGTATTAGGTGTCAGTGACAGTGCCAAGAGGCTTGCTGCAGCTTGAAACCTTAGGCAGTAAGAATAATACGCTCTGGATGCATACATGTTATATTTGTATTGACAGAATTGAATTTAGCTTGGTAAAAGCACTAGGCATGTAAGTCTTCACAATGCTTAGTACAGTGAAAAAGTGGTGTGTGAGGTGGAAATTTAAACCTCGTCTGACAAAGGATAAGTCTAGTCCAATAGATGTTTTACTAGTTTAACAGCCACTTGTATAGTTTCCCTATTAATGCAAGATCTCCACTGACCTCTGGCATCCCTATGTATATTGTTCCCATCCCTCAGAAGGGAGATGCTTTGGCATTCAGGCAGCACTTCACTGCTCCAGACCTAGCACCTGTGACCCAGACCCTGATTCAGACCCATCCCACCATACAGGAGCAAGTTCTGGCATTTCAGGTCTGGGGCAGGGAGCAAATGGATGGAAATGAGCTGGCAGGGTGGTTACTCTGCCCACATTAGGGGGTGGGCATGGCCAGCCAAGTCACTGCTGGCAGATACACAAGCCTTGTTAGCTCTGGGCATGGATTGAGTGTTGCTGGCACAGTTGTTGGCAGCAGGGAGAAACCCCTATAAATTTTGGATCTTGAAGAGATTCAACTAGCTGCCTGGTCACTTGGGAGCTGGGGCTACAACTGACTAAACCCAGAGCCAGTTGGGGTGAGAAGGAGCCACATGCAAGCCCAATCAAAGTCCTGAAATACTTCAAAAAGCAATGCCTCTGCAATGGCATTCTGACTAGTTGCAGTGGGTGCAGAATATAATATAGGCAGGGCAGATCCAAGACAAAGATCTGGGCAAGGGGGCTGCAGCCATACCCACTTCAGCTCTGCAGTGCATGTGCAGTAAGCTCTCTGAGCTCTCTGAGCTCAACAGCTGTTTGTTATGAATCCTAGCCAAAGCCCCTGTTTTGACATGGCTTCAGGGCCCAGGGAGTGAGTACTAGCACCATTCAACTTCCCTCCTTCCCCACCACTGAATTTAATAGCAAAGGAATACAGAGGGTGAACAGTCACAGCACTCATCCCCTGGACTCTGGAGCTGCATGAAAGCAGGACCAGAATCCATGCTAATGACCTGGTGAGCTCACAGATCATGGCATGAAGAGAGCTATGCTAGCATGCTGATAAGCTAAGAGCTGCATGCCCCTGGATCTAATCCTGAAAATCTAATTGTGCATCTATGTTTGTAAATATATACATATTTCATGTTTATATATGCAAGTGTGTGTGTATGTATTTACACACACACACATATATATGTTACATAAACACACTGTAAAATAAATGTCCTAGTAGCTGAAGTTATTTCTATGTTCAACCATTATCTAGACGAGCATTTCTCTACCCATGGGTCATAACCCAAAAGAATATTTGAAAGGGTCTTGAACAAACTATGATGCAAATCATATCTATCCTGGCTATTTGCACAGTGCAGCTCAACAATTTAGTGAGACTTTTGTTTCTTAGCATACATGTATAGCCTGGGTACACCCAGGGGGTGTACTCTGTCCTCCAGTGAAAGGGATGGTGGTCAGGCAGGGTGCTGAGGGGTCTGCCACCTGGGAGCAGTTCCCTCTTCTCTCTACAGAGCCACGCCAAGACCAACTGCTTAACTATATACGAATTTGTTGCTATAATAAGTTAATATAAATAAGGAACATTAAATATTTACAGAATTAACATGTGACACCACATATAACACGCTGCAATCAACACATAACATCACTTCTAGGGACTACACAAACATAAACCGTGTGACTCACAGCATATATAATAATTAAAATCCCCCACACGAAACAGGCATTAACATATTAAAACAGGTAAGTCAAGGCATCAGCACAATAAACACATATGGGGATCAATTTAAATAACCCAGGAAAGCTGAGATAGCAATACCATAAACATACATAGACAAAAATGCAGGTATATTCCAATAATAGGCAAAAAACATATCAACAATAAAGACAGATAAACCCATATAAATTCCCTTAAGGAGTACCCATAACTGTATTAACCTCTTCAATATGAAACAACAACAATCACAAAATAAAGAGTGCATTCAGCACCTCCCGGGGTATTCCCTGGAGCCCCTCCCCTTTAGGGCCCTGGGATGTGGAGATACGCCCTGCCACAGTGGAGGAAGGTGGAGGCAGCAAACCCTCCTCCCCCAAGCCCACCTCCCCTGAGGGACCCGCTTCCCCAGAAACTTACACTCCCGCTCTGAAGCACCCAAGGCTCATCCCCTGGTGGCCAGTCCCATGGGGGCCTCTCTCCAGCAGCACCTCTGGCTCTTCTTGATGGCCCAGTGCCCCACACCGGGCACCCAGGGCACCCCCACAGAAGCCAAGCTCCAGGAGTCCTTCTCTTTCCTGAGCCCTGGTCTGGGCATCAGGGCTCTTTTAGTTTAATGTGGAGCCACACTGCAGGTTACTCGACCAAGAACCAGGGCTAACTTGAGCTGCTCCCAGGGCTGGCTCTCCATGTGCCAATCTGTGCACCTTTGAGGCTCAGGCAGGGTCCCAAGGATGGTTGACTCCGGACCTCCTCCCTCCTTGCTGTCCCTCATCACTTCTCTCCCCCCAGTCAAGTACACTCCCCTTTTATACACTTCAGGGGCTCCATCCCCAAAATTCTCCAGACCCAACTGAGTGCAGTCTTGAACCAGGTCCAAACTGCTCCTTGCCCTCTCCTTGGGGGAAAGGACATGGCCTTGCTTTCCCTGGTTTCCTTTTGATTGGCGGATGGGCTCCACCAATTGGAATTGCAGAATCTCGAGCCCAGAACTCATCCGGAGCTCAGGAGGTAAGTCTGCTACACACAAAAAGCTCACTCCAAAGAAATTACTAGAATATAGTATTTTTCCATATATAAGGGGGTGGGGAGGGGGAGAGAGAGAGAGAGCAAAATGTTTCAATAAAATAAACTAGGAAAGGGGTTTAATTTAAAAACAAAAATAACCCTGCTGTTATAACTCATTAGCTGTATCTTAAATTTTCACCGACATCATCCAAGGCCATTCTTTAATTACTCCAATATTACTGAATTATTGAGGGGAAAAAATGAAAACACTTGTAAGGACATAATGTGCTACTCATTATGCTGTAATGTGCAATAGTGAAAAAGAGGACATCTACTGGTACTTATCTAGTATTCCTTACTGGGAAGCTAAGAGGTCAATGCTATTTCTCTGAGAAGGATTTCCTTTGACGTGGTAAAACCCTTTTTTAATCACCAGCCCCTAAAATATTTGGCCTGAAGCAAGATGCCTGGAAGTTTTCACAGTATAAAGAAAACAAGCAGAGGCTCTGCTGTCAATCTCAATTTAGCAAAACATTTAAGTATGTGCTTAACTTGAGCAGTGTTTCTGATCCTGCAAGTTAAAAAATATTGAATCAAGCTCCAAAATATCAAAAAAACCAGCACATTACAAGTTCTTTTCCTCCATCTAATGACTAAATTGGAGCTTCAGCTCCACAATTCAAAAAGGACGTCGAGAAGCTTGAGAACAGCCATGCACATGATCAGAGGTCAGGAAAACAGACCTTACGACAACAGGCTGAGAGCCATGGGGCTCTTTAGCCTGGAAAAGCGCAGGCTGAGGGGTGATCTGATGGCCACCTATAAGTTTATCAGGGGTAACCACCAGTACCTGGGGGAACGTTTGTTCACCAGAGCACCCCAAGGGATAACAAGGTTGAATGGTTATAAACTACTGCAAGACTGTTTCAGGCTGGACATAAGGAGAATTTGTTTACTGTCTGAGCCCCCATGATCTGGAACAGCCTGCCATTGGAGATGGTTCAAGCACCTACATTGAACATCTTCAAAAGTAAATTGGATGGTTATCATGCTGGGATCCTATGACCCCAGCTGACTTCCTGCCCTTTGTGGAGGGGGGCTGGACTCAATGATCTTCTGAGGTCCCTTCCAGCCCTAATGTTTATGAAATCTATGAAATCCCTTTACTCTAGCCTTCTTTCATTTCTTGTAGGTTTTTGGTGCATTAGAATTAGAGCAGAATTAGGGCACCATAGATGAGAAGATGGTAGGCACATCTACATATGTAATTAACACACATGAATTTACTGCACTGTAAATTCATATGCAGTAAACTACTCCCAGGTGCACATCTACTGATGCACCTAGGTTGGGGGATAAAGTGCACCCAATGGCTGTGTCCAGATGAGTGTGGCTGTGCAGTATGTGGTGCCACATAAATGTCTGCAGCTCCACATATTGCACATTCCGTTGTTCTCCATGCTGCAAAGAAGCAGTGCAGGGGGGTTTTTAGACCCCTGGATGTCCTGTGGAAAAGAAACCTTGGTAAAAGAAAAGTGGAGTGGCACACGGTATGTCAGCATGCACTGCCCAAAGTCAGAGCCTGGGTGGCTGGAGCCATGGTCTGCTGCCAACCAGGCTCTGCACGGCAGGATTGCTGCTGCTGCAGCCCTAGAAGGCCCCCAGGACTCCAGGTAAGGCTTCTCCTACCCTGCCCGGAGTAACTTGCCATGCACCAGACTGCATGTGGCACAGGCATTCCCCAGGGACAATTAGCAGAGGCCCAAAGTGTGATGCCACTAGTTGTCCCCAGGGAACCAAACATCCACACACATCTAGACACAGCCAATGGGAGCAGTTTAGTCCAGGGCTGCTCTTGCCCTGCTCTGTACTCCTGCAACAGCCAGGGGGAGCTCCAAGGTCCAGCTGCTCGGGTGCCAGCCCCAGGCTGGCAGGAGCTCTGGGGGCAGACCCAGGTGTGCAGGAGCAGTCCCAGGCTGGCAGGAGACATAGTGACTTAGTTCCAAGCTTCAGAGGGTGGGGGAGGATCTGTCCATGGCTCTAGGGGCAATTCCAAGTAATGTGGATCTTGGGGCTTAGTCCTGAGCTCCAAGGGGGAGGGAGATGGCCCTGACTCTGGGGGAAGGTCTGGGTGGTGCAGAGCTTGGGGCTTAATCCCAAGTTCTGGGGGTGAGCCCTGAGGTCTACACCACCCAGAGCTTCCTCCAGAGCCAGAACCAGCTCCTCTCTTGCCCCCCAGAGCTCAGAACTAAGCCAAGTAAGAGTTGTAGGCCCCTGCTACCTGAGCTGACCTAGAGCAATTTGCTCCCAGGTCAACCTCTACACATGAGTTTAGGCACATTAATGTCAGGCAGTAACTGTATCTATCAGTACTATGCATTGGTGCTTTATATTAATCTACCACACACTAATAGCGGTGCATATGTAGACAGCAACACTGTACTGCACATTAATCTAATGCACAGTAAAACTCATGTGTAGACACACGTATTTAAAACATAAATCCTAAATATGGCCCAGTTCTTGAACTGCAAACTGTAAAGGTATGGGTATCCAGAGGGAATAATTATAATTTAAAACAAAAAGCAGACACATCTAAACATTATGTTACACAAAGAATAAACCATGGAAGTGCTATGGAACCATAGCATATAGGCACAGCATATGTATTTATCCTTTCTGTCCACAAGTGGAAGTATAAGGGAGTGCCCTACCAGTCTGATATTAGTATAGATTCACCAGCTAGCACATCTAATTTTTGCAAGCCATAAATGTCCTTAAACACAACATTGCTTTCAAATACATGTATTTAATAATTGATTTGTATAAGTTTTAAACATATAATGGGTTACATTTTGAAACATCAAATTTTCAAATAATGAATCTCAATCCTTTCATTTCATAGCAACAAATAAATTAGGAGTTAATGTATTAATTACTTTAAACATCCCTGTATGGGAAAGATGCTTAAATATGATGCATAGTGGGTTCCACTGCAGATATTAATTAATACAGTCTCTGAAGAGCTGTCTTCAGAGATGCTGCCTTTTAACCAAAAATATCAATGACATCTGGAGCTGTTTGTTCAAAACTGGAGAAGGTGACAGAATGGGAACATGAAGGCATAAAAGATGAAGAGAATAGATGTTGTAATGTCATAAACATCTGCATACTTCTTGATATTAATTAAAATATATTACTTGACATTATTTTTATTTTCCATTTTTTACAGCCTTATTTTTCCATGAATTTCTTGCTGGAATTCAGAAGGATGAATATTGGATTTATTTTTAACATAAGAAATAAACCACTAAATATACCCTACCATTATGATATTTTTCTTTTGCATGCCCCGATGCTTCTTCATCTACCAGTAATAACATTATAGTTGTTATGTAACAAACTTCAAAGGAACCATATCAGATGTCATAAACCCCTCTACATTAGCAGGAAGTCTGTTACTTTCACGAATTCATTCAGGATGTGCATGACTGAAAGTACTGCTTACTAGGGTACCAAGTTTAAGAGAAAAAGCAAAAGGAAAGGTAAAAAAATGCTCAAAATTGTGTGGAGGATTAGTTCAAATACTTTCTATCTTCTACACTCAGAACAGCTGGTATCAAAGCAAGGAGTGCCAGGAATGTAAAGTAAATGATGCCACTGAGAGAAGTTGAGTCTGCTCATCATGCCATTCCCCTGACAGTCCTAAACACCAAGATCAGTTCTGTGCCACCTGAGCAGATGGTAACCAATTGAACTTCCATGGAAGGTCTGAAGCAGCAGAAATGGAGATGTTAACTTTCCCATTGACAAATACTATTTAACACTTGCTGTACTTTCTGTCATTGTGCTTGCCACCTTGGAGAGGAAAGTACAAATCTTCCTCTCCTCAAGAAGACGTGCATTTCAGTAGGAGCCAGCAAAAATGTCATAATCATCAAGTGATCATATCTTCCTAAAACTAGGAAGTTGGGAGGTTTGTATGGGAATAATTAGAGATGGGCTTGGACCAAGACTCACAAGATTTGAACAATCTCCCAAACTTTACATAAATTCAGATCTGAATGCTTCTAGTCATCTCTGCTAAAAATCCCTTTGAGACACACATGAAAATAAGTTGCAGGTATGCCTTGTGTTCCTATCTTGGTTTCACGCTCCAAATGTTTTAATCATTATCTTTTTGTGTTTAAGAGTAAAACCATAGATCTGCTTTTAGAAGGCTATTATTTACAACTGGAAGTCCTTTGAGTCATGGCAGGGAGACTGGAAGAATGAGGAAAGGAATATTATAATGCAAGAAACTGAACAAAATACAACTTTTGCCTGGCTCATAAAGGCATACTAGGCTCCAATAACTCGAAGTTGAAATTAGTTCAAATTCAACCTTGAAATCAAACATAATTTTCAACTTTGAGAATAATGAAACATTGGAACAGCTGAGTGACCTAGTGTTGGAGGTACTGGACAAACCAGTGCTTACAGCTTTTAAAATGCAGTATTTTTTTTAAAAATATCTCATATTAACTCAAACTCTGGGATAAATTCCATGGCAACATGTGTGGTAGGTTAGGATAGTCATTATTATCTTTTGTGGCCTTAGAATCAGAATCTAGGGGTATGCAGACACATCTGTCTGTATGGTAGGTCTACAATGATACTTAGGTCATCTCTGAAGGTTACCCTCAATCAGTCTAAGCAATCTGAGATACCCGGCCCCATTCACATCTTACCTTGCAGTTCCCACCAAAGGAGCTGTCCCTCAAGTAACATCATTTTAGGAAATTAGCCTGCAGCCTTCTGGTCTTGGTTCTTACTAAGGGCAGAAAATAGTTTGTAGGTGTCCTGGAAGTCAAGTTGCTGGAGAAAGTTGTAGTTGCTAGATAACTTTCTCTGCTTTTAGACCCAGGTGAGTTCCAAATATACTACTAAAGAGGGTAGGATAAGAGGTCAATTACGGCCAGAAAAGGGATAAAGGGGTTGGCCTCATACCCTGAAATTCAGCACAATTTATGGGTTAGTTAGAATGCTGCCAGGTATCAAGCTTGGGAAGTGCGGGGTTCACTGGATTGATAGGTATGGACTAAAGGGAGACTCAGGAGGAACCCTAATTCTCAGAATAAGCTAGGAACCCACCTGTTCATTCCTGTCTTTACTGGATCTGGGGGAGTGTAAGTTTGCCTTCATTGCTTTCTGTAAGGTTCATAACACTTGCAGCTTAGCATTAAGACAGCAATTAATAGAATTCCATGCTGCCACATTTCAGCCAGTCACCTGCATGGATCACAATTTTTTTTTCCAATAAAATATAGCACAGGGAAAAAAAGATGTATTCTTTTTATTTCCTATAGAACATTAGACACTGGCTGGAGACAACATATTGGACAGAGCAAATTAGTACCCTGATGTGACAGACAGAATACTCTTCTTTTAGATGACTACCTGATGCATCTTGCACATGTTAGAAATATTATTAAAAATGCATTATTAATAGTGTTGTTAGAAAAACACAGCTGCTAGCTCTCCTTGTCTCCTTGGTGGAAGAGGGGGGGGGGGAGATTGGAGGAAAAAAGCTAGTAAGGGCTCTTTGTACTAAGGTATCACTCTCTCTTTGTTCTGCAAATTTACTATCTCTTTGTTACACTAAATCACACTTTCTTTCATGGCTCCCACATTTCTTAGGCTAGATAAGAATAATTGCCATCTTAGCCTTGAGCTTGAACCTTTTGTAACCTGAAGTTCTTTCTAAGCACGCGTAATAAGCTAATGCATATAAGCCTATCCGCCCCGCATACTTAAGTAGTTAATTATAATACACATGCGATGTATGATGTGACGTATTCACATACATGTTTGTATGAACCGGAAATGAGTTGTAAGAGTTCCTGCTTCTGTACACGTGCTCAGGAGAGAGGGGATAAAAGCCTGCTGAGAAGTGTTCCCCGTGGGCAGAGTGTTTGATCTTTTGTCTCTCTCTCTGACCCTATTTGCAAATATATACCTTTTGTATTGCTAATGGAGTGTGTCTGTGACTGAGAGTTTTTTTTTCGCCTCCCGAGAAACGAACCATAGCAGATTTCTGCAACACACATCTGCCTGGATCATGCAAATCACCAGATTTGAGGTAAGGGAGAAATTTTCCCGTGGGGCTGATTGGGAAAGATTTGTGGGATTTTGTGGGTGTGAATGTGAGTTTTTTAAATAGAGTTAAAAACTAGGGCAGGGTGAACAGGACACCAGCTCTGGGTAATAACTAAGAGGGGATGCCATAATTGATCCCCCCAGGAGTCCTTGTTGTAGCAGAGGTAAGCACTGCACCAACCAGTGTATCTGGATGGCAGAGGCAAACAGAATGGTGCCCCCTCAGAGTTTTTCCCAGAGCAGGAATACCTCTGTACCCAATATGTATGTAAGGGAGTACAGGCAAGGGAACAAATGAGGCACCAGGTTGGTTCCCAGGAAGCCCAGCCATTGGGGTCTTTGCCACCTGAGCAGAGCTGGTGCTGTTAATGGCAGCAACCATGGCAGCCCAGAAAGATAAACCTTTCCTTCTTCTTGTCCATGCCCCACCCTCCCTAGTGTACAGTGGTCAACATATTCTCATCTTCCTCCCACTCCCTGACTCTTACCACCCTGCATCCCAGAACTTGCTATGACTGGTTTTTAGATGTCTTTCCTTCTTTGCAGGGGGAAAGGGAGCCTTTTTTCCCACCCCTGCTTTCTTCCTCCTCCCTTCCCTGCTTTACCTTTTGTCTTTCTAATTATATAAAATTGCAGTTTTGTTTTTTGTTTTGTTATATATATATATAACAAAAAACGGAGAATGTAGGCTATATATATATAACAAAACCAAACCTCAATTTCAATGTAATTTTTAAATTTTTCTTATTTAAAAATTATTCCTTATTTTGGGAAGGATTTCCCCGGATCAGGATGTCAGCTGTTTCTCCTCATGTCTCTACAGACATTTATTCAGGTAAGATGATGTGAACTACTTGAGAAAAGTTTTATTTCTCCAAGCACAGCACTGTTCAAGAGACCATGATTAGACAAAATATGTCACCTTCAGCAATTTGCTCCTGACTGGCAGATGATGAAAGCCTTTGTGAGAACTACTGAAGCAACTTATTGCATGTGGCAATTTGCTCCCTACCTTTTATCGCATTGTACTGACATAAAACAGGAATTCAATGGGTCTTTATGAACTTCTGAATATAGAATTTTATCTTTACTTTTCTTGTTCGATACTTTAGTTCCAGGCCAGTGTGACTTTTGCTGCAAGTGGTGTCTGTGAAATTAAAGTACAGTGAAAGAAAAAACATTTTACGTCTAGTATAGTTGACAATAACATAGTTTTCTTTTTGTCACCTTCTCCCTGAAAAGAATGTGCCCTGACTTGGTGGAATGGCTTCAGCAAGCTGTGAATGTTGATGTATGAAATGAAAGTGCCTGTTGGTGAACAAAAGGAAGAGCTTTGCAATATCATTGCTGTGCTGAGCTAATAGCTGTGTGCAGTACACATAGAAAAGTAACGTGATTTTTCAGCAGTGTTTTAAATCAATATTCTCATTTTAAATAAAGCTGTCTGCTTCTATCTGAGCTAGTACTTTTCTTTCTTCCCCAGGTGGCCTTAAGGCAGTCCCAATCCTGACTTGAGCAAAATGGGGTTTCTTCTTAAATAAAGACTTTAGAATTAATTTCTTCATAATGAAAGATACCACTGTAGCCACTATATGCAGCAAGTAAATGGGGAATTATTCCTGCATTCTAAGCTTTATGGTCCATCATGATTAAAACTGGAGGTTTAGGATGCAAGTGTTTGTCCTTACCTTATTCTCCTCTACTTCAGATTTCTATCAGAGCTAGCATATGGCCTTGCGATAAGAACATGAAAAAAATGCTGAAAGCTATCTAAATCAAATTTAGCACAAGTATTGATCCCAGACTGAAGTCTTGTTTAACTAATTTTAGCCTACAGCGAGATTTTTCAATGAAGCTATAAAACCTCAGTTACGGGGCTCCTGCTGGAAATTTTGACAAACCCTTAACTATGTAGCAGCTCTGTTTGAGCTTATTATAATGAAAGAGTACTTTCAAGAGCCTACATTCTCAGTTTTTTATAACACCTGACATTGCGATCAGTCTGTGTCTCAGCAGTGTAAGATGCCTTCTTTTTAACTTTTTCTTCTCTGGACTAGATGTAATTACATTATTTTCTTCACAAAGAAGAACTCTGAATTCTGTGTTGAAGATATGTCCGTTACCACGCCTAAAACCAAACTGGATGTTAAAAACAGTGAATGGTCTCACTATTCTGGAAATAGTACGATATATTGCATTAAGAATTCACTTTGTAGGGCATCTTTTACTGAAATCTTTTAGAATGAGATTAAGTTTATGCCAGGACTTCTTTATGTTAATAAAAGCATTTAACGTTTAAAAAAAAAACAAAGACCCTCCCAGTTCTACAAGCTTTATTCATGAGTTACCTTATACATGAAAGCCAGGGGTGCCAAACTTCCAACGCTTACCAGCCTAATGCTGAGCTTCCAGGAGATGGTTTCTTTCACTTGCAAGTCACAACTCTAGAGCCCTTTTCCTAGAGTTCTGTGCCTAAGCCTTTCTTTCAAAAGAGAAAGACGACCTGAGCCTTGCTTTTCAAAATATTGCTGCAAGGTTTACGATGCAAACATTCATCCAAATGTTTAGCGTACGGTTAGAAAAAAGGAAATACCTAAAGCTGTTTAAATCATATGTAACACAACAACTCCCAGGGTGCATCTACACAAGATGTTGACCATGAAGTAGGTGAATAATACCGTGCAGTAGCAAGTCACAGCAGTAACTCTGGTTACTGCACATTTATTTAGTACTTTAAGTACTAAATAAATGTGCTGCAACCACTGCGCAGTAGAGTTTCATGTTGATGCACCCCCAGTCTCCCATAGTCTGGGAGTAAATCCCCTTCTCAGACTGAGGAGGCTTTAAATCAGCATCTCACACCTTTCCCATTCTCTAACCCTATTTTGGTGTGCTCCAAAAGCCCCCAAACCTACCCTGGGCAATGCAAGAGGAACCCTACCACTTCTAGGTTGAACCTGATACAAGCTGAAACATCAAAACTCCTGGTTCTACCTTTCCAACTAGCCTATAGAGAGCTACTGACTCGTGCCTTAAAATTAGGTTGTAGGAAGAAAAGGTTCTTTAAACCAGAAAAAATATTTCTCTGTCATGCTAACCACTAACTTTAACTGGATGTGTAATAGGGTTGGTAGCTGAAAACTGGGGATGGCTCCCAGTATCCAGTGCAGCTGTGGGAAAGAATTGCACAGCAAACTTTAGGCCTAGTAACTGGCCACTTACAATGTCATTTCTTAAATGGGACATGGCTGGAATATTTCTGGGACTGTTGTTATTGCCTACTTATTAGCCAATGATAAATATTTCTTCTCCAGGCACTGGAGTTTCCTGGTCAACTAATTCATCATCCAAACAGGAATCTCTGAAGCTGCTTTCTGTGTATAGTGGGTGTTTATGCATCCCTGTCATAGAATGACTTAATGCCCTATACACACCCCTGTGCCTGGCCAAGGCCAATCAGGCTACCTTTCTCTGGTGCCCCCTGTTGACAGTCACTCCATCAGTGATCATCTGTCTCTTCCTGTAACTCTGCAGCCTGGCTAATTTATGCTTAATCCCACCCCTTCTGGGTAACAGGACAACTTGGATTTCAAAAGCTCAGATCTTGATTAGAATAGCCACGTGCTTGGGGCTGCTGCTTGCAGCCATAAGGTGCAGTGTGTGCTCAAAGCTATTGCTAAGCACATGGAGATTCCTGGTGTCACCCTCCAAGGGTGCTTAAACAAGTTATATTTTTCACATGATTGGGGCCCTGAAAGTGCTCTACAGCCATGACATAATACATGTGCAGTTGCAGAGTGCTTTTAAAATGGCTGATTACATAAAAAATTAATCCTTGTCAAAACAGGTATTAGATGAAGGTGCTCTAAAGCAGAGCACCCTAGCAAACTTGTATTCTCTCAATGGTTAATTTTTCATGCTTTGCGGGGCTGTCGGCAGGGGAAGAAGAGGGAAGGGGAGGGAAAGGGAGCAGCAAGCAGGTATTGGCTGGGCTGGACTGGGTCTGGCCAGAGCTGGAGGGTAGGGGGCAGGGTAGAAGGAAGACCCTTGCCTTGCAGGCCCCTCCCAGCTACCCCAGCTGGGTATTGGAAGGAGCTGGGCTGTGCTAGGCTGGGCTGGGCTGGCGAAGCAAGAGGGCTCTGTTCCACACTGCTCCCTGCCCCCGGCTCCAGCCAGGCAAAGCCAAGCCAGCAGCTGCTACTGCTAGTGTCAAGAGGCTCCAGGATGAGGCGGGGGGGGAGCCCCGCTTACCTCACAGGCCTGGCCTGGCTCCCCCACATACCACAGCTAGGGTAGCTGGGAGGAGCTTACAAGGCAAAGGGGCTCCCCCCCACACTCCCACCTAGGCCTCTTGGCAGCGGCAGCAGCAGCTCAGCTTTGCCTGCCTGGACCAGGGCGGGAGGCAGGATGGAACAGAGCCCCCTTGCCTTGTAGGCCTGGCCCAGCTCCTCCCAGTGCCCAACCTGGGTAACTGAGGGGAGGAACCCCCCCCCCACACACACATACACACATACCTTCAGCTGTGGCCAAGCCAAGCCCAGCTGACAGCTGCCGGCTGCTCCCTTCCCCTCCCTCCCCTGCTGACAACCCCAGAGCTGGTGGGGGAGGGCAGGGCTGGGGAGAAAGCTGGTTCAGCAGACTCCTCGGGAGCTACTGGAGCAACCCCGCCTGCCAGCCAGGGCCGGTGTAGGCAGGCTCAAGCCCCCCAACCCAATAGGTGAATGTCTGTTAGGTCAGGAGGGGTGGGGGTGGTGGTAGGGGAGTTCTAATGCATAGTATGGTGTAAAGCACCACAAGTTAGAGCGGAGCCCCTAAATATATGCAGACACTGCAAATTGTCCCCACTACAACAGGCAACAACCTGGGTTCCTGCAGGTTGTTACATGTTTCCTTGTAAGAAAAAAACAAACAAAAAGAGGGGGAAAATTGTATAGATGTATGCAAATCTGGTTGTTTGGAGCCAGAGGTTGCCAGCACATAGCCTACTGTGGGGACATGGCATTCACTGCCACTCCAACAGGTAGCTCCAAGATGCTGTAGTCATTCAGGTATGTTGGTCATTGAATCAGTCTCCCACTCAGTGGGTGTGTCTACAATTAGTGCACATGAATAAATTCTGGAGCTTATCACTCTGGAGTTTCTTGCTCCTAGGCACACTATTTGAACATGAGCCCAGAAGCAATTAACTCCAGAACAGTCAGCTCCAGAGTTTATTTACGTGCATCATGTGGAGCCTGGTCAGAGCATTCCCAGCTGACAAGGGGGCTTGAGGGGGTCAGTCTGCCAGCCTAGGCCTGTTCGGACTGATCTCAATGTGCTGCAGAGGGAGGGGTGGCTGGGGCATGAGGGTGTTTCAATGCAGGGCTAGCCAGTAGGCAGCACCCACACTTAAGCAAACTGATGCCCCAGCCAGCTGGGTTAGCATCTACATGTGCACTGCTGTGCACAAAAAGAACTCCACAGCAGTGTAGAACTTGTAAATACTTGAAGTACTTGGAAATATCCTACTGTGGAGTTTATTAATTTCCTACACCCCAATAGGGGTGCATGTGTAGATGCTGAGATGCTTACTGTGGAACTAATTAGTCCACAGTAAACATCTCATGTAGCTGCTCCCATTATTTGGCATTCTGCTCCAGAGGCAGGACTGAGTTCTCTCCTATTGATGATTGTCTTCCTGGTGGCTACCCATATTCTTTGCTGCATCTAAATCTCTGGCCAACTGGTTGAAGCCTGATCAGAGTCACCTGACCACTAGTATTTTCTGTTCCTACATACTGGTTCCCCAATATTGCTGCTCTGTGGGTGTGTCTACACATGCATTTATGCTGGTATAAATTTACTGCACAGTAAGCGGGAATAGGCAGGCAGCTACACATGCAGGTGTTAAATTAATCCCAAGTCAGTCCCCACACGGAGCATTAATGCACAGTAATGCGTCTACACGTTAGTTACTGTGCAGTAATTAATCAGGCATAAATTTGATAGCTGCATGATGCAGGTATCACATTTATGTTCAAGTCAGCATAAGTTGTCATATTTACTGTGCAGTACAGGTGTGCATGTGTAGATATGTGCCCATACTGCAAGGTAATTTAAATTACTACAGTAAATGTGCACATGTAGATATACCCTGCAACTGTTTATGACAGTGATTCTCAACCTTTTTTGCACCAGGCCCCGTTTGTAAACATCAATGGCCAGTCCTGACCCAGTGCCTCTCACTTCTGACTCACTGCCCGTAGGCCCCAGCCCCACAGTGTGGGGTTTTCCACATTTTTCTCCTTTAAGGGAGAATCCATTTTTAAACTTTGTTCACAACACTTTCCTATATTCTTGCAGCCCACTTTTGAGTCATGACCCATGAGTTGAAAAGCACTGGTCTATAGTTTCTTCTCAACCACCAATCCTCAGTGGTAACCATTTCATAGGATGTTGGCCCAAAGAGAGTGGACAGTGGCCTTTTGCCATTGTTTTGTAAGGTTCCTGAATGGTTAAACCCAGACTGTCTCTCCTCTGTGCACAAAGGTCTCAGGTTTCTAGTTTCTCTATTGTAATATGCTACTTATCTGTCTTGCTGTTCTATTAGCAGGCTCCGTGTGTTGTTTCTTTTCCCTCCATCTGGTTGCAGCAGGCTGTCCCTCGTGGGAGGTAGTGTCCTGTTTCTTCACCCCTTCAGTGTCTGAACTGGGCTACTATGAAGTCCCCGAGAGGGGATATTGTGATGATCCAACAAAGCCAGATAAGGATCATATCCAGTCCTTTTTGCCCTTTCCATGAACCTTTTTGCTGTCATGACATCTGATTCTGCCTTCCCAGTGCTCTGTCGGTACCCTGGAGAAGCAGTCTTGTTCTTAAACTTACATTTTGTGGTAAATCTCTAGATTTTCTGTCCTGTATATTGTGGCCCATGGTCTGAATACAAGTATTGGGTATGCCATACCTGGCAAAGTGTGCCTTAAGGTTCTTTTATTACTTTTCTTGTTTGCATGTCCTCTAGATAGTCCACGTCCCAAAAACTAGAGTGGCCATATATAGAGTGACTATTGTGACCATATATAGTTTCTAACATTGAACACACACAAATCTGTCCCAACCTTTCCCAAAGTTGTGCTGGGATATCAACTCTGCTTTCATTGCCTGCATCCATGCTCTTTGCACAACTCACACTGCTCCATGTATGCCCTCATCTGGGAATTCATGCCTAGCCAGTAGACATACTCTCAAGTTTGCTGCAGTCATGCCTCTATCCCCAGGCGCAAAGCAAGTAATCTTTTCTGGATAGTCTGGTTTGAATTGACAGGGATTAAAGCTCTGTCACCTTTAAACAAGATCCCATCTTGTGTACATAGATCATCCCTAACCTGCCAGTAGAGAATGATTTCCTGGGGCACTTGTTCCTTGAGGTCTGGCCGTACCTGGAGTACACTTTGTTTCACAGTCTATAGCCATTCATCCAATTCCATGCTCTCCCATATTGTCTACAGATTTCTTTGGAGCTACAGATATATTGTTGCACATCAGCATATTCAATCTCCCATCCCATAGAGCTAAACTTGTACATTCAGGAAAGTAGGCTTTGTTGTATTTGCCACTAGCAGTGCTTCCCTAGACAGTACCCAATGCCCACATCACCCTTTACATGCCCATCTCCCTCAACTACCTCCTTGTATTCCTGTAAAACATCTACCAAGGCCCACAATGTGCTTCTTCCCTTCTAACACACGTGGAAAATATTCTGATGTTGCACTGAAATCAGGTCTACGGCTTGTACTGCTTGGCTGCCTAACATTGGATGGCATTCTTCACTGTCAACCACTATGGATTATGGGTAGTATTGTCTTCTGTTCCACGGATGTTGTATTGACAGTCTGCATTTACCAGATAATTGTGTGGTTCTTTTATTGTACATCACCAGTATCTATTCAGGTCTATCCAATTTGAGATCACTGCTTATTAGTTCTGCATGAACTACCATGCAGCTGGTTTCACAATCAAGCTAGAATCTGACTGGCAAGACCTCATCTTCTGTATATATATATACATATAAAAAAAAAAATCAGCGTCCTTCCCTACCATATGTATTCTAACTTTATTTCTTTTGGGGTTGTTGCTGCCCTGGGAAATAAATGGTTTTGTTTCCTCACAACAAAGTAGTATCCATCTTCAAGAAAGGGCAGAAAGTAGATCCCAGGAATTACAGGCCAAACAGCTTGACCTCAATCCCCAGTAAGATTCTGGAGAAAATTATCAAGGAGACCCTTTTGGATAAGCTGGCTGAGGGCAACATCCTGAGGGACAGCCAGCATGGGTTTCTTGTGGGTAGGTCTTGCCTGACCAATCTCATCTCCTTCTATGACCAAGTGACATACCACCTGGACAAGGGAGAAGAGATTGACGTCATATATCTGGACTTTAAAAATGCCTTTGATCTGATGTCCCATGACCTCCTCATATAAAAATTGGCCAACTGTGGCCTTGGCTACATCACAGTCTGATGCCTGGGAAATTCCCTCTGAGGTCGGATGCAGAGAGTAGTGGCCGATGGTAGTGAATCATTATGGCTTTCTATGACCAGTGATGTTCCCCAAGGCACTGTCCTTGGACTGGTTCTCTTTATTATCTTTATCAACAATATGGACATTGGTGTCAGAAGTGCACTGGCTAAGTTCACCAATGACATTAAACTTTGGGGCATAGCATCCACACCTGAGGACAGGTTAGTGATCCAGGCTGACTTGGATAAACTTAGTAAGTCATCACAAACCTGATGATGTTCAATACTGATAAATGTAAGTTACTTCATCTCAGCAAAAAGACCTTACTTATAGGCTCGGCAGTGCTACGCCTGCTAGCACCACTGCTGAAAGAGACTTGGGGGTCATGATTGACCACAAGACAAACATGAGCCACCAATGCGATGTCACAGCTGGTAAAGCAAACAAAACTCTGGCTTGCATCCATAAATGCTTCTCAAGTAAATCTCAGGATGTCATTCTCCCATTGTACTTGGCCTTGGTGAGACCGCAGCTGGAGTACTGCATCCAGTTCTGGGCTCCACAATTCAAGAAGGATGTCGAGAAGCTTGATCGAGTCCAGAGGAGAGCCATGCATATGATTAGAGGGCAACAGAATAGGCCTTATGAAGAGAGGCTGAGAGCCATGAGACTCTTCAGCCTGGAAAAGCACAGGCTCAGGGGGGACCTGATGGCTGCTTATAAGTACATAAGGGGTGTACATCAGGACCTGGAAGAACATCTGTTCACCAGAGCACCCAAGGAAAAACAAGGACCAACAGTCATAAACTCCTGCAAGACCATTTTAGGCATTTAACCTAAAATCCACATCTACTACTTCTTCTGGACCCTGATTCCAGTTTAAAAAAAACCAAACCTTTCTACCATTTATCCTGGGGTCACAGTACTTATCAAAGGCCTTCATTAACTGCTTTAATGTATTGGGCCCCTCAGGTAAGAGTGTTGCACTCACTTCTCTGCCCTCTATCCCAATAAAGTAATGGAAAAAGTTTACTTTTATTTTCTCATCCTTGTCCAGTATGGTCAGCTGTATGTACAAGGTCAGCTCTTTCTTCCATTGCTTCCATGTTCCTGCCAGGTTCTTTGATTTGAAATCCAAGTGTGCAGGGCTTCTAGTCCTTCCATGCTGCCAGCTCTCTTTGCTGTGTGGGTCATACCTTAAATCACACGTTCTTTACTGTGGTTCTCATCTGCTGCCAACATCTATCTATCTATCTATCTATCTATCTATCTATCTATCTATCTATCTATCTATCTATCTATCACCTCAAAGTCAAATTTCATTCAAAAACACTAATGTCAGTCATAACAAGGTGACCAAGTACTGAGGACAAGACATATAAAAGGCAAGGTGTTGCACTGACAGTTTGGTGACAGAATATTCAACACGATTTTCTTTTCAGCTAGGGACAGACATTGAAAAAGCCTGAGCCTGAATCGATTCAATCTTTGCAGGTTATTCTAACCTGGCTAGGCTGAATCAGTTTCTCACTGTACAGACATCCCATAAATCCAGGCACATACTTGCAGTGGCTCAGGCTAGAAGCCCTCCAGTGTGCTAGAGCAGCCCTCCCCTCCCTTCCAAACTGCTGAGCTGAGTGGGGGTGGCAGGGCATGACCAGGCCCTGGTAAGATGCTCTGATTAGAAAGGGGGTCCCCCACGCCTTCTGACCAGCCCAGCAGAGAATTAATAACACCATGTTTATCACCCCATTAAGAAAATGACAGAGGAACATTACCAGCTACCTGTTGATTCTGCCTTTGTTCCATATACCACAGCATGGATCATAGCCAGCATATGGTCCGCTACCTAATGCCAAGCGGTATCTGTGTAAGGCGGAGGGAACTGGGGAATCCCTGCTTAGCAGGGAGTGTGGAGAGGTGGGAAGGGAGGGAGCAGAGGGAAGCCAGGCAGATGCCTGGAGTCTCTGCTGGAGCTCTGCCCAGGAAGCAGAGGGGAGGGGCCAGCTCTGCTGTGGAGCAGAGAGCCCTGCCCAGCCCAGAAAGCATGTGGGATGCTGAGGGAGTCTGGTTTGACTTAAACCAGCAAGGGGCCTGAGGCATACATTGCATAAACCAGTTTGACCCAACTCAGTTAAGTCTGATACTACATTCAACCGGTTTCAGCCATTTTCAAACTGGTTTATGTGCACTGAACACCTGTTCTGTTACAGGCTTAAATCAGTTTCTGATCAGTTAAGATGGTTTGTGTGTCATGTCTGTCCATAGCTTTACAGAAGTTTCCTCTTCTCAAACTCCAAACTGAGCAAGAGACATGCTCACAACAGTGCCAGCATATCAAAATGCAGAGATCTTCTTGTTAGCTCCATCTTTCCCTGCAGCAACAATTGCCCCAGCATAACCCATCCTTCCTCCTGGAGGAGCAGTCAGACCATCTATGAATGATACTACTGGCTTGGCATTGGGACCAGAATTATTTTCTTTCAGAATGGTGCAGCATCTTGTTCAGCATTACCTCTAATCTCACCAATCAGTAAAATTTCCTCTGTATGAGGATCCTTCAGGAAGACATCAAGGCAATCAATAAAGTTAGTTCCATTGAAAAGATTTCCCCCGATACCACATTTAATGCACAAAGCTCTGTGTAATAATAAAGGGATTCCATCTGGATTGCAAGAACTCAGATCTTTATTAGAAGAGCCGTGCGCTCAGTGCTGCTCCTTACATCTATGTGGTTCAATGTGTTTTCCGAACTACTGCAAAATTTTCCAAACACATGGAGCTCCTTGGTGCTACCTTCCAAATCTTCTCCACTACAACTTGTGTTCTAACATGGGGGAACTGCAGGTTGTTATACAGACTAGTTCCTAGCTCAAATTCCTACTCCCTGTTCTTTACCCAGAATGCTGAACCACAGGGCTCTCTCCCTCACCCCATTTCCAGAGTCCACCACAGAAATGAGCACCTATCCTGCAGCTTCAGCTGGCATTTTCCTCCAAATCTCTCTCCTGGCCTTTTCTCAGAGTTCCCTTCTTCCCATTGAACTTCTTACCTTTCAAGCTGCCCTGAAGTCTTGCAACTATTGCTTGCTCTTTTTCACTGCATCTTTCCTTGAACCTTCTCTCCTCCTTCCACTCCAAGTTTTTCTAGGTTCACTAATTACTCTGTGGGTACAGTTAACTCTTTCAGGGTCTGGGCTCACATAGTCCATCACAATCTTTGGATCACAGATCTGAAATACTGCTGCCAAAAATTCTGGGATGTTTTGGAGAACTAACAGTGAGCTGCCCAGTATGCATTAATTGAAAACACCACAGCTGTACAGAACAGGAAGTTACACTACTAACAGACTGGTCAATTGATAGAAGAAATAGGAGAGCGAGTAAGCAACTGAAGTTATAATGGAATTCACTTTTGCTTGGGACACCATTATTAAGGCAAAAACGAGCTTGGAATAAGTATTTTTAAAACAAAAATCTGTGTATAAACACATTTCCTATCAGCTGGCCAAGTTTTTATTTCATTTTAATTTATTTGTATGTTTTTACATTTGCCTACATTGGAAAATATTTGAAAATATTAAAGGTTGGAATAAAAAAGACCAGACTAAACAAACCATGGCTCAGAGTTGAAATAAATCAAAAGGTGACTTAGCAATGACAGAATGACTTAGCAATGATGGACGTATACTTACCATGAGGCTCATTCAATAGGGTCAGAAACTAAGAGCAACTGTTCAGTTTACTTTTTAATTCATCAAACAAATCTTAAAGCAGCAGAACAAAATGCTGCTGTTATTCGGTCTCCAGTTAATGCAGTACTGATCTATCTGACCAAATGTTTTAGAGCATCAGGTAATAAACTCACCCCCTAACACAAAATCTTTTTATTGGTCTAGTAAAAGGGAGCAGTAAATTAGCATGCCCTAGGGATGGATGAAACTACAGTGCAGCAAATAAAAGTAGGAAGTAAAAGCCATTTTGATATAATTAGTTTAAGAAGTTTTCAAGTTTGCTAAGAGTCTTTCAGGACTGCAGTCCTCTCTCACTCCAGAAATTTGATTGAATTTTAAGGAGTGGGGGAGGGGATTATTTCCAAAATCTAATTGTAAAATAAAGATGCCACAGAATACACTAATGGCATAGAAAATTAGGGGCAAAAAGAGGAATGTATTAGTAGAAGAGTCCACGGGCCTGTTTTAAAATGATGTTTTGATACATGGAAAACGCTTCCAGAGATCTCACTCGTGAGGTATTACCTAGCCCATGAATCAAGAGAGAGTATCATTCAAATTGGGTGTTCTAAGTCCCACAGCACTTTTTCCACACCGCCTTCACCACAACACCCTATCAAGAGGACAAATGCAAGAAAACAATTCATCCTGGAAGGCACACTCATCCACATGATGAACAGGAATGCAGGACTGGAAGAACATTTCTAGGTCATTCAGTCCAGACAACTACATCATATAAAGGTAGTCATAAAATGGTTAAGCCATAAATGGTTAAGCTAACTTAAAACTAGTTAGTTTCTTGTCCTAACAGAAACTAGTGGAAGATAATTCTAGAATCTCACTGAACTCTGATGCTTAGAAACCTTCCAATTTCCAGGCTAAATTTATTCATGGCAAGTTAAGACCTATTTGTTCTTGTGCTAACATTGTCCTTTACTTTAAATACCGCTAGCTCTTCTCTGTTTACTCGCTGATGCTTTTATATTCCCTCTTAGTCTTCATTTTGCTAAGCTAAACAACCAAGCTCTTTTCCTCTTCTTTTGTAGGATAAGCTGTTCATTCCTCTAATCATTTTAGTAGTCTTTCATGTACCTGTTCCAGGTTGAATATATCTTTCTTTAAGATGGGTGATCAAAATTGCATGGAAAATGCATACTTAGGGTAGTATGCATTATTAATTCCCTATCTCTACTGGAAATATCTCACATATCACCATGTATTTGCTTTGTTACAGCTATGCACAACGGTGGCAGACAGTCATTCTAATACACTTGGGTCTTTCTCTTTCTCTGTCATTTCCAGCTGATGATCTCCTAGTATTAGGGAGTAACAACAAGATTTTTTGCTAAGTGCTTGATGTTGGGCTTGGTACTATTAAATTTAATCTAATTTCTATTATGCCAGTACTCAAGATCATCCAGATCTTCTTTTATGGTATTCCAAATCTCCATGGTATTAGCAATGACTCCCAAATTTATGTCATCAGCACACTTCGTTAGCACAGTCCACATTTTTTTAACCAAGGCCATTAATAAAAATATTAAGAAGACTGGTTCAAACACTAGTCTGTGGGACTCTGTTCATAACATCATCTCTTCAGCCTTGAGCAGTCCCTTCATGGCATACTGAAATCTCCCTTTCAGCCTTGCAGTTCTTGGTCTAGTTTTCATAATCCTCATTTTAACTAATAATTTCCTATATGGCATCATATCAAATGTTTTACTGAAGCTCATATAGATAGACTATATATAATCTATCTGTAAAATAGATGATTATATTGATCTTGTTCCTTCTATTATCAAATGATATCAGGTTATTCTGATACAGTCTTTGGTAAACTAATACTGTATTTTATTCCTTTTTTTTTTGTTTGTTTGCATCAGTGTCTTTAATTGCTCTTTATTTGAAGCCTTGTATGCTATTGAGGTCAGACTAGAGACTTTACAGTCCTGATCCCAGTTCAGAGACTACAATTAAACAAAGAATTGTTCCTCTCTTAGGACCCATTGACATGCTTCTTCTATATAAGAACTAAAGAGAAAGCAGAAATTGTATTTTAGGGGCTGTAACAGGGAACCAGGCGCCCCTGTTACTCAAAAGGGAGAAATGTAGCTAATGACCCAGTGGCATAAATGGACAAGTGCCAAGAAGAGCTGCAGGCCACAGACTGAATTGGCAGCAGGGAGGATTGGGTGGCTCATTAGCCCCAAGGACAATACACTTGCATGAGCCTGCAACTCACCTGGCACTGATAAGGCAGCACCCTGGGAGAACAGGTAAGGAGGCTGGCTGGGGAAGCCAGGCACTCCGGAGAAAGAACCAGCTCACCAGCTGCACTGGAACCAGAATGATACAAGCAGTATGGTGGGGAGCTTAGAAGGGGAGGAGGCTCCGGTGTACACCTGAGGAGGGGAACCTCTGTAGTGAGAGCAATAATCTGTCCCTTCTTTACATGTACTTATCTAGACTGGGGACATCTGAGTTATGACTGCCACCTGACTGTTCTTTATGTCAGTTTACGCTGAGAAGGAATGTAGTTGTCATAAAGAGACAACACACATTTTTCTTTCAGGACAGTTGTCCACCCCAAGAAGGGAGATTTTGGTTAAGTAGATAGCCTGCCCATTTGTTTCATAGTTTCATAGTAGCTAGGGTCAGGAGGGACTTGAACAGATCATCTAGCCTGACCCCATGCCACAAGCAGGAATGAATGCTGGGTTCACAAGACCCCAGACAGGTGATCATCCAATGTCCTCTTGAATTTGCCCAAGGTAGGGGCAAGAACCACTTGAGCTTACTGGTTGACCAAAAGTAACTAGCAGGGGAGGAAGGAGGTCACAGGGTGCCAGAGAGGCACATTAGGAGGCCCTGCTGGGAGGAGGAACAAGAGATAAGTTACACCTAATTTCCATGAGCCTAAGGGAGAAGGCAGTGAGGCGGGGCTGAGATTGGGGAGAGCCAGAGTGCACTGCCCTGGGAGGGCAGAAGTTAGTAGGCCTTACAAACCCCGATGGCTGATCCTGTATTTAGAGAGAGAGAAGAGGTGGCTCGATGTGGAGAAGGCCAATAGGAGTCTTAGGAGGCCAAAGGTCTTAGGAGTCAAGATCACCTGACAATGGGACTAAGGCCAGTAAACCCAGCTAGATAAAAGGAGGCAAAGCCAGGAAGGCTCCTACAAGGACTCTGAGGCCTGGAAAACCAAACAGTGAGTGGGGCAAAGAACTCCATTGTGTTGCTGAGTAACACCTGAGAGACATGGGCATGGGTGTAGAGGAGATCAGAGTCCATGGACACAATCCTTAAGGCATCTGGTACCCAGAGGCACCATTAGGAAATGGCCTGATGGTAGATAGGATGCCAGCTGGCCCTGGGCAGGCTCCCAACCATTTTTCCCCAAGTAACATCTAGATGTAGCAGATGAGCAAAAGGGAGGGACACACAGCAAGAAGAGACAGGGTTCCTGGAATCAAAGTGGGTGCTACGCTGCCGCTCAGTCCCAGTCCTGTCCTAAGAGGCACATATACATTTTATATATGTGAACAGGAAAGAGAGAGAGAAGCTGACAAACCATCCACCAAAACCAATTCATTTTGCCATTAACACCGTTATGAAATGAATCCCAAGACTTTTCTTCATAGTAGGATTGCTTAAAGCAAAATTATATGGTCTCATATATATCATAATAACACTTAGCATCTCTATATGGTGGATGTAAAGCTGCCTTGAATCTTTGATTCATTCAGTGAAGGCTGAAAAATATAGTTTTTCTAGTAGTATCACTGATACCTCCTTAAGGTTCAGATAAGCTGGTTCTTTTTCTAAAAAAACTTACAGATCTTTGCAGATTTGCCTTATAAATATGAATCTGTCACTAGTCAGTTTTCTGTATGACCTGTCCATAATCCATTAAAATTATAGTGAGAGGTATTTAAAAGTTCTGGATTTTTTTTAGTTGCTTCCTCAGTTCTGTTCTTCCTCTTTCCGCATTTACGCTCATCCTATAATCTCTGCAAGGTCTTTGCATGCTCTTCTCATCACAGCAGCATGCTCTTCTCGTCACTACCTGAATTCCACTTTAAATGCTTAGCACAGAAACACATATTGACATATATCAATGATTCGCACCCAGGGTGTTGGGGCACCCTAGGGTGCCACCATATCTTTGAAGGGTACCGTGAGGTATGAGGAGATAAAAATGAAGAGATAAGGAGCTAAACTGAGCAGATAGGGACAATCTGAAGCCTGAGCCTTTCTGAATAATCCCCATCCCTGCCAGACTATTGGCAAGGAAGTAAACCCTGTAATCTATAAATTAGTTTTTGAAATTAGATACCACAAAATTTGTGGAGGGGTGCCTCAAGTCTAAAAAGATTGAGAACCACTAACATGGATACTAGAATTGGTGAAAGTATAAAGTAAACTTTAAAAGATTAACCAATTCCTTTTATACACCAAAATCTGTCACCAATGTGCTTTTCATTCAGCAATGCCTTTATATATAGGTTTTACAGAACATTATGGTAATAATTTAATTAAGTCTTATAACTTCATTTTAAGGCAAGTAAGTACTCTTCTCAACTATAAATAGGAAAACAAAAGAAAAGAGAGATTAAATTATTGTTGAAGCTGGGAAGCCTGCTGGGAAGCCATTTCTTCAAACATGTTTGTGAGCTTTTAACTATACAAAACCTTTCTTTTCTATATAACTGTAGAAAATAGCTATTTCTTACCAATTTTTATCTGTGAAATAATGTGATTTAAATAAAAGACCTCTCAAAGAGAGAGGTTTTATTGGCAATAGGGCAGATGACCATCATAAGGAGGTTATCAGTGGCACAGACTTCACTGTTTTCAGTCTCTCTTCTCCTTTGTTCTTATTTTTAGGAATCATTTAATAGAAGTGGAAGTTTTGTTTCTTCTTGATGCTTAGTTCTCCAGCTGATATAAAAAGAAATCCAAAATGGCAGCTTGGAAAGGGTGCCTATGGCTGCTTAGGAAGCTTTCAAAATTTTTTTTCATGGAAATAGCTCCCATTTATAATTGTTTCAAAGCTAAAAGTGTGGCTTTCAAAGGTTCAAAACAGTTCCACAAGAGAACATAATCCTCTGTAGAGTGACTCCAGCAAGTTGCCACAAGGAATGTGTATCTGGAAAATTTGGGCCCCAGGATGCCAGAACCCATAGGGCCATAGAGACTTTGAAAGTTGAGGTATTTTAGCAGTTTTTGTAAATACAGTATTATGTTTTGGAAAGTGATAGCTATTCTGGTTTTAAGAAGCCTTGAATCATTGCCCATACATATTTTCCTCAGAAAAGAACCTCTCTCTTTCACTGCCAAAATTACAGTGGAACAAAAAAGAACTTGGAAATGTTTTTTATGCCAGAATTTGGATCTCAACAGAAGAGCTTCCTTGCTGCTGCTCTGCTTTTTAATCTTTACTCATTATTTTTAAACTGTATCAATATCAGCCATACCTCATTTCAAATGAGCCAGAAGAACTTATTTGAACCATCTAAAATTCAAAATTATACACTGAATCTTTCTTTGTGATACAGTTGTATTTCAGTTTACATCCCAATATGCTATATGATATACATTATATAAATGGGACACTGATTCAGAGGGGGCACAGGCAGCATCCTGCAATGCTTTGCACACCTGCTCTCCTGTGCTTAGCCCTGTACCCCTCCCCCTGCACCTCTCCAGCACGCGAGAGAATCTCTGCCCCAGGCACCAAAACTGCTAGTTATGCTTCTGTTCATGTATATAGACAGCATTTATATTGAAAAATGTGATACATTTTGTTTACCCATCTCATCTTTCTAGCAGCGGGTCCACAGACTTAAGGAACAAGTTGAAATGTAATTTTTTATTCTATATCCATATTATTTGTCTGTAAGAAACAGTCACTCTGAATCATATTTTTACATTAATATATCCATACTATTTATTGAACAATTCTTGAAGGCAAGAAGCATTTTTATGACACTAAGGAAGACAAAAGACTTAAGAAATATAAAAGAAGTATGCTAAATGAGAATGGTTATTTCAGATTCATCTTATTTTAGGTTATTATTGATTACTTTGTAGATTCCAGATACTTATTAACTCAGGAAGTTAAGTGGGATTTATGTTTATGTACCCAAAGTGCTTCTTTACTCTTTGGACAAGTCAATCTGCTTGTAACATCTTCTTGCCAAAGGCCCCAAATCCTGCTATTCTTATTCAAGCAAATTTTCAGTGAAAGTTTTGCTTCAGCTAGGACTGATTGAAGATAGCAGGTTTAACACCAAAAGGTTGCAGACAATTTAGCTAGGCATTCTCTGTCAATCTATATCAATGCCCTGGGTTGAAAGTGTCAGTACAGTTGTTTATTACAGGGTTGCCCAATGTCAATGTAGACAAGGACTGCAAACAGCCCCCAGGTCACACACCAGCTGCAAGGGCTGGAGGTGAGGGGGGTCCTGGGACCTGCCCTGCTCCACAGGCTGCACCAGAGACTCACAGCTCCCTCACTCTCCTGCAGGTAGCATGTGGCCTTCATGCAGCCCCTCCCCACACCATGTGGGCTGTGCCAGTGGTGGCACCTTTGGTGTCTTCTCCTGCCATCGGGGAGTAGATGGGCTACTTGCAGCCTGCAGGCCACTGTCTGGAAAGCCCTGATCTATTGGATAAAAACAGAAGATCCAGTTACCTCAACCATTCCTCTTTTACTCATACAAGATTATTATAAAACTTCTATTTACTTCAGTAGAACAAGGTTGGGGTAATGCTTGCCACTTCTTAAAAAGCATACCCAAGTTGTTATGCATTCCTGCACACATCTACTCCTTTTCCTATTTCATGGCAATGCGTATGTCATAGAGCAGATACCTTTACCTTATGCTTTTCGAGTACACTAACTTTTCTAACAACACAATGTAATTAACTTCCTGTTGAGTTGTCTTTCCCAGCAGTCTTTCCAATGTGTCTAAAAATGAGTCTCAATGACTGCCTGAAAAGGAGTCTCAATGACTGAGCTAAACAGCAGTGATTGTTACTCTTCTGCAGTGAATTTGGTAAAAGCTGTTTGCATTCCTGCAAATTCTCAACTTCACTTCTAGATTCTACGAGGGCTTCCTGTTACTTAGGAAGATTTGAAATAGTTTATCCTTGACTGGCATTTGTGATAGTGCATGGCTTGAGGCCCTAGGGCTAATTGCTCCTCCCTGAGGGTCAACCTCCATCAACCTGCCCACCCAACCATCCAAATACCTAGTGTACTTGCTAGCCACACCTTGGTGTTATTAGGCCCTCAGTTTTGTTGGAGAGCAAACTTCTGTTGCCCATCCTCTGTTAGATCATAGAGCACTTGGTCCTTACTAACTTCTGCCTTCACATCATGGCCTCATCCACTTTCCATATAGTTCAACTGGCTCGTTGACCCAAATAGTCAAATGCCACACTCACCAAACTGCATGCTAACCCAAGTAGTTCAACTAGCTATCCTGCCCAAAACAGTCCAAAGGCTCACTCACCAGAATAATCCAAATGGTGGACCCGAAGTAGTACAATTGGCTAGCTCCCCCAAAAGAGTTCAAATGTTTTGTTTTCCAAGATTTCCCCAAATGGCTCACTCCCCCTAAATAAGAAAACATTCCCTAATTAAGAACAATTCTCACAATTCATGTGCCCCAAATAATCACAAAACCTCCCAAAGAGCCTACTCCCTGCTGCAGAGTTTCCTAGCTGCAGCCTCCCTGTTTCCGATCCAGCCAACCCCTGCCACTCAGCTCTGGCTCCTGTTTTCAGACTGCCTCCAGACTCAAGTCAGTCTTTGCTGAGTTATATCTAGTTCTGGCCTTTCCTCCAGACTCCTCCGTACCTGCTGGACTTTGCCCAGCTCTTACCCTTCCTCAGGCACACTCACCACTTGGGATCTAGTTTGATTCAGCTCCAGCCAGCAGGAACTCATCTCCCTTCCAGCGCTAGGTCCTTCCTGACTAGTGCTTCCTGCCCTTGTGCTTATATAGCACTGTGGAGGTATGACTCCCCATCTAGGCTGGTTGCCCTAAAGGCCCAGACCCCTTTTCCCCCATTTCTTCATAATGAGCCCTGGGGCCTCTCATTATAATATCTTCATAGTTTCATAGTTTCATAGTTTCTAGGGTCGGAAGGGACCTGAGAAGATCATCAAGTTCAACCCCCTGCCATGGCAGGAAAGAGTACTGGGGTCAAACGACCCCAGCAAGGTGTTCATCCAGCCTCCTCTTAAAGACCCCCAGGGTAGGAGTCAGCACCACTTCTCTTGGAAGTTGGTTCCAGACCCTAGCCGCCCTG
>NW_017728947.1:19983006-20014830 GCF_001723895.1 Crocodylus porosus
GTCACTCCTGGCAGTGCTCGGGGGAACAGGGACTCCCCCAGTGCCTCTGCTGGTCCCTTCTGACTAGTTTGTAACAGGCCACTAGATCCCCCCTCAGCCTTCTCTTGTATATATTTAATAAATATATGAAATATCTAATATATTTCATCACCTCCCTGAAAAATACTGACTTCCACCAAGAATTCTGTAATTCAGAGTGCTAAACTGGAGAACAAATAACACTTCCCATTTCATTCTGTCAGAGCTGTACCTAGCTACAGCTCTTTATCAAATTACTTTATGAAAAATTTAACTCTCTGTATTTTAGATTACATCCAGTTACTTAACTCCCATTCACCCTTTATATAACTAAATAGAAATCCTTAGTCCAATCCTTCTTCAGGAAAAAACAAACAACCCCTCCGCCCCCCCCCAAAAACCCCAAAACCTTAAAATTTATGTTTCAGTGCATTCCTTCTACAGGAATCCCCTTCAATCTTCAAATGCAAACACTTTTCATTTTTTTTCAAACCTTACAAAACTTCTACCCTGAGCAGAAGCAAAACACACTCAACTCTGCCTTCCTGAGTCCAACTCTGCCTTTACTGCAAAGGAAACCATCCCTTGCCCAGAGTTCACACACAAAAAACTGTGTTACTTACTCCTATTCCAGTAAGACACATGCTAGTCCTCTTAACTTTCAGGGCTCAACTGCTTCATGTTTCTGCTGTATGCGGCTAAAGGCCTATGTACAGTTCTCAGGTGAGTATTGACTGAACCTAGTGTTTTCCTTGCCTACCTCACAACAGTGCTCTGGTGACTAATGGTAATTTGTAGAGCAGTTTTGATGAGAAAGCACTATTAAAGTGGCAGATATAATTTAATTCGTTTGTTTTGTATGCTTCATATTCATTTAATCATTTGTACATGTCACTTAAAAGTGATTTAACGTTTTCATTGTTGACAGCAAAATTATTAAAAATGCATCTCCCTGGCAATACAAGAAGTTTAGTCTGACCTAAAAGCAAGTATCATAACTCTCCTTCCCAGCATCGAGAGCATTTCCTTGACATGTTCAAAGACATCATTGTTGTTGGAGACTGACTGTCTTGTGAGAACTGTATTACATTTTCAAAGAGTGGAGCTGGAGTGGTGGACAGAAGGAGAAATAGGTTTTAAAAGTAAAGTTGAAACTGAAGCAGTGAACAGTGATTAAAAAGAAAAGCCAAAAACTACACTGATAACTGTCATTAGCATATTATCTAACAGAACTATAAAGGAATTTGTTCTGAATAATTATTAAATGACTCTATGCTTTGCCAGCAAAAATATGGCAAGATAACCTATTGGTCTTACACCTCAGTCTTGAAATTAATTTGCAGGTGCAGACTTTTATTTCAGTCCTACTGATCTGAATGATTTTTTGTGGGATCACAGCCATACTGTATTTTGCAATATTTAGAGGTAAAATCCATTATGTAACACCACAAGTCTCCTTATCCATAACCATGAACACAATATGGGTGAAAATGACCAGAGACAAAAGAGTTAAAAGGGTATTCATGTTATCAAGCATCATTTTCTCTGTTTTGCGAAGTATATTTGTCATACTGTTCTTGTAGAGTACTTTTGTTCCTAGTATCGTATCAAGTAACACCTTGTCAATTAGAATGAACTATGGAGCTGGAGAGGGTTTCTTAGCAATATGCAAAGAGTCTGTGAAAAATTTCAAATCTCTCCAGTGTAAATTTAGCATTTGATCCATCTTTGAAAAACCCAGTACTACACAGCTTTGGGGAGCGTTGATTCAGTTGAGCACCAAAAAAAAATTTTTTGCATACTTTTAATATATAACTGGTAGTATTTTAAACTGTGTATAAAGAGGATGCAAAATGGGACCCGTTCTGGCAGAACTCATACTCAGAAATCTAGCATCTTGTCCGTACAGGGTGGACATTAAGACATTTAATCAAAAAATAAAGGCTCGTCTTTCTTTTTACTTCCTTCAGGTATGCATATATGTAGGCCATCTTATTCCAATAAAGATAGATAAAGAATCTGAAGTGTGCATAAGTGCCAAAAACTGCAGTTATGCAGCTATGTAAGTGCCACTCAGAGGATTTAGTCCTTGGTATGTATTCATGCTTTGTTTTTTAATCACAATGTCATTTCACTTATGCTTCATAATGACAAGAGGCGTGTAGCTTCTGAAGTAGAAGAACAAAATATGCTATGTGTAGGTGGTAATGTAGTCAAATGTAGTCACAGGGGTGGGAGGAGACAGATGCCACAGTCCATTTTATCATGATTGTTTCAAAAATCACTGTTAAAATGAAGGGACTGAATATGAGACTCATAGGTCAAGGGCAAAATACAGGAACCCAAGATATGGAAAGCTAGTTCATTCAGGATGCTGCCCTGAAAGGGAAGGGGTCCCAGGTTCTGGAACCTTGCATTTAACATTCACTGGATAAAATGATGAGCAGCAGGAGGATAGTTTCTGTTTCATGGAATATTTGAGGCCAGGGCCCAAACCCAGGTTTGTCTTTCCCTTCCAGGCAGTATTCTTCTCACCGGGCACATCTACACATGTGCATTAAAGCAGCGCATAAAAAACCATGCTAATGCACTAATGTACAGTAGAATAGTCTATTGTGAATTAAGCATCTCAAAAAAGTGTTTGCTTTTGCTACTGTGCATTACCACAGCCTAATGTGCTTTTATGTAGTACATCATATTAGAGGTAGTAAATTTAATGCACAATAGCAAAGACACATTAATTAATATGTAGATGCACCCACTCACCCACGCTTCCTTTGATTTATTCTTTTTCTGCTTCACATATTTTCTCTTCCTGAAGGGGAGGGCTACAGAATGCCCTGGGTGTAATGCCGAGACCAAGGGGTGGCTTCTTATGGTCTGTGGGGCAGATACAGTTCAAGGAACCAATGGATCTGTCCCATGGACAGAGAGGCTTTGGTGGTGGAGGGCTGCAGCAGTGGGCTTTTACCCTGTGCAGTTTCAGGGAGCAGTTGTAGCAACAGCAGCCAGGTTCTAGTCTAGCCAGTCCACTTTTGACCTGAGCCGAGTCATTTGAGTGTACAGCTTAATCAGGTTGTTTACCACTGGGCTAGCAGTTATGACACTTTGCTGGAAAGTGGGAGGTGCAGGTTGAAACAGCCTAGTGGTGAAAGGGAGCTAGAACTCATATCTCCAGATACTTGAGCAAGTCCCCTAACCAATAGGCTATTGCTCTAAGGGTTCTTGTTCTCCTCCTATGTTTTTTTTCCACAATAAAAATTTTGGAAATTAGCTGGTGTTACCAGTGTACCCATATAAATCTATTCTTCCCCAGACCCAATGCAGAATCTCATCTTTAAGCATGCTCAGAAGGGAAGAGCAGGGTGAACATAGTTGCACAAGTGCAAATAGAATCCAAGCTGTATATAAGTGCCAACTTTTTAGTTTTATGGTGCCACTTAGGCATGAAAAAATAAAATAGAATTTAACCCTAAGTCTTCCCTACTGCTGGACTGCTTGCATCCTAAATTTGTAAAGTCTGAGCATAGTAGCTTGATAAGAGTGTTGACATTTTTATCTTGCCATTTTCTGCTATCGGTAATGACATCCTAATTCCATACTGTGATGAATACCCAAAGTAATTAAAATGCTAATATTTACATTCTGCAGTAATTCTGTTTATCCTAAAAGAACTAATATTTCATAAAACTTAAAAACAACAAGACTCAGTAATGGATGTGCCATTAAACAGAAACAAAGATTAACACTTAAAAGAAAAAAAATCAATGTTTCACCCAATAGAAAGTGTGGAGGTATTTTTTTCCTCTGACAGAAGTTCGACGGTGTCTTTGTTTCTTGCAATAGTATCTGACCTTTTCCCCGCAAGAGTCTGTTATTTCAGTACCCAAGCCATAGAATTTGAGTCTGGATTCTCAAAACCCTAAAATTCAGAGGTGATCCTAGGTTTCAGTTCGTCCCTTTGTCCTTCTCCCATTTAATTTAGTATTGTTAAGCTCTGAGCCTAAGTCTAACATGCAGTAATTTTTTCATTCCCATATTTACTCAAAACCAAGACGTGTGTGTGTCCCCCTCCCCTGCTCCCCCCAACACATACCAGCACAGAGGGGGAAAAAAGCCTCATCTGGGATTCAAGTACTGGCCTGGGATAGGTGGCAGCTGAGCTCTTGCTTTGGCCCCAGGCTCAAGGATGAAGCCAGAGCTGAGCTGCCACTTGCCCTGAGCTGGGGTGGCTCATTTGGCAGAGGAGGGGCCTCGCAGCCAGAGAAGACCACAGGGTATATATGAAGGGTGGCAGGGAACCTGTATGTTCAGCTCAGAATGCAAAGAAAACAGCAAGCCTGTCCATCCCTCCCGCCTCCTCCCTGCATTACCTGTCCTTTTCTCTGGTTCCTCTAGCCTTGGCCTAGCCCACCTGGGGGTTGTTACTGCTTCTTCCTGGCTGGGCTGGGGCCGCCATTATTGCTGACTGCCCCAGAGATGCAGCAGAAATGCAGCAGCATATAAACAGGGGATGGAGGGGGATGAGCCAGGAGGCAGGTAGTAGGGGGCATGTGACAGGGTAGCATGCAAGGGAGGAAGCGGCAATGGGGATGGCCAGGGTCGGGGCAAGGGGCAGGGCTCTGGAGCCTTACCCACCACCAGTGCTTTCCCTACCACAACGGTGGGAGGGGACAAGTTTAAGATGATCTTCCACTAACAAAACTGTATAGGTGGAAAATTATAACACATTTATACTTTTCCATGTATAAAATCTAATTACTGGGGGGAGTTGTCTTAAACTTGTAGTCATCTCGGATTTGAGTAAATAGGGTAAATTGTTTCAAAAGTTCAGTGTTCTGATCAATAGTGAATCCCCCTAAGTAATTTTAATGCAGTGCTTTAATTAAAATAACGCTTGGTTGGAAAAAATTTCTAAGTGGTTTTTTTCTCCTAAATTTTAAAAAATGGTTACAAGGATTTGAGGATAATTTCAAAAGTAAAAACAATAGGCAATTATGGCCCAAGTCCCCAGCCCTCTTCATATCTCTGCAAGCACACACCCACAAGCTACTTCTTCGGCTTCAGCTTCACTGCAGATGTTACTAGCCGTAGCCAACTCTGTCTTATAGAGCCAAGGGTGAAGTAGAGCATACCTGTGCATTGTGTTCAAGCACTATGCTAGAGTAATGCAACTAAAAATTCCTATTCATATTGACTATTCAAAGTGCTAGCAAATGCCCAGAAATATCCAGCTAAAGAAACAGGACTCAGGGATCCCTTTAAGTTTGTACTTATTAACAATAGAATAGACAATAGAAAGTCAAATAATTTCTAAAATGAATGCTAAAAAATCCTCAAAATCTTTCTATGTTGTCGATGATACTCAGTACTTCTATATTTTCATGTTATGGATATTATAACTGGCATCATGGGTTTTACATAAGCAATCTCCCAAGGAGACTCAATGTATTGACTCCACGACCCAATCAACCCATACCTGCAGCAAATTGTGAATCTAGAAACCTTTTAAGTACTAGAAATAGGTATGTTTTATTGGACTGTACAGCCCTGGAAACATAGGACTCCTGGGAGCTTTCCTGTTCCACTTGCAACTGTTTGATATTTTTTTAAAGATATGTTCCAAGACATTGACTTTAAATCAAGATGACAAATTCTGGATCACTTGAGAGTCTTTCCAATGACATGTCAATCAATTTTGGATTGGATGTTCCATATTCATAGGCACTCAAAAACTCAAAACCTGAATTGTGGCTGAAAAGACTTTCAATGCATCTTGGGAACAGGGAACAAAGACTGGATCATTTCAGTACTCCCTCAGCAGCAGGATGTCTTATGTACTGGCATTAAGCTTCATATCACCTGAAAATTTCTGAACCCAACAGGAATCCTCCTTGGTAGCTAGCTTTAGTGCAGCATTAGGCTTTTGTAACAGTGCAAAGCCACACCAGCTGTCTGCAGAGTTGCCCTCAAAGTATGAGGAATGTTTTCAAATTCATCTACATTTGTAGCTATTCCAGGGACAGATGTAACTACTACAAATGTGCAATTTTTCAATCGATCAGCAGCCCTTTATTATTATTATTATTATTTGCCTTGAGTAGAGGTTTAACTTCATTCATCTGCACAGTCACTTCAAAGCTTTTAAAATTGAATGCAACATCTCAGCATTTAAGTTCCAAAATACACTTTTTCACCCTTAGTGGTGAATAATTTGAAACCACTTACTTCTGTATATTTCATCCAACTCAATTAAATTGCACTATAACATGCCCTTGTTTGTGTGAACTCTCTCTTGTTTATAGAGCAGCTCTTATTAACAGCTGGTTTTACTGCATATAGCTGCTAATGCAGGATTACTCCCCCACCTACCTTGTCCCTTTTCCCATTAACTGTGCTCTCATTGGAATGGAAAGGCTGCAGCTTCACTTATAACACAAAATTTATACAGACACACAGGCATAAATCACATGTATATTTTACTGGGCTCAACAGGAACGAGGAAACCAAGTGTCTCTACAATGGGAATAACAATGGGCTGGCAATGAAAAATTGAAGTGCATTCCTACACTCTTGAGGAAAAGGCCACATTCCTTTTTCTGCCCCACAAAAAAAGCATTCATTCTGTGAAGTGCTGACCTCCCTCAGATCCCACTGAAACAAAGGGAAGGTCAAGGCTCCAAGGACCTTGTTGTACATTGATTTTAGGTAGGTTCTGGAGCTCTTAACCCTTGGACTGTCCACACATTAACGCTGAAACTAGTTTTAAGGACATTTGAGGCAGCTTAAAGTTATACTAAACCAAGGGCAGGTTCTCTCTGATACATGTTACCCAGCTCATGTTCCATTAATATGTGGCCACTCCCCACAGAGAAGCCACCCAAATTGCAGTCCTCCAGCATCCCAGGATGTAATATCCCCTCCCCTCCCCTCCTACATACTTCATGACCTCTTGCTCTGTGTGGACAAACTTTCCACCCCTGAACTCTACTGTGCAGCGGGTGGTTCTGGCACCAAAGCAACTCCCCCTCTTGCCTCCGGGGTTGTGACCTTCCCACCCCCAGTGGTGCAACCTCATGCAAAAAGCCTGCAAAGCAACAAGCTATTACCTGCTTCCTGCTACCTAGTAGCGAGGCTCTGAAATAGCTTGTAGTGCATGCAGCTATTCCAGCATACCTGCTTGTCTGTATCCTTTCAATCCTAGTGTAATTTACAGTGGTAGAGAGAACAGACGCAAGTTAGCTAGTGTACATGTGATGTTTGCCTAGGCTATATATGGATATCTCCAACATAGTATACAATAATGTATACTAGATTGTTCCCAGCCACAGATCTCTCAAGAGAAACATCTTACCCATTTTGGAGTTCAATTTGTTCCATCAAATAAGATGGAATAAGGAGTTATACCTGTTCACCATCCCAATGGCAAAGGGTAATATGATCACCACGGAAAGCATGGGAAGGGAAGGAGAAGGCACTCAGGTGGGGCAAGTGAGTGGTGCTCTTGCTCTCTTTCTTTTCCTCCCTAGGAAACAGCAAAAGGTCCAATGGTGAGCAAACTTCTTGTTTGTCTTAGGGTAGCCATGCAGAGACTGATCACAACCTGGTCTCAAATGTGTACATAGTGTAAGTAAATCAGTCTCAATAACTTATCTTCTCATATATTATCCTTGGTTTCATAAAACATACTGGAACCATCTGATGACATTGCTGTCTGTGTCTTGTGACAACTCACTTGTATTAATGAAATGCATGCAGACCAAGATTGTAGATTATTGGGGAGGTACAGAATAAAGATGTATGTCTGCACAGGCATTTTTACAGAGAATATTAAACCAGTTCTCTGTAGACTGCATAGTCTCTTTGTTTGCTTTGGTATTTAAGGTATTGACTGTGATCCAGAAAGCTTATTTCTATTACATGAGTTCTGGTAACCTGGGAGCCATAGTTGTTTTCACCTACGAGCTGCCACTCCAGGTGAGGTAAGGCAAAATTCTTGTGCTAAAGGTCCATAGATTTAAGGGTTTAGTAGCTGAATAGATCTTCTTTACTGGCCTGACAGGATTTTCATTAATTTATAAAGGAAAAGAGCCATTTGTATAAACACATTTTTTAGGTTTATGGCCTGTGTCTAGAAACACTATCAATCATTTTCAAATGAGCTCCTAAAACATTTATGAAACACAACCGCTATCCCTGTGAATAGTCCAGTGGCTCCCTTCACCCTTGCACTCATGTTCCTGACGTTCCTTTCATAACTGGGTAGCCCTGACCATCTCAGTAACAACTACAGATACTGATTAGCTGGCATAAGGGATTTTCAGAGTTGAGTAGAGCAGGGAGAGGTAAGAGAGCAGATGATCTGTGACTTACACCTGCCAAGCTGGGGGTCCTCGTTTCTATACCCTCCCTGTGCCACACCTGGAAGTGCTGCCAGGAAACATGCCCTACCCACTCAGTGCAAGCAAGTGAGCCTGAGAGCAATGTTTGGGCAAACTCTCAGGCCTGCTCTTGGACAGTGTTTTATTTCCAGGACTGATGGTACTGGGTGAGACTGGGTGTCCAGCTCAGACTTCTTAGTAGCACTCCAGGCACAGCATATCCAATTGCTGTTGGATTTTCTCAAACTCTTATTACGCTGGAATCACAGAGCAGAGAGGGCTCTCGGTGTAGTTACTTTCATTTGGATACACAGAGCTGTTCCTAAGGCCAGCTGAAGTCAGTGAAATGACCTCTATTGTCTTTACTGGGCTGTTGATCAGTCCCATGGGGGAAAGGAATCAAAGGAATTCAGATAGAGGTTATGGCAGTGATCCTCTACTACAGTGACTCTTTCCTTCAGCTAAAGTGAACCGCAGTAGGACTGGGAAGTAGCCTGGCAACATCCTGTGTGGTTTCATAGTTTAGTTTCATAGTTTCTAGGGTTGCGTGAGGAAAATGTAAGAGGTTTAAACCATAAAACTTGTATTGTTATTTCTTCTCTATTTCTCCTGAAAACTGCAAAAGACTTGGTGTTTCTAACTCCTACACAGTGGGCACGTCTACATGTGATGCTTCGTCGCTGTAGCAGTGTGCTACGGCAATATAGCATCCACAGGCAAAAACCATGACACTGCCACTACATTGCCATAGCAACACATACAGTCCCTTAGTAGAGTGGGTTGCTAGGGTGACATAGCAGTGCACTGCCGGCACGGCGCAGTACAGGCTGTTACTGCGCCATCATTCAGTACTTCCTTCTGGAAGTACTGAATGATGGCGCAGTAACAACAGCACTGTAGAGGCACATGCAGATGCACCCATTGTCATTTTGCTGCATTTGGGGCAATATTTTCCAAGGTACTGGGCAGATCTTGGAGATCTTGAGCCCTGTCAAACCCCTCTAAAGCCAGTAGAGACAGAAGATTGTTGGCACTTCCAGGAACTGTTCAGTCCCTGGCAGGATCAGACCCTTGATGAGTTGAATGGTTGAGGCCAACCCCCAATATTAAATTAAGAATTTGAAGCATTGTGTTTTCCAGCAACTGGGAAAGACTCATGAGTGACTTTTTTTTAACTATACGGCTTCTCCTGTTGAGAAGAGTGACATTTTCATTCACCCTGTGTGCACTTTATCTTTTCTGTATCTGTTCTGATGACAGTCAAAAGGTAACTCTTCAAGTTCAAAGTAAAGTAGCCAGAAAATCTTTAATTAAAGTCATCATTTCTTAAGAAGTCTTTTAACAATATTTCTGCAGAAGACTGCTACATGCTGCAAGACCCCAATTACAACACCAGTGCAACAAAGTGAAAAATAGAAAAATAGGGCTTTTTCAAGTTAGCGGTAAAAAGGGCAAAAAAAGATCAAACTCAGTTGGCTACACTTTTATTCAGCACACCAGGAAAGAGAGAACCATTCTGAAAATTCAGTACACAAAAGATAGCTTTGATCAGCTTTCAGGTTTTAAGGGAAGTGCAGCTAAAGTTGCAGAGGACTATCCAGTGGCACCTGTTTGTTAAATCCACAGATGACTGAGAAACAATTTTTCTGAATTGCCTTGGCCAACTGAAGCATTGCTTCAACAAACACTACATACTTCATGACCTATTTCAATCACACCATTCTTAGATCAAGTAGTTTTGAGGTTACATTATGAAAGCAAGCTAATGAATACTGTTGCCAGAACTGCTTATGTGCCAGGAATTTTCTATGTTATGTAGTAACAACAGAGATAGGTATATTTTTAAATGTTTTTGTGGTACAGTGCTGAGATCAGCATCAGCTTGAATTATTCAACACTAGAATATGATTTTCACAATTGTATAATAAGTTAGTTACTCTTAAAACTGAGAGCAAACCTTTAACTGACATCTCAGGAAGTAATTTATCAAGGAACGGAATCAACTTTTATCTTATTGAAATATCACTTGTATGTACAAGGCATTTCAAAGATCTTTAGAGCCAGACTTCCTAGTGCAAGTCATGAGTAGGAATAGACTGATGACACATTGCATTTATTCAATATTGTGGGAGAAGCTGTATAAAGGTGTTTTGGTTTTTTATCTTCTTTGAATGCAACAGCATTTAGTATATTGGATCAAGCCAACATTTCTAGCACCATTTTTTTTTTAACACACAGCTCATAACTGTAAGCCTTCAGGCACCAAAGTGAAGAATAAAACAGAATAGTTGAATATTTAAAAATAGGCTATAGAAAGCTTAGCAGGTTTAGATGCCTTATTAGACCTCTGGTTCAATGAAAGATTCAAAGATCTCAACATTACAGAATTCCATAGAAAAATAAAGAGAAGAATAAAGAAATGTCTTTTAGCCTTTGCTGTGAAAAACGAGAATGCTATGCATACTTGCTAAGAAAGTTTTAAGAAATATTTTGCAAAAGCTATTTATGTTTGCACACAAAGATTTGCATGTGGTCTAGGTATAGGCAGGTTACTTTAAGCTGCCTAAACCTAGACCAGAAGTAGAATGCACAGGTATGGACCACAGCCAGGAGTAACATGGGCAGCCTGAAGTAAGTAACTGTGGTGATGGGACTGGGGGGAAGGGGAGAGAGCTGCCAGGTCCACAGGGAAAAGTGTGGTATGAGGGTCCAAGGGAAGCCAGTGGGTCTGCAGGGGCATTGGCAGGTCCATGGTGGAGAGGCTGCCCAGTTGGGGAGAAGAAGGGGTTTGTGGGGTGGGGGGGTGCTAAAATAGCTTGATCAAGGTCAGAGGGTTAAAACAGGACAGCCCTGGGGCTGGGGCAAATGGCTGGGATTTCTCAGCCTTGGGACTATGCAGGTGTTTACTAGGTCAGGTTAACCTGTATATAGAATAAGTTAACCCTTTCTCAATCTAAGTTCATCCAAGGAGATGAACTAACTTAGATAAGGTGCATCATTGCAGAATAACTGAAGAGCACTGGGAGAGTTTATTTTCTGCAGAGCATCCCATTTCTTTACATAAAAGGATGTGTTTAGAGAAGACAGGAGGTCTATAAAATCATGTCAGCTAAGAACATATAAAATGCTCTATGAAAGCAAGAAAGGCCTGGCACAATGGTTATAGAAATCTTATTGCTGTTTTAACATGTATTGAGGCTTTTTTTATTTTTCAATTCTTTTTTAAAGGAGCACTTGATCTTTTTGAAAAATAATATACTGTGGCTTTTTTTGTTGTTGTTGCTGAAAATACGACTTTTCTGTCACAACGAATGGTGGCTTTTTTTTCTATTTTTGGTATTTTAACCAGGTGGTCTTAAAAAGCCTTTGATCCTATCTTGGCCAGTTAAACAATATTAAGATTATTAAAAAAAATCCAACCATTGCTTGGCAGACTTTCTACACTAAGGCTGTGATTTTCAAGAGTATGTAATGGTGCCCTAGTCTTGTTGCCACTGAAGTCAATGGTAAAATTTCCATTAACTGAAATGCAAGCAGACCTTGGCCAATACCAGTCAATTTTTAAATCTCTCCCTAATTTCCTATGAAGTAAATTTTCCAGCACAGTAAATGGAAGTTAAAATAGGGGTAGGGAAAAGGGCTGTTTCAAACATTAAGGGTACAAGAAAACTAGCTTATTGCTGGCTCTCAGCTGAGTGAAACATCTTGCCTATCGGTGATATTACTAAGGTTGGGATGTGCTGGAAATTTGGTATAAGGAAGCTTGCCTTGCCAAGCTGAACGTCATCTTCTATGGCTAAAGAAATGGTTTCAAAGGGAAGTCCTGACCTGAAAAGACCTGAAAAGAGCACAGCTATTAAAACAAAGGCACTGCTCATATTGTGTAAAAGAGAAACGCAGACCCAAGTCTTTGCAGGATTAAAAGACGAGTTAAAAATAGTCTTTCATCCCTGCTCCTTTACTTTCACATAAATAAAGAAGAGATGTGTTTCAGAAGAAAAGCAGATCATGTCAATAAATGATATTCTAGCAGGCTTCATCAGCACAGCCCTTTATTAAAAATGTAAATTAAAATTTAATTCCCTATGGAGCCTTAACCTCCCACCAACACGGCACATGTTACGTTACCTGTCTCATATAATAATATAAAGGCTGGGTTCTCAATTAGTGGATGACTGACTAGCAGTGCACACACTTTTATTCATTATAATTGTAGTATTGTGAAATCCTATTGTTTTATTTATCGATGTGGCAGAAGTATCTGTCACACTGCATTAGAACACAAACTCTGTAAAATGAATGCTTGCATGAGCTCACCAATTTTAATTTATTGACTACATTATAGCTCCACAGGATAACAGAATAGATGAAATACAAAATGCTCTTCAAATTCAACTGTGTCAGGAAACCACGAAGTGCCAATAGAAATTTCAAGCTTCTGATTCAAGTTTGAATCTAGTAGCACCAGGTGGCTTGGGATCGTTCTAATAAAAATAACCTGGTCCTGTTATTTTCCTGCAAATGCAGAAAAGAAAATACATCCCAAACTCTTTGACGAACATATTCAGCTTTGGAGTTATTCTGTTTGGAAATAGATATTATGTTATACTCTACTCAGACACTGCAAAGAAACATGCGCTTTGGCATTTGTTTTTCTACTCTGTGACTAATTAATTCAGTTCTGAGGTTATAAAGCAAAAGGCAATTATTTAACCATGAAATCGATCTGTTCTTACAAGTGACTTTACATATTAGGTGCAGAATCAGATTGCTGTGCGCACAAGTTCAAAAGCCTATAATGTTTGACATGTTTGCAAATTTACATTTTTTATTATATGCTAGCCCTTAGTATTCTTGCAGAAAGATGAAGTGTGGTAGCAGGACATGATACAACGCAAACCCTGGAATGAATCTAGTATAAACTGAGTCTACACTTGCATTAATGCACCTTTGCTATTGTGCATTTCATTTAGTATCTCTAATATAAGGTACTACATAAATGTGCAGTAGCTCACACTGCTGTGCAGGGGCAAAGGTGCATTATCTTTTTGTGATGCTTAATGTCATGGCAAAAGCCATGCTAATTTGAAGTAGAATTAGTCTACTGTGCATCAAGTGTCTTGTGTAGATGCACCCCCAAAACACTTTTGGTGTTAAGATACTGAAATGGTGGCAATCCATGGAGAAAAGAAAATAGGTCACAGTTTTATTAGATTTACAGGAGATCATGGGAATCCTTGAGAGGAAGCTGTAGCTATGGCACATTGCTCCTCAAGATGGAACTACTGCTGTCTACTGTGTTCCAAAGGGCTAGAGACACTATTGGGTCCACCAATTTAAATTGAAAGCCTGGAAATTAAAAACAGATAATTAAAATCCAGAAACTCTGTGTTCTAATCCATACTAGATGTAATTTGAATCATCACAGAGCTCAGAGACACCTTATCACATAAGAAATGCCTGCCAGAAGAGCATTCCATCTCTGTGAAATATGAAACACCATAACCAGAAGAAAATATCAGTACATCCTGTTTACCACCAAGCAACTTTAAGGTAAACAGACTATTTCAACTTTTCTCTGAGCCTAATCTGCATAAAATGAACTGTTCCAAACAGGAGATTTTACCACACCTTCAACTCTCCTATGAAATATGAACTTTCATAGCTACCCAGGAAAACTTTCACAATCTTTTCTCCTATGCCTGAAGGAGGGTGTCTGTGCCTGAAAGCTTGCAATTTAAGATTTTTTTTGGCAAAAATCTAGTTGGTCTAATACAAGATATCACCTCTACCACGCATCCTGAATCCAAACTAAAAGAATTTCTCCCTATGTGGTTCTAGACAAGTAATTTCACCTTTCTTCCTGTTTTCTTACCTGTGTAAAGGTAATAATTCCAGCTTCCTGATGGGAGCCTCTCAGCCAGAGGTAGTGAGCTTACCTTTCTTTCTTCAGTTTAACTCAATAACAATGTTGATTCAATAGTTGATTTAAGAGCTCAGGATTCTATTCTTCATGATCTGGACTGTAAAATTACGTCCAAATTATATATGTACCATGGGTACAGAATTACCAGGCACTGGCAAATGCCTTCTCGGTGATGCTACTGTGAAGTAGTCTAATATTACTGCACAGTAGGCCCGTGCAAAGTGGCTAGTATTCACTTCAGATTCAGATTCAGCTGATTCAGGGGACAGTGATTTGATTCGGTGATTCAAATCACTGTCCCGAATCAATTTGGCCAAATCTAATTCAGAGATTCGACTGCTGCGGAACTGGCTGAATCTCCAAATCAGCCCCATCCTCTGCCTGCTCTCCCAGCCCTGTCAATGGCTGCCCAACCCAGCCCCAGCTCCTGGCACTTAAAAAAAAAAAAAAAAAAAGCAGTCCTGACTCACCAGATCCAGCTAGGCAAGGGGGGTGATCCATTTTTACCAGTCTCCTGATTCAATTCAATTCAGATTCAGAGATTTAGCTGCCAAATCAGGCCAAATCTCCTCCAAATCGGATCAGCACCTCAAGCTTCACACAGTCCTACTGCACAGTCCTGTCTCAACATGTTTTTTTGCCATGAGACACTACTGTGCCGTAGTATCAGGCTACTTCTTAGTCAACATCTCATGTAGGCACACCCTGTAGGTGTTCTCCCATTATTGGGAACAAACACCAAGAAAAATAAAACTGACATATAGACAATCTTCTTCTCCTAGACATATACCTAGAATATCTACTGAAGACATGTATTTAGGAGCAGCTATTTAGCCTGGATGGCCCTTGCAGCAGGAGCTGCCTTTTCATCATATGTATGTTGAATATATGACACAATGATAATATATCCTCTTTGATTGGCAAGATATATATAGGTGGAAGGGCAACATACTGACTGTATGATATAGCAGTATAATAGTGTTCATCATTCTAAAAAACAGGGTATTATGATTAATTCAAGTTATACATATCAGAGAAGATGCTAATCATGCCTACTTTTACTATAAACCAACATACTTTTATAAACATACTTGTACTATGTCAAAACATGTCGATCCAAAAGCACCACTGGCTAATACAGTAAACATATTGCTTGAAAATGGCAGAATTATACATCAGCGATTTTCCTGTGTTAATCATGCTGAGATCGGAATATTCCCATTATTCCCTTGTACTTCTAGCAGTGTATAATTCAGTGAGCAACTGACTATTTTTACCATTGAATAAGTGATTAGAATATGAAAGCTATTTACAATATGGATGAAGCAGCCAAGAATGATTTCAGAGAAGTTTTGATTTTTTTGCTCCACATTCAGAGATTACTCTGGATCTTAAAATAGTAGCACATTTGTATTTCTCCATTTCTAAAGGCCACGGAGGTGGTCATGGACCAGAGGCAGCTCTGAATGCACATTGGCATTCAAAAGACTTTGGAATTGGAACAGAATCCCTCTAAAAGTATTAAAAACAAGAAATAACAAAAAATTTAGAATGTTAGTGCTTCAGTTGCTTATTGACATAATTGACATTACAGTTTTTGGCAACCAAATATTTTAGAAAAGCAGCTGAAAAACAGGAACATTAGGACTGGGGATATGTTAGTTTTTTACTACCCTTTTCCAGTATCTCTGACTTCAGGTGGCTTTTTTTCTAGAAGTTGCTGAAACAGTATGCACTGATATCAATAGAGTTGGTTTAATTCATTCTATTTTGTTTATTACTGTAACATTTCCATGATGTATATATACTGAAGTCATAGTAGAAGATAGCTCTCCACCTCCCTGTACTTCAACTGGCATATTGTTTAAAGTAGATCTTTAGGGCTAAGGACAGAAATTCCGCATAATCTGGTATAAGCAATCAGAAGTTCAGTGCAGACAGACCGGTTTCAAAATGGCAGAACCCGATTTAAGATAGACCTGGATGGATATAGAATCAGATTTATTCATTTAAGTTAGATGAGCCTATCAAACAGGAGAAACAGAGCCCCCTGCCATAAGGAGTTTCTCCTCCCAGCAGGGTTGGTTATACAGCCCTGCCCCCTGCAAGCCCCATGAAAAGCAGGGAATGAAGCCCCCCTGCCCCTGTCTCAGTCCCCTTAAGTTGGGGGTCTTCTCAGCTGGAGACCCACACCTTGTAGGGATTTCCCCTGTCTCCACCCAGCCAAGCTGGCTCCACAGAAGAAAGGATTGGGCCCCAACATCTGGCACAAGCCTCCTGGACTGCCCAGTGCATCTTGCCAGTTGCTACTGGTGCCAGGCCCAGTAGGACACGTTGGATGGCCCAGGGGGCTTCTTCCAGGGCTGGGGGCACTCCATAGAGGGATGACTGCACCTCACTGCCCAGTGCAAGCCCCAATCCAGGCTGACCAGTGTATCCTACTGGGGCCCTTCGCCAGCAGTAGCTGGTGAGATATGCTAATCAGCCTGGGTGGCTTGCACTGGGTGGAGGGATGAGCGCGCTCCATAGAGGGAAGGATTAGACCCCACCACCCAGACTGCCCACACATCCCACTGGCTGCTGCTGGTGCTGGGCTCCAGCATGATGTGCTGGACAGCTTGGGAGGCCTTCACTCCTATCAACTGCTCCTGTCCCTGCCTCCTTGTGTGTCCTGCCAGAGCCCGGCACCAGAAGTGGCTGACAAGATGTGCCGGGCAGCCAGAAGGGCTTATGCCAGGCAGCAGGGTTGAATCCTTCCTTCTGTGCAGCTGGCCTACCCCGGCAAGGACAAGGGAAACCCCTCCTGTGGCATGCCACCCTTCCTCATCTTGGAGTGGCTGACACCAGGATGGGGGGCTTCATTTTACCTGTAGGTCAGAGGCAGACAGTTGCAGGGGGCAGAACTATGCAGCCAGCCCAGCTGGGTATAGACAGTGGGGGGTTACCCCCAGCTGAGCAGACCCCAACTTGGGGTGGGCAGAGGGGCTCCCATTCCCCACTGCCCCTTGCAGGGAAGTTCAGGTCATGTGCCAGCAGCCAATGAGGGATGGCCCCTGCTTGGCACTCGGGTGCCCTCAGTAGCGTTCAACAGACCTGCAAGAGCTACCTTCCCCACCGCCTTCTGGCCTCAGCCAGTGCAAGCATCTGCCCGTCTTCCCCAACCGAAGAACGAATGTGAGTTCCATTCATTAACAGTCCAATCTACGCAATTAGAGAAACCTAAGAAAATTGGATCAATTCTCCCTTGGGCTTTTTGACTATCTGTACTTAGTCTATGAATAATGTTGTAAAGAAGGTGAGAATTCAGTTGCACTAATCCTTGTGGGTCCACATATTAACTAACACTAACTAATTTTTTTTTATTTTGATGTTATAAATGATTGTGACCTTGAGGTGGAGAAGGATAACCATGATTAAAAACACATCAATTATTTGTGGATAATCAAACCAGCTGATAAGTTTTTAACCATAACTCGTTCCCCATCTGTAAGAGCTACTAAATTATTTTAAACATCTTATTAGTTAACTTGCTACCTAATGCAATTAGTTAACTCACTACCTAATGCAATTTCCAGAGAAGAGATGACCTAAGGGCATTCCCTAAGCATGGGCTCTTCACCATGAATTCCCTGCTTGAGGCCATTACTGTCCCAGCCGCCTGCGGAGGGTTTGGGATTGAGAGTATGGTAGGGGGAAGAAAGGTAAGAAAGATTTATTGACTTAACAAAAACACAACTACGCGTAGTAACAAGAAAACAATGACAGACAAAAGCAATTCATGTTGGCAATTTATTGGCAGTCTTTTCTGATGCTTGATACATAGCAAGTTCCTCTTTCTACAAAGTTCAGCGAAGTCAGATGTCCCCGAGCAGCGCTGTCCGAGGGGTACTGGGAAGGACCCTGGAATGCAGCCTTGGGCTCCTCAAGGTCCATGGGCCCACTAATCCAAGCAACAGCTGGATCCTTTTCACAGAGCTACATCTTCCTTTTGAATGGTTTCCAAATATTCCAGCTAATTTATAGCTTCTGAAGGACACTGATAATGTACGACCACTCAGATTCCTTTTACTTCAACTGTCCTTAAACTGACTAATAGCAGTACAAGCCTTGCATTCTTCTGATAATGTAATTTTAACTGCACTACAGGGTCTTACTACTTCTAGGCTTTTCTAAATTTTCTAGGCCTTACTTTATACAAGGCCTCACTACAGCTTAAACTTTAATTAGGCTTTTAGCAACAACATATAGCTTGATATCTAAACAAATACAGAAAAACACTTGGTCTAATCTTTATAGAGCCTTCAGCAAGCACCTTTATCACACAGACATACTTTTCAGCTGCCACAATTACAAGCTGAAAATTAATTTTATAGTATCAGGCAGTGTCTCCCAGGGAAACTTTGTAAAGGATTCTGTTTAGAAATCGCTTGGTCTACATATCAGTATTTCCTATTTTTGGTCTTACCATATACTTACTTAAAAACAAATGCATGGAAATAATTTCTCTGGGATTTCCAGTGCTTGCTGAGGAGATGCAGGGCAGCTTTTAATAAGGAATAAAAGAGACTAGTCATGGACATACAAACTGTGCCTTTAGCAGCTCTTAAAAAAATTGCTTAGCTATTGTTTCCAGATCCTCACAAGGCAGTCTATAAACATATCAGACCTCAAACTCAAGCTTTGTGAATATCATTGTGAATATTTCTCATAGCTCCAGTGCCAATGTCAGATTAGTCCCAGTAAGGCGATGTAAGAGAAAAGGCATTTAGTATTATTTGTGGAGGAACCCTAGTTATATATCTTCCTCAAAATGGAGAGGCACACACAAGTAGACACACAGAAATAACCAGCAAGTATGAAGTGAAACAGGGGAAGATGCCCCCACAAAAAATCTGAGCACTATAATGCCTAACTTTTACTGTTTGACCCCATAACAAAACCCAGAATTCTGGCAGAAGTGCTAAAGCTCCCCATACAATGCATGGTGAAAGCTGAGTGCTTCAGAGTAGGATCCATAAAAAACAGCAGATTGAACAGAGGTTCCTGAAGTCAGCACACTCAGCAAGCTTCTACTCAACTGGTGGCTGAGTCAAGAAAAGAACCCCAATAATTTACCCCCAGTTACTGAGTTCTAAACACCCACTTGTATCTAGCTATTTACATGGCCAAGTAGGCTAGAAACAGATGTTGCATTTGTCCCATGACCAGTTGTGTCTGTATTTGTCCAGGAACAAAAAAGTTGAGGGATTGGCATGTACACACATTACCCTTCTAATTGGGGTTTAGTGAGTGGATGAATGCACTGCCACTTTTTTGCTATTAATTCAATGATGTGATCCCAGGACAATCATTCAGATGTACTTTGCGATGTCCCAGGAGAATCCATTAACACTTCTTATCTCACAAATCTTTTTAGGATTTGTCCTCTGATAACTGACATGGACATCTGAACAACTGCATGTTTCAAGAGAAAATGGCTTCTTCTGGGGCAAACATAATGTCTGCTCATAGCTGTACTGAACTGAACTCTCCCACTAGTACTTATATGGTCCTTATCAATGTCACATGCTTCCCATTGATCAATCTCTCTTTCTACACAGGAAGAAAGCCTGGTGCATTTTATTCTCTACATGTAGTACTTACTGAGAAAAGGCTGCCAGGTTTAATGCGGAAAAAGTCAGAAGTGGGTAAGTACTACTGTAGAAGCATTTAGCTTGGTGCTGCACCTACATAAGAGATATTTGGGACATGCAATTTAGACCATATTTTTGTTTAAGTCCCCTAATTTTTTGATGGTACAATAATGACAGGATCTGTTTCATGTAAAGGGCATTTCTCCTTCACAAAATGTGTACGGAACTATCAAGGGTACATTAGAAACTTTGTCCTAGTAGGTAAGGCTTTCTACACAAAATACTATTGACTTGGACTGACAGAGTTGGAGACCTCACACAGACAGGGCTATAATGGAGGGCTTGATCAGTTCATTTTCATTAGGCTGGTTTTAGCTTTGTCTTGCATTGCCCAGAATCTTCAGCACCACTAGGGATTTTTATCTAGACATAAATTAATTGACTGATTGATGGATGAGTTAACTGACTTTGGACAGGGAAGTAATAGCATCTTCAGTTGGTGGCATGGGGAAAGCCTAGAGCAGAGGATGGATCAGACTGACAACTCTAGGCAGACAAGGACTGCATGGTAATAAGGGTATAAGTGCTTGCAGCAAACATGCCTTTGGAGTAGTCAGTAGGCTTCTGCCCCAGAGGACTGGGATGTTATATGCAGTCAGAGATTTGCAGAATACGTTGTGTGTATATATATATATGTCTCAGTTGGTAATATTTTACTGTCTAGGGAGGTCCAGATGCTACTGAATGTTTAACCTGATTACCTTGTGGTGTTGTAAATAAAACTTCGCTCTTCAATATTCCAATAAGTAGTGTGATTGATCTACTGGTAATGGGAGGAGAGGCATGACAGGCTGTCAGTGTTAATGAAGTGTTTGTGGTGTTTCACTGAATTACCATGACACCAACAAAAATGTCTGCTTTCCAGCCATTATCTTTTCTAATCATTAACCCCAAATATGTGTTTTATTAGGCTCTCCAGGCTGAATAAAATGAGTGCATAATTCCTAAAGAAAGGAAGAGGAAAAAAATAATAATGCACATGATGCTGAACTTTAAATGTGACCATTCTTATGTCTGTGACATATCTATTTTTAAACATTTAATATCTTAACCCACGGGCTATAAAGCACTCCACATACTGTACAGTGTTAAATCAACTGATGTGCTAAAGTGGTTTTTGCTGCCATATGTTGTGTTATAATGGAAACCACAGCAGAGTGCATGTATTTTAGTAGAGCACTGAAGCTGTTCTGGAAAGAACAAAGAAGAGAATGATAGGCTGTAAGACAGGGTACTGTGCATTATGAACACTAAAAATTAGTGTAATGTTTGGTATTTATATTTTAATAAAACATTATAAGACTCTTTCCTACCCACCTGCCTGCCTACCCCCAACACTGACACTCTTTTTAGGTCAGATCATTTGTTTTCTCCCTAGTTTGGTTAAATATTCAGATCAGGTAGTCCTAAGCAAAGAACAAAGGCTGCATAATTTGAACTTTAACTCATACTTCACAGGCCAGTGGCTCAGTCAGTCTGTGAGGAAAAGCAATTATTGCACTTCAGCTAGCACCAGGAATAGTATTATAAAGAAGGGTCAATGACATACCATTTCATTGGAGGAAAGATTTGTGGTTAAAAAAAATCAATTTTGTTAAAAGCATTATAATTTCACCTTCCTGACTAAAGAACTTTTCAAAAGCAAAAAAGGAGCCCTGGCATGACACTACCTGCAGGTAAATCTGGAAAATGGTTATAACCAAGTACCATTTTTGGTTCTAAATAGCCTTTTCCACTTCAAGCCCTTTAACCAAATGCTTTCTTAACAAAGATTTAAACAATGTTCATTTCCAAACAAATGAGAAAAGAAGGGCCATCTGTACTTGGACAACATTAATTTAAAGTGATGCTCAATACCTTTTGTAGCTTCTGTTTTAACAGTGACTGCTCCCAATCTTTAAAACAATTGCTGCTCTCTTTAAAGCAGGTAAATTGCTTCAGTGAGTGACAAGTTGGTCCTATTGCTGTGAGACTGGAAGCTGTTCCTTCAATCAAAAGCGAGCTAGTTGGAAATAACTGATTTTATGCTTCACCGAGCTTGGTCTTGCCTGAATACAAGAGTACATTATCGAACTGCTTGCCATAGATAAGAAGGGTCCAATGTGACTGATGTGCAAAGAGTCCGCCTTGCATCTGCTTCATACTGAGGGAAAGGGGGCAGTGAGCAGAAATGTCCTTTAAACAGTTATGATATAATTTTGGGGGCAATCCAAAAAATACCAAAACAATTGTCTGACTCCTGATGCAAGCAGCATCTGACTGCTCCCACAGGATGTTCCATCCTACAAAGCTTATGAATTTCAAAATGTGTTGGAAGGTTTGTTGGGCTGACTGAATTTTTTAACACAGGGTAAAGGGAAAGACCAATAGCGAATAGCATCCTGGCTAGTCTTACTCTCATTTTCCAGCTGAGGACTCAATATGTGAAGACTGAAACACTGAATTCAGGACCCCTTCTGACTTTAACCATTCACTTTGTGCTCATCTGCCTCTGGCTCATGTATTCTTCCAGCCAGGAGATATTTCCTGTCCCAGGCTAATTATCACCCCTAAGTTGCACTGCCTTCAGCTTCCAAAATGAATCAAGGAGGGCTGGACAGAACTGTTAGAAAAAGAATACGGAGAATGAAAAGGTAGTTGGGGTAGTTCTCATACAAATCCATCTTCTGTGGATAAAGAAAATCTTAGACCAGTAAATGCAGTAAAGGCCAGTGCTTGACCTTTAAGCCTGTGTCAGCTTTGGTGGGAAAACAAATATTCCATTTCCCATTACCATTCACCCTTTTTATACAGAAATATGTGAGACAACTGGCTATTGTATTAGAGAAAGAAAGCATGTCTTCAAAATCTCTTTTCAAACTGAGAATAAAGATTAATGTTATAGTTGTTTTATGTATTGAGAAATTTTGGTCACTGGAACAGCAGATCAAGTTTCAGCTTGTATATTCTATAATTGTTCAAGACCATTATTTTTCAGATACGACTGATAAATAAATTACTATAATATAAGTCAGATATGGCCCACTATTCACCTGTGCCTTCTCCCAGGCTCCCTACATCTTCCATCCCTCATCTGACACAACTCTGATGTTATTAGTGGTTGTTGAGTGGGGGGAGCCCTCAGACCAGTAGCAGCAGCTCCATGGGCAGTCTGGCCTGTTTGGAGGGGCTGGATATGTTTAAATCAGTAGGTTCAGATGCTCTTCACCTGAGGATGCTGAGGGAATTGGTTGGGGTCATAGCAGGGCCCCTGGCATGGCTCTGTGAGCACTCGTGGGGCACTGGCCAGGTACCAGAGGATTGGAAAAGGGCCAATGTGGTCCCCATTTACAAGAAGGGGAGAAAGGAGGACCCCGGCAATTATAGGCCAGTCAGTGTTACCTCGGTCCTCAGGAAGACCTTTGAGAAAATTATCAAGCAGCACATCTCCAAGGCCCCAGCAGGGGAGGTAATGTTCAGGGGCAACCAACATAGGTTCATTGAGGGCAGATCCTGCCTAACTAACCTGGTTTCTTTTTATGATCAGGTCACAAAGTCCCTGAATGAGGGCATCGAGGTGGATATCATCTTCCTGGACTTTAAGAAGGCCTTTGACACTGTTTTCTACCACATTCTCTTAAAAAAACTAGGTGACTGCAGCATTGATGCCTACACAGTCAGATGGGTGGCAAATTGGCTAGATGGTCACACCCAGAGAGAGGTGGTGGATGGGTCATTTTCAACCTGGAGGGATGTGGGCAGAGGAGTTCCCCAGGGCTTGGTCCTGGGGCCTGTACTCTTCAACATCTTTATTAGCGATCTGGATGTGGGTGTGGAATGCACACTGTCCAAATTCACTGATGACACCAAGTTGTGGGGCAAGGTGGGCACACTGGAGGGGAATGACAGAATCCAGCTAGATCTAGACAAATTACAGAGGTGGGTGGATGAGAATAGGATGGAATTTAATGCAGACAAGTGCAAGGTGCTGCATCTAGGGAGAAGGAACCAGCAACACACCTACAAGCTGAGGAACACCCTTCTGGCAGAAAGTGGCAGAAAGGGATCTTGGAGTCATTGTTGACTCCAGGATGAACATGAGTTGCCAATGCGAGGAAACAGTCAATAAGGCTAACTGCACCTTGTCGTGCATCTACAGATGCCCGGGGCAGGGGGTTGGACCTGATGATCTGTTTAGCTCTGTTTAGGTCCCTTCTGACCCTAAGTACTATGATACTATGATACAAGCAAAACCAAGGATGTCACCTTCCTGCTCTACTCAGCATTGGTAAGGCTGCAGCTGTAGTACTGTGTCCAGTTCTGGGCACTGCACTTGAAAAGTGTAGAGAAGCTGGAAAGTGTACAAAGGAGGACCACATGAATGATTAGAGGTCTGGAGGATAGACCATACAAGGGGAGACTGAAGGACATGGGACTGTTCAGGCTGGAAGAGAAGATTTGGGGGGACTAAGGGGAAAACATCAGGGGCTAGGAGAACATCTGTTCACATCTGTTCACCAACACACCCCAGGGGAAGACTTGGAATAATGGTCATAAACTGATAGAAGATCACCTCAGATTAGATGCAAGGAAATACTTCTTTATGGTTTGTGTGTCCAGAATCTGGAACAGACCTCCCCCAGAGGTGGTACAGTCACCTTCCCTGGAGAGCTTCAAAAGATGACCGGGGCCTGGACCTAATGATGTCATGAGGTCCCTTCCAGCCCCTAACTTCTATGAATTTATAGCAAGAAAGGGCACTGTTTGCAGCCTCTTCTGCCCCCATAGCCAGAACCCAGTCCTCCAGTTCACAAAGTCAAATGAAACCAAAAAGCACAAGCCAGTCACTTCACAAAAGAAACTAGTAGTCTTCTTCCTTTAATAAATGTATCGCATAGTCCTTACCTGCTTAGGAGTCTTTCTCCCCCAGTTTCCCTGGGCAGCTTAAGTACCTGACCATCTACAACAGTATCAACACATTCCACAACTCTTCTCCCCTCTGTTCCCAGTATGGCCCCAGGCTGGATGTAAATCCCCTAACTCAGCCTCCTTCCAGTCACTTGACCAGGTCTGCTGCACCCAGTGACCAGGTGCAGCCAGTCACTCCTTTGCCACCTGTCTTTATTAATCCTAGGCTCAGTCCACCTGCACTGCTACCTTTAACTGCCTGCCTATTCAAGCCTCACTCTTAACAGGGGCAGGGGGTCCCTATTGCGTACTAAAATATAATTGTAAAATCATAAGGGACCTATACACTTTGAAAACCCATTCTTAAATTCTGGAGTCAATTAGGAATTTTCAAAATGAAAGAGATGTGAGCAGATCTTTAGGGTTCCTCATCATACCTCACAGATGAACATGAATGAAAACTTACAAAAATCCTAGCTCTTTATGGCTAGGGACAGAAGTTACATATAAGCTGGTTTAAGTAATCAGAAACTGGTTTAAACTTGTAACAGAACAGGAGTTCAGTGCACATAAACCAGTTTCAAAATGGCTGAAACTGGTTTAAGATATAACTGGTTGAATGTAGTATGAGACTTAACTGATTTAGGTCAAACCAGTTTATGAATCCTCTGTTTCAGACCCCTTCCTGGTTCAAGTTAAATCAGAGTCCCCAAGCATTCCAGCATGCTTTGCAGCCCTGGGCTGGGCTGTGCTGTCTGCTACAGAGAGCAGGGCTGGCCCTGCCCCTCTGCTCCCTAGCTGGTTCATTCACTTCACTGGCTGGCTCACTGCCCCCCACCCCCTCCCCAGCAAACCAAGGCTAGGATCTGGAGGCAGAGAGGACAGTTAAGCACATGGACTACAGATCCCAGAGTCACTGAAAGCAGGAAGAGGAAATGAGGAGCAACCCTGCAGAGTCCTACTGCTGTGAGTCTGGACTGCAAATCTCAGAGATCTCAGGGGCAGCAGGAAGAGGAAGAGAACACACAGCCCATGCCCGCTACATAACAGTGACCCACAATCTAGCATCCCCTGGCTTCTGGCCTGAGCTGCTGTAGGCATGTGGCTGCATTCCTGAATCAAAGGTAAATGTCTTTCCAGTTGTTTTTCAGTTTAGTCTCTGCAGTTTAGATCAACCTGCAAAGACTGAATCGAGTCAGCCTTGGGCTTTTTTGACAGTCTCTACTTAGCCTATACAAATTGGATTAGGATAAGGGACTGTAGTCATTTTAAAGGGAGGAACATGTCCATTTTCCTTCCACTGATTTACACTGGGAAAATGTATCTACTTAGCTAATAATACATTCCATTAAATGTTAATAGAACTTTTAATATTTCTTTTGAAAATTACATGTAAAAGTGCACACGATGCAAAACATTAATAGGTCCAAAAGCATAAGTGGCAAATTGTCATTCCATCCTTAATATACAGAACCTATTGAAGAACATTTAGGCACTTAATGGATTTTGCTCTGATAAAAATACATCTTAACATTGTGCTAATGTCAGTTAGAAAAGCAATAGTTCTAAAATAAAACATTTTTAGCAGGCACCCATAGTAAAAACAATCTAAATAAACTGTTCTTAAAAGCCATAAACATTTTGTCATTTTTTCATGCATGGCATATAAATGATTCCATACCTCTAAAATGAAACAAACTTCTCAATTAATTTTATATACATCAGTGAGATATTTCACTGTACTAGCTTAAATGCCAGCTTATATAGATCTATTGGAGCAATTGCTATAAAAACTGAGATAAAGGTAAAGGAGGCAACTGTGCATGTGATATTACTTCACATTACATGCTTACAGACAGTTCCAATTGTAGTGGTTTATACAATAAGCTGAATAATGAAGACAATGTAAAGTAACATAACCTGTTAAAAAATGTTCCAGCTTCCTTTATCAGACTATGATGCATTCATGTAACCACTCTCTCCACAATTAACTGGATGCATAGGTCCAATCTTTGGTTCTCAACCTAGCAGTCTTTATGAAAGCTAGAAATGCTCCTCTCAAAAGAATCATTGGGCCACAGTATTGAAAAGTTTGAGAATGACTGGTTGCATCCTTTGGTTTGTCCTACTAAGCATTTTGTTCTATGTATATGTCATCTATGAGATTCCATATAGTAAAATGTAATAGATGTCACCATGTATTGTCACATAGTGTCTAATTACATTTATGCTGTTTTTCATGCAGTATATCTGCCTCATTCAGTGCACAGGATTGCTAGTGTCCAACTGTTAATCTTAATGTTATATATGGTAAATGCAATGATTGAGTGATGTCCAGTGTGCCACCTTGTTTTATACATATTCAAGGGCAATGGTGCAATTAACAAAGATTAGCATTAACAGTAGGGCTGTGCAAAGCTTTGGTCCTTGATTCAATTCAGCAAAGATCTGGTCCGATTCAGTGTCCAAATCTCCAAATCCAAATTGAATCAGAGGACCCTTTAATCTTTCCAAATAGAATTGGAATCCTCCAAATCGATTCAGAAAGATTTGCCAATTCTGACATAGACACAGTTTTAAATGTTTTTTCTACATACCTCTAGGTACCAGGCAGCTTGTGAAAGCTGCGATGCTGGGGTGCATGGAGCGTCCCACAGGAGGCTCTCCAGAGTGCCTGGCAGCAGACCCAGAAGTGGACCAGAAGCACTTCCGGTCCATTTCTAGGTCCACTGGGAAGTGCGCAGGGGGCCCTCCCATGCCCCCCTGGCTCAGCGACTGGTGCCTCCTGTGAAGGACCACCCATGGGAATGCCATTAATCCTCTATGACCCACAGGTAGTCAGGTATGGAGGCATTAAAGTGAATTAATTTCCCTGAGTATTGATCTATTGCCCAACACCACTCAGAGTTAGAAGAAGTAGCTACACACTACAACACAGGTAGGTTGAGCAATATAAACTGTATTACACAACAAAACCAGGGCAACAACTACCCAATGCAATATTCCCATAACATCCAACCTGCAACACAATAAAATACACCTGAGGAGACAATAACACAATGCAAATCCCAAACCCAATGTCCCTGATCACACAACTAATCAACTACACGTAACAAGGAGTTTTGGTCACTACACAGTTAACTGCTGTACAACCTAACAGACAACGCAGAAACTACAGATGACAGCAAGAACACCCTGGGCCTAGGCAGCAGGAGAAACCCTTTGACAGTCCCTGAGGATTTCTAGCTTTTCCCTGCTTAGATACTCAGCAGCTCAAATAGGGAAAGGGTGATACTTTACTTAACTGCAGCTTCCACAGCTGAAGCCCAAAGGAAAGAGCATGGGACAGGTCAACCTCAGCGAGCTCAATCCCAACAACCAGGTCACAGCAAGGAACCTGCACTTGACAAACTCCCACACCCCAAGAGCCCGGAGTCAGCACTGTCCAGCCTGAGTGAGAGCAAAGCCAAGCCTTCAGAGCTCCTGCTGGATGCTCTGGACAGGATTTATGGCCTTCTAATTCTGCCACCTGTCACTCACTGAATGGTCCAATCATCGCCCTTTGTACAATACCCAATCAAATTCAAACCTGGGCAATACTTAAGAGGACCATTCAATTCAAACTATTGTAACTTAATACAGGCAATACCATTATACACTGCACATGTCCAGACCTTAAAAGTAGGTCATAACTTCATCAAGGTTGAGAGTTCAAACCCTCTAGAAACTTCTCACCTTTAGTCATATGGCACATGTGTGGACTTCCAGTGTTTTACACCTGGGTCTGTGGGGGGCACCCAAGGTCCCCCATGATTGATCACTGAGCTGGGAGGGCACAGGGGGTCCCCCCAGCATGCTCCCCAGAGGACCCAGAAGTGGACCAGAAGTACTTCCGGTCCACTGCTGAGCATGTGGAGGGGCCCCCCACACTCCTGTGGGACACTCCATGTGCCCCAGCATCACAGAGTTCACAAGCCACGCTGGTACCTTGAGGTATGTAGAAAAAACTTTTAAAGTCGTGTCTATGTCTAAATCGCTGAATTCTCTGAATCAGCATCAAATCTTCAGCTTTGGATTTGGCCAAATTGAATGAGGGACAGTGATCCAAATCAACTAATCGAATCACTGTCCCTGATTCAGGCTGAATCCAAATTGAATACAGCCCATTTCGCACACCACTAATTAACAGCATACTTGAGCTGTTAATTTAAAATACCATAACATGCTTACAGCATGTATTCATCTTAGTACACACAAACATGCATAAATACATTAAAAATATAAAGGTTATAAAATTAAGCATTCAGAAGTTCAGAAATGAAAAACTTAAGATTTCTAATGCAACCATAATTGGCCCTTTTGTAAGTATGCCTGTTATATAGTTTATCCTGTTTTTCCCATAATACTTCTGCCTCACCCAATGCACAGACTCACTGGTGTTCACTTAATTCAATATTTTGTTTTCTGTCATTGTTCAGTGCATGTCTTTAGGTATTATTTACTGTATAGTATTAAAACTTTGATCTGTGGACAAAATTACTCATTTCCACTAGGATTTTCCCTAAAGCTCATCATTATGGAATTTGCTTCAAAAATAGTAATGTACTAATTTTCACTATACCCTTCTTTGGGTAGTGAAAGAATTCCCTTTTTAAAGGTGGCGAACTGAGACAGAATAAGGACTTTGTTTTCACATTGCACTTTGAGCAGCTCAAATTTTGATCTGTGTTAGTGTTAGCTTGAGTTTGGAGCAGTCACACCTTAAAGCTAAAACCTTCTCTGAGGCCATGTCTACACATGGGCTTTACTGTGGAGTGGTCTAATTAGCTGTGGAGTAAAGCATCACTATCTACACATGCAATGCTATTAGGTCACAGTAAACTAATCAATACCGCTGTAAGATAGTACTATCAGGGACAGAACTATCTTACAGCAGAGTAATTAACTGTGATTAAACTTCCATGTAGACACTGACCATGGGTGTAAATTGCATACAGTCAGCCCAGCCAGCAGGGGGCTAGACGCCTGCCTGCATCCTAGCCGCATAGCTCCACACGTTCAGCACCCTCATGGCATAGCCAACCCCACACCCAGAGCCTGGAGCAGAAAAGGGCAGGAGTGGCACTGGTGTAAACTGCTCCCCCCGGCTCAAATTGCTGCTGTCCCAGGCATACATGTAGACACTGTGCCCAGGAGTAGTTTAGTCTGGCTCAAAATACTCCAGAGTTTATTGCTCTGAATTAATTGTACATGTAGATGCACCCTGAGTATCCCCAACCTGCTCAGCTGTGATTTGCCACTAGAGTGCTGGTGAGCAGGGGCTTGACTAGGAGCTACAGCTGCATTGCCACTTCTATCCCTGCCTTAGGTGGTGGGGTGGGGGGGGGGGGGGGGGCTGTGAAAGATGGATTAGGGTGGGGAATGGGAACAAGAAGCTGGGAGGTGGAGATTCAAGGGATGGGGGTGGGTAATGAAATGGGAGTGGGCGAAGGGTGGGAAAAGGCACTGAAGGAAGTCAGGCACTGAAGGATAAAATAAAAAGTAATAAAAATAATTGAAAAAGAAAGAAGAAGTAAATTAAAGAAAGTCTCTTGTTTTAATAAATTGGGATTTGGGTGTGTGGGCTTCTGGTTATATTTCCTGGGGTGGGTGGGAGGTGGAAGCGGTATTGGAAGCAAAGGTGCTTTTGGGGGAACTACTGCCCTGCCCTGGGAAGGAAGCCCCAGGGCATGAAGACCTGATCCATCCCCCTATCTTATTCTGCCTGCACTCCCCCTAGACCCTACTCCTGGATGTATTCATGCCCTGCAACCTGGCTAGCTGGCATGTCCATGCAGGCTGTTTGCATGGCATTGCCCCCCTGGAGGTCAGAGTAGAAGCTGGTTTGGTGTCCCTGGACCCTTGAGTTTATGGGGTGGAAAGTTTGTTGACACAGATCAGGAGGGTGGGGGAGGGAACACTGCATCCTGGGATGCTGGAGAACAACAACTTGGGTGGCTCATCTGTGGGGAGTGGCCACATATTAATGGAACACAAGCTGGGCAACATGGATCAGAGATAAACCTGCCCTGGAGTGGCATAACTTTAAGCTGCCTAAAGCATGTTTAAAACTAGGTTCAGGTCTTAACATGTGGCCAATCCAGGGGTTAAGACTCCAGGCCTATTTGATGTGCTGTGGGATCATGGGCATCATGAACAACTATAAGCCTCCTTTAATAAAGGAGGCCACTGGGGACACATCAGCTGAGTTCTTGGGACAAACAAAAAGAAAACAGGAATTGGAGTGAGGTCATAGTTTAATAACAGGGGATCCAGAAGGGGTTAAGAGTTCCAGGAACTGCCTTAAATTCCATGTGCAACAAAGGCCAAAGATAAAGATAAAAATAATCCATTAATTTTCCATGCCCAACTAAAACATTTGGAATTTGTGTTTATATAATATCTTAGCATCATATAACATCATATGCAATTTTCCTTTGCATGGGCAGGGAGCGGGACTTCCCCACCGTCATGCAAGACGGACTCGAGGGGAATGCCTCCCGACCTCAGGCTGGAGAGGACCAGATTAGAGAGCTTCTGGAGGGGCTGGACATGTTCAAATCAGTGGGTCCAGATGCTCTCCACCCCAGAGTGTTGAGGGAGCTAGCAGGGGTTATTGCAGGGCCCTCGGCACAGCTTTATGAGCACTCGTGGTGCTCGGACCAGGTGCCGGATGATTGGAAGGTAGCCAACATGGTCCCTATCTTTAAAAAAGGGAGGAGGGAGGACCCAGGCAACTATAGGTCCGTCAGTCTTACCTCAATCCTAGGGAAACTCCTTGAGAAGATCATCATGGAGCACATCTGTGATGGGCCAGCCTCAGAGATGATGCTCAAGGGCAACCAGCATGGTTTCATTAGGGGGAGGTCATGTCAGACCA
>NW_017728947.1:20015751-20026762 GCF_001723895.1 Crocodylus porosus
GGATCTGGAACCAACTTCCAAGGGAAGTGGTGCTGGCTCCTACCCTGGGGGTCTTTAAGAGGAGGCTTGATGCCTACCTAGCTGGGATCATTTGAGCCCAGTTTTTTTTCTCCTGCCCTGGCAGGGGGTCGGACTTGAAGCTCTATAAGGTCCCTTCCAACCCTACTTCTATGATTCTATGATCTTAAGACGTGTCCAAATAAGCACACACACGTGTTTCCCCAGGGATAAATAGCAATAGCCGATAGTTGTGCGGCTGCTACGTGTTTCTAGGGAACACTCATGCACGTGCACTCTGGCATGCAGCAGGTTGCCCTGGCTGGGGTAGGGGAGACTGCAACCAGCAGCCAGGCCGGCCCCAGCAGCCTTACCTGGGATCCTGGGTGCCTTCTAGGGCTGTAGTGGCAGCTGGCAACAGGGAGCCTGGCCAGCAGCCAGAGTCTGGTTCTAGCTGGCCAGGCTCCAGTTTTGGGTGATGCATGCTGCCGCCAAGTGCACTGCTCTGCTTTTTTCTACAGCAGTTTTTTTTACACTGAGATCTCATGGTGTCACAAAACCCTCCTACACTGCAAATTAATAGCATGGGGAATGCCTGCCTATGCAACCTGTGTGGTATGCAGTGCCACAAACTGCATGCATGCACTTGTCTGGACACACAGTTAGTGTAAATATCTCCTCTTTCCACTCTCCTGGTCCAGTTGTTCTCTTGTTGGCATGCAGATTCCAAGACTCAGTCCCCTTGCCAAGTGGGTCCTAGACCACCTCGTATTGTGTCTTATTCTCCACTCTGTCTCCTTCCCTGATTTTTTCATTTCAGTTTCTTTGCTCAACCTAATTCGAGTCTCACTCCTCATCTATTTGCCCATGTATCCCAGTTTCTTCCCCTGTTCTATCTCCCAGTTTCCTTGCTCATCTTCCCAGTTTCTCCCACCAGTCCTAATGAGGCATTTTGTCCCTTTAGGCTCATCTCCACCAGTATGGCTCTTCCTCCTCTACAGGGGAATTGAGCACCTTCCTTCTCCAACTGACCCAGATTTAGCAGGGAGGTCAAAGAGAGCACAGGATAGAGAAGTTCCTAATTTTCAGTTCAGGCACCTGAATCCAGTACATCCTGCAGCAGCAAGGGGAATAACTGCAGAGTATATTCTTCACAGCTACAAGCAAGAGCATGCTCATCATGGACTGCACCTTTTGGGAATTTAGCTACTAAATACTAAGAAGTCTCGACTGAGAACGTGCAAACAGAGTTTTCAAAGGCATATAACTAGGGGCCAAATTTAGTCAGGTTTTTCAAAGGTGGCATATCCATGACAGCAAATCCTCATCTTTTTGAACATTTAAGTTCCTCCTCTAAATCATGGGAACTCTGGATCTTGTCAAAGAAAACATCATTAGAATGCAAGTAAAACTTTGAAAATGGTCAAAGTTTTTTGGTCTGAAATTTTGCCAAAACAAAAAATTGCCACCTGAAAAATTTGGGAACTGTACAAGCCACTGAAAATGGCATCTTATAAGGTCAAACAACCTTAATAAAAGGTGATACAACTATTTTCTAAAGCCATGTTTTCTCATGTGTAACCATATAAACTACATTTCTGTTATTTTTCTGATAGAAATGATATTTTAAAGTTGACAATGTACTTTTAAGAGTCTTTGGGTACACTGCATTGATACACTCCATACATCACATCTGTTTTGTGCTACCATAAAGCAGCTCTGAGCCACATGTGTGTCCCCAGAAGAATCTTCCCTCAGTAAAGGAATTTTGCCTCAGTAAAGGAATTCCTGTGTACCACAGAGAGATCAGTTTCCACACCATCATTGTCCCAGTGGCCAAGAAATGCAGCTTGGGAGAAAGAAGCATGGCAGATTCCTAAATCCAAGTCAAAACCTTGTGTGCAATTTTCTGATGATGCTTAACATAAGCAGTGGATTTGCAAACTTGAACTTTTGGCTGAGATAAGATTTTATAAAATAAACTAGTTTTATACAACTGCCCTGAAGGGCAGAGCTGTCGCAACTGCTTTTCCCTCTGAAACTGTCCAGGAAAAATTCCCATTATACTTTTATATGAGAAGCCTACAAAACACAACTTCCATAATCTGAGAAAATGTCATCTTTTTCTCCATGCACAAACCTATTTACAATATTGATACACAACATAATAAATCCACATACTACCGCCTAACATATAAGTAGAGGTGCATGGATACATAGGTCCAATATTGGATCAGCACCGATATAAAGAAAACTGGCTGTATCAGAAATCAGCCTGATGTGGCTGATAATTTGGCTGAAAAATGCCCCTGTGCGCATGCATCCGCAGCATGCAGGCAGAGAGGAGCACAGCCCAGCAGCTTGAAGAGCTGCGTGCATCTGGCAAGTCTGTTATGAAGGAAAGGGAGGGGGAAGGGGCTGGGGCAGGCGCTGCCCAGCCAGGCAGGACAGAGCACGGGATGGAGCTGCAGCTCATCCAGGAAGAGCAGCAGCGGGGGTGTGCAGGGTGGGACAGACAGCCTGCAGCTCTAGGCTGGAGCTGGAGCTGGAGCTGGGGCTGGAGCTGGAGCTGGGGCTGGAGCTGGGGCTGTGCCGGGCTCTTCTCGGTGTGGGCTGGGCTTGGGGTGGGTGGCAACAGCGATGCTGGGAGCGGGGATATGGGGGGCCTGCAGTCACCCCAAATTTTGCTGTAGCCCCCCATAGCCTCCCTCCCAACACCACCACCACCTGCAGTCCTGGCTCAATGCCCTGCCTCCACCCACACACCAGGAAGCACCAGGGCTGCACTGGACAGGCAGTGGCAATGCTGAGTGGGGAGGCTATGGGGAGGGCTACAGCAAAATTCAGGGGGAGTGCAGTGCCTCCCCATACCCTGCTCCCAGTGCTGCTGCCACCCACCCTAAGCCCAGCCCCCACCAAGAAGAGCCTGGAGCAGCCCTGGCTCTGTCCTGCACCCCAAGCCACCCCAGCAGGATAGCACCTACCCCTGCCCCACTCCTTCATCATCACAGGGGGCATTGATCTGCCCCCCCACACACCCCTTCCCTCCCATCTTCCCTCCCCCTTCCTCTTCCACAACAACAGATTTACCAGCTGCATGCAGCTGTATTGGAAATTGGATCAGTATCGGCCAACATGCCTCCTTAAAAATCAGCTATCAGTATCAGCCCCCAAAATCTCTATCGGTGCACCCCTACATATAAGCATTGTGATACACGAAACAGATTTATCTTAAATTAAATGCATTTCCAAAATTGTTTCCCTATGTATATTTCTTGCAGAGCTACCGACTAAATCAAATATGGAATCTTAAAATGTAGCAATACAGAAAGAACTACATAGAAATGGTTCCTTAGTTCATCTCTACTAAAGAGAATATGCTTATGGCATACTTAGGAGTGCTCAGATCCTGAAAAGTATCAGTCAATCCACCTTCAAGAGAAGTGGCTACAGAATCTCTTGCAGTTTTTGCCTATTGCTAATCTGGCCTTTAATTTTACACAGTAAAATCTATACCTACATTCCAGAGACAAATGTTGATAAATAGCAATTTAACTCTGCATCTGAGAGTAAATATTCAAATTGGGCAACTGTACGAGAAACAGATCCATTTGTAATTATGTTCATAAAAACGAAGAACCCCATACTGGAAATATGGTATTTTTAATTTGTAGGAGAAACTATTTATTGCTTGTTCAGCCATAATGATTTTAGTTTTCTGCTTCACAGATAGTAGGTTTTATTGTTTTTCACCATATTATAAGACTTAATTCAGTTTATATGTTTTTTCAGAATAAATTCAGGTTCAGATTCTCTATTATGCCTCCAGCAAAATAAATTTGCAATCAAATCTGTCTGGAGTGAATGACTGTTGAAATAAGTGTAGGTAGACTGGACATGTGGGAGGAAACAGTCTGAATCGTCTTTTTCAAATGATTGCATTTAAACTCTGGATTTATTTAAATTACAATTTTTTCAAGAAAGGTGTCCTGCTAGCCTTCAGTATATCATGTTCATATCAAAATTATTCTGAATCCTTTTGATACATAGAAACAACAGTCTGGAAATAAGAAGGATCATTTAAATGAAAAGAAAAAGGCAAATACAGCTAAGTGTCTGCTTTGCATAGTCAAACAGAACAAGTGTCTGCCTGCAAGAAAAGTGCATGCTATTTCTTCCCTTATGCAGTAGAGATATGAAGCAAACATTCATTTCTCAGATCAATATTCCACACGGATAAAAGAAGGGCAACACTGTAGTCAGTACTTCTGAGAATTCATTCATGTCTTGTTTTACAACTGAGTTACTTAGTTCAAGCATCTTCTAGTTAAAAATATCCAATGTGGCTGGTCCTTCAGGGGGAACTTCAATGCACCTACTCCATCTCCACTACTGGAGCTCCACTTTTTACTTGAACAAAATCCATGAAGCTTAATAATCTACTGATTTAAAAATCCAATTCATGTCGCAGCTCATCCTGTATTTTCATAAGCTGATCCCATTTCAGCTAAGGCTATAAGCATATGCCTACACATCCACGCTATTCAGCAAAGCACTTCAACATATTTCATTCTAGGTTAAGGCCCATAGATTTCTGCGGGACTTAGCAGGAGTCTAGAGTTCAGTATGTACTTATATACTTTCTTGGGTTGGGATGAAGTGCTGAATCAAGGCTTAAAAAGTAGTATGTTTTGTCTCTGATAATTTACAAGCTTCTACGGGTAAACAGTAATGTGTTAAATGCTACATTTCCTTTTCTATGTTTAAACTCTTGCTTTTAATTATACCTCTTAAATTTTTGTTGTGTGTGTGTGTGTGTGTATATGTATACATACACACACTAGCGAATTGCCTGTCAAGAATGATGGGGGGCGGTGGGGGGGGCTTGCTAACCCTAACCCCCCCCATGCTGCCACCTCCCAGGAGCGGGGCCAGGGGAGAGGAAGCTTGCCTCAACATCCCCTCCTTCCCCCTCTGCCAGTACCCCATGCCACCACCACATCCAAGAAGCAGGGCCATGGGGATGAGGCCAGCAGCACTGGCCTTGTCCCCCCACGCCATCCCCTCTGTCCCTGCCATCATGGCAATGCTCCCCCATACTGCTGCTGTCTCCTGTCTGCAACACTCTTGGAGCACTCTGATAGATTGTTTCAGTAACCAATCAGAGTGCTTCAAGAGCATTACAGACAGACAGACAGACAGACAAACTAAGCCCTTTATTATATTAGAATACACACACACACACAAGCATTAATTTCCATTAGCTAATTCTAAAAGTCCAGAGTTTCATATGCACACATATGCATATACATATACCAACCACTGTTCCAATACAGTATCATAGGAAAGTAGGGTTGGAAGGGAGCTCATGAGGTCATCTAGTCCAGCAAATCTGCAAATCCACCCAACATGATGTCATCTACAAATTTTCTAAGCATGTACTCAATCCCACGGTTGAAATATTCAATGAAGATTTTAAACAATACTGGACTCAGAACAGACCCCTGCAGAATGCCACCTGATCCTGCGACCCAAATAGACTTTGAGTCATTAATGACTACTTGTGGAGCATGATGATCCAATGGATTATGTATCCACCTTACAATATTTTCTTCTAGTCTGTACTTAGTTTGTTAACGAGAATATCATGGGATACAATGTTAAAAGCCTTGCTAAAGTCAAGGTATATCACATTCACTGCTCCCTCCCTGGTGCTGTGAGCAGAGTTCTAGTATTCAGAGAATTCTATCGGAAGAAAGCGAATACAATTTCATGTTAGCCCTCTGCCTTCATTGTCTTTTTCATCAACGGTCTGTTCAGCTCAGGAGATGGGACTAAGGATGACAGAGCTTGGAACAGCATCTTAGTTCTTACGACCAGCCAAAGCTTTGATAAGAAAAACCTGTTGCAGGTAGCTCTTAGCTCCTGTCAGTTATGTCACTATGGTATGCAAAGGATAAGCACAGCAAACTTGGAGAGAAGGGAGGCAGCAGGTGTCAGACCTGAGAGAGTACATTTGCAATAAGCACATTTTCTATTGACTATTTATGGATAGTTCCTTATCCATTTGTAAGCATTGATACAAAGACCTCAGACTGGATTAAAGAATCCAGTCCCCTAGCTTCATTATTTTCCCAAATTAACCAAGGATTTGTCAGTATTATGAAGTTGTATAACTAACAAATGTAAATGAGATAGTCAGAATAACAGAAAACTGTGCTCTGTGCCATGGACAAGCACAGGGACAGAGCCAGAGCCATGACTGAGAGTAGGTGGTGGCAGGGAGTAGGGGGAAGTAGTCAGAGGTAAGTGGGGGGCAGGGGGCAAGAGCAGTAAGTGACGAGGGGAAGATGCAGCAGAGAGCAACAGATAGGTGGGTCGAGGAGTGGGGTTAGGCCACTTGACCTCCCTGCTGTCTCCACTCACCCTCCTCCCCTGCTGCTTGTATCCAGGTAGCCATTTTCACTGCTGCAACAGTTGCAGAGGGTGAATGTAATACAACCCTCCAATAGTCAGATTCTATACATGGAAAATTATAACAAATTTATCAATTGTCCCATGTATCTGATCTAATTATTGGGGGCTTGTCTTAACTTTGAAGTCATCCTGGATTCAAGTATATACAATAAAATATAATGTCCTTGATGTGGCTACATGGGAATACTGAACTGCCTGTTTAGACATTATAAATAATACAGAGCCAAATTCTCAGCTTCTGTAAATCTCCACTGACATCAGTGGAACTCTGCCGATTTACACCTGCTTTAATTTTACCCAAGCGCTGCTTTGGAGATGGATGAAATTGTATATATAATTGCTTAGCCTCCAAGTAACATAAACAACAGGAGTTAGGGTTTACAGAATATGTGAGAACAAATGTCTCCAAACTTTGGTTTGCTGAAGTTCAAACTCTCTGAGGTCCAGGTTTAAAAGGATCTCAAAGAATTCAAAGCAAGCCTCAATTAAAGGAACTGCCAAATTCCACCAGGTTTTGTGCCAACAGCTATACAGAGCTATATGTTTAACCTGGGGGCAACATAAAACAAGTAAACAAGTTTTACTCATTCATTCATTACTGGGTCCTGGCTGCCTATAAAACTTATACATGTTCAGAAAACATTTACACAAGCCATGCTGAATTTTTAGTTAATGATAAAATATGAATCAGGTAAGCTTCAAAAAGTTTGAAATTTGTGAAGGAAGTTTCACACAGATTAAATTTCACATATACAAGAACCTCTTCACCTTCAGAGATTTATTATACAGGCACAAACTAGTATTTCATGAGTTTGGCTCTTTCCCAGAATAATAAAAAATATCAAGAGCAGTACAAATATAGAATAAAACAAAACATGGCTGATAAGCTTTTGAAATCTAGTAACATACTGGTATTTCTGTCAAAGGCTTATATCAGTCTTCAGATGAACAATCACAGATGAAAATCTCTCAGCAAAATTAAATACAGATGCTGTAAGACAAACTGCATAACCATCAGTGGATCATTTATGCTGGGAAATAGCTCATAAGTAATCCGAGTTGATAATCTTACAAACGGTTATATTCTTGTGGGTGGACAGTTTAAAAGCTCAGTTTATAGATCCTACCGTAGTTCAAAAGCAAAAGATTAACTCCAGGCACTAATGCTTAAGTTAGGAATGACAGCTACAGTAATTAGCTGCTCTGAATCCCCTGTGAACTTAGAACGGGTTCAGTTTTCAAAGTTTCATTTTCTAAAAAAAGAAGAAGCCTAGGGTAAACCAGAATGCAATGGCAGAGTGAAATCCTAGTCTCAGCAAAGTCAACTGCAAAATTCTGCCACACTTATCTGGAAAACAACCTTGGACATTGCTGGCAGAAGTATTTTCCTGTAGGCAGCATTGCTACGTTTTCCCTCTGCTCTGAAAATATGGAGCAGATCCTAAAGATATTTTGAAGGGAGCACTAGTATCTTATCCAATCCAAAATCTTGAGCATTCTGGGTTGAAATTCACTTCTGCACAAAGATCAAGAACAAGACTTACAACCCAGAGAAGCATCCTTTGCATCCTCAGACAGGGCTTTGCTAGTACACAGACCTTGTTCTGCCTCCTTACAGTCAGGGGAATTTCACCCCCATTGTCTATAGCATGAATGGTTGCTAGACCAAGGATAATCACATAAGAAGTAAATTCCTCAATAAAACAAAAGTAGAAAAGATCACTTACCAGTTGAAGATCCTGAGCTATTTCCTGTTTTTATATTTTCATGAGTGTGGGTTTGAATATTAAGTTACAATATCAAAAAGGAACAGGAGTCATGCTTCAAGATACAGTCTAAACTCATTATCTCACCAGCATCCATATCAGACCAATTTATGGTGAGAAATAAGTTGGCAAGGAAGAGGTAGCAGCACGATTAAAGTTAATTTGCCCAGCAGGAAATCACTTCCCAAGTGGCTAATGGCAAGATATCTGGGGGGAGAGATAAAAAGCTTAAACTGTACATTCTTCTACAAGTAACCTCAATCAAAGAAAATAGGAATGATAGATTCCAGGCTGATTACAGACTGTTGATTCCTCTTTGATGCAGAGGTGCAATTGCCATTAAGGATCTATAGTCACAGGCTTCAGGGTCAACCTAATAAATACAGCAACCTTAAAAAGTATGCTTTGTCAGTCACTGTAGTCTGGCAGTGAACATGCATACAGCAGTGTGCCAATAACACTGATCTGTTAAAAGGCCCTTCCAACAGGATAACTAAAAGAAATAAACTTTAAAAAAAGAGGAAAAAACCTGTAGATGGTATAAAAATGCAAGAAAAGCAGGAGCAAGGGAAAAAATCACAGGTTACAGACCTCAGACTGTCAGAAAAAGTATTTTCAGATGAAACATATATGGCAGATTTTCAGGGGGTATAAACTGTTATAGGCTCCATCAGGGTCAAGTTACCCAACTCAGCACCTGTCCCTCTATTTGTTCTATCCCAACCCTTTCCCCTCCTCAATTATTTCTGATTCATGTTCCTTTCAAGTAGCCTCCATACACCTACAAGACTTTTTGTCTTGAGTAGGAGAAAAACAAAATATTAGTCAGAAGATAAAAATTAAACAAGATGATTTAAGTAGGACATGACCTGAAAGATGAATGGGTTAAGGCCAAATATGCTTCCCTCTTCTGTTGCGAACTCTCCTTTTATTGGATAGTCATCCTAATGAGGGATTCCTTCAACTGACTGGCCATACCATCCTGCATTCTAAAGAAATAGAAACAGTTAAGTGTTCCTGGCACAATGATGTCTGATGCAGAAGTGATCTGCTTGCCAGACAGCAACCAATTTTATTGGAAAATCAATTGGGGAAAGGAGGGCAAAAAGAGTTCACCATCTGTCTACTTCTTCATTATCACTTTGCCTTCCTGGTCAGGCTGTTCCTAGGAAGTTTGTATTAGAACAGATGCATACATTAGGATTTAGCTAGATATAACTATAGTGGATATTTTTTAAAAAGGTCTAGCTGAATTAAGCAAGGTCCTTTTGTCTGGCTGAATTTGTGGGAACAGATCTGCTTTTGTCAATGTTTATAGCTCCGTTTAAGTAGGCTGACCATATGTCCCATTTTACCCAGGATTGTCCAGATTTCAGAGCCTGGTCCCAGCCAGCTGTTAGGAATTATAATGAGTATCCTGGAAACACAAGGGCATAGGGCACAGTCTAGCCAGGAGTAAGAGTGGCAGAGAGTGCCTTGCGTGTGGGCAGGCAGGCACCACTGCCTTCCCAGCATGCAGCCTTGTCCCTGATGATTTGTGAGAGTGTGGAGGGGAGGGGCAGTCTCCCAGATTTCCCAAATGTCTCAAATTTTCAGAATTTCCAGATGGTCAGCCTACATTTAAGTCACTAAAACGCTGGCAAATAAAATCAACTGAGAATGTGTCCAGAGATGCATGCTGTTTAACTACAAATGTATGTCTGTACCTATTACTAGTCTTTCCTATGTTTTACTCATACAAAGTTTGTTCCATGAAATCTAATATACATAGTAAATTCTAAATCAATTGCCTGTTTTCAGGATAATTAAAATGCGTGCTATAACAGTATGTTTCAAATGGCTCACAGGAAATATACTGGGCAAAAGTCAGTCATGTTCAATATATCTAACTGGCCATGTCTACACTGTGGTGGGCCAACAGGAGGTGCTAATGCATTGAGTCACCCACCTCCCTGTGCCCATCCACCTTCTAGGCTCCAAGTGCCTCCATGGGGGCGCCTCACATCTGGCCAACCCCCTTCCTGGAGCACACCAGATAGCCTGGGGGTTCTACTGCCACCACCCAGGGCTGGGCTTGATTCTGGCTCTGCACACCTGGGAAACACAGGCCTAGTGGCCCTTGGGGGTACTTGATTCACTTCAAGAACTTGGGATGCTTCCCTCAGTCGGAAGCACAAGAAGCGGTCTCCCTTAGTCAGCCGAACCAAGGGGACTCCAAAGCATAATCTAGTCCCACTCCCAATACGTCTACCACACTAGGTACAGAGAAGAACTTTATTGGTTACAAGGGGTAGGGTTGAAATAGGGTACAGGATAGAACAATATCAGAGAAATTCCATAGAGCAAACTGGCATGGCTGGGTAGCCTTTGATCATGCATCTGAGTTACTGCAAGCTATATATCTAGTTAGATCTCAGGTATGTTACTCACAAGTATCATCCAGAGGCAGGTGGAGATTCCCTCTGGAGGCAGGCAGTTACTTGATCATGAGTTTTGAGAGAGAGAGCAAGTTTCAGATGGTTCATCTATTCTCTCTCTCTGAGTCTTCCTCATGGCTGCTGCCCCCTTCCCCTGGGCAGTCCTTAACTTATATAGCCCTTGTGACCTCATTTACCTGGTCCAATGGAGGCCAGCACCTCTTGGTTGTCAGCCAACCAACTGGAAATGCATCACGAGTTGCTGGACAGACTAGCAGTTCCTAGCTCCCCAGGGAGCAAGCCCCTCACCCAGGTATGTGATACCAGTCATGTAGGCAGAGGGAACAAGTTCCC
>NW_017728947.1:20026862-20030175 GCF_001723895.1 Crocodylus porosus
AGGTAGCCGATACCAGTCACGTAGGCAGAGGGAGCAGGTTTCCCCCTCCTTCAGGACTGTATCCAGCTCAGGTTAACTAAAGAGATAGGATAAGGTGTGTATGCTCTGCTGGGCCCATCCTAACCAAATTGTCACAGAGCAGAGTTTTTGGGGAGAAACCCAGGACTGTATCCAGCTCAGGTTAACTAAAGAGATAGGGTAAGGTGTGTATGCTCTGCTGGGCCCATCCTAACCAAATTGTCACAGAGCAGAGTTTTTGGGGAGAAACAGAGGTGGCCTTCCGCCACAACACATGCACTTTACTGCACAGTAGACTAATTAGCTGTAGAGTAAAGCATCACTGTCAAAATGTATGACAGTATAAGGCTGCAGTAAACTAATTAACACTGCACTCAGATAGTACTATCAGGGACAGTACTATCTTACACTGGGGTACCTTAATGTAATTAAATGAATAGCTAGACACTGACTGTGGGCATAAATAATGCCTGGTTAGCCTAGCCAGCTGAGGACCAGACTCCTACCTGCCATCTAGCCACACAGCTCTGCACTTTCCGCACCCTTGAGCCCCAGCCAGCCCCTCTGCTGTCCAGTGCTGCCACCCACAGCCCAGGCTACTTCCCCCCCCGCTTGTCCCCTACCTGCTGGGCCTGCTCCATCCCAGTTCAAATTGCTGTTGTCCCAGGCACATGTGTAGATGCTGTCCTCAGGAGTAGTTTACTTCAGCTAAAACTGCTCCAGAGTTTATTGCTTCACATTAATTGCACATGTAGATGTGCCCACTGAGAGCAGAATTTGACTGAAGGTGTACTGCCATATACTTTATTTATATTATTCTGTATTTATACCTGTTGCCTATTTTATAACATTTAACATATGCTGTATAGTATGCATGTATGCTGAGACAAATTATCAATATATCAAAAATGTATTTTTCCCCACAAGACTGCATAATATTTTCTAATTCATTCCTATATATGTCACTGAGTGACCCAATGGCATAGATACATTTTCCATTTCTCCAGTCAGTGGAATAGTTCTACTCCACATAGTCCTCTTATCTTCATTTGATCCCTGCGATGCTTCACATAAGTTTGAATGGACAAACTATGATCAAAAAATCTACAGAGAACGGAACTGACAAAAGCATAAAGTGTGAATGCACTTTAAGAGTTACACTATCATCTAATATACAATATGTCATGGCAGTTCCTAAAAGCAGATTACTTCTGTTCCTACTCTTCTAGTAAAAGATAGCTCTAATTTTTGGAAGAGGACAAGGAGTTCTTTTGTCCTTAGGGATATTGGACATCTAGAATATATGCATTGTTCATCACAAAGGCATCTTCATATATCTGTCATCACCATGTGAAGGAAAACATTTCATTTAGGATGGACTAGCTCTGTTTCCTGATCCTCCTGTACATCTGATCCTCAGGACTCACAATTTATGACTCTGATTCTTTTCACAGACTCTCCCTCTCAATATGACAACTGGTGAACATAATTTGCTCTTAAATTCTCAAGGTGTGACCAGGACCTGATAATTTCTGCTGTGATCTCTTCATGTCCATTTGCAATGTTTTTAACTCACATTTAATAATGGTTAGTAAGTATACATTAGAGTTGATAGCTGTCAAATTGGTTTCTAATAGGGCTTGGCAGGTCATTGTGGGTGGGAATAAATTCCTTCTTTAGCAGGCCCCTAATTTTAGCAGTGCTGTTTATAATTCAATGTGGACTTGTTAACAATGGAAAGTGCACACATGCAAACCAGCTACTTACTATTACAATTAAACTCACAACAATTGTTCCAGAAAACACATTTCTGATCCTAAATTCTATTTAAATGATAAAATGATAAAAACTCTATTAAAATATTAAAATCAAACAGGATATTTAGATATGATTTGTTAACCTTATTTTGGAATACATTGGTACCATGCTTGCTTGTTGATCAAACTGTGTTAGAAAATGTTTTGGCTCTAATCCACCCAAAATGAAAGAAGAATAGTTTTTATCTTTTGTTGATAAAGAAAAAGTAATTCCTCCTACAGCTACCTGCACACAAGTTCCAGAAACTTTAATGGGGCTTGCTTCCATACATTTTAGCATGGATCAGGATTCAGTAATTCAGAAAGCCATAACCTATGAATGGTTAAGGCTAACCTATGAATTGATCTGCACACATTTATATTGATCAACTTCAGGAGAGGCACAGAGCATGACTCACCACAGGATTCTGTCCCTTCTTAATCCAAATAGTTCCTCAAATTCATGATATCAATAGGGGACCAGCCATTAGAAGTCCTTTTTTAAATACATAAGGGGCAAAAAGAAGGTTCCGGGTAATGTGGGGCCCCTGCAGGACACACTAGGAAATTTGGTCGTCACACCAGATGACAAAGCTAACATATTTAATGATTTCTTGGCCTCCATTTTCCTGAGCAGGGACTGGAACAGCCACCCTCCCCCCACTCTGGGCCCCCCTCAGATCCCGGGGAGGCACACCTAGGCCAAGGGTTAGTAAGGAACTAGTTGGGGAACTTCTGGATGGACTAGATGTATTCAAGTCAGCTGGTCCAGATGATCTCCACCCCAGAGTACTGAGGGAATTAGCTGAGGTCATTGCGGGACCCCTGGCATAGCTATATGAGCACTCGTGGTGCTCTGGAGTGGTGCCAGAGGACTGGAGGAGGGCCAATGTAGTTCCCATCTTCAAAAAGGGGAGGAAGGAGGACCCAGGAAACTATAGGCCAGTTAGACTTACCTTAATCCTGGGCAAGATTTTTGAGAGAATTATTCTGGCACATGTCCACAAGGGCAACCAACACGGGTTCATTAGAGGCAGGTCCTGTCAGACCAACCTGGTGGCTTTCTATGCCCGGGTCACCAAATCCTTAAATGCAGGGGTAGCAGTGGATGTAGTCTTCCTGGACTTTCAGAAGGCCTTCGACACTGTCTCTCACCCCATTCTCATTAAGAAACTGGGGGACTGTGGTGTCGACACCCACACAGTCAACTGGGTCGCCAACTGGCTGGAGGGTCGCACCCAGAGAGTGGTGGTGGATGGGTCATTTTTGACCTGGAGGGGTGTGTGCAGTGGCATTCCACAGGACTCGGTCCTCGGGCCCGCACTGTTCAACATCTTCATCAGTGACTTGGACAAGGGGGTAAAAAGCACCCTGTTCTAATATGCTGATGACACTAAGATGTGGGGGGATGTGGGCACGCTAGAAGGAAGGAATAGGCTGCAATCAGACCTAGACAGGTTACTGGGGTGGGCAGATGAGAATAGGATGGGATTCAACAC
>NW_017728947.1:20030517-20032490 GCF_001723895.1 Crocodylus porosus
AACCAGCTTCCAAGAGAAGTGGTGCTGGCTCCTACCCTGGGGGTCTTTAAGAGGAGGCTAGATGTACATCTTGCTGGGGTCGTTTAACCCCAGTACTCTTTCCTGCCATGGCAGGGGGTTGGACTCAGGTCCCTTCTGATCCTACAAACTATGAAACTATGAATTAGCAATAATAAACCAGAACAAGTACACTGACTATATTTAATAGCACATTAATACTGCACTCATACCTCATTTTGCTGAATGAACTAAAAATAATTTCCTAAAGAAAATCTTTTAGATATTCCACAAGATGAGCATATGCGCTAAGCGCACTGCTGTTTCTTCAGTGAACATTTCATCACATTTCCTTGAAAAGAGGATAAATGGATCAATCTTCTAAAAGACCGAGTGCTGTCCTTTCCTTCATTTTTACACACAAAAAATGAACGATGAGGAAAAATCAAAATATTTGCACCGTTCACCTGATTTGCTTGCACAAGTCTGAGAAGCAAGTACCTAGATCCAATGTTTGGAAAATCTGCCATTCAGTAAAAGACTGAAAAAACATACCCTACTTAGTTTATCAAAAGTTAGATTAAGAGGAGACTTGATCAGAGTCTCTAAGTGCCTAAATAGGGAAAGCTATCTGCTGGCGTATAAACAAACAGCCAGACAAAGGAGATCAGCTGTGCAAGGATGTGTCACAGAAAAGCTGAACTGCTTCATTGAATGAAACGCACATCACCCATTGTCCTACCTACTGATCATATGGAATAGCAGGCGACAATTTCACCTCTTACAGAGACATGCCTCGGGCATTACACATCCCTATAAGCTGAGAAAGCCGAGATTGCCTGCTTACAGAGACATGCCCCAAGGAATCTCCATGGCATGTCTCTGTAAGCAGAGAAATCCAGGGATCCCCACATACATCTGTGCCCCCAGGAATTTCTGGGACTTGTATCTACAAATGGGGAAAGCCAAGGTACCCAGCTTACGGAGTTGAACCCTGAAAATTCATGAGGCATTATCTCTGTAAGAAGGCAAAACCAGGTAGGTGCTTCCAGGGCTTGCGGGGCTCAGTCCTGCACAGGAATTCCCAGGATGTACAGGATCAGGCCCCTCAGGCCCTGGGATTTCCTGCCTGGGATGGCTGAAAAGCATGGGCAGCTCACACTCTCCCATCATAAAGCAAACATATGTCTGCCATGAAAAAAACTGTCCGAAGAATTGTTACCTTTAGTTGCAGCCACAAACAAAGGCATTTATGGTACAACAAAGAGCATGGAGGTCTATTTGCTTTCACTTTGTACCACAATAAAAATTCTTATGCAAAGGTGACATCTGTTTCTAGCCTTGCTGCATATTCTTTAATTTAACAGAAAAAGACAGAACAAGATCTTGTCCATGGAAAAAGCTAAACAGATTTAGATTAAGTTACAAAGTGAAGGTGGCTCAACAGGACAAGTAACCTAGGGATATGTTGTATTCTCCATTATTTGAGCTCATAAAATGAAGATATGCTCTTTCTAAAAGATATGCTCCAAGTCAGGGCTGGGCAAAATATGGTCTGCAGGCCACATCCAGCCTGCCAAGGGATTTTGGCCAGCCTTAAGCATAGCCGTTGGCCCTGCCTGGCCCGGGCAAGGTGTGCAGCAGCCTGAGCCATGGCACATATGGCTGGTCCTGCCACTCCCAGGACTGCAGTGGGACTGGGATAACATTGCAGCCAGACTCACTTCCCAGCAGCCCCTGCAGTGGTGGCTCCTTTCAGCTGCCACTGCCAGTCTCTGCCACCACCGCAACCCCAACCCCAGTGCCCAGGCACCCTGGCCCATCCATCCCCCACACATGGCCAGGGGCACCAGATGAGGTGGGTAGGAGAGGTCTCATAGTTTCATAGTTTCATAGTAGCTAGAGTCGGAAGGGACCTAGGTAGATCATCTAGTCCGACCCCCTGCCTTAGCAGGAAAGAGCACCGGGGTCAGATG
>NW_017728947.1:20032501-20045127 GCF_001723895.1 Crocodylus porosus
AAGGTGCTCATCTAACTTCCTTTTAAAAATCCCCAGGCTAGGAGCCTGCACCACTTCCCCTGGAAGCTGGTTCCAGGCCCTAGCCGCCCTGACTGGCCCAGGACCCACATAAGCAAGCCACACTTAGCCAGGTGGGTGGGATGGGGTCACAGGCAGGCAGGCAGCAGCATCTGGGAGCATTACGGATGGGTGGGGTAAGGGCTGGGGCCAGGATCAGGATTGTGAAGCAGTGACAGTGCAGGGCTGGGGTCTGGGGCAGAGCTGTGATCCACTCCCCACATACACCTAACTATGGAACCGGAGCTCACCTCAGGGGCATGCAGGGAGCAGGTTGGGGCTCTGACCTGGACCCAGGCCATGGCCCCGCACTGTCATGGCCCCACAGTCCAAGATCCCAGCCCCAGCCACTCCTGCCTGTCCCACTCCCAGATGTTGCTCCCTGCTTGCCCACAGCTCCTTCCCATCTGCCCAGCTGGTGCAGGGCAGAGCCATTTAATGGTGAGCTGTTGATGGGCCAAGGGGTGGGAATGGTGCCGACCCAGTCCATGACAGCTCACCAAAACTCTCTTAAGTGGCCCTCCAGCCCAAATAATTGCCCACTTCTGATCTAAGTCAACAAAAAGTTAATGCGTGATTCAGGAATCATTTGGTAAAATGTTTTGGCTTGTGATATTCACAAGACTGGATTTGAGAATCACAGGATACCTCTCAGCTTTAAAAACCTTTGAATTTGCACCCACTACTAAACAGTAGACAAAAATTGTGAATATAATTTTTGCACAAAAAATCCCACAAAATGGAGACTTACCCTTTTGAAAAATTAGTCATGAACCATTATAGCAAAGACATAACTTACTAAGGTATTTGTAATATGTACGGAACAGCCTCATATTGTCTACACATTGTTTTCTTAATGACACTACTTTTTTCCTAGTTTACGAAATTCTCAGAAAATGTCTTCAAAGCTCATTATAATCAGGTATTAGTTAAAAAAGTAAAACTCAGGAAATGTTCAAGTTGAAGTTTCAAAAACCACACATACCATCTTAGTTATGTCTCCTTGCAGAGGCTTAGAATCTAATTGCAGGATCTCACACCAGTTCTAAATTAAAACAGATTAAAAATGTACAGTATTCTGGCAGGTTGCTGAGGTGCTAACAGACTGAGATGTAATCTGATTCTTATATTCAGTAATGGTAATATGGACGAGAAAAGCTAGTTATAACAACTGTAACTTTAATGCTCAGAAAATCCTTATAAACTCTGTCAATATATTCATCACTAATTATATACTTTTAAGATATGCTTTCATGAATAATATATGTTGAAACAGTATTTTATTGTATTTACATGAATCTGAGATAACCCTTGAAGATCCCTCAATTAGATTCTATACATGGAAAATTTATAAATTTATTATAATTTTCCATGTATAGAATGTAATTATTGGGTGGTCATCTTAAATTCACTCCCCACACTGCTGCAGCAGGGCAGGCAATGGAGGGGAGCAGGTCATGTAGGGAGGTAAAGTAGCTTACCCCCAGCAGCCTGTCCCCCCCATCATTTGCTCCCCCTGCTTTCTGCCCCTCCTTGTACTACTTCCCACAGCCTCCGCTCTCCCCTTTCTCCTCCCCATAGCCTCTGCTCTCCCTTCCTTCCTCACCCTCTAATCCCTTCCCCCTTCACCCCCACAGCCTCTACTCCCATCTTCCTCCTCTCTCAACAGCCTCTGCCCCACTTTCTGTCTCCCCCCACAGGCTCTTTCCTCTCCCCCTCACCCCCATGGCCTCTGCTCTCCACCTCTCTCTGCTCCCTGACCCTTGCCACTGCTCTGTTGCCTGCAGGCTCCATCACTGCTCCAACCTGGGGCACAAAGCATGATACCAGCCCAGCCCCACATCAGCCATACCGATTCCACTCCACTGCTATAGAGCCAGGCTGGAGCTATGCACTGGGCCACAGGCTATTACAGGGATAAAGCCAACAGAGTGACCCCACAGAAGCAGAGCCCGCATGAGAGAGGAGGAGGGGAACAGGCAGGGAGCAGAGCCTGCATGGAGGAAATGGGGTGAAGAGGTTTCAGGGGGGAGATGGTGGGGTGCAGAGGCACTGCGGGAGGCAGGCAGCACCTGGGTAGGGGCTGAAGCCCAATCCACAGTAGCCACCTACCCGCAACTTCCTTGTACTCAATTCCAAGGCAAGCAGCTTTTTTCCCTATGTTAAATGGGTAAAAACCTTGACTTGGAATCAAGCTAATACGGCATGTAGGCCAGAGTTAAGGTTGCTTTTATAAAGCATAAGGTACATTTTAAAATCTGTATATATTATCATTAATCAAGGGTATAGAGAAATGTAAATAAGATAGCTATATAAATTACTAGCCAACTGCCCATCAGGAATGGGAGCCAGGGCAGAAGCGGAAGCGGGCAGTGACTCTGCCACTACCTCCCAGGAAGGGTGGGGGGAAGCTTGCCCCACTGTCCCCTCCGTCCCCCTCAGCCAGAACCCTGCACCGCCACTGCCTTGTTTCAGTAACCAATCAAAGTGCTCCAAGAGTGTTACAGACAGACAGACAGACAAACAGACTAAGCCCTTTATTATATTAGAATTCTTGCTACTGATTTCTTTCCTACACTGTGGGTATGTCTACATGAGACTCAATACTGTGCAGTAGAGCAAATTACTGTGCAGTGAGCATCTTAGGCGTGGCTTGTGAACTAAGACTGGTGAGGTGGGTGGAGCATCGCAGTGGGGTGGGGTCTGCAGTCGTCCGGGAGTAGGGAAGTGCCTGGCTGGCTGCAAACCCTCCTCTCTCTCCACCCCACCCCAACTTCCAGCTGGATGCAACCCCCCCATGTGACACTCCATCCACCTCATCAATCTGAGTTCACCAGCTATGCCTGCTGCATCTACACATGCAGATGCTTACTGCGAAGTAAATAACTTTAATCGCGAGTAAATTTGCTACTTGAAAATACAAATAGCAAAGGTACTTCTGATTAGTTACTGCACTCTAAAGCAAATGCAGACGCTAACCAGGAGCAAATTTGGGGTGGTTCTTTGCCTGCCCCAGGCCCAGGCCCTTAAAAGCCTGCAGGGGTGCCAGAGCCCTGGGCCACCTGCAGCCAGTTGCATGCCACTGCATCATACAGCAAAGCTCCAGGAGAGCCCTGCAGTCTGCCCAGGCTTCAGTACTGGTTCCTAGCACCACAGTGCTGCATGGCTGCCAGGCTCATGCTGTCATGCTGCACCAGATGCTGCAGGCACTTGCCAGGCCCAGCAGCATCCTAGGACACCTGCAGCCAGCCTCTGGCCACTGGTACCCTCTCCAACTGGCCCCAGGCCACCTGCAGCAGCCTGCCCAGACACCATTGCTCGTGCCCAGTACATCCTTGCCATGCACCTGCCACACTATGCCACTATGCTAGGTGCTGCGGGCAGCTGCCCAGGCCCAGCAGCACTGGGACAGTTGCACAGAGCCCCAATTAGCCATTGAGGGAGGCAAACTGGCATCTTCCCTCACACTGACACCACCTCCTGGGGCCTCATCTGGTCCCACGAGGAGTCTGTGGACCTCATCATGCTGTGGAGCAAGGCCAAGGTCCTCACTGAGTTTTAGCAGAGTGGGCACTCCAACTCGCACTTCTGTGAGGAGCTGGTCATGCCATATGCAGGAGCACAGGCATGACTAGTCAGTATGCCAGTGCTGCATAAAGGTCAAGGCCTTGTGAGCACAGTGGATCACTGTCACTGACCACAACCACTGGCTAGAGCTGCCTGCAAGTCCATGCCCCTTATGCAGCAGCTGGATGACATCCTTGTGCCCTGGGACACTGACCTGAGCTGTTGTCTACTCCAGCACGGGTGGCCTGCTTGAGCCTCCACTGCGGCCTGGCATCCACGGTAATACATCACCAGAGGAGCTTGGGCCAGTGCCTGCCTTACCAGCTCCATGTGCCCAAGAGGCCAGGCTGGCCATGGTACCACCAGATATCAGCAGCTCCAGCTTCTCCCCAGAGAGGGCCCCTGGCCAAGCAGCTGGACACTGCACCCCAAGACACCGCTAGGAGCCGCATGTCCTTGCTGCTAGCGGGGAATGACTCAAGATGCCAGGCATGCCTTCCATGGCTACCTTGTAAGCCCTGCAATGGAGGAAGGACCCTCCCAGCCCCTATCTTGACCCCCACTCCCTGCCTGGCCCACCTGTGCTCCCCCATGCCCTCATAGCCCCCTCACAGCCTGGAGGTGGGAGACAGTGCCAAACTTCATCAGGCAGCCTGTGCCCCCACAAGGAACATGTCAATGCTGGCAGCACAGGAGACAGGATGGCCTGCAGAAGGAGAAGAGGGGGAGTGGTTTTGGAGACAATGAAATGGGGGGGGAGGGATTGTCCCCAGCATGCTTCTCTGTGTAGGCCCCCTGGGGGGAGGGCAGGGGCACCAGCAGCTCTACGTCCCAGTCATCTGGAAGCCCCTGCCCCCTCCGCCTGGGTGCTATGGGCTTGGTGGCAGCACAGGAGACAGGTTGGCCTACAGAAGTAGAAGAGTAGTTGGAAGGGAGTGGCTCCGGAGCTCCAGGAGCAGGTGCTGCCAGAAGCCAAGCCTGGCCTGGTCTGAGAAGGGGGCAGGAGAGACCAGCTAGGTGCAGCCAGCCTTCAGCACCCCATCTGTTCCTGGGAAGTGAGCTGGAATGGGGGGCTCTGACAGCAGCCACCTGGGCCAGGGCCTGCCTGGCTAACTTACGATGGTCCGTGAGCACCCATGCACACATAACCCCCAATCAGAAGCCAGGGGGCACCATCAGGGTCACCAGCAGCCTCAGCTGGGGTCCTGCAGATGCACCAGCTCCAGAAGTGCAGAACACAGGACTGGATCCAATTACTGGACCAGCTGGTAACCAAGGCCGCGGAGTGCCTAGAGAACTTGCAAGCCTGATGCATGGAGATTGTTACCTGTGAGGAGGTGAGGGACTGGATGGACCAGGAGTCCAGGAACAGGCTTCTGGCCCTGGAGAATCAGCATGTGGAGGCCCTGGAGCAGCAGGCTGTCCTCCAGGAGGCTATGGAGGAGGACCATGAGGTGGTAGACACTGTTCTGGTGGTTACCTTTGTGCCACCTGATGCCCTGTCCCTAGTCCCACCTGCAACTGGGCCACCCAGCCCCGCCCCATCCAGGCCCAGTCCCACCACTCATCCTGGCTTCATGAAGGCATGGAGCAAAAGCTGGCTGCAGTGGTCCAGGACCATGTATAAGCGCTGCTGGCCCAGCCCACAGGCTGCAGAAGAGGGAGATGGGCACTCCAGCAGAGCAGCACATACCATCATCCTTGATAAGCCCCCTGCCCATCCCCCCTGGCATGTACAATAGCAAGGGAGCAGCCAGAGGCCAGCATACTGGGTGCCTGTCCCCAGCCTCCACCCCCTAGGCACCCCCACCCTATAGCCCCTCTCCACAGGAGGCCACACACAGGGCATGCACTGTAATAATATGCACAGGGAAGAGGGTGTTGTATTGGTAGTGGGTGGGGTGGATGATGAAGTATCTGTATGGGGAGTGGGGGGCGGGGGAATGGGCTATGTTATTGGGGGAAGGGAGGGTCTGTGTTTGTGAAGGGAAATAACATGCTCTTCAGAGAATTGTCCACAGTAAGCGTGGTACTGTGGGTGTGTGGTGGGGCAGGAGGCTGTGGGAGGTGGTCCAGGCAGGCTACAGGTGGTCCACCAGGTATTTTAGAATTCCCTTTGAAGATTAGAACTGAGAGACTGGAGAGAGAGTTGTTGTCTTATGAGAAGTGGGCACCCACAGGTAATTGGATATTTTTGTCTTTGACAGGTTTTTGGTGTGCATTAACTCTGGTATGCAGCAGGCCCAACTGGTGGGTGTGTGGCTCACCTGGAGGCCTCAGCAGGAGGGACCTGTTGCTGTCATTGTCACCAGAGTTGGTGCTCCAGGTACCAGGGGTCCTCTACCCACTGTGCTTTCTTCACCCAGGCCTCATGGAAGAGCTCCCCGCAGGCCTTGCAGATGTTATGTAGCACACAGATTGTGACAATGACCTGGGGGATGTTGGATTCAGCACCCTTGAGGTAGGTGCTGAGGGTGCACCAGCATTGTTTGAGGTGACCAAAGGTGCACTCCATGAGCATGTGGGTCGAGTCCAGGCACCAGATGCCACAGAGAGCCAGGACAGGTGGCCATATGGCATGGTGGGGCTGAGACTGACCTAGGCCAGGTGACAAGCCCTGCACCAGGCCAACAGGACCCACACAGTGGCTACCAGGAGCCCAGGACAATGGACATCACTGCTGGGGCCTGGGGCTAGAACAGCCATGGTATGGTGGGCAGAGGCTGAGGTGAGAGAGCTGCCACATGCTACCACCATACTCTGCATGCTGCTCCGGGCCAGGAAATCAGATGGCTCAAGAGCACGGTGTGTGGTCGTCTTTTAAACATGGCTGCCAACTGCAGACAGCTGTGGCTGGAGCCTCCATGTCTCTCTGGCAATGGCAGGGGGCAGTGCAGGGCCCCAGGGGATGGGAGCAGACTGCTGCTATGATCAGCAAATCTGCTTCCATTTCCCTACATGTGTAGATGCCTGCCCAGGGTGAGTTTACTCTAGAGTAAAATGCTGTAGAGTAAACCCACCCTGAAGTATTTGCACATGTAGATATGCCCTGTCTAGGGTTTTAGTATTATATTCCAAGTATGTAGTACACAAGCAGCTTATGCTCATTACTTCAGTAACTGTAACTCTTAAGTCAGTGGTTCTTAACCCTTTTAGACTCAAGGCACCCCTCCATATCTTTTGTAAACTAATGACAGCCTATTTCAACAAATAATTTATTATATTACAGGGCTTACCTCCTTGCAGGGTGACAGGCAATGGGGGCTTATCTCTTCAAACCTGAAGCCTGAGCCTGCCTTTATCTGCTCATCTCCTCACACTTCCTGCAGCACCCTCCAAATGACCTTGTGCCCCAGCACTCTTGTAAAGAATCACTGTTCTAAGTTGTCAAAGTTGTTTTTCTAATAGGGCCATGTGTAGATGAAACAAGGGGCATGCATACACAACATTTTAAAGCAGGTTAAATGCTTTTGCAACACTTTAATGGTCTTGGTGTTTGCACACCTTGGTGGTGTATTGTGCAGTAATTCAAGTCACTGTAGGAAATATGGCAGTGTAATGCGTCTTAAATGACTTGGGGCACAGCAAACTAAAACTCCGGAGAGTTTTAGTTTGCTGCCCTACAGCTGCGGAGTAAATCACCAGTCTCCATGCAGTTCAGGGGCTCTGCAGGAAGCCCGTGCAGGCAGCCTGGCAGCAGCCTGGGAAGGCAGGCTTCACCCAAGGAAAAAAAAAAGCAGTGAGCCTGATCTCCTCCACCCTGCCCTGTAGCCTGCCTGCCTGCCTGAGCTGTGCAGGGGCCTGGAGCTTCCCTCCATGGTTGCAGTGCCCCCCGGGACCACCTAATCTGGGTGCCTGTGGGTGGGTGCCACCTGGGCAGGGGGCCGCCACTGCCATGGAAGGAAGCACCAGCCCTCCCCGCAGCCCAGGGACTGCTTTGCCAACTGGCAGCTTGCCCTCCCCTCCCCATTGCCGGAAAGGCAGGTAACTTCATATGTGTGCACGACATGGGGGTTTAAAGGGCCCTAAATTGAAGCAGTGTTTTTAAAAACCCACTGCTTCAATTTGGGGCCCCAGTTTCACCTATATATGCCTAGGTTAATATGTTACACCCATTTCATTCAAATATTACAGTTTTCTCTCCAAAGTTATCTTTAAACCTAGCTCTTTTGTCAGGCTGCCTGCAGGAATAAATCCAATTTGTAATTTGTATTTACAAACCATAACACATTTTTAAAAACTAGTACAACCCTCTTAAATTCATGAAAAAATAAAAAACAGTAACAGTTGCATGCTAAAAAGTTATTTGTTTGACAAATTTATTTTTTGTAACTGATCTTGGTGTCTTACTGAATCTCAGAAATAGGATGAGAGATGAGTTTATACCCATTGTCTTGCTGGTCTATTCTTATTCAGAGATCCTCAGAAAACCTCTTAAAATAGTTTTATTCTAAGTTGATTGAACTATACACCATTTCCTGTGGCTGCCATTCCTGGCATATAATAGCTTTTTTGTTATCTCTTGTGAAGTACTGAAAATATAACTTCCAAAGGGAATTGTTAGCAACATGCTCTCTTCACTCCCTTGCCTTTCAGCTGAGATGTCAACATTTACATTTCTGCAGATTCCTATCTTTAAAGGCTTACATGGTGTCTTGTCCAGTCTCTTTGGTTCACAGGAACAGAAAGTACACATTTCACTGGCTTTCATTAAAATAACATAAAGCTTCTCCCTAACCTCTGACCGCAACATTCTTCAGGGAAGAGATGTTTCTCTATGCATTCTGTACTGATTCATATGCTCTTAAATTAAGGTTTAACTTGAATTTTTGTACCTTGGGTGGAGTTCTAAGTACTTACATCCTTGCATGGACTGATGCTGTGGCAGCAACAGTTTGGTCTCCCAGGGGCCTGACATTTTTTGGGTGGAGACAGAAGTGACAATTTTCACCTGATCTGACCACAGGAAGCAGTTTATAGTGGTGACCAAACACAAGTGCACAGCTGCAAACAGCTTCAAAAATGGCTAATCAGGTAAAAATCTGACCACTTATTGCATGAAGTATGAGATAAAGATGTTTCAAAATGTAGCATCTTTTATAACTGTCTGCAGAGCTCCCAGACTGTTGCTGTTTTCAGAATAGGAGGGGGGAAACAAAGCAGAGGAAGTTCAGTCTGGGGGGTTTTCAGCCTCTACTGAAGGGTGGGGCAGGTTTATTGGAACCTCCCCCCCAAGGAGGGGGGCTCCAATTCACCCACTCCACCCTTCAGCACCAGCTGGGGAGCCCCAAGAAACAGTGCCCTCCTCTGCTTGCCCCCTTCCATTCTGCTCCCAGCCAGCAGCTACATTCCCATCCCCCCTGGAACCAACAGTGAACTTCTGTTTGGTCTGGGGTAATGCTGTAATTCAGAACACTTTACAGAACACGCTCTGAGTTACAGCTGGGAGCTGCACTTCTGTCTGTACCTTTTGTTGCCCCCCTGAATCAGAGCCCAGGGTCCCACTCACTCTAGTTACCCTACTGCTCTTAGGATAGTATAAAGTATAAAATATGTATAATGTTATCTTCTAGCCAACTGTAGGCATTACATTTCTACTGGAAGAACATTACATGAGTTCTCACAGTGAAAAATGGCTGTTTTGGGAGAAAAATAACCCCTCTCTCACCCAGTAGTAGTTACTCCTGAGATAGTTTCTCCCAGGAGAATAAAGGCCTGTACACTTCCCTACTTCTTGTTTCCTCCTGGGGATAAAGAGGAATCAAGCTGCAGGGAAAAGCTTCTATACCCTGCAGAAACCAGGATCACCCCTGTTTAGAGAAAGTGAGGAGACCCCACCTATACACTGAGAGGAGAGTGGAGGAGAAGCTACTCACCATTCCCTGTTGGCTCCTCACACCCAAGTCCCCCTTATGAGTAATGGCTGTGGGGCTTTCCTTGCTAGCCTAGTCCCCCAGGAATGGGAGGATGTGAATAGTGTTGCCAACTCATGATTTTTGGCATTGTTCTTAAAGTCTATGCTTCAGGAATATGAAAAACTTAGCTCTTTTTTTTATACGCATTATATATAAATCTTATATATGTAAGAAAGAGCTATGCTTTTCATTCTCCTGAAGTGTAGACTTTAAAAATAATGCCAAAAATCATGAGTTGGCCTTACTGTGTGAGAAGAATGGGATTCCCACACTTTCCCCAGACCATGATCACCCTGGTCTCAGGTAGTTGTAAGGAGCAGGGAAGAGGGAGGCAGCTGTAGTCTGAATTCCTGTACTGTTTCTCTCCCAGAATCATTTCTAATGGGGAAATTTTTCACCACAAGAAATGAATGCCTATATGCCACATCTAATTTCATGTGTAGGTAACAAAACAATGAAACCGGCCAATTGCACTGAATTTCTCTAACAGAAGAAACCAGGATTATTGCTGTCAGTGTGATAATATATAGAAGAAAAAGTTTGTAAGATAATGAGACTCTGACCTTAGTTAAACTGCTGTAAACCTAAAGTAGCACTATTGATTATATTGGAGATAATCTACATTTGCATAGGAGTAAACAGGATCAGAACATTGTCTAATCTTTTTTTTTCAAAGTTATATGATGGTTGTTGTCCTTCTTATCATAAACTGTGATGCTATAACCTACTATCCTACACATCTGGCTAGTAATATAGAAAGAATTATGAGGCAGTAGTGGAAACTGCATCATTAAAAATGTGGACCTCAGTGTTGTCCATAGCTGCTTCTGGGTTATGGCACTAAACTTTCCTCTAATTGGCTATTCAGCTGCATTAAATTGCTAGGAATACATTGTAACAAGGAGGGGGCAGCTACATGTTTGCTTTAATGTGCAGTAACTTATTTTACTGCGCATTAAAGCATCACATAAAAAGCATGTGATTACACCAATGTGCAGTAAAATAGGCTACTAAGTAAACCTTAAATCACTTGATAGGCAAGTTTTTTAAGTGATTAATATTGCCATGATCCAGATGATTAGGGATAGACTTTGAAGCTATCAATTTTCTTCATTTCTATAGTGTAACTTCTATTACACTAAAAAGAATTTTATGAACTGAAAAACTAAATTTTAAAAAGTTTCAAACACTTCAGCTTCCTATGGTTTACAAAAGGCAAAGCTTGTCAAAAAATTTGTCAGATCAGATTTCCATCACATAATACTGTTTCATCAAGGTTGAAAAGTGTTGTGGAAATGTGTAATTTTCATTTTTTTAAAAAAATTGGGGGAAACAAACCTGAAACGATTCTAAAATTAAATGTAGCTTTAATATTTAGTTTTGACTTTCTAATTTTATTTCAATTTCAGTGATAGTCCCATGGTCCTGTGCTTTTTGGACAAGCATTTGTTCAATTGCATAGAACTAGTCAGGTAGTTCTGCAGTCTTTTCTCTCCCTCCAAATTCAGTAAGACATTTTAATTCTTAAAATAATATAATTGAATGTAGTTCAAATGATCGTGCCATCTTTCCCCTTCATAAAAAAATGACTGGGACTATGTGTAAAGAAGATCCCTTGGGTAAAATCAATATCAATATATCTATTATTCACTACTCCCAATTCTCTTCAACTGCTAGCTTTAGCTCCTGTAGCGACCGGACAAAAAAGCATGAGATTCTCCCAGCTACTTGCAGGCATAGTGTAAATTATCTTTAAAGCACTGAAGAGGAGAAAAAGAAGGGGAAAATCATCAACAATATAACTGTACTGTTGTACTACTGGTCACTATAGAAGCAGCAATCCATTCTCTCCCTGGATTGCCTGACCTAGAAAATCTAAATGTGACAATTTTCACTTACTGTGAAAATGCGTCTCTTGTTCAGTGCCTAGACCTAGAATCCAAAGTCTAAGATGGAACAAAACTCTAATTCACACCAGTTATATTGGGCATACCCTCTTTCTTTGAGCCAGCAAAGCATGTATGACAGGGTGCAGAGCATAGGTCTGCATATCAGCTCAGCGCTCTAATTAAAGGTCAATCTCGTGTTGAAGCTAAAGTCTAAAAATTGCCTTTCAATCCTGCTTCTTCAATGTATTTCTGATTATATTTTCTTTTCAGTTAGGAATTGGAATGCAGGTTTTGGAATGCAGCTTACTGTTTTATATGGATGTGTAAAATGTCTGTCAATTACACTTGGATATATATAAAATAAATGTAATGTATTTGTTCAGGAAAATCCATTTTTGTGTGTTATAAGTAACGCAATGTTGTGTAACTGTCAGGATGCTGCTGCAATGTGTTATTCTTTATATTGTGAAGAAGGCAAATGTAATCTTTCATCTTCTGTCAGCTTTTCTAACTTGAACAGTATTGTTATATTACTGCTCAACTTGCCAGTGGTTGGAAGCAAAGTCCATTTTCTCTCTGGATTGCCTGGCTTAGAAAGTCTAAAAAATGTGACAATTTTAAACACTTACTGTGTGAGGGAGCAGTTGTTATTCTGCGCCTCTGTGACAGATCTATACCAATTTGCCCAGACTTAGAAGTCATTGAAGTTTAAGGCATAGATTTATTTTATTTCTATGAACTACTACTCGGCTGCACCTGATCATTTTTTTCTGAATAAATTATGGGAAAGGCAAACAGAACATAAAAAAGTGTAATTATATATGTTTTGACATATTCTATTGAATTTCACAGATAATTTTGGATAGAAAAGTTTTCCATCCATTCTTTGGATAGAAAGTCTTATCCAACCAGTATATTAGGTCGACCTGAACTTTACTACATAATACCCATTAGTAATAGCTAGTTATAAGTGAGAAACACATTAGATTTTCATAGATTTCATAGACATTAGGGCTGGAAGGGACCTCGGAACATCATTGAAGTCCAGCCCCACCACCCGAAGGGCAGGAAGTCAGCTCGGGTTATAGGATCCCAACAAGATAAGCGTCCAATTTACTCTAGAAGGTGTTCAATGTAGGTGCTTGAACCACCTCCGATGGCAGGCTGTTCCAGACCTTGGGGGCTCAGACAGTAAAGG
>NW_017728947.1:20045407-20048582 GCF_001723895.1 Crocodylus porosus
ACTACAAGGGGAGAATGACATCCCGGGATTTGCTTGAGAAGCATCTATGGATGCAAGCCAGCGTTTTGGTCGCTTTACTAGCCACAGCATCGCATTGAAGGCTCATGTTCATCTTGTGGTCATTGATGACCCCCAAGTCTCTTTCTTCCGTAGTGCTAGCCAGCATTGCACTGCCGAGCCTATAAGGATGCTACAGGTTTTGCTTCCCAAGGTGGAGAACCTTGCATTTTTCAGTGTTAAACACCATCAGGTTCTCATCCGCACATTTGCTGAACCTGTCCAGGTCAGCCTGGATCACCTGCCTGTCTTCAGGTGTGGATGCTTTGCCCCAGAGTTTGGTGTCATTGGTGAACTTGGCCAGTCCGCTTCTGACTCCAATGTCCTCATCATTAATGAAGATGTTAGGAAAGTCTTCTGTGGGCTACACTATTTTCCATGTTCAATAATTATACAACTTCATAGATTCTTTTTTATGCTGAATATTTATATGTTAACTTCTAATTATCTCTTCTCTCCTATTAGAACAATGTTTTGCTCGTTCAAACCAGAATTTCCTGGTTATGTACCTGCTTTGCATCCTTTTGCTCTGTTTCAATAGATCCTCATTTAAAATTTCTGTTCTACTTGTGCTAAGCTGTTAAAAAGCTTCTAGCTGTTAGAGACTTGCTAGAAGACAGAAGACTCTGTTAACCCTTAAAATGCTTTCAATGACAATAAATAAGTCTATGGGGTGTTTCAAAAGCCCAATGAAAGTGACATACTCTATTAAATTTTGTTGGCCTGACACATGATACGGTCTCGTGGCCCACTTGCCCTGTGCCTGGCCCAACTGTCCCGTGGGTATTCTAGTTCATCATACTTAGCTTCAACAAGGAATTACCCAATTCTCACCTGCCACAACTTGATCTTATAGGCTGTTTCAATTGGGAGAAATTTAATTACCCTTATAGCTAGACTCTGCTGCACTGGACTGCTCTGGTCTTCTGGGGCTCCAAGCTCCCCTACACCCTGGCCATGCACCACCTGGATGTTAATCATCTATCCCTCACCAATATCTTTATATGCAGACTCATTACCTGTTTGCTGTACAGGTTTGTGGTCATATCTGGCCTGTCAGCCTGATATACTCATCCCCTGGACCTTTACAACCCTCTGGTCATGGCCTTGTATGAAGTAAATGAAATAAATATAACAACACCCTTCTGCTGTGGTGGGAGACTTGGAAGCTTATAGGCAGAGCCTTCATGCTGCGGTTCGGTAGTCTTCTATTTTTAATGGAGTCATTCCTTTTCAAGCATGGTGACACTACTTCATTTCAAAAGAAAAAAAACTCCCATGGAAGTGAATGCTCTGTCTTTGGGCACTTAGACTTGGCTCTGTACTGACCCATCCAGGTCTTAAGTATGCCCATGTGTGGGCTCTGTCTCTGGCATCTTACTGGTCTCCCCCTCTTCCCAGTAGAACAAACAAACAAAAAAAGGACCTTATTTTTATTGTATCCATATGTCCTGCAGCTAGCCTGTTCCTCCAGTGAAGCTTCTGGCTGGCTCCTGCAGCTTTTCCTTTTCCTGGTTTTCCCTGTCATTCAGGTTCAAATCCTGGCTAAAGCCTGGAAAACTTGAACAGGTGTGGGTCAGCGTGATTCAGACCAAGCAGCTTCTCGTAAACCGTGCTGTCCTTCGTGTTCTCTTCTACTCTGGTGCTGCTCAATCTGGTGTGTCTGGCATGTCCCCTGCAGCAATGGAAGCAAGCAGAGCCTTTTTCTCATCTTCATACATCCTCACCCTCAAGACACCTTTAGGGGGCTTTGTCACCCAACCTTGGGCTGCTCTTGTCTGGAAGATCCACCTCTGGGCTGCACCAAGACAGGCAGCTGGCAACCACATTGGTTCAGCCAGGTCCATATTTGCTGTCATAATTAAAAGGCTGAAGAGCCAATGCCCAGTGGGTTATGCATGCTTTATCAGTCTGACAGGTTTTTAACCACTTGAAGGTGGCATGATCAGTTATCAAAATGAACTCCCAGCTAGTACTGGAAGTATTCCCCTTCCCGCCCCCCAACCACATTTGATGGCCAGGCACTCCCTTTCTATTGTTGCATACCTTTGTTCATGCACGTTCAACTTCTGGCTGAGGTAGGCTATTGATTGGTCAAACCCGTCTATTTTTTGGGCAAGCACGGTGCCCATCACCTTATGGAGGCATCAGTCTGAAGGATGAAAGGATGTGTAAAGTCTGGAGTTTTCAGAATTACATCATGACACAGGATCTTTTTAGTGCTCTTAAAGGCTTCCATGGATACTCGTTCCATTTCACCGGACCATTACCTTTTCCCTTTAAAATGTTTGTTAAGAGGCTGTCACCTGAGCAAAATGTGGGCTAAAACAGTGATAGTAACTAGCTAGGCCCAAGAAGGCCCTCATCTGCTGTCTGCTCTGAGGCGGTGGGTAATCCTTGAATAGCTTCAAACTTGTCTGTTAAAGGTTAGATGTAGCCTTGCCCCACTGAGAACCCCAGATACTTGGTCTCAGCCTTCCCTAATACACATTTCCTTGGGTTGGCAGTCGAGCTGGCTAACTGAAGTTCTTGTAGAACCATGCAGATGGTTCCAGATGTTGGTCCCACTTACCTGAGTAAATAATGATATCATCTAGGTACAAAGCTGCATACCTTTGGTGAGGGGCCAAGACCCAGTCTATAAGCCCCTGAAACATTGCTGTGACTCCATGCAGGCCAAATGACGTGCACTTAAACTTGTATAGTCCCCATGGGGTACCGAATGCAGTTTTTTGCCTGATCTTCCTTCCTTACCAGAATCTGCCAGTGTCCCTTGGTCAGATCCAGAGTAGAGATAAACCTAGCCTGTCCAACCCTCTCGAGGATCTTACTAATCTGTGGCATCAGGAAGGAGTCAAACCAGGAGATGGCATTTAGTTGCCTGAAATCTACATGGAGATGTAGAGTCTGATCTGGCTTAGGGACAGCCATAGGAGAACTCTACCAAGGGCTCCATGATTCAGTGATAACTCCTTGAGCCAGCATCTTATCCATCTCAGTTTATATGACTCAAGAAGTCTATGAGCCAACAAGAGGCAAAGCGCTGCTCGACCTGGTACTGGCTACGGGGGACGACCTAATCAGCAACCTAGTGATCGATGGGAAGCTGGGTGACAGC
>NW_017728947.1:20048593-20088116 GCF_001723895.1 Crocodylus porosus
TTACTGTCTGAGCCCCCAAGGTCTGGAACAGTCTGCCAGCGGAGGTGGTTCAAGCACCTACATTGAACACCTTCAAGAGTAGATTGGATGCTTATCTTTCTGGGGTCCTATGACCCCAGCTGACTTCCTGCCCTTTGGGCAGGCAGCTGGACTCGATGATCTCCCGAGGTCCCTTCCAGCCCTAATGTCTATGAAATCTATGAAATCTATATCAGGTGGTACTGGTGGTAAGGAATCCACCTCCATTTCTCTCTCACTACTTTTCCTTCTGAGGTGATAATCCTGTGGTTTATGCCCTTTGCACAGCCTGATATTTCACTAAACATATCTCAAAAGACACTCACCAACTGTCTTAGTTGGCCCTGTTGTCTGCATGTCAGTTGGGATCCTGAGAGTACCTCTGGGCAGCCCCCCAGCTCCTCCTTAAGGTTGTCTTCCTGCTTGGCCATTTCTTCTCCTGAAAAGGGTTTTACCAAGCAAGCCCTACTTCTTGTACCATAGTTTCAGCAAGTTGGCATGGTAGGTTTGTTTCTCTTTTTATGTTCTGGGCAGAGCACTTCATAGTCTACTGGCTAGACTCTTCTAATGACTTCAAATGGTCCCTGCCAGCAGGTGAAGAACTTGCTTACAGTGCTGGGGAGGACTACTAACACCTTTTGCCCTGCTCATAGCTCACGTACCTGCGCCCCTTTATCGTAATGGGTTATTTATTTCTCCTGGACCTGTTGCAGATGCTCCCACACCACCTTACTGGCCAGCTGCAGCCCATGCCTCAGTTCCCACACATATTTGGTGGGCCAGGGTCCTGCAGGTTCTTCCTTTCCCCACTCTTCATGAACTATATCTGATAGGCCCCAGGGTTGGTGCCTGTACACTAACTGACAAGAGGCAAAGCCTAGAGAGGACTGAGGGGCTTCTCTCATGGAAAATAATAAGGGTGAAACTAACAGGTCACACTTATGGGTTCCTCCTGTGCACACTGCCATAACATATTTTTAAAAGTGTCATTGAATCATTCCACCAGCCTGTTTGTCTGAGGGTGTTATACAGCCGTGCACAGGGGTTGGACTTTAAGCACCATGCACAGGTTATACATAACATGGGACATGAAATTGGACATTGATCCGTGATTATTTCTTTCAGGATCCTGACTCTTGCTACCCATTTAAGGAGCTCTTCAGCTACACGAGGACCCATGACAGTGCACAGGGGAACCATGTGTTGTAGTCGATTAAGACTAGTATAAACTGATGGTCAGCCAAGCTCTTAGGGAACAGCCCAACTATGTCTAAGGCGATCCATGAAAAAGGTTCAGCCACAACTGGCATAGGCTGTAGTGGTGCTTGTAGGGGTTTCCTGAAACTGACCTATTGGCAGTTGGGGCAGACCTGGCAGAAATTTTCCATCTGCTTATTTAGGTGGGCCAGAAACATCACCTGGCTAACCTGGTTTCCGTTTTTGCCCTCCCTAGGTGTCTCCCCCGATGGGTTTTCATGTCCAAACTTCAACTGCAGTGTCTGGGAGATCCATAACATCTGGCCCACATAAGCCGTCATAACAGTTCCTGGCCAATGCACTACTTTGTCGGCACAACATGTGATAAGGTCTCAGGGTCTGGCATCCCTGTGCCTGACCTAACTGTGCTGTGGGTATGTTAGATCATCAGAGTTAGCATCAACAAGGAATTACCCAATTCTCACTTGCCATGACTTGATCTTATAGGATGTTCCAATCAGGAGAATTACCTTTATAGCTAGACTCTGGTGTGCTGGACCTATCCAGTCTTCTGGGGTTCCAACCTTCCCTACATGCTGGCCATGTACCACCTTGATGTTAATCATCCATCCTGCACTGATATATTTATATGCGGACATGTTTCCTATTTGCTGTATTGGCTCATGGTCATATCAGGACCGTCAGCCCACTATACTGGTACCCTGAACCTTTACAACCCTCCAGTCATGGCTTTGCATGAAGTAAATGAAAGAAAATTCCCTTCTGCTGTGGTGGGAGACTTGGCAGCTTATAGGCAGTCTTCCAGCTGTGGTTTAGTAGTCTTCTATTTTTAATGGAGTCATTCCCTTTCACTACTGCGGTTCACAAGAAAAAAAAAACTCCCATGGATGTTGTCACGGACTCACCTAAGTGCCCCATGACTGTGAGTGTGATTGGCAGAGCTGCCAATCACCCGGGCAGCTCAGGTGCCGGTTACCAGGGCGACCAGGTGGGTCACATGGCCAGAAGGGGGCAGGGCTGGGCCTTTATAAACAGCTTAGGCTGGAGCCTGCCTTGCAGTTCTCTTCTGGCTGTTGCAGGAGTTCTGTGGCTGAGCTGAGTGGTCTGAGTTAGTGATCGCAGCCTTACCATGCTAACTGGCTGCGATGATGTGGGGAACAAGAATGCCCTGAAGGGAGGTAGGCTTGAGAGCCCTGGTGGGGGCTTGTGTTTATGTTTGGAGCAGGGAGACTCTGTGTGGTTTATGTTACAGCCGGGTGGCTTGAGCTTATGTTACAGTTTGCACCGGAGGACTGGGTGAGGCTGTAGGGGAGCGAGGAGGCCTCATGGGGGGCTCCCCAGCAGCTTGGGGGTTCCCGGTGCCCAGCAGGGGCACAGTGCCAGCGGGGCACTATTGTCTGTGCCGGAGAGGCACCGTATTGCGCCAGGGAGACGCGGTATGTGGGATTGTAGACCCCAGCCCATAAGGGCAGTGTTTTGCCTAGTGGGGCAACCGGACGCAGAGAAGGGTCAAGGGGACAGGCATGGTGGCGATTGCCTGTGCCCCTAGCGTGAGGCGTGCGGTGTCAGCCCCAGAGAGGGCAAGGCCCCAGAGCGGGGCAGAGACAGAGAGAGGGCAAGCAGGTGCGGAACGCTGGCAAGGGTGCCGGTATTAGGGCAGCAGCAGCGAGCCAGGCCCAGGGGGCGCCAGGAGCGGGCTGGAAGATAGGAGCCCGGCCCAAGGGGGCGCCAGGTAGGCGAGGAGCCCTAGGTGCCCGAGAGAGAGGGCACCAGAGGGGCGAGGGACTGTACAACGTCCCACGGAACAGCTGCAAGGCTTGGGGCGTGCTGAAGGGAAGGTTTGGAGGCACGCATAGCCCTTAAGGCAGGGCACATAGAGATGCCCCATTTTGGAGTAGGGGCAGGAACATCAGTACCGTCAACTAGGGGAACAGAGGCAGCCTCCCGTACAACTTTTATGTCATCAAAGTTGTGGCGGGCGAGATTCTGAGGGTGCTGAGTCCACCCTAACGTGACGGTAGGGGGCGCTAGGGAGTTCACGGCTGCTCCTAGGCCCCACTCCCTCACAGATGTGAAGACCCATCCGGGTCTTAAGTATGCCCATGCATGGGCTCTGTTTCGCCAGTCTCTCCCTCTTCACAGTAAAACAAACAACAAAACAGAACGTTATTTTTGTAGTGTCCATCCATCCTACAGCTGGCTGGTCTCTTCAGCAAAGCTTGTCGCTGGCTTCTGCAGCTCTTCTTTTTCCTATTTTTCCCTGTCATTTGCATTTGAGTCCTGGCTTGGGCTCGGAAAACCTGAGCAGGTACTGGGTGGTCCAATTTGGACCAAGAAGGTGCTCATAAAGTGTGCTCTCCTTGGCATTCTCTTCTCCACCAGCACCACTTGATCTAGCATGTCCAGCAAGTCCCCTGTGGCAGTGGGAGTGAGCAGGGCCTTTTTCTCAGCTTCACAAATGTAATTAATTAACTTTTAAGGTAGTACCTATAGGAGTCTATAGTTTATATCCCAATTCAGGGCTAGAAGATGTTTCATAAGAGAGATATTATTTTGCCCCTATTTTCCATATGAAAATTAATCTCAATTCACATCTCATTTAGATTCACCAAGTTTACCTATGTTATGTTTAAAAGCTAAACTTTATATTAATGTTGGCTTTTCAATACGCATAGCATCTCATCTATCTCACAATCTTGTTTCTGTTCTCCAACTACATGGAAACATTTTTAACCAGGAGAAATGAATCAAGGAGAGAGTATGTGTGTTCATGCATGCACATAGACAAGTACAAGCACGCACCATTTGGTACAGTTGGTTCCCAAAATTGACTGAGGTCTTTGAATGTCATGCAGAGTATCCTTTAAGAGAATCTGGCATGAGTTTTTTGGAACCTGCTGTGTTAAAGCAGATGTTAAGTTTATGCAATACTAATACTAATTAGTAAAACTAAGATGATAAATGATACTGACCTCTATCAGACTCCCTAGCTCTGAGTGGTTATCATACAACTGGGCCTCTGAGTGGTTATCATACAACTGAAAACATGGAGTACAACTGGAACGGTCGTAAACAACCTCACGTATGTCAGCAAAAGGTAGGCATTGGGTCTGAAAATACCTGGTTTCAAAGCAAAGCAATTAATATTTTGAATAATGTCAGTTAAATCCAGCAAAAGGAAGTTCACTATGAAACTTTATAAAAGAATTTTGAGTAGTGTAGACCTTTGTATTGAGCTGGAATTGTTTTACCTTACATTACAGCAGCTTTAGTAGGGTTCGTGTTATTTTTAATTTAGGCCACATTAGCATGAATGAGGCTAAGGGACGTAATGTAAATGGAACTGAGTTAAGTGAGAAACTTCTTGCGGGGGGAGGGGAAAAGACTAGCTGATTTTTATGACATCAGATCTTGATTAAAGGTTCAGATCAGTATGTTCTAGCTCAACCAACAGGGTGAGACAAAAGCATCTATTTCTGACCATATTTGTCCAAGTTTCTATCAAGTAATATTGTAAGGATTTGTTTGAGAGAGGGAATTCAGAGTCTCAGTATGCGGAGATGTGCTCTACTGGCATTCTTTGCTGAGGTTCCCATCTGAAGACAGAAGAACTTAGAATGCCTCTTAGAAGTTAGCCACTGAATTTGGGTAACATCTCCTTAACAGATTTGCCACCTTCTTCACTTGCTAGCTATATTCGTAATTGAAGCATTCAGATAAAGTTTGCTTCAGTACCTGGGGCTGCATACACTGTGGCAAATGACAAAACATGATAATGCTCAGCATTTGTCAAATTATGCAAGAAAATGTTGTTAAAGTCACTGGGGCTTGCAGATACATGGAGAAGCATGTAGTGAAACAAAGCCTTCCATATCATATGGAGTCCCATGTGTCATTCGTATTAAGAAGCACTGTACTTATTCAGTGGGTAAAAAGAATAATTATCACAAAATCTAACCCTTGATCAGAGGTAACAATTTCTTAAAATTCTAAATAGAATGGAGATAGGATGTACCAAGTCAGCCATTTTATCTATAAAGGTCTCTGATGGGTGCAAGAGATTATGACTTTATTGTAATACTTTGTTTAAATGTGTTTATGTTGTAATAATGTTGCATACCTCAGTTGTCCTGACCAACTTGTACAAGGGCAACAAAGGGGTTAAGAAACAGTCAAGTCAAGTTGCATGGCCTTTCATTCCATCTGATGAGGTGAACTTGGGTTCAGGAAAGCTTATGCTATACATCTCTCATTTAGTTAGCCTGTAAATTGCAAATCTATTCTGCCTTCTATGGGAGAGAAGACATCCATCAACAATGAACTGAATTACCTTGTTGACATTTCAACAAGGTGAGATCAGTAAACGTCCTTTGGGGATAACACCCTGGAGGTGTCAAGGGATGCAGAGGGAGATAATCTTCACACAATGCTCAGAGAAGCCTGAAAGGGAGGATGTCAGCCTAGGAGTTGCAGAGGCTGGAAAGGGAACAAGGAGGCTACTTTGGGGTAGTTGGAGCTGTGTAGACTGGAGAAAAAACAGTTGAGCAAACTTTGGCTCTCTCAGGGCTGTATGGGCTAGACTGAAGACAGACCCTTTGGAGGGGACAAAACCTCCTTGCTGTGTGGTCTTTGCCCCAATAAATGCTTAGATTGAAGAGAAGCTGTCTGCTTTTCTGTTTGGGACTGCACTTTTCCTTTGGAAGAGATAAAGTCACATTCTTGAGAGCTGAACTTGGAAAATTGCTCCTTGAATCCATAATAATGGGCAATAACCACAACACAGTAAGACAACTGAGTCTTAAGATATGGCACAACCAGAAACAGATTTACCAGTGCCTGACTACAGTAGTGATAAATGTCCTAGTGAAGATTTGAAAGCCAGCATGACAGTATAAAGGACTTCAAAGACCAACAGAGCATTGTTTAGTAATTTAATTAATATATTGGTTATAAATATGTGAAATTCTTTTAAATTAATATTGAAAGTTGATTGTTAAATATTGGCCATTTGTTATTTTAGCCTAGGGACAGACATTCAAAAAGCCTGAGCCTGAATTGATTCAATCTTTGCAAATTAGTCTAACCTGGCTGGGCTGAACCAGTTTGGAACTGCAGAGATATCCCCGCTCTGGACTGAAGAAATGAAAGGACATGCCTGCAGTGGCTCAGGCTAAAACCTGGGGTTGCTAAAGTAGCCATCCCTTCCTTTCCAGTATGCTGAGCTGAGGGGGGGGCATGGCCAGGCCCTGGCAGGACACTTTGATTAGGAAGGGGTTCCACTCCCCTCCCCCCCACACTGTTGATAACAGAGCATTGAGTTAAACAGCAGGGAGTTACACAGGGAGTTGTTAACATTTCTCAGCCCATCAAACAAAACAACAGCCTCTCTCATTAGTTCAAGCTCTTCTTAAACAACTTTTTCCAAAGAAGGAACAGAGGGATATTACCAGCTATCTGTTGATTAGCTCCAAAAGCCCTAAGCCAACACTGTCCTGCCTGCATTTGTCCCGTCTCCTACAGCACAGACCTTAGCCAGCATGTAATATGTTGGTTAATGCTGAGAGGTGTCTGTATAAGGCAAAGGGAAGGGCAGAATCCCTGCTTGAACAGGGACTGGTGAGGAGCAGGAGGAAGCCAGGCAGACCCTGCTGTATCTGCAGTCTCTGTCAGAGCAGCAGCCAGGGAGTGGAGAGGAGGGGAGGGGCCAGCCCTACTGGGCTGGAGCAGAAAGTAGAGAGTTGCAAAGCATCTGGGATGCTGGAAAACTCCGATTTAACTTAAACCAGGATGGCTGTTGGACAGACATTGCATAAACCGGTTTGACCCAAATCAGTTAAGTCTGATATTACGTTCAACCAGGTTTATCTCAAACCTGTTTCAGCCATTTTCAAACTGGTTTATGTGCACTGAACATCTCTTCCGTTACAAGTTTAAGCCAATCTCTGATCACTTAAACTGGTTTATATGTAATGTCTGTCCTTAGTCTTAATGCTCATCTGAGAAAGGAAAACAAGAGGAACTGTACCTTTAAGAGGATCTGGCATGAGTCAGCTGGAGATTATTTTTATTTCATGTGAAGGGGTCATGTTTGGCAGTGCTAATTAGTTAAACACTGAATGAAGCATACATCTCAGATTCCTTTGCTCTGAGCACCTTCCCAAGAACACAAGTGCTATGGTTCTAACAAATATCAATGATAAATAAATGCATTACACGTTTCAAACTTCTTTTTTTTGATAACTGATGCTTATGTTAAAGTTTGTGAAACTTAGAATTTATGAGCATTTTCATCAACAAACCAACCCTTGTCCAACTACTTGCAGGCAATCAATAAGCAACAAACATACTTATGAATCACTTTCTGTATAATGTGGTTGGCTCTAGATTGAAGTTTGAGTTCAATTCAGAGTCTTATCTAATCACTTCACTGAATTCTTATCCACTTTACTCAATCTCTCAAGTCTCTAAAAATGTGACTAGCCATCTCATGAAAACAGACTTTTATATGAAACTTCCTTTTTCCCATTTTTGTTGTTCTAAGTAGGAATAACAATGCAAGACCTGTCATTTGGTTAGTGCAGGGGTAGGCAAAGTCAAAGCCATGAGCCAGATCAGGCCTGTGGTAGATGCCATTTACCAGCAGCCCCTGTCCACGTCACTGCAGCCAGTTTTATGGAGAACCCAGCAGCAGCAGGGCTGTGACCTAGTGGGGGGTCAGGGTTGCCATGGAGACCAGCCCCAGCAGTGCTGACAGGGGACATGGCTGGATGGAGACCTGCTCCGAGCCCAGGATCTTATCGCAGTGACAGTGTGGTCCAGAGCTGGGGCAGATGTCCACTTGCCCCAGGCAGGGGCATGCAGATAGTGGGTCATGGCTCTGCTGCAGCTCTGGACCACACTGTCACTGCTGCAAGGTCCCAGCCCAGACCCCAAAGCAGCTTCCCCCCAGTTGCACACCCTGCCAGCCCTGCCGGGGCTGGTGTCCATGGAAATCCTGGCCCTGCACTGTCACTGCCTCACAGAGGGTGGGGTCTTCATGGAAACCAGCTGCACCAATGCAAGCAGAGGCTGCTGGGAAATGAAGTCCGGCCACTGGCCAGATCTGCCATTTTGCCCAGCCCTGGCATGAAAAAGGTAACCAAAAAACTGTGGGCATCAAATACCTCCAAACATTGTGTGGTGTTTGGAAGTCAAATTCAGAGCCACTACTTTCTCCTTCCTTTATCTCTAAAAACCTCCAGCTGTGGGGAGCTGAAAATCCAAATTCCATGGCTTGGACCTAACTTCAGAGAAGTTTGATTTGGATTTAGTATTAGTCCCATTTTTGTTGTGTTTTGCTTTTAATAAAGTCTTCCTGGTTGAAGCTCTCATCTTTATAGAGGATGTTTTTTCCTGTGCTCTGTTGGTGATCTAAAGGTTTCTACCATAGAAAAAAAATTGTTTCAACAGAAGCGCACACACGTTCCCTCTCATTGAGAAATATCAATGACTTTTTCAAAGTGGTGGAAGCCATCAATATTTCCAGTCCTCTAATATTTTGAAAACAACACGAGACATGTAAAGAGAAACACTAGAGAATAAGGAGTGCTGATTAAGACACTAGCTTAATGAGCCCGAATAACATTCGCTGCTGTATTGTCTTTAAAACCTTAAATGATCTCTACTTTTCCCAGAAGCATCCAGAAAAACGTTGTGCTGTTTGGGATGATACCACTGAACCATGCCTGTCCAAACAAAACTGTTATAAGACAGGGAGCTTGTATACTAATATTTATAAGGTTGGACCTTATGCATTCACAGATGTTTGCAAGCTTACATCATAATACCTGACATTTTATATCTCTAGATGCCTTATTTGGGTTTCATAATAAGAAAACTAATTACTGAAAAAGGTAAAATAATCCTCTTGCTTTTAAGATAAGTAAACAGTGATATTTCTTAAGTGTATCCCTTCCACCCAGGGTGTTCTGGGTGCAGTTATTACAAATCACCCTGTGCTCTGTGTGGTAGTTGCCAGAATGATGCTCTCATTTTTTGCTCTTTTTCTTTTTAAATATAATTTAACAACCATGTTTATTGCCGATTATAAATAACCTACCAGCAACAGTATCTTGTTATAATGTGTTCCTCAAGCATTTGCAATTGTGTGGCTTTCTTCCACTTGAAGGGATATAATGAAAAAGATACAGTATAGTCTTTTCTAATTAGTGACTGAATCTTTTCAGGATCATGATATATTTCGTGACAGTGTAAAGTATAGAGCAGTAACCATCGGCCAAGTTCCATTGAAATTGCTCATTAGCTGCATGCATTCATTGATTTCACTGTCTGTGGCATCATAAGGTTATAGGCACTACTATAGTTATATTAATCCTTTATTCAAGACTAAAATGTGTCTTGTGGGTACTGTATGGGCTGGTACTTGGGATACAAGTGCCATTGCAGTATCTGCTCTATTCAGTATTGGTGAAGCAATATTGAACCCTATGCTCCAATTTCCCATCTAGAAAAGGGTAATGAGTAGTACTACCCACTTCAGAACATCATTATGAGGATTACTTCCTCTTTATAAACAGATAGAAATTGTTACTTACAGTAATTATGAGACACTGTAATTAACAATAACATTCCCTGCTACCTACCTCGAAGACAAATTGTCTTATAAGGTTCAATACCTACTTTCTCTTTCTTCTTTCGGTAATACTCAGTAGTTTGATTTCTACCAGTTTCTTCATTGTTTTTACTACCAACTTCACTAGCCTCCATCCAAAGATAACACTCTGGAACTGTTGTTTTACATGGGAGCTTCCCAACCTTCACTGCCCTGGGGCAAAAAAGTACTAAGCAGCAATGTGCTGCAGGCAAGATCATACTTTGCTCTCCCTGTCAACCTGAAGAAATATATGTGCTTGTAGAAAGCAAAACTTCCTGTTGCCATAAGCAACGTCTAAGGGTCTCATAGGCACAGCCTCAACATGCTTTCTATAGGGTGGGAATCACTGATTTATGTCTTTCAGTCCCTATTATACATTCTTAACTGATTCATATGTGTACTCCTAATTTTGGAACTATATCTCTATAATCTCCAAACTTACTTTAATAAACACCCTTCAGTATGTGTTTTTCTCTGCGTCAACCCTTTGCTTTTACACAAAGCCTCTACCTTTCATTTTCATCTGGTATTTAGCTTAGGATGTAACTGCTTCTTTCCCAGATCTGAGGAAGGACATTCTGTGCTCAAAAGCTGGTCTGATATCTCTCTCAGATATACAGTTGGCCCAATAAAAGATATTACCAAAAAAAACCTAGCCTCTTGCTTTTCACTTTATGTGGTTTTGTTCAATATGTTTTCCAGGCATTTGAGTTGTCTAGTTTAATGCCAGCAATTTCCTTGTTTCATCTGCTGGGTATAAATGGTCTGTTATTTTTAACCTTTTGCTTCTTGTCACAGCAACTCTCTACACTTGTATTATAGAGAGTAGTTGTCTAAAGATCTTTCCTCAGTGCCAGCTAGTGATGCTGATATAAGGTTATTTCTGAAGTCTGTATGCTTCTGTCCTCCACGGGAAGCGTGTAAAAGGAGAAAAAGAAGAAACTAATGGGTTCTGCAAGGGCTTCTTCCACTTTCTGTCCTAGACGCCAAGGGTGAACTCTGCTAGACATTTTCCACTTCTAAAATGTGATGGCTATTAAGCCATCTCACATACAGTCTCTGCACAAATGAGCCTGGATTACTACCAGTCTCATTTGAAAATGTTCTTCCACATCGCACTACATGGTTTTGTAGTTTTGCAGGAGAAAGCTACTCCATGTACCCTGATTTCCACTGAACAAAATCATGTTAAAGATGCCAAGACCTAATTTTTTTGATTCAGTTGGTCCAGAATCCATTGACTTATTAGTTCAAAAATTGTAAGATCATTAGATCTTCTGAGGGTCTTGTCACACATTGACTTGCAACAGTTGCAAATACTGGAATCCAGTGACCTATTGAGGTTAAGGTGTGTTATTAGATAACCTTCACCTGAAAGAGAACATGAGGGCTTAACACTTGACATGTGCTAAAGTGCTCGAACTGTGTCTGTTTACATTTTAACTGGACTAAGGGACCGTTAAGTTGAATGTCTGTCATGACCCTGAGATATCTGCCATAAAAGCCTATTGTTGCCATATTGCTATGAATTGTTTCTGTGTGCTGCTAACGTGCTTTTGTAGAGCTCTCGGTCTCTTTTAGCCTTATGTGTTTAACCAGATGGCTCCCCAGGTTCTATTTAAACATGGTTTTCCTCTTCACCATCCTGTTTCTTTTTTTTGTAAGAAATACAAAAGAAATCACAAGGTTCTATGACTTTTCTGTCTTTTTAGGAGGGGACCTTGAGCTCCTGCTATTTTGACTAGGAGTGAAGGCAGCAGTAAGTGGCTGCAGGAATGCCCTCAGCTGAATTCATACCAGCTATAAACACTCAGGCAGCAGAAAGGGCTAACAAGAAACCTCTGGATCCAGTTAGAGATTTAGAGAGCATGCAACCAGAAGGGGAGGTTGGGGTGGAGCCCAGGGGTCCATGAGCCTGGCTTGGCATGTAAGATCAGGACCCAAGAAAGATACTGAAAAATACTGTGGAGCTCCCCTTGTCAGCTAAGGAGTTAGAGGGAACTTGTGAGTAATCCAGAAGGGACTGGGGCTGCTGGGCTGGTGCCAGCCAGCAAACAAGAAACCCTGAGCTATAGATGGGAGTGGGGAAGAGCTGCAGGGAAAGGCAAACTCTAAACTATAGGTGAGAGAGGGGAGAGTCTTAGGGAATGACAAACCCTAGGATCCAGTGAAGCATTGACATGACAGCTGCAAGGTATGGGGTGGCTGGTGATGGGTGAGTGGAGGCCACTACAGGTACTTTCATGCTGTGGAGTAGGGTAGCCCTAAAAATGTACTCCAGGCACCCAGTAGAGGAAGCTGTGTCACACAGAACTGAGGGTAGCTGACGGCAGACATCTGAGCCCAGGGGCTGCTAGGGCCGGAGGCCTGGTGAGCTAAGAAAAGGCTGATAAGAAGAGACCTAGAAGACTATGCAGAAGGGGAGCATGCCCTGGAGGAAACCATGCTGAAAAGCGGGGAAGGAGGTACATCCTGAAAAACTGTGCTGAGGGCAAATAAGAGGATGAGGCCGAGGCAGGGCTGGATTAATGCATAGGCAAACTAGGCACATGCCTAGGGTCCTGAACTGTGGGGGGGCCCTGGTCCTTCCCTGCACGGCAGCAGCATGAATGGCCCCATCTGCCTCCCCTTCACTTCCCTTCCCTTCCCCTCCCCTTCTCTCCACCAGCCTCGCCACTGCCATGGCTGCTTCCTAGTGGTGGCTCTGAGGCCTGCTCCCCGCAGGCAGCAGCACCAGGGTGGGGAGAGGGTGCTCAACCAGCCTGGGGCCCACAAATTTGTTTTCCTAGGGCCCACTAAAGGGCTAATCCAGCCTTGAGACAAGGGCAAAACAGCCCCAAGGGCTGTGCCAAGGGAGAAAAACCTAAAGAGGCTAGTTCAGCTTCTAAAGGCAGCCTCCCAAATTCATCCTAATATTGAGTGAACACCAATGGCATGGCAAGCAGGGAACAGGAGGTGGTATAGAGGCCAGAGGGTACAGCAGGGCGTCCTAGCCACCAGGAAGCAGCAGACTCTGGAGTGTGACCGCCAAGCTCAACAGTGCTGTAGTGGACAATGGCTATATAGAAATCCATGAAGTACGCTTAAGGAAAGAGAGGTATGGAATATATGCCGAGGGCTGGCCTGTAGTTAGTTTTATATATAAAAACTGTCATTATACCAGTGGATGAAATGAAAGACAAGATGCAAAACCTAATATGGAAGGATGACTTTAAAAAGTCTTGGTACTTACAAACAGCTCAGCTAGGCAGCTCAACACCAGAAAGAGGTGCAAAGACCTTAGGGCTGAGAGTAGAATTCTTTAGAACAAAGTATCTTTTCTCCAAGCGACACATGGGCAGAACAAGCAAAGAGTCATAAAAGCCCCAGTTGGTTTACTATTTCAGTAGGTCTGCTCATGGACTGAAAACAAACCTACGTGAGCGCAGGGTTTGGTTGGAATCAGACACTAACACAACAGTGACTTCCTCAGACGAAATGGTAAATAACCCCGAATGCTGAAGAATGAGAGGAGCATCATCAGTTGTCACCAGATATGTCAAGAGAGAGATAAAAGACAAACCATTGTCATGGAAATATGACATCAAGACACAAAAAATTAAAAGATTGTTGTGCTTTGGTAAATGTCAACAACTACCTCAGTGGGAAAGTGACAGGCAGCTGGCAGAGAAGTTCAGTCTAAAAGAACAGATTTCAAAAAGGATCCGTTTTGTTCTTTAAAGACAACTGTCAACACCAACCAGAAAGAAGGATGATAGACATAAATGGAGCTGGAAGCCCCAATTGAAAGAACTGCCTTAAAAAAACAAAGAGTCATCCTAAAGAAATGGTTAACAACTAACAACAGACTCAGCTATCATGGAACTTGGTGTTTAAGCTCATCTTGCTTCTCTGTTTCCATTAACAATTAAGTGAAGCCAGTACTTGTGGAAGGCATTGGACTGACTGCCCTGAAGATGAGCAGAGTCCATTCAATGGCAGTGCAAGCTCCAGAATGTAACCAAACCAGCACATCTCAAAACTCAGTAAATGGTTTACCTCCAAGAATGAGACTGTACACCAAAGTTACCATGGTCTATTATCATTAAACTTTTATATTGCACTAGTTCCTAAAGGCTACAATCAGGTTGTGAGCTACTGTGCTAGATTCGGTACAAGCACATGATCAATGACAGTCCCTGTCCCAATGCTCACTGTCTAAAAGATCACACTTCCCTTTGACTCGGCATGTAGAGATGCCTGAGCAGAAGGTCTCTGTTTTCCAAACCTGCTACCAAGAGTTAGAATGCTAACATTGTGTGTTCTTGGGCACTGATCTGAAGCTTCAAAGTTTCAGGCTCAGATCTAACCAAATCTTTCCTGTTATCATTATGTATTTCTTTATGATATAGAGATGCCAGCTGGGAGGGGCCCCATTGTTCTAGGTCAGATATGGCCTATGAAACTACATCATCAGACCCCCCATGCTGGCCCCATATGAGGCCAGTCCAGAACTCCACTTCCTCGCTCTGCATGTGCCCACTCTGGGGGCTGGATCCAGTGTGTGCTCTGGCTGGTTTGGGATGGTACCACACACGGTGCCTGCTCTCGCTGGTCCAGGACACAAGCCGCTTGTGGCACCCAGAACTGGACAGGCATTGCGTGTGGTACAGTCTTAGACCAGCTAGAACAAATACTGTGGATGCTGGGTCCATAATGTAGGGGGAGGTCTCTGGGCTCCATGACCAGATGAGTTTGACTTCCCTGTTCTAGACAACAAGGAAGCATAAAAAACACATACTTAATTCCTACAAATATGAAATGGCATGCAGGCACACATACACCCACAGTCATACATCTATGCCTACTGGTGTCCATCAGGCAATCAATAACATACTTTGTCTGCTTCTGAAATTTAAGGAAGGAGCTGGAAAAGAAACTGTTTTGAAAGTACTTTAGAGCTTTCGAACTTCTTTTCATGGCTAGGCAGATACTACTTTTCTGATGAAGTAATACACAGTGATTTAAATGCCTTAGAATTGTGAAGACAATAAAAAACATTATAATATTCCATGAATTCAAATAAGAACTCACACCTCTGCCCTTCAAGTTACTAAAGCTTTAATAGAAAACCAAATTGCCAGGGCTTGTTATTATCGTTATTAGTTTGTAAAGCTCCAGTCTGACATCTAAATTGTCAGAATTTTAAGCACACCGATTTACCAAAGCTTGAATCTAACAGCTTGAATATTATATTCTAAATTGCTGGCTCAACACTTTATATGGCATTAATTCAAATTCTGAATATTTCTAACTTTCTATTTTAGTCTGTTAATGTGACTTGTGCAACCCCTCCTATTACTGAATGTAGGAAAACAATTACCATACAAAGATGGCTTAGCCAAAAATAGATTAAAAAGTATACGTATGATTCAATTACTTTTCACATAGATGAAAGTATCTAGATGGTGTATGCACCGAGTGTTTTGTATCTCGCTTTTTTACAAGCAATTGTTCTGCTCTGATCAAATACACACACACACACACAGAGTACAGATCAGTACTAGAACAATACAGAGGGAGGCATGGTAAGAAAATTAATGAGTATAATTAGTGTGTCCACAAACCGAAACATCTCATATTCTCCTTCACTATATTTGCTGCCATTTTGCTATACACATACTGCAAAAGGTCACAGTAAAGCAGTCAAAGAAAAAGTATTCTTTTTCAAAGAGGTTTCAGAACATGGGTACAACTAAGAGTGGCAAGTTATGTAACATGTCTGCTATCTGCATAGCTCTTAGGCACCTTGAAATAACAGTTTTTAGCCTACCCTTGAGCTATCTGAGTCATTACTAAGCTATGCTTATTTTCACCACAGCATATCCAAGAGTGCCCCAAAGTGGATACCTGATCAGGGGCTTACTCTTTAATGGCAAATGGCTCTTCTGTTAAACACCTGTGAGACAGCTCATAGTACTGATGTGCAAACATAAGCACACATATCTTGCTTTAATTTCCTCATAGAAAGATTCCTTTTTTGATGGTAGGTACAAAAGATGGCTTGAGTCAAATAAATGAAAACACCTGATAATTAGTGTTACAGTTTTTTGTATTTACAAAGTAGATATCTTGTACAGAAGAGGGAACCTCATAAAGGGGAATGTCACTCTAAATGTAGGTTATTTTCAGCTAAATGGCATTGTAATTGCTAATTTGGCAGACATATGGTTTTAATGAAGCCAAAAGAAACTCTTATCCACTGGTGTAGCTGAAAACTACAAGCTGAGAAACAAGTAATTACTTAATCTGAAATGGGATTTGTTAAACAAATCTGAATAAAATAAAGTCCCCCTTTCTATTTCTACACCCTCTATTAGTTCCTTTACATCAGTCTTCTTGGTGACCCTTTATAATGGCCATATTGTAATATCACTCTAATTATTGAACATGTTGTCCTTACAAAAAGGCATGGCTCCTAGTGCAGCATTGATTTTAGTTTTAATTTTCTTCTTTTGTATTTCCTTTCCTCATGAGCAAAAATCAGTCTGACACCTTTGCTTGCCTTGTCAAATTTCCAAAACACACTGCTAATTATAGCATTCATCATGATGGGAAGTGAATTTGGAGCCTCTTGAGCTACAGGAAAAACACATTCCCATCACATATAGTGGTGAAACAGGCCAGAATATGCTAGTTTAAGATTTCTTTAGAAGTGTAAAGAAATCTATGCTCTAAAATAAATGCAAATTAAAATAAGTTCTAGGATCTGCACTGATTCGGATGCGACTGTCTTTAATGCACACATATGAACAAATCCAACAGCAAATCACACAGGTAAAATGCAAGCTGTGTAGATACTGACTTGTTACCCCTACCTACTGCTTTCCCACCATAGGAACACAACATGGAGCTGCTACTGAGTGCATCTACATGTGCATTAATGGGCTTTTACTAATGTGCATTAAATTTAGTAACTCCTATATGAGTAAATAATGCACAAATAAATGCACATTAGGCTGTGCTAATGCATAGCAGCAGAAGCACATACTTTTTTAGTGACGTTTTATGCACAGTAGCCTATTTTACTGCACATTAGTGTATTAGCATGGTATTTTATGGACCACTTCAATGCACAGTAGAATAGGTTACTGTGCATTCAAGCACATATGTAGACATGCCCAGTGTCTATGGATGTTGGGGTGAAGGATTTGTCGCCTACTTTCACTGCACAACGTCTGATTGTCATAAGGTTAGTAAAATGAGATGTTCTGGTGGAATAAGTAGGTAAAGTCTTTAAATGTAGGTGCACTAGATATTTGATATAATTGTCCCTTGCCGTTCTTTTACATGCATTCCTATTTATTCCTGTGGTGTCTTAGAGCTTCAGAGGCATTGGTTCAAGAGTATTTCTAAAGCTAATAGGAGATGTGGATATGCATCTGGAGGTCATGAAAATGTTCTCCAAGTGATCACTGTCCTTTAAAATATGACATTGCATTTGCATCCATTTGTAATTTCCCAATTAATCTCATTCTCTCACTTTATTTTATATGTATAGAAATGTTTTGGAAGATAAGGTATTAGGGGGAAAACATGTACATTATTAGTGATCCTGTTCCATATAACAGCCTTTTGGCGTAGCCACTGTATGAAACAGCACTTTAAAAAATGTGAAAGCCCTAAGTAACAAAGTGAGACCAGCATTCTTAACCTAGCCTCTATGTATAATCACACAAGTATTAAGAAACAGGAGACCAAATACCATTCCAGCCTGTAAACTCATAAGATGACCAACCTAGATGGTATAAGAAGCAAGATGAAGACAGCTAGAGGCAGTTAGGTTAGGTTATTTACCTACAATGCCAATACAGTTATACTAGGCCCCAAGCTCAGGGGGACCCCAAAACATGATCACTTTCGATTACCTATTTACAGAACAGGAGGTGGCTGCCCACCTCTCAGGATGTACCACGCCCTACCACCCCAAATTCCTTTCATGATCCCTGCTTATATAAATACAGATTGGGGAGAACTTTGTTTTGCTGAGTGGCTGAGGTCCAGACCAACACTACCTAGTAGCAGACTGTGATTTAAAAATTGCCTTCTGAAATATGGCTGTTAGCTGGTTTACCTATGAATCCTGAAATAAGGGAGTTCTCAGGGTCAGTATTTAATTCCCAGGACCAAGGGAGAAACTTAAGCTATTGGATTGGCTGTATACTTCCATGCTCTGCAAAAGAGAAGGTGGCGTGAATAGGGAAGACACCAAAAAAGAGGATGGATTCTATACCAGAAGACCATTTGCTTAGCCCACAGTTGGAGTTTAAGTGTGGAGGGGGGGGGGGGGGAGTTTTTCTTTTACTTATACTAAGGAGTAAGGATTCTGATACATCACACTCTTAGATCCTTTATTCCTCAAGATGGAAGAATACCGATCTCTCTGCACTGTAACTATAATAAGTTCTATAAGATACTAGCTTCTTTCCTGCCAAAAGTAGACTTTAGTTTCCTGCTTACACATTGAAGGAGCCACCACATTGAAATGACAGAAGAAAGCAATTCACATATTATTATGGTCTGAGGCGATGCTAAGGAGCATCAAAATATGTCAATTTTATAATGTAATGGGATAATACCATTGTTTGTGGTGAAACATCTGGCCCCTAGTAAGATAGATTCTCTCCATCTTCAGTACTGGTGGCGACTAGAAAGAGATCACGCTTCAGCAAGAATATTACTGGAATCTGTATAGGCACTGTATTAGCCCTAGAGCAACATCTAGTCAGAGGATGCACAGGAAAAGGGAGAGTCTATAGTAGGGCGGTGCGAAATTTTGATGAGTTTCCTTTCAAGCTCGAAACATGTCAAAACGGCTTTGAAACAGCAAAATCAAAATATATAAAAAGGCTTTGAAACAAAATAAGGGCACTCAAAACATCTCAAAAGTCTCAAAATGGTTCGAGTTTCAAAGCAGCCCAGTGGTGGAAGGCAGGGGAGAGCCAGGGCTGTGCTCTGAGTGGCTCCACCAGCCCCACAGAGCTCAGCCCGGTGGCAGGAGGCGGTGGGAAAGCCAGTGGTGGAGCCACTCAGAGGGCAGCCCTGGCCAGTGGCTCTTCCCTGCCTCCCACTGCTAGGCTCAGCTCTAGCTCTCTGAGGCTGCAGGGGCTCCAGGCACTGGGCTGTGCTCGCGAGGGCTACACTGAGCAGCTCTGCCACTTGCTCTCCCGTTGCCTCCCACCACCGAGCTGAGCTCCATGGGGCTTGCGGAGCTGCTTGAAGTGCAGCCCTGGTGAGCACAGCTTAGTGGCTGGTGGCTTCACAGCCCCACGGAGCTGAGCCTGGTGGCAGGAGGTGGAGGGAGAGCCAGTGGCAGAGCCACTTAGAGTGCAGCCCTGGCTCTGAGAGCAGCCCTGGCCACTGACTCTCCCCCACCTTTCACTGCCAGGCTCAGCTCTGTGGGGCTGGTGGAGCTGCTGGGAGTGCAGCCCAGTGGTGGAAGACAAGGGAGAGCCAGGGCTGAGCTCTGAGCAGCTCCACCAGCCCCACAGACCTCAGCCCGGTGGTGAGAGCCAGTGGCGGAGCCACTCGGAGTGCAGCCTTGGCCAGTGGCTCTTCCCTGCCTCCCACCAGCAGGCTGAGCTCCATGGGGCTGGTGGAGATACTCAGAGTGCAGCTCTGGCTCTTCCCTGGCTCCCGCCACATGGCTGCACTCCGAGCAACTCCACCAGCCCCATGGAGCTGAACCTTGTGGCAGAAGGTGGAGGAGAGCCACTAGCCAGGGCTGCACTCAGATCTATGCATGGGATTGACAGGAGGCTGCTGCTGCCGGCAAGTGACATGAGTTTTGCTTTTAGCAGTCTGAGGTGCTGTTTCCCACAAACCCCTGCACCTATCTTCTTGAAGCTTGGCATACTTCATGCCCTCAGAATGGGCTACCATCTCTGCAATTTGCATCCAAATCAGGCTAGAAATGACAAAGTTATTGGCATTTTCATGATTCCCCACTATAGCCTATGGGCGAAGCGTCAAAACAACAAAACAGTTCTGATGAAATGAAACGAAATGACAACATGAAACACTGTTCCTTTGAAATGGTGAAACAGAAGTCAAAATGAAACAGTGCTGTTTCGCACACCCCTAGTCTATAGCATTTATCTCTGAGTATGGTGGTATACTCAACACACCTATAGAAATAGTAAACCACAGCATTCACTAGTATCAATTCAAATAATTCATCTTTCTCCACTGAGGCAAGATCAAAGATATACATAGGGCTTATCTACATGTGCTATTAATGTGCTTTAAGCTTATTGCACAGGAAAATAAGGTGCAGTAAGCTTTCACCAGAAATTCATCTACACATGCACCCACTGGGAGAAAAATTTGCTCTTGACAGAAGCAGTTCAGTGCAGGGCTACTCCTGGCCTGATCTACCCCTCTACAAGAGGCAGGTGCAGTTCCAGGCTCCCCCAGGTGCCAGCCCCAGGCTGGTAGGGGGCACTGTGGTCAGGCCTGGGCTCCGGGTGGTGGGAGGAGCTGTCCTGACTCTGGAGCAGCTACTTCCTATCCCCATGCTCCAATCAGCAAGGGCAAGGACTGGGAAGCAGTCCCCTGCCTGCCTCCCAGCCCCACACCCAATCTGCTAATTGGAGCAGGGACGGGGAAGCAGCCAACTTGCTAAGGCAGAAGACAGTGTCCCAGCCCCTGCTCTGATCTGCTGACTGGAATGCAGGGGTGAGAGGCAGCTGCTGGGGGGGGGGGCTGTTCCCCCACCACCCACTGCTTGAGCTGACTGGGAGCAAATTGCTCTTGGTCAGCTGTCTACATGTGTGCTGCTGTGCAGTAAATCTACTACGGGTAGTAGCTAACTGCACAGTAGACTGATTTACTGCACAGTAAATGCTGTGCATTTGCTGATGGTGATGCTTTACTGCACAGTAAAAGTGTCTCATGTAGACACACCCATAGTATCCTTGACAATATATTCTTTAAAAAAACTCCAGATTCCACAATCTTCATAGATAGTCCTGTCCCATTCCTTGAGCATCCATAGAATTAGAACCTTTTTCCTAACATCAAACACAGATCCAACTTGCTGTAAGTTAAACCAGTTGCTACTTCTCTTACCCTCAGTAGACTTAGAGAATAATTGATCTTTGTCCCCTTCATAACAAACTTCTGCATATTCTGTACCCTCTAAGTCTTTTCTTTCCTAGACTAAGCAAACTCAGTTTTCTCAACCATTATTCATATTTTTTAAACTTATTATTATGTTACTCTCTTCTAGACTCCCTTCAATTTGCCTGCATCAGTGGTGATCAACTCATCTGGCCTTATGGGCCAGAGGAGTCACATGGAACCACGTCATCTGGCCTACAGGGCTGGAATTTGATAGTGACAGTGTTAATTGTTGTGGTTTCTCAAGCTGCCTCAATGTTGTGCTGCCCCTACCTCCAAATTTATTGCCTTGTAGGCAGTTATGCAAGCCAGATAATGTAGTTCTGAGTGGGTTCCCCATGGGTCCAGAAATATGGTGAAGAGACAAGCGGCAACAGCATTAATTGTCATGGCTCTAGAAGCCATGACAATTAATGTTGCCACAGCTTGTTACATTACCAGCTTTCCAGACCCATGGGGAGATGGATGATATGACTCCCTGGGCCAGATCTTGGACACCCCAGTCTACAATTTTCTTAAAAGCTTGGTTCCCAGCATTAGCCACCACTCCATCTGAGTTACTATTATTATGTTGAGTGGCCTTATTAACTCCTTTGCCTTACATACAGCACATCTGTTAATACATCCCACAATGATAGTTCCCTTTTTTCCAACAGCATAGTATTCTTATTCAGCTTGTAGTCTACCAGAACTGCTAACAGTCAATTAAAGTCATATCCATAAAGAGATTTAGGCAACTAACTTTTTTTTTTAGTCCTATTGACCCAAATAAGAGGATAAGCAGCTAAATAAACCATTGGTGCTTAAGTATCTTTTAAACTTTGTCCCTTATTCCCAATTTTGTATGTGTACATTTTATTTGTTCTTGCTAAATGTGCTACTTTGTATTCATCTCTGCTGAATCTTATCCTGGTTGTAGACCATCTCTCCACATTTACCAAGATAATTTTGAATTCTAAGCCTATTCTCCAAAATGTTGCAACCCTACCCAGATTGATATTATCTGAAAATTTTATAAACATATTCTGTATTCCATCATCCAAGTTGTTAATGAAAACATTGAATAGCATCAGACCCAGGACAGAGCTTGCAGATTTATCCTAGTTTGACAGAAAACAGTTGTAGCTTCTCTCTAAGAGTTTTTATTTTCCAACTCGTTGTGAACCAGTCTTTTGGTAATTCATCTAGACCATCTATCCCTAGTTTGCTTACAGTGCAGTAAAAATAAATTAATAACATTTTGAGCATACATTAATGCCAGCTTACCAACCTTAATTGGAATAAAGTATGCTCTTCCGTATCTGCAACTGTGCACTGTAATTCCTAGGATCATATTTGGCTACATGAGTTTAACATATCTCCCAGTTAATAAGAAATCCAAACTAGGCACAACAATTAGTTCAGGGATATGTGATCTGCAATACTATTTAGAGACAAATCCTGATCCCAAGAAAGTTAATGTGAGTTTTGCTGCTCAGGGGCATTACAATTTAATCCCTTTGATTCAAAAGAACAAATTACATAATACCACAAGACACAGGCAGTCTGATATTTTCATTAGTGATATATTTGAGAAAGATTCTAGACATTTGTTACATTTGGTTGTCTCTCTTGTCCAGGTGACTTAGAACAAGGCAGAGGCAGTGGCAACAAGATGGAAAGAGGAAGGAGGGAGAACATAGCAAAAATAGAAAGAACACTTTTAAAAGCCCTTAAATGTGTATGCTTTTTTTATTTTCTGTTTCAAACCTCAGGATTCATTTTTTTTCTATCACTGACTGAATATTATAATACCGTGGGACGGAAGTGATTGCCAAACCTCTTCTGCGCTGTGGGCAGGAGATGAGGAATCAGATTTTTTTTTAATTTAATATATAATATAAAAAACAGCCACACTGAGTCCATTGCATCAGTACATATTAGTCATGGGCAAACAGGAAAAGTATCATAGTTTGCATTCAGACATGTACTTAACAACATGGCTGCTTATCAGAAATTTATCTGAACTAACAAAATTCTCAAGGGTCTGTAAAATCAGGCAGTAAATTTTCATCCTGATCTAATACCCACTGAAGTCAAGGAAAGACTCCTGTCGACTTCAGTATGATTTATCAAGTACAAACTCTTCCAGTCCTTCCTCTTTCCAGTAGGGACCAACCTAAATCACAGCAGAAGTTCACAGCACAGTGGCACCTTTAATTTCACTCTTTTTGCTGCACCCCACCTCCATCACCCCCACCACCGAGTGGCTGAGAGGCAAAAGCTTCAGCAAAAAACACCTTAAAAACAAGCACAATATATATGAAATTCACTGATCATCCACTTAGGTAATTCACCCGTCTAGTGAATGCCTCCTACTTCTGGGCATAGGAACACAGAAGTACAGAGTCAGAAAAAACTGCAAACTAACAGTGGTGAAGAGTCACATTTTGTCAAATTTTAAAAGGTTTGCTTCAACTTGAAGAGGGCTCTCAAATACAACTGGCATCCAGGCCAGCAAAGGCGGCCCCAGGACGTGGGAGTCACAAAGGTAATATAAAGCCTTTTACACAGCTCTATATTTTTCTGTTGAGTGCACCACGATTCCACCAAAGGACCTGGCCTACTGTTCCAGCACTTGCTATTTCAGTCTATTTCCTGTCCCTTTGTGCTTTCTCTTTTTTATTAATATACTGTTTGTGAAGGCACTTTTCCTGCATTTGTGAAACCTGTGCAATTCTTTAATGGAAAAATAGGCAGATATGTAAAATGGGAGAAGGAGAGAGGAGGAGCACTCCTGTTTCAAGAAAGCCACACAAACTTAATCAGGACCTTATTTACTGCACAAGCACATAGAACAATATGGCACAAAAGTTGTATTTGAAATAACCTAGGTTGCCTGTGGCTGGCCGTGTCCTTAATAAAATAGTTATTGATGCTTCTTAAAGTCTGTATAAGACACCCATCAGATTGGCTATTCTTACCATATTTCTGGCTTGAAAGAAAGGAGGAATGTAAAATAAAATGCGAGCACTTAAAAAAAAAAAAAAAAAAATTTCCTTTGGCTTTCTTCTGTATGCTTTTGACCCAGAGGTCCAATGACTCTACATAAGCACACTATATTACTTATGCTAATCTAATGGCTAATTTACTAATTGCAGCTTTCTATCAAGCCAGAGCCCTCCTGCCCCTTTTATTTCAAACAGGAGTTACCTGTGTTGTAGCAGTGCTGGCCTCTGTATCAATCCTTTTCATGAGACAAGTTTAGATGCTTTACAATTGCAGCAGCTCCCCACTTCACAGCTCCAGAAAACAATGCTGAAAGAACAAAAAGAAAATACAATGCTTCTTTTTAAAAAATTGTTCTGGGACTGGGACTCTGGCCCTGGCATACTGCCTTGAGTTTCATTTTAATTGCAGGTTACAGCAAAGTTGCAGACTTAGAGAGGTTTAATTTCAATCATGTCTAAAAAAAATGGGCACTTATTTTCCAAAGCTGCAACCTCACAGTGGCTACGGCAGCCATGTCATATCTCCTTAACGTGATCTGAAAAAACCTCCATATTTTTGTTGTTAGAAATGTATTTCTAATTTACACTCTCTGCACACATTTCATTTAAGTACCTTACAGCTGAGTGCATTGCTTCAGCTAACTTATCAGCAATCTACTGTAGCAACACAACCTTTCCCAGTTTGTGTCTGACACTTTCTTTCTGCGCTCCCCAGATCACTAAAGTCTTGTCCCTGCAGGACAGTGTTATTCACTTTGAGTCTGAAACAAATTTGAGCCTCACAAACAACAAGCATAATGAAAAAGAGCAGTAAGAACAAAAGCAAGAGCAGCCACTGCTCCTTTGGGTCCTGGTCCACCATGTTCTCCAGCTATGTCCAGGTGATTAAAACAAAACCCACTTTGGGAAATGCTGCTGCTGCCTCCTCTCAGAGAAAAGCTGTTCTGTCTATCAAAATAACACTTCCTCAGGAACCCCACAGTCCATCTTCTGCCCAAAATGTGAAAAACAACACTTTTGCCTGTCACCAACCTTTTTCTTCCCTTGCTTAGTGGTTGTGTTCTAGATATGTGTTGTGTTATGTTCTGTCCCGCTCCCTCCAAACCCATTTCTCGTACCCCTCTTCCCCTACCTAGAGCAGGGATAAAAGCCTGTCCTGACTCACCAACCCTCTAGTGGCAAAAACAGATTTGCTTAAAGAATTTAAATGATATACATATGCTGCATAAAGCAAACTTAAAGTATTATTTGAAAACATATACTCTTCAAAAATTGCTTGCTTTCCCACCCTTTGAAGAACCAAACAATCTCCCATGCCCTAAGTGCAGTGTCTAAGGTATACTGTTTCTAATGCCTGTTGAATGGTTCCAGCTTAATAATTTTTAAAATCAGAGAAATTATTGAACTGAACAGCAAAAAATTAAACTAAAAATTAAGTTCATCCATCACTCTTTATGAGCCATGAAAAAAATCTACATGGAGAATAAATCTTTGTAGGAAAGACTATTTCTGTTATATATACTTCACACTTGAAATGCATTAATAGACAAAAACTTATAAACTCGCCCTGCTTACCTCCTTGCTTTATTTGTCAATCGTCTTAATTAATACAACCATGTTGCTTTATACAATGTGAAATAATATATTGGTTCCGTATCTCAAAATTATATTGTGCTATGAAAACAGGAAGAGTCTAAATGTAAAAAATAGATATCCTGGAAATATAACCTTATAGCATATTAAGAGGAATAAAGCAGTATGAAACATTCATTTAGCAATACAGTAAAAGCTGTGTTATCCAGCATCCACGGGGAATGGGGAGTGCTGGTTAATCACATATGCCAGTTATCCGAGAGGCGTCTTTGCCTGTTCAGTCCGCTGCCCCTCCCGTCGCATCTGGTGCACCAGGGCTTTCACTCCCTGGCATCAGTGCACCAGGGGACAGGGATGGGGGCCCGCGCAAGCTGCTTTATCCCAGGCTGTGGTCCAAAGTCAATGAAGTGGGCCTCGACGGCACCAGAAGTGCCGTGGTGGGACTTTCAGTTTCTCTTCTGCCACATCGATCGGCATGACAGTTAATAGAGCGTGCCGGTTAATAAAGTGCCGGCTAACTCAGCTTTTACTGTACTAACAAAAATATTTAGCAATTCCATAGCAGTTTTCAGTCTCAACATGAATAAAAAAATGCCAAGAAAGATTTTCCAAGAAAAGAAAAGAAAGAAAGGAGGGCCAGGCCTAATTTCTCCCCCACATTTCTTTGAAAATCCCCCTAAATGATTAATTACCACAACAGTCTTATGCATCTGGTACATAATGTCATTTTACAGATGGGCAAATGAGTCAGGGACATTGAAATGACTTAGCTGAGTCCACAGATGGAGTCCACATACAAGCCAGGCTTCCTGGCTCTATATCTTCTTGCTAAGACTCCAGGTCACTCACTTCTGTTTACCTAAACTCGCATTTCTGTTACTGATAGTTTGATGAGAAAATTTTAGCATGCAATTCAGTCCCTTTAATGATTTGGGTTGGGGCATATGTAAAGCTGACACTGGTGATAAATGCAGAATACACCCATGGATCCTTATCTACATTACAGGACATGGAAACAATAGTTGATTCCACACCTATTTAAAAGGAGCACATTTTTAACCATCCCCTTGATTTTTGGCTGAGCAGAAGAGCCATCCAAAGTTGTCTGGAAAAGGATTTATTTCTGTTTCCTAAGCAGTTATCAGGATTAAAAAAACCAAACTTCTTAATAAGAAGACCATAGTCAAAGCTCCTTTCAGAAGAGAAATTCACAACCCTCTTTGTTCACAACCCTTCATTAGTATGCATTTCAGCACAGCAGAACTGGCTTCAACCCACACTTTGCCTTGATGGCTAGAGAGGTCATTGTGGACCTAATTCTACAAGGAGCTGAATACCTTCCTTTCTTAATAAAAGGAAAGAAAGTTCAGAGGGCTCAGAATCCAAGAGGAGCTGCTCGGCACCTAGCAGGATTGGGAGAGGACAAGACTCAGAGAATCTCACCATCCGCAATTTCACTGAGCCTGAAGTTGTTTGTGTGGAAGTCTTAGTTGGATACCATCACTTCCATGGAAACACTGAAGTAAAGTTTTCTGAACTCAACCACTGAAGTTAATGAGAGTTTTGGTCTGCTTCCAAACAACAAACACTATCTGGACAAGCAACGTCAGTTCATTTCTTTTCTTTTATACACAGACTGGGACACTCTCCTTAAAAAGATATACATGCGTTAAAACTACAAGGGGAAAAAAAAAAAAAAAAAAAAAGATTGACATTTTTCCAAGAAGGTTCTGTGGTGATAAATGTGTGCTCTTTTTTATTACAGAGAAATGGTGAAGTATTCTACCTCACTAGGTTGCTTTGCAAAGCCAGTCAAGGGTGTTAAAGCTAACTTTAGCTGAAATGATGTAATTTTCTGAAGGTATTTGGCTCCAGTGCACACCTCTCATATAAAATGGAGGAAGCACAATTGCCATGCTACGCCTGCCTTGTCTGGAAACCCAAGTGAAAAATAAAAAAGGTTGTGTTATGTTTGGTTCACCCCTCTATATCCAATTTTCCCAAGCGACTATATTCCAGGGACAGTCATGGAGTAAGTGAGAGTCAGATGTTTTGCATTGGGACAATGAACAAGGTTGTGTCAGAATGGACACATGTAATCAGTTCTCTGTTAGACATTATAAGTAGCTTAGAGAAACCCAACTATTTTTATTCAGGAAAATCATTTTGTACTTCATTAATCTTAGATTCAATAAACATCTGTGCTTTAGTTCCCATACATAAATAATTAAATAAAAATAACCTATACCTTGCCTTTGTGAAAAATCCCAATTTCATTGCAAACTGCATATGTGAATTGCTTCATCTACAAGTAAAAGGAATTCACCTTTAAAGTGAAATGTGAAAACTGTTTACCAGGGCACAGGAAGTCACTAGTTTCAAATCAAGAGAAGAAAGAACCATTATATTTAGTCAAATGATTAACTGAAATCACAAGAGAAATGTAGATAGGGTCTACCCATAAAGTCCATTCGATCAGAACACTGAGATGAACATACTGCTTTTTTCAAAAGTACTAGAAAGCTTGTAATGGACACAAATAGCCAGGAGTTGTGCTATTCAGTTACATCAAGGGTACTCAACTCCCAACCTGTAAGCCAAATCCAGGCCCACAAAACCATGGCAGCTGGCCCATGGGGCTCTTCACAGGTAGAGAAATTTGATGGCAGGGGAGTGGTGACAATTAATACTGCCACACCTCCCCTGTTGCCAAATGGCCAAGCCATTGTTGCATGGCCTGATTGGGTCTGAATTGTGCGGTTCCCTTCCCCCTCATACTCTCAGATACTCCCTTCCATCATGCAGCAAAATTAGGGCCAGCCTGTGCCCCAACCCCCTATGGGGCTCTTCATGCTTTCATAACTTCGGTAGCAAGGAAATGGTGGCATCCTTAATTTCTGTGGCTTCCACAGCTGTAGCAAACAAGGCAGCCACCACTCCCCCACTGTCAAATTTCAAAACTGTGGGAGCTCCGTGGGCTAGGTGACCTGGGCTCATGTGGCAGATCAGGCCAATAGACTGGTCCAATGCCCTGTGGACTGGATAAGTTGGGCCCAAGTCATCTAAAAGAACAATATCTCATAGTTTCAGCTTAACCTATTAGTTCAAGTGCAGACTCAAAGTGTAACTACCAGGGTCTCCATATTAGACAGCTGCAGTGGGGCTGAGCCAGCTGCAGCAGCAGTGTCAGCTTCCATTCTGTGTCCCCTCTAAGTGGCCATGGGCCTGGTGCCCGAGTCAGCCACCCGTCATTCACACTACTGGCAAAAGTAACGTAAGAAATACATAAGAAATACCCACTTCCACATTCTAAAGTTTTAAACAAAGTTTCTCCTGCTAACCACTGACCCAGTCTGAAGTTGCTTAACGTCCTTTAGGACTCAATGCTTGTATATTTTCCTGGGTTTTGTATATTTCTTTTCTTCCACTTAATCATTAACTGACAAATAAAGAGTTATGCAGGGTCAGCTAACTGTATTTTGGTACAAGTATAGGCATATTTGGAGGAGGGGGAGGGAAGGTTTCTGACCCAACAGGATAAGGAGATAGATGGCTTTTTGGGAGATGAACTTTATCTCTTAGTGGTGTTTTAAAAACAGAAAGAAATCAAAATCTGAAACTCATGTAGTTTGTTTCTTTCCAATTCCCCATTATCAGCATTTGACAGAAATGAGTCACACACCTCAGGACGAGCTAGCAGCTCTGCCAGACAGCATGGCTCAGGAGTCACCTGTTATTGTTCTGAATCATCTGGTGAGAGTTCAAAGAAAGAAATTGACAGCATCTTAATTCTCCTTTCTTACTTGATAAAAAAAACCTGTCAAATATTAACAACACAAAGCCACTTAGTAGAGGGGGAAAGGCAAGCACGAAGTGTTGGCTCTACAGTTGCCTAGTGAAGCAGTACAGGCAGTTCTAGTCAGTGTTCTTTAGAGAGTATGTTGACCTCTGAACCAATGTACATGTTGGTAACATAATAGCATCATCACACAAATAGAACAGCAAGCCGTCATTAGTTTAAAACAGAATTTAGATTAGGAGAGGGGTTAGAGCCTCAAAATATCCTGTTACCTCTCCTGACATACAGCATTGCAATATTCATAGGTGATGCGTATAGGGGTGGGGCATATGCCTCCCCCAAAATTGGCACTCGCTGGCCAGGGAATGGGGAGCACCAGCTGGTGCCCCCCCCCCGGAGAAGTGCTGGCACTCCCAATTTGCTGGCAGCACTTCTGCTGGCGGCAGCAATTGGCCACTGCAGGACCCTTCCTCCCCCCTATCAGCAATCAGCAGCTGGTGCCCCACCAGAGCCAGGAGGCACCACTTGCCCATGGCAGTATTCTGATAGTCTGTGGGAAAAGACAATTGCACTTTCATCTTAAGTATAGATACTACTACCCGAGGCAAACGACTGGAACTGCTGAAATCAAATAGGCTGTGGCCATACAGACAGGAGCATGTATTTGCAGCAGCGCAAGTAGCAGCAGTGCATGCCCCTGCTGATGTGGTTTGCAGTGGGACATGTTATCCTGTTGCTCCATGTGCTGCAGGGAGACTGGCTGGGGCCCAGGGTGCCTTAGTGTGAGCTAACTGGCAGGCAGCCCCCATGCTGAGGCACCCTGTGCCCCAGCCAGCTGGGGATTGGCACATGGAGACAGTGGAGCAGGTGACACATGAAGACACTGTGAAGCACCCATGTTGAGGCACCTTGTAGCCCAGCCAGCTGTTCCTTGCCTCAAGACAGGGGAGCGGGAAGCCCTGGGATAGCTGCTCCTGTCTCCATGCGCCTCAGTGTGGGGGCTCCCAGAATAAACTTTGCCCCAGTCCTGCTAATTAGCAGTGCTAGCATGGTTTAACATGCCACGTGTACATTTGTGGTGCTGCAGCACCACTAACCGCACTTACCTGCACATCTGGACCTGGCCAAAAGGAACAAATAATACTCCTCGACACATTTAGGCTTTTCAGACTCATTCATGAGAAACATTAAATTAGAAAAACATTGTGCATCAATTTATGATCATTGGAGCTGTTATAAAATAAAGAATTTTCATCAAGTCAAGAATTTTTAAGGGTGATATCTTTTATTGGACCTACCATGTTGCTGGGATAAAGTTAGACAAGTTTTCAAGCAGTAAGAAAAGTTCAACTTTTCACTGAAAACTAAAAAGTTAACAGAAAAATTGGAACTTAATATTGTGTTTTGTTTTAAGACATTCCATATAATGATATTTTGGATTACTGAGCCAAATTGAATTTTTTTCGCACTTCAGTTCAACAGTCCTGCCTATGCTGCTAGATTCAGTGCTATGCCTTGTGTGTTCCTCTACTTTTCCAGCTAGTCTCCTTGGATGAACTTGATCATGCGCTATCATCTTCCTGTTGGTCTTCCTATAGTCTGCCATGGTGCAGTATAATCTTTCTATTGGCCATCACACTACATTCTGAGAATAAAATATCTGTATTATGTCAGTGCAGGTGCAATAAAGGAGAATGGTGCATGAGACAACTGAATAACCACTTCCTTGAGGCACTGTAAAATAAAATGTCACTGAATGAAATATAAAATTCTCCTTTTAACTCTCCCTGTAGTTTATGTTCATGTTTTCTCAACAATTAAGGCATGAAGGTTAGGCCTCTGTCTTATGACTCCAGTGATACATGGTTTGTTTTGCATGTATATATGCACGAAAAACAACAACAACATGGAGAGTGATAAGGAGCATTTTACACTTCATTCTCTCTAGTAATTTAGTCCTCTAACCTAAAATCTCTGGTGTACGAGCAGGTCTCAGATACCTGCATGGAGCCCCGTTTCTTTCAATCAGTGCAGATGACTTTTTAGGCCTGAAGCACTAAAGAATCATACAAATGACAATGGAGCAGTGACTGGAATCTTTTCCTTCTCAAGTGACTGATCTCAACGCAGGCTAGAGAGTCACTAGAGAGCACATAACCTTTTTATTCAACAGAACAACTTCAAGAGAAGACAGAGAAACCCATGCTAGAATTTCCTCTAGCTCAGGGGTGGGCAAAATATGGTCCACAAGCCGCATCCAGCATGCAAGGCCATTCCATCTGGCCCATGGAGCCCCTAAAAAACAATTTAGAAAATGAAAATTTATCTGTCCTTCGTTCCTGTCAAACATGGCCAGCGCCATCAGGTTCCAGAGCAGGGCGGCAGGGGTCTCAGGGCCAGCTCCCCCCCTCTCCCTGCTGGTGCAGCCCAGCCCAGCTCCACAGACCCCTGACAGCCTGCGCCCTGCTCTTGGGCCCAATGTCTCGGGGCCAGTACCAGTGGGGCCAAGACATTAGGACATTGGTCCCAAGATGGTGACCGGCAGCAGGGCACCTGTCAAGGGGCAGGGCACCTGTCAAGGGGCAGGGCTACTCATGTGGCCCTTGACAGCTGCCAATGTGGTAAGTGGCCCTCCACTCAAAATAATTGCCTGCCCCTGCTCTAGCTGTTCAGGCACTCCACAGACATAGGAGATTTGGTTCAAATCTGTGCTTCAAGTCAGGCAGAGCTGAGATCTGACCCTGGTTCTCACATCTTAAGTTGAACTTCAGTGCTAAAGTCTCTCCTGTGACTCTACACTGAAAACATTTAGCAGTATGTGATATCTGCCATCTCCAGAGAGATTCAAGGTCTCAGTGGCTGCGTCTACATGAGACACTTTACTGCCCCCGTAGGATACAGGAGCCAAGTAGCACTGGGACTAGGGAGCTCTCTGCTGCTCCACCCAGCCAGGGGCTGGCTGGGAGTTGTCCTAGCTAGCCCCCACTTGGCGGAGAAGCTCCTAGACAGCCCCCAGCTGGTGGAGAAATTCCCACTCAACCAGGGGCTGGCTAGGATCTGCCCCAGAGGCAGGACAGCTCTGGGCAAGACCCTGACTGTATGAGGAAGCTTTGCAAGGCATGGGGCTTTTCCCCTTGTTCATGGGAATGGGAGAGCTCTGCAGCAGCAGCAGCTGTCTCCTGGCCCCCTACATAGCAGGACCCCTCCCAATGTACATGGGGCTAGGAGACAGCTGCCACTGCAGCTGGCAGAGCGCTCCTGACCCCATGCACACCAGGACTTACCCCTGTGTTCCCTGCCAGCCCCCAGGCTAGCACCTCAGTAGAGCCCTGGCTGCTGCAGGGGGCCAGAGCAGAGTAGGGACAGCCCTGTACCAGGCTGCTTCTCTTGGGAGTAGATTTGCTTCCAACAGGGACCACATACACATGTGCTGCCCAGGAAGGCTTACTGTACAGTAAGCCATTATAGCATTAATAATACATGTAGATGGGATCAGTGGCACCCTAGACCTCTCCTAATTGAAAGAATAACCACGTGGCTTATGAGAAGAATGCCAGCTAGTTAATGCTGCTCAGATTTCAAATAGTCTTACAGTGAAATGGGACAGAACAAACCATAGGGTAAATTTACAAAAGAAGCATTTTACCTATTCTAAAAATAAGCTAATTTGAAAAAATTCCATGAAGAAAGAAAAAGGTTTAATTCCCCGAGTAATATGTTGCTTCAAATGATTCACTCAGGCTTCTTAGTAAAAAGAGGACTTATAAAACATATCTTTATGTTTCACTGAACTTGATTATTTTTAAAGGAATTCAGTGTTTAAAACCTGTAATATTTCCCCAATCCTAAATTGTAAAAAAGTATGTGGATTATATAGACAAAATACATTTTTAGCACAATATGCAGGGAAAGCAGCAGGCACCTGATAAATATCAAGATAAAGGTAGGTAACTGCATATGAGCAATGAACACTATAAAAAGATACCTAAAACAGGCAGCTTACGGGGAAAAAAGTACATTAAGTTTAAGAAAAGCACAGGGAATACTGTAAGCACTGAGGTACAGTTATCTAGCTATAAGGCAAAACTGTACTGCTGTTAAGGTACTGTGACTTAGAACAATGCATAAGCAGGCTTTAGAAGCATAGCTTGACTATTAGAAAGCAGTTTCTTAACAAAATGCAGGAAAGGTAAAAGGGGAGGCATAAATACAGGGGAGGGTTTTAATTCTCCTCTGGGCATTGGATGCAATGTCTTCACACATTTCACTGATTAGATTTGGCTTTACTGCAGATTAGCACTGCTCTGTAAAATGCTCTGGCTACTTATTGTAATACACAGCATATTTTTTCACATATTGCATTCTCCCAAATAAGACACAGAACTCGGCTTTAGAAGGCAGAGGGCACGTCTACATGAGATGATTCAAGCACACATTAGTACAGCAGGCAAAACCCATGTCACAAATAAAGCATGCACCAGCGATAATACACAGTAGCACCAATTACAGCACATTAAGTCAGTGCCTGTAATTACAGTGCATTAATGAACACATAGATGTGCCCAAAAAGTAGGAAAAAAAAAAAAAAAAAAGACTTGTCCTGAGTCATGGCTCACTGTGTGACAAAGTAAGTCCCCCTAGAAACACACAGAACCTAGGAAGCTTGTCATCCCAGGAGACAGTCTGGGTGAGGCAGCAGGAACTTCTTGGTGTGGCAGAACAGCAACAAGGCTGGGCCCCAGACCCTTGCAAAGGCACTAACAAAACTATTACTTCTTTACTATACATAGCCCTTTATACAAGTTCCTGTAAATATTAATGTGTTGCTTCCACACTACAAGTCTCATCACAATACTACGTACTCCATGCAGCGGCAAACTTGCCCTGAGCCAGCTCAATTGCTCCTTCATGTTCAAGATGCAGTGCTCAGCAAATAGCAACAGCTGTGAGCACAGGACTCTACCCACGATTCTTGCCAGTCAGAGACAAGTGACATGCATCTTGGCAGCCAGAAGCAAATAGACACTGTACTCTAATATTCCCCTTGATTTCTATTCCATTAAAGAAAAAATCAGTTTCCCCACTTAAGATACACACCCCAATTTTGGAAGGCAGATATAAGGAGGAACATGGGAAACGGCTGTGCATGTGGTTGCAAGTAAATGTTCCTCTGGAGGAAGGAGCTTTCTACACTTATTAGACACAAAGTTGAGATGCTTTCAAATGTCAACATCCTGCTCCTAGTCATTAGGAGCATTTATTCACGTGCTCGGGGAGGTGGGGTAAGGGGAGAGGACTTTAATTAGGGCAGCTCTGAGAGCTGCTCAAATTAAAGAACCCACAGTATCATGTGTATCAGTGTCCCCACATTGAAAAATGACCGTAGGGATGCTTTAACTAAAGCTTATTCAGGAATTAATCAAGTCTGCTCCAACACATTGTAATTACAGCATGTTACTGTCCATGAATAGGGGCCCTAGGATACATCATTTTTTGTCCATAGCAAGCATATAGCTCAAAAGTCTGAAACAGTTGTTTCTAGGGTGACCATTGATCCTGTTTTATACTAGACCATCCTGTTTTTAAATCCTTTGTCCCCTGTCCATTTCTAAATGAGGAATAGACTACACAAAGTCTGTTTTTTTCAGTTTATTAGTGGAAATACATGTCAGGTGTTTATCCTTGCGATTCTATTCACTGTGCCTAGAGGTGCACAGCCAGGAGGACCAGGGTTCCAAGCTAGCAAGGGAGGGAGAGAGGTGGCCTTTTTGTGATGGTCCTGCCCTTGCTACTGATAGGCCAAAGGGCCCAGTGGCCTCACCTCTTGCTGCTGATTGACCAAGGAGGCCCTGCCCCTCACTGCTGATTGACCAAGAGGGGCAGTGGACCACTGTCCCCGCCCCAACCCGGCCCCATCAAAGGGATGTCTTGTATTCTAGGGATGCATCAGAAACTAAACTAGTTGCTTCCAATCTAGAGGTCTCTTTGTCTGAGTTTGTTTGTAACTCTTAGTGTTTATTGTTACTTGGGTCTTATAGAGCATTGACTTGAACAACCTGATCTCCTAAGAAACAAAGCAAATACTAATAACACCATTTTAGAAAGACCCTTGAAATTGTGTACTACAAGTGAGATCTATGAGACCAATCTACAGTTTTATAATTAGTACTATGATTTGCTTGGTTTTTTTTTAAGCAACCTTGGCTCCTTTTGGATCAATATTTAGCATTTAAAAAAAAAAAATCAATCTTTAACCAATACCTTACTGTCATTTTTCTTGTCTTATAATTCTCACAGCTGTGAACACAATCATACTTTTTATTCAGATCAATATAGCCCAACAGCTACTCCATTTAGATGTGAAGGAGAAAATGCAAGTTTTATTAAAACTTACAAGGCCATGTGAAGAAACTACGCTTGAACCAGTCTAAATGATCATAAATTGATCAAAGCTCGCAAGTATACAGAAGGTTGGTGCACATAGATTGGTCTAAAAGTGGCGTAACTTGTCTAAGATAGACCTGGTTCAGGGTACATTCAAATCCGATCGATAAAAGTTAGACCAGTTCATCAAACTTCTGTACCAATTCCCTATCGATTGAAATTATATCGCTTTCCTTTAGCATCCCAGCCTCTTTTGGAGCGCCCCCACCAACCCTCCTTTGCAAGGAGACTCGCTAGCACTTGAGCCATTCTCCACTGCTCCAGCCAAGTGCCCAGTGGTCTCTGCCTATGAACCTTCTGAAAGCTGATCCAACACAGCTTCTCTCTCCAGCTCCCCACCTCCTTTCATTCATCTGGCAGGCAGCAGGGGGAGGGAGGCATTTGTGTCCCCTAAACAAGCCCTGGAACCTGGGCACTCAAGTCGCTAGGCCATGCCCCTGCATCCCATCATGAAGCACACTATGATGTACATATAGACCTGAAACTATCCCAAAGAGACCCCCCCCAAGTTTGGGCACAGGGCCATGGACCCCAAACCTGGCTGCTGCCCACCCAGCCAGGCACCCCCATGCCTCCATGCTCAGGCACAACACAAAGGACCCCAAACCTGGCACTGGAACACCCAACCAGGGACCCATGCTTGTGCACAGCCACACAGACCCTGACCTGGCTTCTGCACACCCAGCCAAGGACTCCATTGCCCCTGTGCTCAGGCACAACTCCACAGACCCTGACCTTGTTTTTCACAAACCCAGCCAGAGGCACCCATGCCCCAGTGCTTGGGTACAGTCCCATGAACCCGAACCCTGGCTCCTGCACACCACATCTCAGAGGCCAGATCCAAGCACCCTGCCAACCAGAACCCCCTCCCCCTCTAAGCAGGAGCTGGTGCAGGCAACTCATCTCTAATGAGTCAGGGTGGCAGGATCAGAACCACCCCAATTGGGCCTAGATGATGGGACTAGGCCTGCATGGAAGCAACCTGTGACCTCCATGACTCAGCCCCTGCTAGCAAGTACCTGGGCAATGTGCACCTGGGCTACTCCAAGATTTTTTTGCCCTGTAACCACAGGGTCCTGGGCAGGTGGAATACTAGGGCAGGTGGGGCACTAACCATCAAATCCAGGACAAGCTGACAGATGCCCCTGGAAACTTCAGGAAGAGGTAGGATATGACCTGCTGCCTCCAAGTTACAGGTAGAGAACACTGGAAATTTCCAGGCTAGAGTGTAGGGTATTTCTAGAATCACAGGGTGTCTGCTAGAAGCCTCTGGAAAGTTCAAGGTTGTGTGGGTGGCCTGACCAGTGAAGCCCCGGTCAGTCTGGAGCAGGGGTCACACCCAGCTGCCGTAAGAAAGCAAGCCATACACCAAAATGCTACGCTGGCTAGCACTGTGGAAGAAAGAGACTTGGGGGTCATGACTGACCACAAGATGCACTGAAGGCTCATGTTCAATGCTGCAGCTAGTAAAGTGACCAAAACGCTGGCTTGCATCCATAGATGCTTCTCAAGCAAATCCCATGGCATTCTCCCCTTGTACTTGGCCTTGGTGAGGCCACAGATGGAGTACTGCACCCAGTTTTGGGCCCCACAATTCAAAAAGAATGTGGAGAAGCTTGAGAGAGTCCAGAGAAGAGCCACGCGCATGATCAGAGGTCAGGAAACCAGACCTTATGATGAGAGGCTGAGACCTATGGGGTTCTTTAGCCTGGAAAAGCGCAGGTTCAGGGGTGATCTGATGGCCACCTATAAGTTTATCAGGGGTGACCACCAGGATCTGGGGGAACGTTTGTTCACCAGAGCACCCCAAGGGATGACAAGGTCGAGTGGTCATAAACTACTACAAGACTGTTTCAGACTGCACATAAGGAAGAATGTCTTTACTGTCCAAGCCCCAAGGTCTGGAACAGCCTGCCAACGGAGGTGGCTCAAGCACCTACATTGAACACCTTCAAGAGAAAAATTGGATGCTTATCTTGCTGGGATCCTATGACCACAGCTGACTTCCTGCCCTTCGGGTGGGGGGGCTGGACTCGATCTTCTGAGGTCCCTTCCAGTCCTAATGTCTATGAAATCTATGAAAATCCTCACCTGTATACATCCACTGCTCCTTCCATTCATCCAACCACCTTTCCACACCCCCTCACAGCCAGTCCCTCACACACACATGGATGCTGAGACCCCATATGTACCACCATGAACCATGAATGAACCTGTCCCATCCTCTTGCATTACCCGACCCTGATCACACAGCTGGGACTATAAGAATATCAGAAATCTCATTGCCATCTGGGGCAAGGAGGAGACCCCAGAGCCAGCCCCACAAAGGGCACTAGAACAGGGATGTCTTCAAGTGCATTGTCCAGCAGATGCAGGCACAGGGGCTGGAAGCAGTTCTGCACCAAAACTAAATGGATGAAGATGCAGTACAGGCATGCACATGATGGCAACAAAAAGTCTGGGGCCTGGAGATGGACTATGCCCTTCTATAAGGAGCAGTCCTGCTTTCTCCACAAAGACATTGAGACCTATGGAACTACCTGAGGGTGAAAGGAGTCATCAGCAGGGATCCCACTGGACATGGAGATGCAGGGAGGCCCCAGGACAACAGGGTGCCCAGGTCACTGGGGGCCACAGGTAAGAGATTGGCTGATGGCAATGGCATCCAAGGAGTTTACCCCATTGGTGCTGGTCCCCACATCATCGCAAGATGTGGGAGCTGGGTTGCACTTGCAACTGGACCTGAGCTCTCATAACATCTTCTCAGGCACAGTTGAGAGCAGAGAACACAACACACAGGAGCTGGGGGAACGTTCTGATGTCACAAAAATTGAGACACAGGACCTGGAGTCTGAGTCTATGACCTCCACCCTGCAGGAAACCCCCACAATCCTGGTCCTCAACCCTGCCAACCACAACCAACCATGCAGTCCCTGCAACACTGCTTGCCACACAGTTGCCATGGGTGTTCCATTCCCACGCCTCCAGCACCTCTAGCTCCCTCACTAGCAGTGCAGCAGCTGCTGCTGCAGCACAACCTGCAGAACTCATGGCCAGCCTTCCCCCTACTTCTGCTGACAAGTCAGGCACAAATTGAGGATGCATCCCAGGATGGTATGGATTGCCTCCATTTCATGTGGCCATGACACAGACACAGGCAACAGAAGGAAATGCAAAGCCCCTGGGAGGAAAGAAAGGGAAGGAAGAGGTAGCAGGGGGAGTGCAGCTGCTACAGGCCATCCCCATGGTCACAGCCCTCTCTCAGACTACTGTGGCCAAGAAGCCCAGAAGAGGGGGGAAGGGCAGGGAGGCAATATAGAAAATGGAGGGGCATGAGGGAGGTGAATTGCTCCACTCTGACTGCTCAAAGTATAGGTCCCAGGCCACTAAATGCTCAAGAGGTTTCTGTCTTTCAGAACTGCGCAGACCAGTCACCCCCTCCCACCCCAAAACATAGTTGAGGCACAAGGTCCCCTGCCTCTGGCCTTAGGTGGCTAACAGCCCATCTCCCATTCCATGGGAACATGAATCTGCCTCATTCATACTGCCCTGCACTCTCTCAGGGCCATGCGCAGCTACTAGAAGAAAAGTGGAGTGTCCTCCCAGGTGGCCAGATATGTGGGGAGCCGAAGGAAAAGCAAGGGCAAT
>NW_017728947.1:20088216-20108223 GCF_001723895.1 Crocodylus porosus
CCCAGCTGACTTCCTGCCCTTTGGGCAGGGGGCTGGACTCGATCTCCCGAGGTCCGTTCCAGCCCTAATGTCTATGAAATCTATGAAATTGGTGCTGAAACAGTTCCCCCCTCCCCCTTGCACTCATGGAAAGACACTAGAAGTTAATTGAGCTCTGCAGACAAAGTGTTAAAAACGCATCCAAAATATAAAAGTGCAAGTACCAATGCTCACCCCCACCTCAGTTGGCGGCACCATAGGCTTAGGTGGGAAAGAGAACACTGAGGTCAGGGACAGAATAGAACACACAGCTATCTATGAGAACTACTGGAGTTACAGTACAGTAGGAACAAAAAAAAAAAAAAAAATTCCCTCTTGACAAACAACCCAATCCTCCCACTGCAAGGAAGGGAAGGGGCTGGGGATTGGAGGCAGGGGTTAGGGGCATGCTTGCCCATACCTGGCAGCAAATCAGGCAGCCTGGGAACCCATAGATCATGCTGGGAGACATGCATGAGTGCCCCCAAGATACAGGCCTTGGCCAGCCCAGACAGATTTTTCCTTCCACTCCCTCCTGGCAAAGAACGGATGCATATGCTGTTCACCAGGGATCTGGACTTTATGTTCACAATGCAAAAATGTGGTAGATTTCATGGACATTAGAGCTGGCAGGGACCTCGGAAGATAATCGAGTCCAGCCCCCTGCCTGAAGGGCAGGAAGTCAGCTGGGGTCATAGGATCCCAGCAAGATAAGCATCCAATTTCTCTTGAAGGTGTTCAATGTAAGTGCTTGAGCCACCACCAAAGGCAGGCTGTTCCAGACCTTGGGGGCTTGGACAGTAAAGAAATTCTTCTTTATGTCCAGCCTGAAACAGTCTTGCAGGAGTTTGTGACCGTTCAACCTCATCATCCCATGGGGCGCTCTGGTGAACAAACATTCCCCCAGATATTGATGGTCACCCCGATAAACTTATAGGTGGCCATCAGATCATACCTGAGCCTGCGCTTTTCCAGGCTAAAGAGCCCCATGGCTCTCAGCCTGTCATCATAAGGTCTGTTCTCCTGACCTCTGATCATGTGTGTGGCTCTTCTCTGGACTCTCTCAAGATTCTCCACATCCTTTTTGAATTGTGGAGCCCAAAACTGGATGCTGTACCCCATCTACGGCCCCACCAAGTACAAGGGGAGAATGACGTCCTGGGATTTGCTTGAGAAGCATCTATGCAAAAGTCAGACCATAAACCTTGGTGCTGATCCCCTCAAACACACACACATTCATGCACACACACTCACAGTAGCTAGTTCTGAACACTAAGCACTCGTGTCAAGATATACCTATCCCCAAGCACTGGAATCCACTGTCAATGGCCAGTCAAGGCTTGTTTCAGTGTGATGTTGCTGCAAAAGGGAGTCGCCAGGTGGTCCTTCTGGCTGGACAGGCAGAGAGCTGGCCAGGTCACAGAGAGCACCATGGGGGGGGGTCATTCTTCGCTAGCAGACTTTGGTGACTCCCCCATTTCCAGGCTTACCCAATCCAGGGGTCATTGATCTCAAGGGATGTCCCTCTTGGTAGCTGCTGGATGGCAGTTGTCAGCTCCAGGGGTCACATCCGCACATATGTGCATTCTCAGGAGTCCGTTGATGAATTTTGATCGATTCACTGCCATGATAAACAGAGCTCTGGAAGTGGTTGATTAGGGGGTATTTCAGCCCCAAGGGTCTGTTTTCAGCATTAATTAGTTCAAACAAGGGCTTCCATACCTTTAACAATGAAGTTTCCAGGAATTCCTGGCTCTTTATTGATTCTTTCTTCTCCTCAGGCTCTGATTTTGTAGGTGTTAATTGCTGCTCATTAACATACTTATCCAGACTAGCTACTGTGTTACACAATCAACCATGATTCATTCAGGGACCTGCTCCATACAGAGATTCCTGCTCTTGCTACATGGTACAACTGACTTTTAAAGTATATTTGTAAAAGCATCTACCTCTATTTTCACTACAAATACACCTTATATAAAATAATAATGATATAATAAAATAGAGAGAGGAAGGAAGAAAAGAGAAAGCATCCCCAAAAGGGGGCAAATACTAAGAGGGGCTTTTGCCATATGGAGGAGCTTCACATTGGGAGGGAGGGTCAGACAAAAGGGTTTCTTGCTACAACAAATACAGTAGATCAAGCTGCAGGACTCAAGACTCCAGGTGTGCTATACCTCAACTCAGGCCCTAGCAACATTTTCAAACTGCATTTTCCAGTTCTATGTGCAGATGTTGTCTGCCATGAAGGTAGGCAGACATGTGCCATAGGTACCATTGCATACAAGTTTTAATTTCCCATTCTACATACAAAAAACTAGAACTCTTGGTTCCAAAATGATACCTTTTATTAGACCAACTGGAAAAATAACAAGAAAATTGTCTTTTATAAAATTTCTCATTATAACATTTTTAGGGCTTATCAGTAGACACTGTGTCTGAATCCAGCATCTAGGATGGCTGGAAAACAACTTCCAGTGTCTAAAAATATCTGAGGCTTCAAAACTTGTTTTTGTTGTTCTGTGGAATGAAAATGAAATCTTTTGAAATTTTTATAAAATGCATTGCAAGACAGGACCAGAGCTGGAAAGCCAATACTTACTCTACTTACCTGCTATGGAACTTGGATTTGAGCCCATGTCTCTTCCATTGCAGAGTATCTTTAGTAGTAAGCTAGAGGATCATTCTCTTGAGTGCCCCATTTAAGCTGTTCTACTTTGTATAAATAATTAAATATTCAGGGTGCAAGGAAACAGACTGATACTGTAGTGTACTGTCTGGTAGCTAAGCCCCTTGTTTAGGATATAGGAGACCCAACACATATCCAAACCACTGGCTTATCCTGGGTTTGCTTTCTATACTTTTGAACAGAAAGTCCATCTAGACCAGTCATCTAGTCGCCTCACAGAGGCGCAGGTTGAACTGGATCATGGGCTGGATCATGCCTACGGACTTATCCTGTGTGCTGAATCAGGTCACGGGCTGCCAAATGATGCACAGGGCTGATTCAGGCTATGTCATCTGGCCCACAGGGCTCCGCAGAGGCCTAGCAATTTGACAGTAGTGGAATAGCAGCACTGTTAATTGCTGTGGCCCTGCCACTGCTGCACCAATGCTACCGACACTCCCTGCCACCAAGTCTCCAGACCCATGGAGAGCCCTGTGGGCTAGATGACATAGCCTGAATCAGCCCTGTGCATCATTTGGCAGTCCATGACCTGATTTGGCACACAAGGTAAGTATGTAGGCATGATGCAGCCCACAGGTTGTCCCCACACCACTCATCCGGCTCATGGAGCATCACTGATCCAGATATAGGAAACATGCTTTTGAAAAGTTCCATCATAGGAATATAAGAATTGCCATACTGGGTCAGACCAGTGTCCATCTACTCCAGTATCCTGTCTCTGACAGGGGCAGCGGTGAATGCTATACAGGGAGAGCACCAAACCAGATATCTCCTAAGTGACCTATCCCCTATTCGATACCCTCCATGGCATGCACCATGTGTATTGGTTTAGAGATGCCAGAGGAAGCATTTCTAACCATTCTGTTCAATAGGTAATTAATAAATCTAACATCCATTAATTTATCCAGGCCCATTTTGAGCCTGGTTATGCTATCTGTCTCTACCATCTCCTGTGGCAATGAATTCTACAAGTTAACTACACATAGCTGTAACAAGTGAGCTTCCTGTGGCTGGTCAGTTGGTTGGCCTACCCAATTGCTTCTGGGTTAACCACCCACCCTTCTCACCTGCAACACCTTGATGTTAATAATTATAAGATGTTACCCAGGTGGGAGGCTGCCCATTTACTTGCCTGATGCTAAGGGTGTTACCCACAACTCCTACCTTTCCCTATTGTGTCCCATGCCTCACAGGTGTTTCTCCCATCCAGTGGCTCACACTGGGACCTGAGCTCCCGAGTCTCACCAGGACTCTCACTCCCCACTGGAGCTCATGGTCCCAGTGCCCTCCCCTGGGTTCTTTCTTTACACATACACACTGGACTCCAAGCCCCATACACTAGGCCTCCAAGCCTCCCTTGGCCCTTCCCTTATCCCTGGACCCAGGAGCTTTCTTAATAGCTCCCCAAGGCTCAGGGCCCTATCCCCCCCCCCGGGGCTTTACTCTAGCACCTATATGCAGCTTCAGACCTCCACTGCACAGTCTGGGCACTGCCACAGGTCCCTCCACTGACCTGGGCCCTGCCTTAGTACTCATGGTAAGTCTGGGCTCCCCCTGCTTGATCTCACCCACCAGGGATGTGGGGTTGGGGTTAGGAGGCACCCCATACTCACCTTTCACAAAGGAGGTAACTGGCCTGGCATTTCTGGGGAGGTACACCACAGCAGACAGCTCCACCAGGCCACCCTTCCCTGGCAGGGTGCAGTTTCCAGTCTTACTCAGAACCATGGGGCCACCTCCTTCCCCATAGGAGGTAAGACCTGGGGCTAGGTTGTTCCTTGAGCAGCAGCTCAGACGAATGTTGTTCCTCTGACTGCTGGTGACAAGACTACCAGTTTAATGGTCAGGGCCTAGCCCTTATAGGGAACAGCTGAGCCCTGTTCCCCAATCAGATATGGGTGCCTGATTGGGATTGCTAGCAGCTGCAGATTGCCTTGCTGCTGCTGCCTAGGCCCCTGCAAGTAACAGAGCACCCTGCGCTCTGTTACAATAGCATTAAAAGTACACTTTTGTTAGCTTACAACCAACACATTTCTATGAAAAGTTTGTTTCAACTAATTTAACTCTGACAAAAAGTATTTTGTTGAAAAAATTCCAACCAGTGCCAATTCAAATGATGCTCTGTATCTATTGTTAAACTTCCTCTCATTAGAAAATGCAAGTTTTTTTTTATCTCTTCCTGTACATATTTTACATTTTATTCTTCCTATATTTGTTTTGATCATTATAGGAGAAATATATTCTTATTTGCGATTATTAGAAACAAAAAATGAACTGAAAAATACTATTAGAAGAATATAATGAAGAAAACTCAAAACTGAGGCTGGAGATCATCTAAAACTTATTGGTGTTGTGTTTTTATTTCTTGTAAAAAGAAGGAGACTCAGGGCTGCTTGTGCTTTCAGCTGAGAGCAGCACCACTGCTGAGATATTTTGTATTCAACTGCAGAAATGCATAAATCTGCTTTAGAAGAGTAGTGATGAGGGCATTAATACTGAATGTCTTCCCAAAGGCTACAGAAAAAAAAATTTTAAGCGCAAGAGATTTGGCTATGAATCAGTCTTTGTTCCAACTCAAGTTTCCATGCTGCTGATGTACATTATACTTTATTAAAGCAAAAGGGAAAAAAAAGGGGGGAAAGAGAGAGTGTAGGAAGCAGGTGTACTAGCAATTTATTATGTTTCCCCTAAGCAACATATACCATGTATGAGTGGAAGAACAACATCATGCATTAATCAAAGGTTTTACCTAACTTAATCCTTAAAAAAAAAAAAAAAAAAAAAAAAAAAAAAAAACTTACCCAAATCATAACTTCTATCATGTGCCATGTTTACTGAAGGTGTTAGTGATTCCATAATATCTATATCCATCATAATTCTGTGCCCATCTGTTGCTTTAATAAATTTGCCTGTTTCATTCTCTGAATGAGAGAGACATTCTGAGACATTCTCTAATCTGGCCAAGAGATGCTTAGCAGAGAGTACTAGAAAGGACTTGGGCATGGAAAGGCAAGTCATTTTTGACTGGGGACAGAGGAAATCCTTGTCACAATTCTGAACAGTTTACCAGCAATAGTATCCCTCCTCCCCACAACCCCACACATATTGCTAATTTTGTCCATGCACATCTGTAGAACCAATCCAGGAGTCAGAAAGCATTTAAAGTATTACTTAAAGCACTATTGCTCAAATAAAGGGAAACTGCCAGTGTATAATCCTGCTGGATTTATAACTGATTTGCAACAGTGAGCAGATTCAAAGTATTTGAAGTGGCCCCTGGAATCTGGAACACTCTATAAGAAGGTAAAGTTTTGCTCTGAAAAAGTAGCATAAAGAGGCCCCTGCAAACCCAAAAGTCTGCTCTGTGTGAAGGCACAATTATAACTAGGGGCTCTGTGGTAGTTCCACTTATGGCCTAGTGTCTTACTCTAGGCCCTCCTTACTGAGATTGCTCAGTCTTGGACTCCCTGCAGTTTGTTCCAACTCTCTCCTGCCACATCTTGATTATTTTATAATGTTATTAGTTGGGAGGTATTACTTGTTTCCTACCACAATAGGACCCCGGCAACCTATGTGGGGATTTTCTTGGGTTATGATCATCTGTATCCCTTCCAAGTGCCACCCAAAGTTTACGTCATCAATTGAAATCATGATCTTATTTGGGTTAAACAGTTTTCTTTATTAGTCGTTTCTCCATTTTTCAGCATTTATTTTTACATCTACAATCAACCCACAGTTCGACGGACTGCTGTTACTTCACACTGCATCAGGTAAGTCTTACTTTCAACTTCAAAAGGATTCAGCTAGATCCAATCTCATTGGGTGTACAGTTTGGGATAATCATATTTTAACAGTCCAAATGAAAGCAGGGAATTCCTATTTTGTCCCTCTCTAGCTTTTTCTTACAGGTTGCCCCATCTCCTGGCACATTCCTGCTTCCACAGACCTCTCAAGGCACTCCTGCCTTTTTAAGGGTTTCAGTGAGTAGCCGTCACTCGGGCTCTCTCGCCCCTCAACCTCTCTGGACACCAACTGGCTCAACCCAAAGTCCAAATGAAATAAAAAAAACAAAACCAGCTTTCACTGTAACCTGAATGACAACTGCTTTCCTCAGCGCATGGATGTCTTGGCTGGAGTTCCTTCACCGCTCAGGGTATTGCGTATAGAAGAATTTACTTCACTGGTGACTCCTGGCTTAACAGGATCCGGTCAAGCTGTCTTTCCTGCTCAAAACCAGTCCCAGGGGTTTTTACCTTCCCCCCCCCCCCGCCCTTCTTAGGCTTTTTTTCCTAGATATCTTCTCCACGCCATGCTCTTTTGGCATCACACACCTGCCTTCCCAGGGCTGTTCTATGTTAATGGAGCAGCTGCTGTGGAAGTGTCGCTCTCCCTCCATCTTCTCTTCTCTCCAGTGTGTATTTGATTTTTTGCCTGTTTCTCTTCACAGGCTCCTATACACATGCATGGAGTATGCTTCAACATACTGAAAAATCCAGCACATCAAAGCAGACTCATTTAATTGAGCCTGCTGGAGCATGGAAATTGACGAACTCCAGCAGCCTTCCACATCACATGCATCAGCATCCCCATGCATCTCCATGCTGAAAAATGGCAGGGGGGCACTGTGACATAAAACACATTAAATAAGGTTTAGTTTAAAGCATCCTGCCACCATTTTTACAGTGCAGGGGATGCTGATACACATGATGCGCAAGCACTTTTAATTAGCACAGCTTGCTAATTAAACCACCCAGTGCTGCATCCCAGAACACATGTAAAAATGCCCCAATTTATTCCACTTGGGCCTACAGAGCCAAGGAACCTAAGAGAGCAAGTGAACTCAGAATTCTATTCAATAATATTCTCCTTCAGTTCCAATGAGTCACTCCTGTGCAGACCCAGCACAAGTAATTACAACCTTATGATTCTTCTCCAACCATCACTGCACACTCTTAAAAGCCAAAGGGCGTACTTTCATTTTACATGGGTCCCTCCTATTTGCAATATTAACACTGTCTTCCATTTCAAAGAAAGTAAATGTAAAACCCATCTGTTTCTTTTCCTTTAGCAAAAACTCACTTTCCTCCACCACATCAGTCTCCATTATAAAAAAGGGCAATTATACAAAAGTCTAGACCAGCAGTAAATTACGTGCACTACTCAAAAGCTTTGTCAAATAAGCCTTTCCAACCTCACTATCATTCATCGTGTCAGCACTTATCTTAAGCTTAAGTTAAGTTGTTAACATCTGTGACAAGAAAAGGAACTATTACTTCCATGAAGCACCATACCACTAATTGGCAGCCACTTTAAATTTTGGAAACAAAAGCAAAAACAATTTTGTTCCTTAGCTGGCCTTGGTGGGTATTGTTTTTCTTTGCCTGCATTTAAACATGCAGCTAGATGCTTGTTTATGCCTGAGTTGTGATCATGCAGGGGGTACAAGGAATCCTGCATGGGTGAGGAGAAGCTCCATCTCATGCCACTGACAAAATGCCTCATGACTTCATGAAGGACTGGGCAGAGTGGAGCTCTGCTCCACATTCCTGCACCCTGGCCTACCAGGAGGGGGGCTGTTTGTCATAGGAACTAGTTCCACTGTCCCTGCCAACCTTTTATCAGGAAAGTGTTACCTTTGCACCCCCTGAATAACAAAGTGGACAAAGAAAAACACACAACACTAAAGAATCTTGTCCATACTTTTAGAAAAAATAAAAAGAGAAATCACAGGAAACTGATCTTTCCAAATATTTCTCTTAGTGGGGGGGTGGAAAAGGAAGCCAAAGTATGAGGCACAAAAACATTAGCTACATATATCTAGTTGTCCAATTTATTTCTTGTATTTACTGTATTAAAACTGAGCCAGAATAAAAGTAACATTATTTAGGACCACAAGACTAGAAAGGACTTTTTTGGTAACTGAACCCAGTTCCCTGAACTGCAGGCATGATAACATATAGCCCCTTTCATAAAATTATGATGTTCCAGTTTAAACATAGCTAGTTTTTTTGCTCCCACTATGCAGTTTGGGAGACTATTCCACAACCTCTCTGCCCTAATGGTTAAGGTCATTCTTCTCATTTTCAGCCTAAACATATTCACTGGAAGCGTATACCCATTTGTTCCAACACCCACATTATCTTTTAAATTGAATAGCTTTTCTCCCTCTCTGGTGTTTTCCCAGTGGTGTTTAATTAATACCAATATTAAACAAGATTGATCCTAAGGCTGATTCTTGAGGAACTTCATTAGTAATCTCCCCCTAGCCTGACATATACCCTTCCAGTATTACCATGGCCCTCTTCCCTTTAGATTTAGCCATTTTACAGTTCCTCCACCAATCTTTATCCTCTCCAGCTTTAATATAATTTCCCAGGGGGACATATATTAGATATTTCACTGAACTCCAAGTCAGTCAGAGCTACATGTTCTTTGCCTAGAAAATTAGTTATATTCTTAAAGAAAGATGTGAAGTTATTCTGGCACAGCCTACCTGTAAAGCCAGGTTGCATGTTATCCTATTTTCCATTTACTTCTTTCATTATTTTCTTTTCTAAAATTTGTTCTCAAACATTCCATACTATCAGGATCACAATAGCATTGGATCATTTTTGCCATTTATTAAAGTGTAAATGTTACATTTGCTAATGCTGATTCATATCATACAATTCCCAACTTGATAGTTTTTTTCTTCAGCATTTGGGAAGAACTAGCCTACAAAATCCCAGGTCCAGTAGCAAGTATTCTTAGCAAATCAATCTGGTGCCCCTGCCTTGAGTGCATTCAGCCCTGGGAGCTTTGTTTCTACTTCAGCTATGATAATTTCTATTACCATATCCTCATTTCTTAAACAATTTATCTTTCCTCCATGTTTCATATCATTGTCCTCATTAAAAATGGAGGCAAAAATAGTTCTCTGCTTTCTTGGCCATATCTAGCTTAAACTCCATCCCATCCTTGGTATACTTTTTTCCTTATGTATCAGAAGATTCTTCAGCTATTAGTTTTACTATCCATTACAAGGTCTAAACTTAAGCTTACTTTTCAGCAATACCACTTTATTCCTACACTTCTTTACCATTAAAACATAGCTGTCTTTGCTGATCAGTCCTCCAGCAACTTTAGCATAAAGATCTTAGATAATATCTCAGAATGAGAGCAAATAAGGATAGCTGTAAGCAAGGAAGGAACGTACAGAAGAACTGAACATCTTTTCCTGCAGCTGGAGGTGAGAAGTCTCTTTAACCATTATACTGCTAACCTTAAAACCATATCATACATTTAGCAAAAACCAAATGGAAAATTCTATTCCCAACTGAGGGAACCAAATGTGTATATGTCATTTCTTGGTTGCGCCTGACAGTTCTCTAAAAGCTTCTCAAAAATCTGTTAACTGGATTTTTCTTCATCAGAAGTAACATTTTGTTTTTTGAGGTATTTGCATCAAGACATGGATAAAGAGAAATAGTCAAGCAGGATCCCAAGAGTGAGAATACACTGCTGGAGTTCAGTGGAGTGTTCAAAAAGATGCCTACAGAAATGTATGATCTAAAGTTTCTGGTAACAGTATTAACGAAACACAGAGAAGTAAAAGCAAGTGCAGATCAGAAATGCCTCCCATTTAACATAGGATTGTTGTGGCCAAGGCATTCATCTGAGATTTGGCTGATCCGAGTTCGGTTTCTCTACATGGAACAAACTCACTATGACCCTGGAAAAGTCACTGTCTCTATGCTTCTCAAGCCATCCGTAGACAAAATGAGGGCCATGCGTGCATGACACTTTAAAGCCAGTTAAATGCTTTTGCACCGCTTTAATGGTGTTGCTTTGCAATGTGCTGCCGATGCGTGCAAACAGTTCCAGCCGATGTAGTAAATTTGGCAGCATAATGCACCTTAAATGACTTGGGGGAGCAGCAAACTAAAACTTTGAGGAGGAGTTTTAGTTTGCTGCCCTACAGCTGTGAAGCAAAGTACCAGGCTCCATGCAGTTCAGGGGCTTTGCAGGAAGCCCGTGCAGGCAGCCTGGCAGGAGCCCAGAGCCAGCCTGCCTTTTCTTTGGAGCCTGCCTGCCTGAGCTGCACAAGGACCCGGTGCTTCCCTCTGCAGCCGTGGTGCCCCCCCGGGACCACCTGAGCCGGATGCCTGTGGGCACATGCTGCCTAGGGGGAGGTTGCTGCTGCCATGGAGGGAAGCACCAGCCCCCCCTGCAACCCAGGGACTGTTCTGCCCACTGGCAGCTTGCCCACCCCTGCCTGCTGCCAGAGAGGCTGGTAAGCACACAGGTGTGCACGACACAGGGGTTTACTTCACCCTAAATTGAAGAAACCCACTACTTCAGTCTATACCTGCCCTCAGTGCTCCATCTGTGAAGTAGACAGCCTAGAATACTTTCTTCATTTTCTTGGGTATTTGACTTATGAACTTGTTTAGGAAGGAACTATCTACATTTTGCAGCCTGCTTTTTTACTTCCATTTGAATAACATATCAGAGTCTGATCCAAACCCTCTTGAAGTCAGTAGAACCTTTTCCTGACCTCAGTGGCTTTGAATCAGGTCCTTTGTCCTCAGAAAACCCACACAACTAGAGGGAAAAAAAGAAACCAGATGTCCTCAGAACAAAAAGGAAAAAAAAAAAAAATTAGTCTCTTTCCCATAAAATCCAAAACATGTCCAAGATATAGTGAGAAAAGTCTCTGTAAACAACCCTGATGCCTCAAGAACATTTTTGCATTATTGGAAATCCATGTTATTACAAATTAGTCTAATTGAGAAACAGTAAAGTTGTGGTCTGATGTTTTTTAAAATAAACAATTTGATTATCTATTTTACTGAAACCTTCACTGGAAATGTCTATAATGGAGTCTTTAGAAGTCATTAAAACTACACAAAGAATAGACATTTTTCCATGTGAAACAGCTTTTAGTTGTTACTATATTGTACAGAGCTGAGCACACCAGCAGTTTGTGTACCTCATGTTGTTTGGCTATTTTAGATTTTAAGTCAGCCATTCTTGGCAGAAGAAACCTTGAACAAAAAGCTAGAACTTTTTCCAACAAAAAAGAACTAAGCACTTCGGGGCTTTTGTAATCATCCACCTAGAGAAGAGACTACATGTGCTCTTCTGTAGAACACAGCTGGACAGCCTATTACCTAAGCTCTGAAACAGGAACACAAAACCTTGTCCAGCACGTAAGAGGAATGTATAGGAAGGTGAGAGTCATAGAATACAAGGAGAATGAAACATCTGTCCTTTTTACCTAGGACCCAGTGTTTGATGCTATTTATTTTTAAATGTAATTACATTTCTTTGTTAAAAAAAAAAAAAAAAGCTAAACCCACTAAGAGCGCAATTTAAAATATTCTTGCCAGATTCTGCTCTGAAGACCTCACAAGCTGCCAAAGCCCTGAAAAATTTTGCTTTCATTGCTTTTTGCATAGAAGCTGGCAGTATTTTTTTTGGCTGAATCAAGCTCAAAGAAAAAAAAAAGCCAATTAGTTTTGTCTGAGAACTGTTAAGTAAATTAGCATTGATAACAGATGGAAATATTTAGAGCATTAGAAATAATTTTCTTATAATTCTGGTTATACTGAAAGAGTACATGCAAATGTGCATACACACACACACACACACACACACAAATGATAAAACCTTTGTTAATGGAATAAAATAAACAATAAAATTACAAACTCAAAAATTCAGAATCTAAAACATGTTAAAAATAAGCTTGCTGAAGCAAGCTTAATTATAGTATACTATTCATTACATGTTTACCTATTAAGTTTTCTGCCATATCTCTGCCTCATTCTCTATATACACATTGAGGGGCTGAGGTCTGAGGTCAGGGGGCAGCAGGTTGGGAGTGAAGGGCACTGGGTCGAGACTGGCCACTGATGTCTACAAATGGGTCCTGGAACAAAAAAAGGTTGACAAAGATCATCTTAAAGACCCCCAGGGTACGAGTCTGGAACCAACTTCCAAGCAAAGTGGCATCACACCAGAGCACCACAGGTGCTCGTAAAGCCATGCCAGGGGTCCCACAATGACCTCAGCTAATTCCCTCAGCACTCTGGGGTGGAGGTCATCAGGACCAGCTGATTTAAATACATCCAGTCTCTCCAGAAGTTCCCCAACTAGATCCTCACTGACCCTTGGCCTAGGTGCGCCTCCCCTGGGGCCTGATCTGGTCCCTGCTCAGGAAAATGGAGGCAAAGTCGTCATTAAGTAGGTTAGCTTTGTTGTCTGGTGTTACAACCAGACTTCCTAGCGTGTCTTGCAGGGGCCCCACGTTACCCGGTACGTTCTTTTTGCCCCCTATGTATTTAAAAAAGGACTTATTGTTGTCCTTGATCTGGGTAGCTAGTCCCAGTTCCATCTGCGCCTTGGCCTTCCTGACCAACCCCCTGAAGCCCCAAACAACCACATCGCCAAACTGGTGATGGCCCCTCCCTTCCATTGTGTGTATGCCTCCTTTTTAGCTAGGAGACATTCCTGGATGCTTTTGGTGAGCCACGGGGGCTTTTGCGCCCTCCTGCTCCCTTTAGTCCGTATTGGGATTACCTCCCTTTGGGCTTAGAGGATTGTCTCCTTAAGGAGTGACCACTCTTCTTGGACACCTGACTCCCCTCCCCTCTGGGACTTCAATGAAGTAAGAAGAATAATCGGGGAGACACTGAAGTCCGCCCTCCTGAAGTTTAGGGCTGCTGCCTTGCTGCAGGCCTTTGCCACCTTGCGCTGGATGATGAATTCCAGCAGGCGATGATCACTGTTGCCCAGGTGATCAAGCACCACAGCTCCCTCACCAGGTCATTCATATGCTGGTGAACACCTCCATGGTCCGTCCTGCCAACCCCAAAGTGTGGGAGGAGTGAAAGGGAGGAGCCAGGCTGCAAAGCCTAGTAGCTCCATCTGTGTGTCCACCTACCTGCCTGCCTGCTCATAGGGAAGAATGTTTCTGGGAGCATGTGGGGAGCTAGCACAGGGGCTGTCTGCAGGCAGAGAAGGGAAGGAAAAGGCAGCAACAGTGGTGCCCAAAGGAGCAGCTGCAATTTCCACTTGAATATCCAAGACAGATACAGGGTGCTGAATGGGGAAGGACAGCATTTACCTTCTCACACAGGGGCATCTCACAGCATATTTCCATCATTTCAGGGGCAAACTAGTGTGCCACAACACATCCTTTGGGAATCACTAATACAGGATCTCCATGGTAAAGGAAGAAAAATAATTTAATTCTCCAAACCTTAACTATGGGACTACCTTAGCCTTTCTCCACTCCTTCGTGGCTCATTCACTGCACATCTTTTGAATCCTGCAACAGATGAAGATCAAGTCCCACAGACAACACAGGTAATTAAAGATTCATAATTGGGAATCTTCAGGGTTTGCCCATGCCCTGCCACAAACCCACATGCCTGGAAGCACCAGCTTCAAGCATGGCTTCTTAGGGTTTCTAAACACCCTGATGCAGAGCTCAACTACTGGCAATTCTTTGGGATCAGAGTTTCCAGGCTTCCTGTTGCAAAGGCAGGAACATAGCTCTGAAAGCCTTGGGAAACCAGTTCTAAGCTAAAACTTTCAAGGTATCAGTTCCTGGATCTTTGATTGGGAAACTGGAAACTCTGAGAACCCAGGTGTGACAGGGCGACCTAGGGGTGCTGTGACCTCCCCTGCTGCCCTTACCTACCGTGCCAAGTCGGGTCTTGAATGCACCCTCTCTCTCGCCCGCCACATCTTGCTGGTAAATATCATTAATGGGAGGCTGCCTTGTTGCCCTCCTTGGCATGGTGCCTTGTTGTACTGGGGCTCTGTCCAATTGCTCCACGCTCCCCACACTGGGGCCTTGCTCTGCACTCCCCGCCACCCGCACTGGGGCTCGGGCAGCCTTGGCCTTACCTGGCCCCCAGACCTCCTTCCTTGGGTCCTACACCCACTGGGTTTCTCCCAATTGGGGCTCAGGCAGCTTCAGCCTTACCTGGCCCCCAGACCTGCCTTCTCAGGTCTCACGCTGGGCTCCTCCCAATATCGCCCACACTGGGGCCAGGGTCAGGACACCCCAAAATGCAGCACTCTCTCCAGCACTAGGAGTCCCTCCCTTACTGGGGGGCTCCCCCGAGGCCTCCTCCACTCCTACAGCCTAGCCCAGTCCTCCGATCTTATATCACAACAACAAAACCAAAAACACAAAGCCCCTTGGCTATAACACAAATCCTAAACCAACCTGGCTATCTTTTATATATATCCCTGTTAGGGTTTCCTCCACCCAGTCTCCTTACGCTGACACTGCTCAGGCCATCCGACTTCCTTACTAGGTCCACAGAGCTCTTCTTGCCCTGCTTGCTCCCACTTCTTAGGCTGCCAGAAGGGAACTGCCTCTGGGCTCAGCCTCGCTGTTTATGAAGGCCAGGCCCTGCCCCCTTCTGGTCAGCTGACACAGCTGGCTGTCTTAGCAACCCACACCTGTGCTGCCCTGGTGAGTGGCAGCTGAGCCCATATTACTATTATCAGTAGCAGGCACCCTAGTGCCCTGCTAGACCAGGCTTAAGCTAGGCTATGAGCTTCCTACTCCACAGCTGAGAGCCTTGAGAACTAGAACTGAGGTTTTACAGTTTCTAGGCCCCTTCCTCACTTTCCGCCCCAGCAGAATGATAAGCAGGGATCTGGGTTTTCCATTTCCCATGGAAAAGCAGAGAAAACCACAGATTTCCCATTTTTATTGGAGAAAACATGGATTTTCCCTTTTAGGAGAGAAACCCATGGATTTCCCACTTTTGCAAAGAGATCTGCAGGCTGGCAGAGTTTCAGCCTACAGGAGCTGTTTGTAAAACCCCAGCCCTGCCAGGAGGGGAAGGGAGAGGGGGAAGGGCAGGCCCCAACATTGGCACTTACCAGAGGCTGCTTCAGGCTCACTCTTCTTGCTGGACGTAAATGGGGCTTGGGGATTGCAGGGCAGGGCTGGAGGAGGGGAGAAGCTGACCGGGGGCTGAGGAAGCAGGGAGGTTTGCAGCTGGCTGGGCACTCTGGCCAGGATGGGGTTTGCAACCTGTCCACTCCTATCTGGAGTTCTCAGCTGCCTGCAAACTCCTGCCACTCCCGGACAGATGCAAACCCCACCCCTCCCAGCCAGAGTGCATGGCCAGGGGCTGCCCAAGCTGGGTGGGAGCTGAGGGAGCAGGGAAGTGTTTGCAGCCTCCCCCACTCCCTCAGCCCCTTGGGCACTCTCTAGCCAGAAAGAAGGGGTGGGATTTTTATCAGAGAATTTGTGATTTTTTTTTTTTATCACAGAAAACCAAGATCCCTGGTAATCATGCACCACAACATTAGAAAAATGCTAAAGTTAAAGTAGCCTATGCAATCTTTATTTGGCCTTCATAAGGTTGAAAGAAAGCTCAAGTCATCTAGTCCTGCATAGATAACTTTGCAGCAACCTTTAAATGTCTGAAACTGTTACCCTCTTAATCTCCTTTTCTTCACACTAAACATGCCTTCATCCCCTTTTCCCTACACAAATTCCTTACCAACCCCTTTACTACCTTTCTCAGTTGTCACTGAATACTCTCAATCTTTTCTACATCCTTCTTAAAATGTGGTGCTCAAAACTGAACACAGCACTCCAGCTGAGGCCTAACCACTACCCAGGAGAGTAGTATTTTCAGTTAAAATGTGTCTGTTAATACACCCAAAAATTTAATTTACTTTTCTGTGGCAGCAACATTTTGCTGACTTATGTTGATTTGGCATTCTATATAACCCCAGCTTAGTCATGGCTTGAGATCTTGCGGCAGCCTGAGGAAACACAACAAGGACACATTAGAGACATACATTAAGAAAATGCGTGCTGACATCAAGAGCTAGGGAGGATCCAGCTGCTAACCAACTCCAATGGCATCACAACCTCAACCAAGCAGCAGCCCATCTTGAGGTATAGCATCTTGCCTTTGAAACAGAGAAGAGAGAACAGAGGAAGGGAAATGAGACAAATCCAAGCCTACAGCCTGCCCTCCCCTGCATAAAGACCTGCAAAATTCTGTGGGTGGTTCTGAGGCTCAAGGATTGGACTCCTAGGTCACCTCAAGACCAATCAGTGGGTCACAGCTAAAATCATCCTCGAATCAAGGGATTGCCACCACCACTGATAACCTCTAGATCCTTCTCAGCAGTGGTACTGCCAAGCCAATTCTCCCCCCATTCTGTATTTATCCATGTTTCTTCTTCCTTATGTGCAACCTTACATTTGTCTGTTGTTAATTTCACTTTGTTTTCTATTCCCCAATTTATTAGATTCCTTTGAATTTCAATCCTATCCTCTAAAGTATTTGCAACCCTCCCACTTTTGTATCATCAGCAAATTTGATCAGTATGCTCTCCATGCAAGCTAATAATAAAAGTGACTGGAGAGAACTGGACCCAGAACAGAACCCTTTGTGTATGTGTGTTCTCTATAATACTGTCTCATCTAACAGCAAATAGAAACAAAACTTTGCTCTCCTGGAGCCTAATTCAATTATTTCAATTGAGAACATTCTTCAGAGAATATTCATTCTTCTTCTTGCAATACTATTTCTCATTCCCTGATAATTCTGTGCAAGGGGTATTGTAGGAGAGCTAAAGAACTGTATGTAATCTTGCAATTGATGATTATCATAACACAAAGGGGGCAAACATAAATTCCACAGACAGCCTTAATTCTGGTATTTCCTACATTCTATGTACTTGACAATAGGTTGCTTTATAAATACATTTTTACAAATTATCTTTTCAATTTATCTACTATCAGAATCTTATTTCCTGAGTACATAAACTAAGTAATATGCCTATCAGAGTTCCAACTTTCAAGAGTCTGTTTTTGCGTAGCTATCCCATCAAAATTTTAAAAAAATCTGAATTAGTACTTTTAAGAGACATGGTAAGCCCCTTACTCATACTAGTATATAGATACTTACAAATCCTTCCTATAATTAATATATGTGCAATGAAAATTGGTCAGTAACTTCTCTTTTGAGCTTTTTCATATGAAAACTGGATTCAGTGACTCAAAGATGTTTTGTGAATTGTGTTAACTTCAATTTTTCATTTTGAAAAAATACTCAAAAAGGTCTGAAACTGAAATATTTCAGTGTTTTGAAATGAAATTACAAAATTCAATTGATTTAATTTCAATATTTGATTGACTAACTGAAAATGGTCAGCTTTGGTTCAGTTGAAACTATTTTTTCATCCTTTTTACATTGTTGATAAGCCAGAATAAGAAGTCTTGTTCGAACCTTTCAGTAATATGTAAAAGGAGTCCACCATCTGGCCCCCAATTAGTAATCTCTTGAAGTAAACCCCTTTATTCTGATCTTTTGATCCAAGATATTAACCTAACTCCACAGCCTACAAGGAATAACTTGCATGCAGAAAGACTACAAGACCTGCTTCTGCAGATATACTTACCTAATATGGGAATGGAACCACCTTCACAGTAGACTACATTTCCACATACATTTAAGCAGCTTATCTGAAATACATCCTCTAGATGTCAAGTGAGGATTTAATGTCTGCTGCCCACTACTGTCGTTAGAAAGTTGACCAAAAAAAAAGAGACACTGATCCATAGCTACAGCTCTAGATATCTACACACATACGTATATACCCACCCCATACGTTGCATTTCATTTCCAACTGAAAATAGGACCTAAGGTAGCATTTAAATGACAAAAAAAATAAAAATAATAAGGGTACCCAATAAACCAGAACTACCAGAACTGCTCTTTAAACTATATAATATTATAATTTTAAGGGTACATTTATATATCTATAGCATAGATCATCCTTTAACTTAATTAAAGGTATGAGAAAAATACTGTGAAAGAGGCAGAGTAAATAATGTACCAAATTATTGACAGTATCATAAAGGGGATCTTTTATGATGTTACCAATAGGTTAGACTACATGGTTTGTGATAGAGTTACCTTAATATTTTGTATTTCATAATTTGTCAATGAATCATGCATGCTGCCACTATTGTAAGGATCATTAAACATGTAAGGAATATTAAACATGAATGTATTCAGCCCCAGTTAAAAATCACAGCTTATGAGTTTGATATAGTTCCTTAATAAGGGAAAACTCATTTATTTCTTTCCTCAAAACTGGTACTGATTAGGCAGCAAAACCTGATAAATACAGCTGGGTTTCTTTTCCTGGGAGGACTATTAAAAGGAGAGATTTCTATTGTTCCTGACAAAGCAAAGAAGGATTTATAATTTGATGATATGTGATATAACCAAGGACCAGCATGGTAAGGTTATTACAGAGCAGGTTATCAGAGAAAAATGATTTACACAATATGTAATCAAAAAATAAAGTACTTTTGAAAAGAAACATTCATGTGCTACCTTGCAAATCAAATGAAAGTTAGGAGCTCTTTGGAGGTTAACTCAAAAGGAAGCTTTCCAACATGTATCACTGAGTAGTATTTTTCTCTGTTATGGGGCTAAATAGAGTTCAAAACAGTTGCACAGGTACAAATGAGGATAGAATTTAGCCTATATTGTTAAAATAGAGAAGCTTTTAGCCAACAGGGGACCTCAGTTTACTCTTAGTGAGCTCAGACTCTTGTGGTCTCTGATCTAATCATAATTTTTGCCTGTAATGTTTAAAATAGCTGCAAGTGGTGTTGTACAAGTAACATGTTTTCAGTGTAAATAGAACCTATTATTTTGGACAAGCAGGCAGTAAAATGTGAAGGAATCTGTCTTTCAACCACTTGACACCTTTGCATTCCAGCAGCACTTATTCATCTAGGGCAGGGGTTCCCAAAGATTTTATGCTGTGGCCCAGCAAACTGCAGTCTGGAAGTGGCCACAGCCTGACTAATTGCAGCCCAATAGTCACAGCAGACCGCCATTAGAATTTCCAGCCAAAAGACAGATAAGGATACCCCAACTCCATGGGCGGGGGACCAAACCCTGTGTTGCCACAGGCCCTGCAGAAGCAACTGCAGCCTCTCTGCCTGGCTCTGGGGGGCCGCAGTTTGTCGGTCTATGGCCACTTCCAGTCCAGCAGCTGACCGTACTGTGGACTGGCACCAAGCCACAGCCCAGGGATTGAGAACCCCTGCTCTAAGGGTTATGGCAAGAAAGCATTTTTGAGAGAAAGTAAGCATTTTTGTTTAAAGGAAAAATGCATTAATAGATTTCACAGGCCATACCAAATTCTACATAGGTTCTCACACTTGCTGGTGACCCTAAGATATGGGGGGATGTGGGGACACTAGAAGGGAAGAATAGGCTGCAATCAGACCTAGACAGGTTACA
>NW_017728947.1:20108780-20178892 GCF_001723895.1 Crocodylus porosus
CTACTTCACGGTCAGAGCAGCTAGGATCTGGAACCAACTTCCAAGAGAAGTGGTGCTGGCTCCTACCCTGGGGGTCTTTAAGAAGAGGCTAGCTGAACACCTTGCTGGGGTTGTTTGACGCCAGTACTCTTTTCTGCCATGGCAGGGGGTCGGACTCGATGATCTGCTCAGGTCCCTTCCAACCCTACAAACTATAAAAATTTCATCATTGCTCCAGTCTCTGAATACCTGCTAGCAGTGCCTTAATTGGGTCACTCTTTGTCAGCCTCTCCTGAGGGCACTGACTGTAAGCATCTGCAGGGGTTACAGTCTATCCCCATAGGATGGAGTAGGGTAGGGATGTGTTTTGGACTCCAATAGGGCCAGCATTTCATTCAGAGTGTTTAGTGATAAAATAAGTGTGAAACTCTTGTGGCAGCTCCTTGTGAATGTACAAAAAAGTGTTACTGTAGCACAGAGTATAAATGGACAACACCTCTGGGCACATCTACACAAGACATTTACTGAGCAGTTGACTGCACAGTAAAAGTCTTGGTGTCTACACATGTGCCCTTACTAGGGTGCACAAAAACAATAAATTCTGCAGCAGGGTAGTAAATACAAGTACTACCCTCATGTAGAGTTTTTTCATGCATATGTAGATGCTGCCCTGGCTGGCTGGGGCACAGGGTGCTTCAGTCCAGTGCTAGCCAGCAGACAGCCCCTGCACTGAAGCACCCTCGTGGCTCAGCAAACTGCTATGCAGCACATGGAGCCCAGTTGGAGCAGCCCTGAGCTACCAGCCCAGACTGCTCCAAATGGGCTCCATGTGCAGCACAGAAATTAGCTCTAGAGTTTAGTTGTGTTCATTAATCACACGTGTAGACACACAGACTGTGAAACAGTCTTTGTAATTGTTACATGGTACAGGTTCAGACAGCTTCAAACTGTTACAATTGTTTACTGTGTAAAATAGAAGTACTATATACTCTATTAATGCTAGCTACAGAGATCTCAATTCTGTCATGCTTCCATATGAAATTAATCTTGCTCCTGGCAGATTTATTTATAAGTAGGGGCCACTGGACTTCATGCTGGAAGTGCACTGCACAGCATCTCCTTTAACTTTGGAGTTTTCCCCACACGCCCCACTCTCCCATCCCACTGCTGATTAGTGGAGGCACCCCGTTGGCCCCACTGCTTGTTGCTTGCTCCTGGTGGCTGGGAGGTGAAAATTGCAGTTTTAAATATGCCCCAGTTTTTGTCTCCTGTTCGGTCAGCAGCAAGCTGCAGGGCCACCAGAGTCCCTCCACCAAATCAGCAGGAGGCGGCAAAAAAAGCAGCATATTTAAAACTGTGATTTTCACCTTCCACTGATCGGGGTGATTAATGAGCATCAGGGCTGATATGGCACCTCCGCCAATCAGTGGCAAGGGGATGGAGGGTTAAAGAAAATTAAAGAAGCTGCCATTCAGTGCATTTCTGGTGTGAATTTCAGTGGTCCCCATTTATGAGGTGGCCATGAAAATTGCCATCTTGTTGTGAATGAATTAGTTATGAGGATAAGCATGATTCAGAATCACAATAGCAGGACCTGAAAAGAAAAAATCTCTCTCTCGTCAACATGAAAGTGGGTAAAGGCATAGAATACTGGGACATTCACTGTAGTGACAGTATTGACAATTTAAAGATGCTCCCTAACAAAGGATACTGCGTTGGTAATTGGGAGATGGGCCCTCAGTTATGTAGCTGTTAGAGTCAGACAGAGTCTGCAGAGGTTGCATACTGCTTCACAAATAGTTTTCTAGTCTTCTTATTCACTGCATTTATTGAACCCCATGGTTGTTGGCTTAGAAATGGTATTTAAAGGCCTGTTTTGGGGGCATTGGCTTATAGGTATAGATATATGCCTTGTCAGGGGTCAAGATGGGCAGCAGCAGTTAAGTAGATTTCTAAAGAGCTTGGGAGACACACACACAGCTTCCCATGGCCCTGAAAGTAGACAGGCTGTCTAGCACAACAAGACCAATAAGGACACACAGTCTAGGAAACTGCCTGGGAACCAAAGGAAGTATGTACCATACTGCCCCATAACACAAGATAAGTGACATCAGCAACAAGGCCTCAAAGAGTAGGGGGGCCTAAGACCCAGTTTTGGGGGAACAGACCAAATTAAGAGAAGGCCCAGAAGGCTACATGGACTTGTGACCATGGAGAGACAACCAGAGATAGCCACGGATGAAGAGTCATCAGGAATCATCAAGGGAGAAGGAGAATACAAAAGCAGAGATTTGAGATTAACAAAGGGTCTCTCTCATCCCTCCTTGTCCCTCTCCCTGTTTTGCTCCCTGAGAGGAGTCCCCAGCCCCATCCCTGTCCCCCGGGAAGGGTCCCCGAGGCCACCACAGACCAAAGGCATACCAGTAGCCCATCTCATCCACCCCACTGGAGGAGGGCTGTGGGCTTCAGCATCCCACCTCCAGACTGCTGACACCTAAGAGCGAGTGCCTCAGAGTGGAGCATGCATCCTGACCAGATGTACTTTGACTCTGTTGACAGCCCTAGAATTGGTAGATATAGAATTGTTTGTATTGTTGCTTTTTTGTTCTTACTCTGTATCAATACATTTGCCTATTATTGACTGGCGGGTGTTGTGGTAGGTCTGAGGGCTGTGCCCACCCAGAACAAAGGTATAGGTGCTGGGTCCAAATCCAGTCTCAGCAATGGTCACCATGTTCACTAAAGAAGAATTAATAGTAAAAGGAGGCTGGAGTGGAGTGGAGTGGGTGCTAAGGTGCCTTTATTGCACCCCAGAGATCACAAGTTAAAGGCCAGCACTCAATGTGGAATCTCATTTATTTTCCAATAAATCTGCAAATTCTGCTAAATACCTTGTCACAAGAACACAAAAAATGAAGAAATATTAAGAACATACCTTGTTAGTTTTGTGATATGCTTTGGATTTATTTTGAAATATATATCTTTTAGTAAGTTGACATAGCGGAAATAGGGAAGCCTCCTTGAAGAAAGGGACAGAGAACACCAGTTGGAAGATCATAGAAGCAGCACACAGGGTAACAAGACGAGTAAACAGAATTGATGGTAATAAGGTAATACCTGGAGGCAAAATTCAGAGATAAAAGTTAGATCAAGTAGTAATTTTATTATCTGGAGTCAACTGAGAGGCAGGGACCATATCAGGAAGTAAGGTAGAGAAAACAAGAAGATGTAAACATGTAGAGAACCTCAAAGAGGCTTAAGTTATTTAGGATAAGGGGTGTGGGAGATGGAGACAAGAAAAAGGACCAGCATGAAATTACTTCTGGGAGGAAAGGTGGAGAGGGGATTAAGATGATGGAGATGGAGAGGAGGAAGTATACTACAAAGGAGGTGAAGAACTGAGAAACTACCTAGAAGAACCAGGAGTGGAAAAGCATCTGGTCCATGCTGCCAAGACAGCAAGATTTCTGGCAGAAGGTACCATCAGGTGATAATGGAAATTAAAAGAGAGAATTCAATGAAGAGGAAGAAAAAGAGAGCATGAGTTACAACCAGTTTGTGGAATATGAAGACCAGGGCTTGTAAGTACTGCCCAGCCTCCACCACTGTTGTTGCCACTAGGTTGCTGCTCTTCTCTGGGTTCTAGTTACAGTTCATCTGTTGGTGATGCTCTCACTGCCCATTTACCACATCAATTGGTCCTTATTTATATTTCCTCAATTAATGAGTTGCCATCTTTCAATTAAACCTATATTTAATCAATTTAATGAGTTTGCCATCACTTGATTTAATCTCTCTTCATACTTCATTAATTGACCAAATACATACTCACTCGATCCTTATTTATATTCCATCAAATAGCAAGTCTTGTTACTCAATCCTTCTCTATACCTCATTAATTACTGAGTTCATCCCTTATCCATCAATTAAGGCATTCTTGAGGTACCAGCCCATCCCTTCACTAGATTTGGGTTGAGTCAAGGAGGCAAGTCACTCCCTCGATGCCTCCTGATCCATTAATCATGATTATCCCACCACTATTTCCAGGCCCTTAATTTTCAGGCTCACCCAATCTATTACCCACTTCCTACCACCTCACAGCCCATCCAATGAAAGGTTTTTCTCTCACCACTTGGCTTTGTCTGTGGCTCCAACTTCCCATCCCAGCTCTGGCTTGGACTCTAGCTCCTGCCTCTGACTCTGGCAGTGGTTCTGACTCTGGCTTCTGTCACAGTCTCAGTGTCTTCATGTGGCTTGCATGAACTCCTCTCCTCTCATGCTTTTCTCCTTTCTAGGGGTCAGTAAATATGCCAATAGCCCCTTTTGACTTCCATCAGAATTTCCAGCAACCAACGGGAGCCCACGCCAGCTGCACGTGGTAATGTGCCACCCAAGTTGACCATGCCAGACATGGCCCATATTCAGACAGCTGGCCTTGTGGCTCTGGCAGCTGCACCACAACCTCAAAGTCTGGAGGGCCAGCACAGACCATAACAGCAGCTGAAACAAGTGCCCTTTTACAATAGGTTAAAGGGCAGTCTGTCTCTAATGACTATTTGGTGCAAAATACTATTACTTTTATTAGGTCTTTGTCTATTACCAGGTGTTTCTTTGAAAATGATTAAGGTCCATAACAGAATTCTGCCATATTTGCTATCCAACTACAGTCATTTTTAAACTTCCTTTTTCTTTGTGGGAGGGGGAAGTGTGTAGAAAAAATTAAATTCTTCACTGCTGCTATTCAGAGCTGTATTGTTTGTAAATGCTGTGCTCTCTACTGTACTAAATGCATATATTGTCCAATAAAATGTAGGGACACAAGGTTTTTGCCCAGAAGGATGGACTTTTTCCCACTCTTAAAACACAAAATACAGAATACCGAGCATATATATATATAGCCCGAGTGCCACTCTCATTTCGTTTTTTGGTTTTTTTTACAAATAATTCATTAGTCATTCAGTTACACAAACTTTCCATTATTCCATCACACAGCAAAAACAATCAAAATTGTCTTTGCACCCTTGCTTCTAGTGCTTTTCTAAATGTTTAATTAGATTTTTAAAATTTCAAAAGCTACTCTCCATTCTTATTTTTAATTATGGTTTTCCTTTTTATTTTTATTTCAATTAAAAAGAACTCTAAACTACATAAGGACATCTTGAGGTGAAGTCATCATTTATGTGACTAACTGAGTTCCACTGCAATTGCACAAGGGAGGAATTTGACCTACTGCTTTTATTTACATAATCAGTTCCATTGACTAATAGAAACAGGAACTCTCTTGTTTTTCTTTTAAGATGAATTTGGTGGACAAAGGGCAATAGCAGTGTAACACTAAAAATAGGTATTTTTAAACAGTGAAAGAGCAATGTATATGTCTCTAAAAAGGCATCAGGTCCTTCCTATAAACGTCTAGACTGTCCCCAATCCACACACAGAATCCATATTAGCATTTTAATGTAAGACTGGCAAATAAATCAAGGACACAACTGTTGCTCTCTGCAAAGATTTAAATGAAGCTGTAATTATTTTTCACTAAGTTGAGAAATCTGGATGTATGTATTCCTTTTTACATTTAGAGTCAAGATTTTCAAAAATGAGCATTTAAAAACCAAATCCTGAAGAAAGAGTCTTGGGTAGATTGCTGTGAACAGAAAAATTAGCTTTAATGAGTCTACATACAATCACAAATAGCAGCCAATTTGCAAGATTTTGAGTAACTGAGTTTTTCAACCTGTATAATCACACTTTTTAAATGTACTTCTTTGTACCTGAAAAAAAGAATTTCTACAAATGCGATAAAAATCACATTTGCAACCAGTAGATTGCTTAGTAAGACATCTTAAAATCTGGCCTGTGAGTGAAAATATGGACAGCTGGTATGGTTAAGAAATTCTAGTTGCGAATCCAGGGAGTCTTTTCAGGGAATTTAATCAAGATACCCATCCCATAGATCAGGGCTGTCCAACTTCTAAATGGCCAGAGGCTGCACACTGCATGGCCACACCAACACATTGTGAGTTGTAGCAGCACTGCATCGCACACGCAGGATGCCCCCTCTCCTTCAGGTGAAGCACCCCTGCTACACTGTTCCATGGGCTTCCCCAGTACTCTGGGCTATACTGCATTGTGTCACCCTCAGGGACAAATGCAGGAATCAAAAGCTGGAGGATCAGAGATCCTCACTGCTGCTGCAGCCAGAATGAGTGGGGGGACCAGCAGCCAAGTGGAAGCTTGGGGGCTGCAGATTAACCCCTGCAAGCCATAATTGGCCCATGGGTCATTGGTTAGCCAGTCATGACACGGACACTTGTTTTAAACACATATTTTCAACCTAAAGATTGCTTTAATTTACAGTGTACAAATACCAATGAGTAACACAGGTTGGTTAAAATGTTAACTGATCCAAATGAACATTTTCACAGTGAATCCATAGGAGTTTTCAGAAACAGAGAAAAAGAAAAAGTGTTAAATATGTTTCTCTTCCACAAGCATGGTTTTCTGGGTGTAACTTGGACACAGTAAAATAAACTGACATTGTCAGAAACAATCTCTTTGTTTTCATAGATTCATAGATTATAGAGTCGGAAGGGATCCAATTGATCGTCGTATCTGACTCCCTGCCCCTGGCAGGAAAGAGGACCATGGTCAGACGACCCCAGCCAGGTGACTGTCAAGCCTCCTCTTGAAGACCTCCAAGTTAGGTGATAGGACCACCTCTTTTGGAAGCTCATTCCAGACTCTGGCCACCCTTATTGTAAAAAATTTCTTCCTAATGTCTAACCTAAATCTACTCTCCACTAATTTGTACCCATTATTCCTAGTTACTCCCTGCAGGACCCCATTGCCTATCTCCTTCCAGGCCAAGAATGACCTGTTCATCACCACTCTCTGGGTGCAGTCCCTAAGCCAGTTGGCCACCCACCTAACTGGGTGGCCTGGTTTTGTATTAGTACAGAGCCTGGAACAATGGGGATTTGTTCATGAGGGAGGCTGCCAGGCACTACTACAATAATAAAAAAACTCCTACTAAAATTGAAGTCTGTATAGCTGCAAATTCTACTGGAAGCCCTAAGTCCTAAAAGGATAAGAAGCAGGAACAATAGGAGCTAAGGATGGTTTTTCAACCCACTCCATATATCTAAAGAGTTTACAAACCAAGAGCCAAACCCCTGTACTTCTCATTTAGGAAAAACAATGACATCACTGGATTTTGGTTTAAAGACTGAAGAATTTGGTCCTATAACATTACAGCCTCCCATTTTTTGCCTTATGTTATAATTAATAAGCTGTAGAACAGTAGATAATATCCATAATCAAATCAACAATATGCAAGAAGCTCTCTTGCAAGCTTCAGGATCACTTAGATAGCCACCTTTCAAGTTATTTCTGAAGGGAGCAAACATTTTAATTCTCATTAGTTTTACTGATATAATTTAAGATTTGATCAGATATAATAATGATAGATTTTCATATATGATTTTCATATATTTACAATTGAGATAGACCAGAGGTGGTTCAACTCAGGCCCGTGGGCCAAATCTGGCACATGGAGCCATGGCATCTAGCTCGCAGGGCTCCCTGCAAGTCAAGAAATTTGGTGGCAGGGGAGCAGTGGAAATTAATATCATCACCCTCTCCTGCTGCCAAATTCCCAAGATCTGTGTGGGTCCCCTCCCCCATGGGGCTGGGCCAAGACTGGCTCGTGCCCCTTTTCCCACACCTGGGACCAGGTGGAGATGGAGATATGCCCTCTTTCCCCACACAGCCGGATTGGGACCAAGTTGCCCTCCCACTCCCTTGTGAATGAATGAATGGGGCCCCACCACACCTGTACCAAGTGTCAGATCAGGACCACCAGCCAGATCCAGCCCACGGATGGATTGAGCACTACCCAGCCAGCCAGCCCACTGGGCAAAAAAGTTGACCAACACCAAAATAGCCTACATAAATTTAGCATGAAAATAAATATTTGGATCTGTTTCTAAAACTAAGAATTTTGTAAAAATAAAAAAAAACAAAATAACTCTCTTCAGGTGTGTATTTTCTTTTCTCAATAAATAAAAACTCTTTACTGTGATCCCCACTAATATAATTTATGACCTAATCAATAATAACTTGAATATGTGCTTATGCTTCTAACAATGTGTAGAAGGCTGCAGGTCTCAGGGGCTGCAGCCCACAGGCAGTAAGAAAGTAATTATAAGCCTACCTAGGAGGACTGGGCCAGCTGCAGAGGATAATTGGTTGGCCCAGAGGAATTTTAAAACTCCCACAGAAGAGAGCTAGGGGAGAGAGGGAAGTCTGCATAGCTAGAAGCTGAAGCATCAAGCCAGGATACTCTCTTAGGGTCTGGGAAAGACCACAGAGTGTGAGTTAAACCTTTATTGTTTATGTACTTATTTGTTTGCTGATGGATGGTTTACGTACTATCCTGTGGGGCACGTTTGCCCAGAGAATTAAAGACTGAACTGCCAACCTGCTACACAAAGCATGTTATCTTCATGTATTCAACTCCCATTAACTTATTCATACCAATTGAGACAAATGCTCTATGACGCATGATCAAGTGCTTTGCTAAATCAGGGCATTTGTTGGTCAAATCTGTACAAACTAGATAACAAATGTCCCCTTAGTACACCATTCAACATGCCAGCACATCTATATCCACTTTTATCCAACATGGAATAGAATGTAAAAATACCATTCCCTGATCCCAGTCTATTTTTAACTCTAAAGTATCTAGAGAAGCATGGCCAATCTGTAGCACACATGCCACAAGTAGCATAGACTTCATAGATTTCATAGACATTAGGGCTAGAAGGGACCTCACTAAATCATCAGGTCCAGCCCCCTGCCCAAGGGCCAGGAAGTCTGCTGTGGTCAAATAATCCCAGCAAGATAGGCATCCAAGTGTTTCTTGAAAGTGTCCAGAGTAGGTGCTTACACCACCTCTAAGGGAGGGTCTATTCCAGGCCCTGGGGACTCAGACAATAAAGAAGTTTTTCCTTAGTCCAGCCTAAAATAGTATTCCAGGAGTTTGTGACTGTTAGACCTTGTCTTCCCTTGTGGTGCCCATAATATGTTCTCCCATTTCTAATACACACCCCTTATGTACTTACAGGCTGCCACCAAGTCATCCCTGAGCCTTTGCTTTTCCAGGCTGAAGAGTTCCATGGCTCTCAGCCTTTCCTCATAAGGCCTGCTCTCTTCTCCTCTAATCATGCATGTGGCTCTCCTCTGGACTCTTCAAGCTTCTTCACATCCTTTCTGAATTGTGGAGCCCAGTATTGGGTACAGTATTCCAGCTGCAGCCTCACCAAGGCCAAGTAGAGTGGGAGGATGACTTCCTGGGTTTTGCTTGAGATGCATCAATAGATCCAAGCCAGAGTTTACTTTGCTTTGCCAGTTGCAGCACTGCATTGGTGGCTCATGTTCATCTTGTGGTCAATCATAGCCCCCAAGTTTCTTTCAGTCATGGTGTTGGCAAGTGTATCACTCCCAAGCCTATAAGTATGATGGGGGAGGGGGAGTTCTCCCGAAGTGGAGCACCTTGTATTTCTCTGTGTGGAATGCCATCAGGTTTTGATCCACCCACCTTGTGAGCCTGTTGAGGTTGGCCTTAATCACCAGCCTATCTTCTAGCATGACCACACTTCCCCATAGTTTGGCATCATCAGGAAACTTAGCCAGTCCACTTCTGACACCAGAATCCAAAGTCAGATCATTAAAGAGTACAGGTCCAAGAACAGAGCCCTGAGAGACATCACTGGTCACCATGCACCATGTTGATTTGGTACCATCGACTATCACTCTCTGAGTATGTGCAGCCATAGTATTTGACTCACGGCAGATCTGGCAGGGAGCATGAAGAACAGTGCAAATAAGGCAGGGAGGAAAGTAAAGTAATGAATCAGGAAGGGAGGAGAGAGCAGAACAAAGTCCCAAGCAGGGAAAAGGGATTAGAGAGGAATTCAGTGAGAGAGAGGGACTTACTTTATAGCATGCCAGCCAAAAAGCTTGGCTCCCACTTAGAGTTAAAACCCCAGGAGCAGTTGCAGGAGGGTTGTAGCCCTGAAGTCCTAGAGCAAGAATAGCTGTTCTATTGTGATTTAAATAAGTCATACCCTTGTCTAAGTATCAAAATAGGTCAATACTTTGTTATAGAAAAATGAACCAGAATTTTGACTTTTCACTGCAATTGTCTGCTGGTTTGCTTCATAATGTTTGTATGGAGTATAAAAAAGTATTATCTCCTGAGACTAAACTATGAGTGAAAAAAAAGTTAGCTAAATAAATATCTGTAGCAGACTGCCAGCTCAAGGGGCCTGGGGATAATCTGCATGCTGCAGAAGCTGTAGCCCAGCTGTGAGAGGCATGGGCAACTGGTCCTGGGGTAGCATTAGCCGATCACCAGCCAAGTGGGGATGAGGGGTGGTCCCCCAGAGGCCAATTGCCGCCACCGGCAGAAGTGCTGGCAGCAAACCCAGAAGTGCCACTGGTGCTTCTCTCAACACCTCCACATCTCGGGGGGGGGGCACCAGCCATTGCCCCCCACTCCCCAGCCAGCGAGGGCCAATCTCAGGGTGGGCACGTGCCCCCCCCAGTGTCTTACGTATGCATTGCCAATGGTGAGAGGTAACCCTAGTTACAGACTGCTCAGGAGGACTGAGCCAGCTGAGTGAGATAAGTAGTGGGTGCAGGAAGTCAAAGGAGCTCCAGGGTGGGGAAGATAGAGACAGACTTCCAGAAAGAACCGAGGGCTTGTGGGGAAGGAGCCAAGGAAAAGAGACAAATAGGATCAGATGGATTTGAGAACAGAGAGATACAGCTAGAGAGACTTCTAGAGGGAGGCTTGGGAGAGACAGGGATTTCAGGGAGACAGAGAGACCTGAGAGAGGATAGTCAAACTCCTGAGAGCTGAAAACAGAATCAGAGAGCACCGGAGAAGGGGGATTGTGTGTGGATCAAGCAGCAGTGAACTGGAAGCTGCTTCTAAGAGGCTGGGAAAGACTCGGCACTGTGAGTTAACCCTTGAGGATGGTTGAGTACAGACTGATAATCTGATGTTCCTATGAGACCATACGCCTAGGGACATAAAGGGACTGTGGGAAGTGTTAAAGACTAAGAAACTGTGTGAACTGAGCAGTACCCTGAACCCACCACAGTATCACTGTTTCATTCTGAATAACATGCTTCTGAGCTGTATCCACCCTCAGTTCATGAACTCAAAGCATGAACTAAATAGTGGTGTATCCTGTCACAAGTATATTTTTTTCCTGAAGTTACCCTGCCTCAATTTCACAGCATAAGCATTCTCCCCTACCAGTAATTACTTGTCTGGTGTAGTCTCATTCACTAAGAGAAAAATGTATCACTAATTTGAGTTTGTTCTGTTGACCAGTTTTCATCATTTGACCAGATATCCCCCCAGCCTTCAAGCTATTTAAAGTAAATTGTCTACATAGGGAAATATAGAGAAAGCTTGCTAAATACAGAGAGAACGCAGTTACAGAGTCTTGGGCAGACAAGGTTCTTTGAGTAAATCCAATATTTTTTATTAGACCAACTAAAATAGCTGGAAAAATTCTTCTTGGAGAGCTTTCAGGCACAAACACTCTTCTTTAGGCAGAAGAATCATCTGCAGTTGTCACGTGCTCTTCCTGCATGGGATAAAACAGAAGCCAGAGGCCAGTATGCAAGAATGCCAGTCAGTGAAAATGCAAATTATGGCAGACAATGGGTGAGAAACAGGTGGGGAAGAGGGGAATGTAGACCTGGTGATAAGTTATTGCTGGTAAATGGTAGAGAGGTTACCTGGGGTATCAAATGTTAGGCAGGTTATGATGTGTCATAAATCCAATGTCTGTATTTAGTCCATGATTTTTTGTATCCAGTAGTTTGATGAAGTGAAGTTTGTAGGCTCGTCTGCAAAACGGGTTTTGTAAATTCCCTTGGAAGAGTAGAACTGAGAGATTGGAGAGAAAGCGATTATCTTGTGAGAAATGTGCCCCCACAGGTAATTGGGTCTTCTACTAATATGGGTTGCAACTGTTTGAGGTTATTTTGTATAGGTTCCAGGGAGGGATGATATGTCATAACTAATGGTGTGCAACTGATGAGGATTTTCTTTCTGTTCTGCAGCAATTCTTCACATGGTATCCAGGTGACTTTTTCATAACTAATGGTGTGCAGTCCATCTCACTGAAGGAGTGTCCTTGTTGAGTGAAAGCCTGGGTGGCTCATAAAAAGGTTGGCATACTGTGGAGCCATTTTAGTGCCCAAAGCTGTGCCCCTGGTCTGGAGAAAGTGTTGGTTATTGAAAGTGAAGTTGTTGTGTGTGAGGATGAAATGTTTAAGTTCAGTAATATCTTCAGGTCTGTACTCTGAGCTATAATCGTGCTCTTGTAGATATGTAAGGCAGGCTTGGATGCCATCCTGGTGTGGGATGTTGGTAGACAGCTGGTAACATCCATGAGGGCTCGGAGGGCGTTCCCAGGAAGGCAGTCTATGTTTTTAAGTTGTTTAGAAAGGCTGTTGTGTCTTGGGCAAAACTCACTCTTTGGGTGACAAGGGGTTTTAGGATTGATTCAATGAAACCTGATATTTCCTCTATTAGGCTGGATATGATAAGTCTGCCAGGGTTCCCTTGTTTGTAGATTTTAGGGAACATGTAAAAAGTTCCTGGGTTGGGTAGTGGGGGAGATCAAGTTCTGCAGTTTTTCTTGTAGTTCAGATGGAAATGATTTGATGATAGTTTTGAGTTTTAAGGTGAAAAGGGTAATAGGATCTTCCTCTAGTTTTTTGCAGTATGCGGTGTCAGAGAGTTGCCTGCTGGCTTCTTTTATGTAGTTAGAGGCTCAGTACATATATACCTTCCAAAGAGGAATCTTCATTTCCTGAAAAAGTGCAGTAAAGGAGAAGACGGAATTAGTCCAAATTATTATGTTTTCCTACAAGCAGGTAAACTAAATGAAAATATGTAAATAGATAATTCTATTAGTATCCCAACAGGTAAGTGAAAAATGTAAATAAGACACACTAATGTTAAGAAAACAATTATGTGACTTTGTGCGTGTGTGTTTACACATATGTATGTATATATGTATGTATGTGTGTATGTAATAGCTTAGACCCTGTAGGTTTAATAGTATTAACCTGCAATAGTACTAAGAGATAGCTGTTAAATGCCCACAAAGGTGTTGAGCATTGCATTTGAAGTCAGACAAAATCTGTATATAACAGAACACACCAAAAAGCATTGAAAAGCTTTGGTGTATTCAGATACACTGTGTATAACTGCATCTCATGTAATATAGAGATGAGCATAAAACATGGCAAATGAATAGTTGCTAAAGATACTTTTTAAAAAGGCCTGTATTCTCATAGGCATAATATTAGTGAATATTGTTACATATCATCTGGCCAAAATAAATTGTTTAACAAATTATTTAACTGAAGAAGCCTACATTTGGTAACTACTACAATCAAGGGCTTCTTCAGTGTGTACTAAGCTGTGGCGTGAATATTTAGCACACTACCTGCTCCATATTAACTCCTTGTGTGGACATTCTTAGTATACTAAACTTGGTCCACTTCTAATACACGCTCTGATTTGTCCACTAAGGATGTTAGCAGGAAGGACAAATTGTGCTGTAAACTCAGACCTTAGCTTATTGTAAAGTAAATTCCCCATGCAAACAAGCTCTGAGCCTCTTATAAAACATGCACAAAATTTACAAGTAAAAAAAAAAAGTCACAGTTGCATATCCTTGGCACTATTATAATACTGTTATTATATCAGGTGTTCTACCCACTGCACTGTGAAGGTCTTTAGAAAATTGAACATCTATGGTTATTTACATTGGAGGAATTAGAAATATAACTCCTGGGTGTTAACTTGATAATAATTACAATTAAATATTTGTTGGCAGCCATCATTTTAACTCATCAGTTTTTCCGGATGTTTAATTACGCCATCAGAAAATACTCAAAACATCACCTGCACATGCACAGGATTTCTCCAGGTTGCATTGCTCCCTTACAGCTCTCCATTTTCTGGATAAAAGAAGAAGGCATAAGAGCAGTGGTAGCAGCAACAGCACAGATATATTTTATTAAAATTAATTAGAAGATCGTGGTGTCTCATGGTATTTTACTGACTTTTAACTCTCTGAACAGTGCGATCATGTAGGAAAAGATGAGATCTACAGCTCTGAATTTAACCAAGGAGCAGAGTAATAGCATTTTCCTGAAAGAAAAGAGATGGCATTCAAGATTCCAGTGAGGAGACTCAAACTTTTAAAAGAGCTTCAATAATAAATCTAATAATAACTGAATTTGCACTTTGAATCTGCCTTTTGTAGTGTCCTCTCCATAGACAGAGATTTTTCTCCAGTTCTGTATTAACACCTGCTCTTCTGCATAAAGAGCCTTTCTTCACTGGGTGCACAGCCTCTGCGGATAGATTGCTTAATAACCACATTTTCAAGGGCACCCAGGGGAAGCATCACTTGCTCAACCTTGGCCTACATTCGGTATCTGCCACTGCTTCAATTGCTTCATTAAAAATAGTTACCTCCTAGAGAAGTAATGGAGGCACAGTACTCATGGGCATTATTGCAGTGATCCAGCTACATATAATACCAATATTTCCTAACCCAAGTTTTATTGCACTTATTCCTTGGTACAATGAGTTAATATATATATAACCCTCACAAAAAACAAACATCTTATACTGTGCTTACAAATCTATTTTTGGCAACTATCTTCTAGGATTTGCAATTTCTGGTACTATAGGCATGAAACTACCTGTATCTAGTCTATATTTTTCTATATAACACTGACACAGTAGTCATGGAGGTACATGGTATGTGGCCCTACTTCAAACTAGGGATGTGAAAAGTTAAATGGTTAAACTATAATTATATTTATACCATTAATGCATTACAGTTAACATTTAAAGCAGACTATATTGTGTGAATTATAATGTGGCTTACTGGTACTACTTTTCACGACTACCCTTCCCTGAGGCAGCCCAGCCTACCTTTGCACACTACCTGCCCCTTCCAGCAGCAGTTCACACCATGTAAATCCAAGTGCTGGGGCCAGGGTGGGAGGAGGCAGCAATGGAGCCAAGTTGATCCAGCCTTCTCCCCAAATAAGGAGAGGTCAGGAAGGGGTGGCAAAGCAGGGGAGGCAGGGCAGTGTGTGGTGGCCAGCAACACGAGACCCACTTACTGCCTGCATGTGTCTCACCCTGTGGCAAGCAGAGTGGGTGCTGGCTACTCCTGACAGCCCTGGCTGCAGGGTGAGCTCAGGTGGAGGAAGCTGCTGAGCCATGCCTGCAATCAGTGTTTTGCTCCTTTAACTGTGTCCCTAGCCCTCAGGTGTCTCTATCCAATGTCCAAGTCAGCAAATACCTTTAGTTTCTCTCCCATTTGGATTTCCATGGTTTGGGGCTGTGGGACCCACAAGTTGCATTAAACCCATGTCCCACTGCACTCCTCAGCTAAGGGGCAGCAGCTGGCGGAACCCAAACAGTAAGTGGTGGCCCCACAACATGTCGGAGGGCCAGACTGGGCATTGGGTTTGAAGGCAGAAACAGCATCACAAAAGCAAAATGCAAGGGGTTCCCACCAGCTCTGCAGTCCCAGCAGGTAGGTCTTTCTGCAGGTGCCCCAACTCCCAGCGCTGCACTGAGCCAAGCATTAGCCCAGCCCAAATGGTGCAGGGAAAGACCCCTAGATGGTAGGTATGTGTTATTGGTTAAATGGTTAACCAATATATTTAGAAGAGTTTAAATAGCTAATTTTTTTTAACAATGCTTACATCTCTACTTCAAACCTCTGTGGTTGTCAGAAAGGAAACAGAATAAATTTTGACATCCTTAGCACCCTTTCAGATATGTTTAAAAAGCCCTAAATGTTAATCCAGAAATAGAATAAAAAGTGATGCTATTCTTTTGGCCCACATTGTAGCCTAAAGGGTATGGAGAGAGGTAGTTAGCCATGTTAGTCTAAAGGCAACCAGAAGGCAGAGTAGATTTGCATCTTATAGACTAACTAAATCAGAGATATACAGAATACGTTTTCATGAGCTCAAGCTCACTTTATCATTTGATGACAGGCCCTTCATCTTCTGATCCAAATCTACTCTGCCTAGAGTGTGTGGCCACATAAAGAAATAGCGAACTGGGTTATGCTTCCTCTTAATCTCCAGCACTGGTTACCATGATAGCAGATAGCACTACAGATGAAGGTCATCTTGGAAAGATCTATACCTTATGCATGCAAATTGGAAGAGTCTCATTTTCAGCATGTGCTTCTATTTGAACTATTCCAAACTAATTACAGAGTGCTTGGAAAGTAGAAATGAAGCACCAAGAAACCATTGCCTCTTCCAACACTGATCACATTTTAAATGTACTTTCAAAACAGATTTTTTTTGTAAAATGTCATTTAAGTATCTCACATTTATTTCCTGTCCCCCACTTTCCACAATCCCCTTTACAATATTTGTATTATGCAAGGTCCAGCTGGTTACCCTAATGTTTAAAACATGAAGTTGAAACCCCTGCTCTGATATAACTAAGGTTACACTCTGCTTTTGCAGAACAAAGCCAAAACAACCTGTTACGTGCTAGTAGACACAGAACCAGTTTTTTCTCCTGAACTTACAAGGTACATCTACATGTGAGCTATACTGCAGTTGACTAATTAGCTCCACAGTAAAGCATCACCATCTACACATGAGTCAGCATTAGGAAGCATGAATTAATTAACTCCATCAGAGACTGTCATAATACTCCTTGTCATAATACTCCTTCACCAAGTACTACAATGGTGTCCAAGTCATTTTTCTACATAGTATAACAATGCTTTCTGGTTCAGCATATGCAGTTTTGAACACTTTATTCAGTTTTTCAAACCTACCATTCACAATGAAGTCTCTCATAAGAAGGAATTCAAGGTGAGCATATTTTCTGTTTTTCTAATCCTTGACCTAAATACAAAGCCTTTAATCTATCACACATCATAACAGACAGCAGCATTCTGTATCTCCCTAACTTCTGCAACAGTTACACAGTTATAATTTGCTCTGTTAGCTATTCCTTATATTCCCTTCATATGCCTAGCAACTCAGGAGAACAAGACAGAACGTTTCGTATAGAACACACTAAAGGTTAGGCTAAGATAGTACTCGACTGCTTTTCACACTGAATACATTTCAAGTCTGAAGCCTTACTCAAGAACTTCAGCAGAACTCATGCAAAATGCTTTGCAAATAAAACAAGCAAAGCTGAATCACAGCTATATGATTAACTGAACAGAGTCAGAAGGGAGAGAGCCTCAGGGAAGAAGGGATGGCACATTCATGGAAGAGTAAATAGAAGAAAACTTTTGAGCATTAATGTAAAGCTGCCTTCAAAACTTGAAAAAATGGAGGTTAGGGGTTTTCTTTTCTTGGTTTGTTTTTGTTTTGGTGTTGGTTTTTTTTTTCCCCCGTTTGTTCATTACCTAATGTTTGAATTGAAAACTGCAATATTCTTGTTTTAATTTAAAACAAGAACTGGAAGTCAGAATCTTGGGCTCCATTCCCAATTTGGTAACTTTTGACCATGGCAAGCCACTGAATTTCCCTGTTTCATTTTCTATGTACAAAGAAGGGAGAGATATGGAATTCATGGGAGAGATCCTCTTTTTCCAGCAAGATTTGCATCCTAATTCTGATCTTACTAAATCAAAAGTTTCACATTTCAAACTTTATGCAAGTCCAGTCCCACTCTCAGCCATTTGTCTGACAATTTGTTATTTGTGATCTTGGGATTTGTATTCTGTTATAAACTCTCACTTCTGCATCCATCCAGATGCCTATGAACACTTTGCCAACAGCTACACCTGACCAATCTCAATTTTACTCATGCTGGGATTTCATAATGATGTACTGAGGCCCACCTCTAAACACTAAACTCATTGGTAATAAAAACAATACTCAATTTTGTGGGAAGGGGTGAGTACTCTGCATTCCTGCTAGATCCTGCCACTGATCTTTACCCCTAAATATAACTTCCAAACATCTATAAATATCTTCCTCCAAATGAGAACTATTTCCTTGCAGACAGAGTCAACATTGAACTTTAAATTAACAGGAGAAAACATTCAAGTGATTTAAGGTTCACTTTCATGCCATCATGTAAGTTCCGGTGGTGAAATCATGATTCCAGTGAAATGAATAGGAGTTTTGTCACTGACTTCAGTGAAGCCAGGATTTCATTCTTAGTCTCTCCAGTAATCCCAGAACTAGGTGATTTCAATAGGCAATCATAAATATGAATGGAATGGACTATTTAATTACTGCATGATGGTGCACATTATGTTCAGAATATCTTATGAATAAACTTGCCAACATATCCCAAAGCTTCATATAAGAAATAACCCAAAGATGAGTTTTATTAATTTGCCATATTATTAGGACTAAATAAGATGGTAGTGATTTAATTTTCTACTCCCAACCTAAATACATAACAGAAAGGGTAGGAAGCACCCCCCCACACACACATGGGTAGATCCAGGAGGGGAAGGAGAGAAGGGTTTGGCCACGCCCCTTTGGCTGTGCTGGGCATGTCCAGGTAGTCTACCCAGCTATTGTCATCCCTACCCTGCATGTGCAACCTAGCAGAAACAGTTGAAAGCCTTGTAATGTTACCATTTGCCAGTGTCTTCAGAAAATCCTCCATATCAATTGGAAGGATAGAAGAATGAATGCCAGTGTTCTGGATCAAAGAAACACCACCAGTATTAAAGCCACATTTGTACAGCATCAGCTCTGTTGGACAGGACATAAAGATGCCTGATAATCAGTCCCCAAATCAGGTCCTATGCTCCCAACTCACTGGCGGTGAGTGCTCAAGAGTTTGGCAAAAGAGATTCAAGGACACCTGGAAGGCCCATCAGAAGAAATGTGATATTAACATCAGTACCCAGGAAACTAGCACTGAATCAGTCTCAATAAGGCTGTGACCTATGACAAGGAATTGACCATTTCAAGCAAACTCTTCTCACGATAGAGGTGAATAGATGAGATAGACAAAGGGAAAGAGCTGTGACCCAACGTCACCAGGACCTAGTGCTTCCTTCTAGAATTGTTTGCCATATGTGCAGTCAAACATACAGATCTCAGATTGGCCTCATCAATCATCTCTGGACTTACTAGTGATGTCCCTCACTACTGGAAGACAGCCATCCTCATATCAAGGAATTGATGCCACTACCACTGACAGCATACTCAGGGACCTCTCTGAGCATACTGGCTAATTAGTACAGCTTCTACCAGAGTTTTGCATGTCCAGAAGTTCTCTGACCTCTCTGCCTGGTCAGTGTGGCTCCCTGCCACCTGTGACCTCACTGTACTTGTTCAGTTCTAGCAAGATGCCAAGCTGATGGGCCAGTTAAGCTCAACCTATGGAACTCTGGCAGGAATGGTGGCGGGCCAGTAGAGGGTGCTCCTGCATTGAGCCACCCCACCTCACTGCACCCGACCACCTTCCAGCCTCCGAGTCCCTCCCTGGGGGCACCTCATGTCTGGCTGACCCCCTTCGTGGAGCACACCAGATAGGTAACATTGCCACCACCCAGAGATGGGCTTGATTCTGGCTCTGTGCACCCTGGGAAACACAGGCCTAGTAGCCCTCAAGGGTACTTAATTCAATTCAAGAACTTGGGATGCTTCCCTCAGTCGGAAGCACAAGTAGTGGTCTCCCCTAGTCAGACAAACCAAAGGGACCCCAAAGCATAATCTAGACCCACTCCCAATCAGTCTCCCACGCTAGGTACAAAAGAGAACTTTATTGGTTACAAGGGGTAGGGTTGGAATAGGGTACAGGGTAGAGCAATATCAGAGAAATCCCATAGAGCAAACTGGCATGGCTGGGTAGCCTTTGATCATGCAACTGAGTTACTGCTAGCTATATATCTAGTTAGATCTCAGGTAGCTTATTCACAAGTATCATCCAGAGGCAGGTGGAGATTCCCTCTGGAGGCAGGCAGTTCCGTGATCATGAGTTTTGAGAGAGAGAGCAAGTTTCAGATGGTTCAGTTCTTCTCTCTCTCTGAGTCTTCCTCATGGCTGCTGCCCCCTTCCCCTGGGCAGTCCTTAATTTATATAGTCCTTGTGACCTCATTTACCTGGTCCAATGGAGGCCAGCACCTCTTGGCTGTCAGCCAACCAATTTGAAATGCATCACTAGTTTCAGTTCCTAGCTCCCCAGAGAGCAAGCCCCTCACCCAGGTATGTGATACCAGTCACATAGGCAGAGGGAGCAGGTTTCCCCCTTCCCTCAGGAATGTATCCAGCTCAGGTTACCTAAAGAGATAGGGTTAGGTATGTATCCTCTGCTGGGCCCATCCTAACCAAATTGTCACAGAGCAGAGTTTTTGGGGAAAAACAAGAGGTGGCCTTCTGCCACAGGAACCACATGTGCCACACAGCCAAAGAGTGTGGGGAGGAGGGATTCAAATGCACTACCCTTATCCCCCTGGATCCACCCCTGAGGTCTCAGCTTGCAACTGGCTTGGCAGAGAGAGACCCACATGCCAAACTATGCTTGACTTCACGGTTGTCAGGGAAAAACAGGGCAGCTCTGTGCCCTGGGCAGTAGCACCTCGTGGGGCAGCAGTGGCTGTTGTGATGCTGGTGGCCATCATACACTTAACCACCAACTGTGACTGCAGCTATTTTTGCATGCCCCCCACACAAAGGCAGAACCTGGGGTTGCTGTCCCAGTTGCCCCCTTCTCAGTTATACTATGGGGATCCAGGGCATAAGTAGGACTTGAACTTTTTATGAACCTCTTTGAACCAAGTAGATACTTGGGAACATAATATTAACAGACTGAAAAGTTCCATTAATGTATATAAATGGTATCTTTGTCTAATCTTTAAAATTACCATATTTACTCAAGTCCAAGATGAGGTTTCCCGTTCAAGTCAACATGGGCGGAGGGAAGTTCCTCATCCTAGATTCAAGTATAAGAAGGGGGCAGAAACTGCATCCCATAAAATATCTGTAACAACTTTTTGGCTGGTTCCTATCACACCTTTAATTGAGCATGTGGCCAGTGTCCAACCTCTGGAGCACATGGAAGCCTTTCAAGACTCCTGTGCACTCTGGAACAAGTAGTAGTGCTCAACTTATTGGGGTTCCCAGTCAGAGGTGGCACAGGGAGCCACGCTTCCTACCTGCTGCTGCAGAGAGAACCTGGAATCAGGCTCCCCTGGCACTAGCAATATGGGATCTAATGTGGGATCCATAATTGTGCCTCCTCCCCTGCACATGTAGTACAGCAGAAAGTGCAACTGTTGGGATTCCGCATCAGATCCCATCACGCCTTTACTTTAATATCTTTCAGGGGCCTTGTTCACATATTTTTCTTCATGGGAGAAAAAATAGTCTCTGAAAATATCTAGTACTAATACCTCAAGTACAGCTAGCTAAATAATGAAAAAATAATAGGTACAAATGTTTGAGTAAAAATGACTGCAATTACCGTTTGTTGCTTTTACTTTCCATGAATATTCCTACAGAGAATTTCTGCCTCCACCCCAAAAAACATTGTAGTGGAACAGATTTCTATGAATATGTGCCTATCAAGATCAGTTTCTCTTAATCACATTGAAACTTCTTTGATTTCCCTTCTGGTTTTAAAACTTTCAGTGCTCCAATCAGGGTGCCAGGCAACTTAAATGACAAATTGTGTGCCAACAATAATGAATAACTGGCAGGCACATGAAGTAAGTGGTTTGTGAGCAATCCAGAAGGTTGAAATATATTTTTAAGTGTTTGCTGAAAAATTGTGAATGATGAACAAATTCATAAAAGTGAAACGGAAAATAGAACTAAATTCATATAAATGATTCATTACAGCTAGATTGCTCAGTTCCAGTTTCAAAGTTATTTGCTTATCCAGGTGTACATTGTTTCCATTATGTTTCAGAGGACACTAATGACACATGATAGAACAGCCTCTCTGCTTTTACATTTGTTAAAGATCTGTGGATTTTTCGAGGAGTGAGGACTTTGCTTTATTTCAAAATAAACATGTTTGAGAAAAATCTAATTTTTTGAAGAAATTTTATTTAATAGGTTTGGGCAGAGTTCTGCTTGCTACATAGAATGTGAGTGACAGCTCTTCCATTCTTCCTTTCTCTCCCCTTGCCTCTTTTCAGATGATATAAAGATTCACTATGTGATCATGAAGATGCATGGCAGAGTCAGAGTCAGTAGTTCAGAAGTCTTCTGCAGCCTTCCATGTCCCACTCTTTTAATTGGCACTACTTAAACCCCTTCACTATTTCTATTAACTGTGCTCTGCTCCACAAATGCTCAGAACAAATATACAGGATTTTCCTCTTTAGCACAAAAAAGACTACATTAAATTGAACAAAACCCTCAAAAATTGTAGGAGCACTAGATGGAGACTGGGATGATGATGTGAATGAGCATAGTCATGCTTTAATATATATCATTAGTTTTTATGGTCAGAAGGTACTGTTATAATCATTTAATTTGTTGCCCCTCCCTCTCCATCCCCTTCACAGCATAGCTTCATAAGAAAGTAAGGAGGACGTCATGGAAGTATCTTCTAGTCCAATCCCCTGCTCAAAGCCTGATGATTCCTGACTAAACCATCCTGGCCAAGTTTCTGTCTAACTTGTTCTTGAAAATCTCCAGGGAAAGAGATTCCATAACTTTTCTAGGTAACCTGTTCCAATGCCCGACCACCCTCATAATCAGAAAGTTCTTCCTAATCTCCAACCTAAATCTCCTTTGCTGTGGGTTAAGGTCACTGCTTCTAGTCTTGTGAAAGTAGTCACTTAATAGCCATTCAGATATTTGAAAGCTGCTATCTGCCCGAAATCTGTTCCTAGTCATAATTTTCCACTTTGGTCCTCTTCCTTTCCCCATCTCAGCTTCAGCTTAATGGAAACATCCTTTACTTTAAAGTGTCTATTACATTCTTAAATGAGCACAGGTGTGCCATGTTATCTATCTGTATCCCCCTACATAAAACGGGTATGAATTCATTACATTCCAAAGCTACAGTAATGATAACTATGGGAAAAATCCTATAAATAAAATGCACTCATGGCAACAGCGCTTTTTACTTAAAAGAAAGCTGTAGCACTGGCACATAGACTGCAGGTTGTTCAAGCCATTTGCTATTATCTTCAAGAAAAGATATATTGAGGAGGTGGGCAATGTTAGTCCCCCAAAGAAACTTGATAGATAGATAGATAGATAGATAGATAGATAATTACCTCATGCTAGCCACGCTGGGGTATATCAAGTCAATCAGAGTTAGAGATATTTTTGTGCTCTGGGTAATGATGTCAAAATATTGCTAAGCATGTACGTGACAGTATGAAACATTAATATTTAATTATTTAACATTACATAAGAAATATTAAGTAATAATACTATATTATATAATATATTTTATTGTGTAATGTTAAATAATTAAATATTAACGTTTCATACTCTCTCTCTCACACACACTTCACAATATTTTGACATCACCCAGAACACCAAAATATCTCTAAGTCTGATGGGCTTGATATGCCTCAGAGTGGCTAGCATGAGGCAATATTGCATGTTCTAACAAAAATGTCAGTTGATGAGGAAATAATTATGCTTATATCTAAACAATATGCATTTGGATTTCCTTCAACTGAGACAGCAAATTATTTACAGACAAAGAACTGTGACAGATGCCAGTCATTTGCCCCTAATTTGCAGGTCACTTGTTATTTCCATATGCCTGAAGCAGAATGGTATGTTGTGAATAAAAAAGTTACTATAAATGTTATTAAAAATGTATAATGGCTTAACTGAATGAAACCATGGGCAGGCATTACATTTGTAGCAAAAAATACACAATATACCCTTTCAGTGTGTCAAAAAGCAAGCATACAGAAATTCAAATGCTTTGTCAGGGTAAAGACACATGGTAAGTCTACAACAAAATATTAGTTCTTTCCAACAGCAACTTCTCAACAGCAGGCCAATTTCGAGCACCATGTGTCATGCCTGTACAGTTACACATAGCACCACAGAGCATCGCTCAGTCCTCCAGCATCCCAAGAGGGTGTGCCTCTCACCTTCCTCCTCCGTGGCTCCAGGGAACCTATCATGCCAAATCTACTATCCCAGGAAGGCAGAGCTCAGCTCACGGGTTGCTACATGGACTTGCTGTTCATCCCTGTCATTTTCTGTGAACCGGGTAAAATCCTTCCTGTCCAAAAAAATGTCAGGAATCCAGCTCCTATGGATCTCCATGGATTTATTACTTTGTTATCCTTGCCAACCCCCTCTGTCTGTCTCAGCACAGCTCTCATTCCTTCCTTCTCCTCCTTTCCCTGTCTTTTGTATTTAAATCACTATTCCTATTTGATAGCATACTCTCTGAATGTCCTTTCATAAGAACTGATGAAGTGAACTGTAGCTCATGAAAGCTCATGCATCTCTGATTTAGTTAAACTATAAGGTGCACATCTACCTTGCCCTCTGCCAGGAATGATGAAGGCCAGAGAGACTCCTAATCTATAACTTGTGTGATCTTCAAATAAGAGGTTAACGATACATATTTTGAAGGTCTAAAGGAAATTATCATGTGATGTCCTCTCACAAAATTAGTTTTCATGCATTTACTATGTCAAGAATGATCAGCTTCATCCAAGCCAGCAACACCTTGACATTTTACATATTATCCAACCATCCCCATGTTGCAGGAAATGTTCCAGGTAAATTTACTACTATAACTCATTAATAGATTTTTTCCTCAGTATTTGAATTTTTAAATATGGTTGTTGCATTGCTGGAAACATCATTTTTGGAATAAAACATAGCATGGCTGCTAAATCCCCTATATCCCTGGGAAACTGTACAATCATATCTACAATGCCCCCTATATAATTCTCTCTCAAATGTCAGATTGCAGGGCTATCACCAAAATGATTATCTTCTGTAGATGCCTGATACCAGTCAATCATCCTTACTTCTGTGCTGCAGTTCAGGGTAACTAATGCTGGATAAAATTTAAAATAAAGGTTCACAGTAAAAGTCAATTTTTAGGCTGGAAAATATGGGTAGTTACCAACAATGGGTTATTGTTCTCTAACCAAACTTCGTCTATTTTCAAACAACATTTCTTGCAAAGTACTATTGATAAAATTAGTTTAGCTACTTCAGGCCTTGAGTAATGCAGAAACAACCCTTTTTAAGAAGAAGAAGTTGGCTGAACTCCAGAACAATGAAGCAATTGGCTTTGATTAGTTTTATTCCTTTTATGGGTGAAATCCTTAGAAAGCCCTTATAAATAAGGGTCAGTTTAGTCTCTACCTGGGCAGAAGATAGGCATTGCAGGTGGTTTTCAATTAATAGGGAAAATCTCAATTATTATTGGTTGAAAAGTAAAAAACTAATTATTAGGGGACCATAAATAACTACATAGCCTTAGCAAGGATAATTTTCACACCTGGATTTTGAAAATACAACAAAAAGTTTATGTTAATTAACATGACAGAAACTTGGATGGTTTTGTTTAAACAAACTAAAGTTTCACAGAAGGTGGAAACTTGTTCTGTTGCAATTAGAAACAGAAATTCTCTGAACATTTTTATACTATGTTCAGGAGTTCAAGAAAAAATAAAGGGTAAACTTCATTTTTGCGGATGCAGCTATGCATGCAAAAGATCCAGAAGCAGTTTACTCTCAAGTAAACTACTACTACAGCTTACTTTCAAGTAAATGCTTCCAGGCATGCGTGACACATGAAGGGATGCAAGAGCAGATTTGGTTCTCCTAGCAGCAGACTGCTCCCACTCCCTCAGGCCCTGCAACTGGCTCCTGAAGCAGCAAAGGGGGAGCGCTAGGCTCCCCCTGGGTGCTAGCCCAGGAACTAGGAGACAACTGCCTCTTGTTGGGGGGCCGGGCCATTGCTCCATGCCCCCAGAAGCTGCCTGATGCTGGGGCAGGCACCACCACCAAGGCCTGGGTGGGGACAATGTCACCCTGCATCATTTTATTCTATTCTCTCTATTTGTCTGCCTTTAAAATGTAAGCTCCTTGCAGGAAGAGACTGACAAACTGTAATGCATCCAAGTACTTCTGGAAACAAAAACTAATAAGTTGCGTTTTTCTTTCCAGTTGCTAGATCGCACTTGCCAGCTGCATGGAAATTATTCTTTGTTCTCTGTTATTCTTTGTTCTCTGGTCCTAGAATAATAGGGTTGAAAGTCTCCTCAAGAATGATCTAATTTAACCCCCTGTACTGTTCAGATAAATGATTACTTGTTTCCAGTCCAACTCACTCAAGGAAGGAAGAAGCAGTGGGTAACTTTCAGAGAAAAAGAGATCCAGCCTGTCTGAAGCCATCTCCTAACAGGAGAGATACTTTTCGATCCTAACACTAACTAGTTTCCAAGGCATTAAATACCAAGGGATTTAGCAAGTACCCAAAGGGTTGTCTTTACTACTTGCTAGCATAGGGCCCATCAATGAGAGAGGCAAAACAATCAGTCAGGGCCCTGACACAGGTTTATTTAATGGCGTGATGGTCTCCAATTCCTGACCCCTGTAATTGTGCCTCTTGCCATGTCACATGCATGACAGGAAGCACAATTTTGGGATCAGGGATCAGATTCCAGTGGCATCATTAGTATTTGGCAGTGCAGGGAAAGTCTGGGCAAGTTTAAAATCTAGGTACCTATAGACCAGTTGATCCCAAATGGTTGTCAGTCTCATCCCCAGGACCACAGCAAATCCAGTTCAAGCCTCCCGTGTGTTGTGGGGCCTAACAATCAGCTAATTGTCAGTCTCAGCCCTGGGACCATACTCAAGACATCTGCCGTATCTTTTGTGGAATACTTTTGTGACTGGTTTCCCATTCTGTCCCATTTCTTGAATGTGTGGCAGGGTTACTATTTATGGCATGGTTAACAGGTTAATCACATCTTAACTATAATGTCTCTTGGGGCCTCAGTGGTCAATTGTGGTTACTATTTACTATTCCTATGGTTGGTCCCAAGTATGACTGTAAACTGCATCTGACTAGAGGGCCTGGTGGCAACATGGTGGGGCTACTCATGGCAGGGTAGCTTTTATAAAATACCACAATGTTGCAATCTCCAGAATAAGGTGAGTATAGGGTGCCTTAAAACCATAGTCCTCACTGCCTTGTGAATATTCCTTGGTTGAAAAAAGGCTAAGGGACATCACTCTGACATAAATACAACCTTGCTGAGGTATTAGGCAGCCAGCAGAAGTTCTTATCTGTTGCTTTCTGGCAGAAGCTACAACCATCAAGGCACTGAACATCTGGACTCAGTCTGGCCTTTGGATTCTACCTCAGTGGTCTAAAGTGGGGGGTGGTAGGTCTTGGGCAACTTCCACTCCCCCATACACATCTAAACATACACATTGAAGGTCTTGGTGTGATAGCCACAGGACTCTGTACAAGCTGATTCATCAGGCACCTGACTAGAACTCTTACACATACTCCATGATCTAGATCAGTGGTTCTCAACATTTATTGTACCAAGATGCATTTGCAAACATTGATGGCTGGTCCCATAGGAGGCCCCAAGCAACCCCTCACAGGCTAGAACTCTGCCAACATGCAAGTGAAAAGCCATGTTTTTCTTCTTTAAAGGAGAATCCATTTTTAAACTTTGTTGATCCATTTTTCATGTTTGTTCGTCACCCTTTCATATATTCTTGTGACCCACTTTTGGGTAGCAACCCATGGGTTGAGAAACACTGATCCAGATGATGTATTATTCCTATGGTTTAGTATTTAGACTGTGTGTGTTTTAAGCAATGTACATGTTGAATGTTAACAATATAAAAATGTACTTAGAAAATGACAAGTCAATCAGGCAATTACACTTATAAGCAATTAATCCATTAATGTAAATTATGTTTCAATTGCATAACAGAAAACAAGGGGAAAACCTGAAGAAACTTTCAAGATGTACTTTCTAATATAAGTCCAGTTGAAGGCAAAGTTTTCTACTGGATATTTAGAAATGTATGAAATGTTTTTCATTAGTATACCCAGGCTTAAGTATAATTAAATAAAACAAGTAAGACGGTTGCACAATATTTAAAGCGATATCCTGAAGAAATTTGCAAAATGGTCGTTGGTTGGATAGGGTACATTATATGAGGTTTCCTCTGCCAGATGGTTATAAGCCTTCAATAATGCCAAGCACATGACATGTTTCTTTCAAAACTTACTTAAAACAAAAGAGAACACTTATGGAGTGCTTAACAACTGCTATTAGCTGAAAAGAAAGCCTTACATGACTAACTCATCTGTAAAAACCCAGCATAAATATAAGTCACTGTTCAAGAAAGCTGAACATCCTTTGTATACTTTGGTATATTAATTTATATTAAGCACATTCACTCTGAGTGTAGAAAAGAACTTCTGCAATAGATTCATTGTTTAAAATGAATATGCATGTTAATTTTAGCAAACATAATAAAGTCCATGAGAAGTCTTCATTTATTTTCTTTAAAAAAAGCCAAAATCAGTCATGACATAACTACTTAACTACTACTCTCCAATAAACATATTTTTCCCCAGGATGCTGTTACTTTAAGGGCACTGACAGATGTTCAGGGCCCCAGTCTAACTCATAGTGCTTTACATAGAGTGGCATGAGTTACAGCACCCCACTCCGCAACCCAACAGACATTAGCCTCTTGGGTCGGGGGGAAAATCAAGTGTGCCTGCACTGGTCCTGGCCAGCAGGCAGGGGCACTGGTCAGCACTGCCCCTCTCCCCAGACCTGCCCCCACTTCCAGCTTCAGAGCTGTTAGTGGAGAGGGAGTGAAGGGAGCAGCAGCAGCTGCTAGGCTGCTATGCCCAGCTTGACCTGGGGGCAGGAAATGGAGCCCCTCACCTTGTGGCTCTCACCAGCTACTGTGGGGGGTGGTACTGGGGGAGCTGAGCCAGGCCTCCAGGCAAGGGGGTTCTGTTTCACTCCCTCCTTTCCCTCCAGATAAGGCTGGGCTTCCCTGGCAGTTGCAGCCACCACTGTTAAGAGGCCCTTCTGGACCGGGGGGTGGGTGGGAGAGAGGGGTAGGGTAGGCAAAATAAAGGTAGCTGGTGAGAACAGGGGTGGTGGGAACTGCAAGGTCAGAGTTCTGTGCAATCCTCCCACCTGAGCTGGAGCAACAGCTGCCAGCATAGCAGTCTGGCAGCTGCCGCTGCTTCCTTCACTCCCTCTCCACTGACAGCCCCACCCCTGCATGAAAAATTAACTTCCAAGGGAACACAAGTATCCTAAGGTGCTTTAAAACAGAGTGCCTTAATCTGTTACCTGATTAGACATGAGTTAATTTTTCATGTGATCGGCCATTTTAGAAGTGCTCTGCAGCTGTGCATGTGTGCTAGGTCATTGTTAGAGAGTGCTTTCAGGGGCCAGATTGCATGAAAAAAATGTAATTTATGTCTATGCCTTAAGTCACCACATAAAATGATAGCTATAAAATTATCCTGTATGCAAAACTAATTACATGGTTAGGCTCATGATTGTACAAAATTCTGCACTATCCAGTTTTAAAAATAATTTAAATATATAATAGGATCAAGTGCTTTTTAGAAAGAATAAAATAAAAAGCTATTTCAAATAGGTAGATTTATGTATCATTCTACTGAAGTTAATTTTAAAATTGGGAGGTTGAGTGACTAAAAATACAAGACATTCACTTATACAATTTACACTTGTGCACAAAATCATACACATCCTCACATATACACCCCCACTCAAGTTTAGATTATTGTAATATAGTCTACTTGGGATATTACCATGACACCACTCAGGATGTGGCTGCCTGTCTATTAAGTGAAGTTTCAGGCAGGAAGTATATTACACTTTAGGAACTGCCAGCAAATAGACTGCCAGGTGGAAGTTAGTCCTACATAGACTCATAAGCAAGTGGGGGTGGAAGGGACTTCCAGACATCATCTGATCCAACCCCTTACCTGAGGCAGGATCATCCCTATCCAACCCATGCTGTACAGTCCATAACATCAACTCTATGTAAAACTACCACCAACCCTGACACAACAAAGATGTAACACCCTAAACTGCCACAGGTAAAGCAGAGGAACCATGGCAGCCAATAACTGGCTTCTAAAGGTCATCAATATATGCTCAAGAGATCACAGGTAGAAATCTACCCAGCTGCTACTGAGGAAGGCAAAATCCCTACAGTCCATGCCAATCTGACCATGGAGTAACATTCTTCCCCCCACCCCCCACCCAATATGGTGATCAGCCTGACTCTGAATGGATGGACTACATAGGTTAAGACCTCCTTATTTGAGACCACCTAAGCCAGATGAGATCAGCAGAAACATTCAATCTGCTGGTTCTTGGCTATGAGAAAAGGGTAGCTCCAAACAGAGCATTCCCTGAGAGTAATTCTTGACTTTAATTCACTCCACCAGTCTGTGGTGTACCAAAATCCATCTTTGCTCAATCCTGTGCACACATTGTAGAGATCATTGTCAAGTTTGCCCATATTTTAAGAGGTTGATAGGTGAAGAGTTTAGATTGATTCTATCCTCATCATTAGTTTGCTGTATTCAATAGCTGTGGGGAGAGGGAGGTAAGCAACAGGGGAAACAACCCAAGGAACTTCCCTTGCTGGAAGCACAAAGATAGCTGCTGCCACCAGCTGCTGGTGCTGCCATTGCCCAAGAAGCAGAGCTACTCTTTCAGACCTCTGGGTGTATATATACCTCAAGTAAGAATGATCCATTTTTTTCAATGTTGTGGGATTATGTGTTGTATATTTTAATGTATATAATGTGCACTGCAACACATCCAGCCTTATAAGGCAGCTATGGAGCCCCCTGGAGGCCACACATGTCCTGTTTGTTGCACTCTGGCCTTCCAGGTGTTACCCTATTGTATCATATGCCACATCTTGATGGTGAAATGATTATACAAATGAGGAGACTTCCCTACTCTCGGAGACCACTGTGAGCTTTGCGTGCTTCACCTAGCCCTACTCGTCATTAGGCTCTCAGTGCCTTGTCCTGAGTAGGGTTCTTCTTTTCAGTCTCAACCAGCTTGCTCAACACAGTTTCTCTAGACACAGGCCCTGTGCCCTACCTGGATCCATTGAGCCCCACCTGCCCTATCTTGATCCCTGAAATTGCAAGGGTTCCTCTCTACTCCCCTCCCTCCCCCAAAACACTATCACCACCACCACCTTGGGTTCTTTAGCCACTCCAAAGCCTCACAGATGGCACTGTTGATTGAACATCTTGACTCCCAGGCTCCAGATCCAGTACAAATACTCTGTGCTTTGCCAGCAGCCCTTGTGCCCTTAATGCTTGTCCCACCTGTCTCATTAGGGCCCTCTTATGCTAGCCCCCACAACCAGTAGTTTCATTTGGGCTCTAAGTCCACCACTCTAAGATCAGTGCTTAGAGTGCTTAAAGTACACGGTGCTTTCCCTGGCACCCTGTTTTGTGGCCTCCAACCACTCCCTTAGCCAGACCCATGCCTTGCAGCTGAACAGCAATATAAACAACTGTGGGTGCATCTACATGTGCAATTAATGCAAAGCAATACACTCCAGAGCAGTTTAAGCCACAATAAACTGCTCCCAGGTGCAGTGTCTACATGTGCACCTGCAATGGCAGCAATTTGAGCCAGGGCAGAGAAGGTCCAGGCTGCCAGGGAGCATGGGGGAGGGGGAAAGGGAAGAGAGGGGTTAGCCTCAAGCTCTGGGTGGCAGCATCAGGCAGTGGAAGGACTGACTGGGGCACATGAGTGCTGCAAGTATGGGGCCAGGGGGCCAGGCAACAAGTATATAAGTCTGGCCCCAGGCTGGCTGGGCTGACTGGGCACAATTTATGCTCACAATCAGCATCTACACATACATCAGAGTTATTTACTCCACCCTAAAATAGTACTGTGGCCTAAAACCACCACACGTGTAAATGGTGATGCTTTACTGCACAGCAAATTAGTCTACTTCTCAGTAAAGTACATGTGTCAATGCACCCAGCATAACACAAACTGCTTAACTCTACATGTTATTTCTTGCAGAGCTCCTCTCTCTTTAGAGCTCCTACTCTTTAAGGCAAACATGGCCCAGTCTGAGGCTCTCCAGCAGAAGTTGTTCTACCCCTTTCTGCTCACCTGACCACTGATCCTCAGGGCCAAGTTAACGTTTTCCCCCCTGGTTAGCAGACTTATTGCTTAGGCTTGCCTTTTCACAATCTGCACCTGACACCTGTGCCTCTTGCTAACAGGCTCAAAGCTTTGTAGCTAGCCTCACTACAACCTGAATCCCACAACCTGCCCCCTGGAGCAATATACTTACTTCCAGTAACAGGGATTAGGGGTACCTTGTTGCAGGCACCTATGTACCTACAAGGATTTTTTCATTTTGTTTGTTTTTAAATCAGAATGAAAATAAACGAGCATTCTATTTCTAATGTAGTCTAATTGCACAGAAGTACACTGCTCAGTAAATGCTAGAATTCTATTAGTAGCAATGGGAGTCACCCACACAAATCCCAACATCTGTGATAAACTTTCCTCCTTTTGCCAGTCACTATATACATATATGTAACAGTGCCCTAGGCTGGGTGAAAAGTGCCCAGAGCAGGGCAGAGACAGGGGTAGGGGGTCTAGACAACCAGAGTCAGAGCAGGCTCACTGCTCAGAGCAGGGAAAGGTCAGGTCCAAGAGTGTCCAAAAAGAACTGACACCAGGGCCAGCAGGCCCCAAATCCAAGTAAGAGACAGAAGCCAAAAAACCAGAAGCTTGTTCCGGCACAGTGGACTGGAACTAAAGGGCCCAGCAAAAGGAAAGTGGTGGAGGCTAAGAAGGCCGAGGCCCTACCAAGGGAGTGATTGTACAGTAATATTTGTAAGGCCTGGATGTGGTGAAAGGGGCAGTTGGAGTCATGGAACAGCCCTTAAAACTACAGATGCCCTGGGGGCAGGCATGGGTGGGTCAGGATGACCTACTTAGACCAAGAGAGGCAGAACTGAGACAAGCAGGGTCCAGTTTTCGAACAGTAACTAATAAGCAGAATCTAAGAACATCAGCCAAGCTCTCATTAAAGTCAGCAGAAAGACTCCCATTGACCTCAGTGAAAACTGAATTATTCCCCAAGTCTATTATGGGAGGAAAGGAATAGATCATCTGAGTTTCTGATGATAGCTAGTTATCTTTTCTTTGTGAGTATGCCCTTAGTCTTTACTGCCATCCTTACCCTGCTTGCTTGTCTGCTTTTTCTTACTGAACTTCATGAATCATTTATAATGCATACAGCTTTAGCAAAAGCTGTTTATGGGGAGTTTACAAGGGATAATTCAACGCTTCTTTCTTACTGGCATAAGAGATCAAGGTGGATGTTTAAAGAATACTTATTACAAAGACAATCAGACAAATTTTAAATTTAGGGTATCATGTTTCCCTTCTGGCTTTATACATGGGTTGATTTAAACTTCTTCAGTACTTGTGTACCTTATTTATTCAGCTGTTAATAACATTTAGATTCAGCTTGATATGGAACCAGAAACAACTGTATCCAAGGAAGATATCAGAATGAGCATTATCCTTGAGTGACAGCAGCTGATCTGTGCTTAGCAATTACTAAGTAGTCTATTTTTCTAAGGAGATGTAACTGGAATACCCAATTTTTTGAAGACTAAAAAACTGCCTATGTGAAAAGATGTCTCACTTTGGTTAGCTGACCAAATAATACCAGGAAGCTGTCTGTGGGAGGAGTAGGAGCTAAACATGTAGTCCTTGTAGCCCTTTTTTAAGTGCTCATGAGCAAGAGTAATTGTTGCACTATTGAGGACTTAGGCTAAGGACAAACTTTACACATAAACCAGATTAAGTGATCATAAACTGGTTTAAACCTATAACAGAACAGATGTTCAGTGCACATAAATCAGTGTGAAAATGGCCGAAATCAGTTTGAGGTAAACCTGGTTGAATGTAGTATCAGACTTAACTGATTTGAGTCAAACCAGTTTATGCAATGTCTGTCCCAGACCCCTTCCTGGTTTAAGATAAACCAGACTCCCCCAGCATCCTTGTATGCTCTCTGGGCCGGACAGGGCTCTCTGATCCACAGCAGAGCTGGCCCTCCCCCTCTGTTCCCTGGCTGGAGCTCCAGCAGACTGCAGGTACAGCAGAGTCTGCCTGGCTTCCCCCTGCCCTACCTACTTTGAGGATTCCAGGTGTAACCCAGGTACACCCAAGGGTGTGCCCTGTCCTCATTTGGATGGGATAGGTGGGCAGGCAACAGTGCTGTAAGAGGGATGTTGTCTCGGGTATAGACCCCTCTATTCTCAAAGGTTTCTTAACTATATACAGAATTTATTTAACATATAAAGAATTATATATAACTATATACATATACATATATATCCCAAAGCAAAAGATAATATTAGAGAAAATTAACCACTATACACTCTTATACATACACATACTTATAACTATATTCGGGAATGGGGTTACATTGGGTATGCTTTGAGAGCAGCCCCCTTACCCAGGACCCTGACATCCTTAAGGTAAGTCACTAGGCTTACCAGAGGGATCCTGTGCAGGCCTCCAGCAGGTAAGTACCAGATTCCCAATATAGTACTCAACAAATTAAACAACAAGAAAAATAGACTGCAATAGATAATAACAACCTTAAAATTATTTACCAGCTAAAACATAACATAACTCACACAATACAACCAGTTTACAAAATATTAGGTGCAGCTCCTCATTTTGTATGGCACACCCTTACCCAGTTCTCTGAAAGGAGGGGGGCAGAGGGCCCCTTTTTTGCAGCCACTCCCCTGCAAAGCCCCTATTCCCTGAACTCACAGGTGTCCTGAGTGAGGATGCGGTAGGTTTGTTTTCCCCTCATGTGGACCTGGGCTGCTCTGGCATGCCGCAGAGGGTTCCTTCTTCATAGGCCAGGGTCTGGCCCTGGGCACCTCCAAGGCCTTCTGTTGAGACAAGGGGTGGGGCTTAGCCCACCTTTTCTGGGCTCAGGACCAGTGTCCCTGTGGGAGGAAAGGGACTGGTGATGCTCCAAGAGCGCCTTAGGTCAGGTGCCCCTTGACAAGGCCCAAGCTGTCTCTCACCACTTCCAGGACCAAGGCTTTGTGCACTGGGGTGTGCACCATGTAAGGCCCAAGCAGGATCTCCCTGCTCCCAGGGCCAAGGAACTCCAAGTGGCATCTTCCAGAGCCTAGGGCTATCTCCTGCTGAGGCAGCTCTTCCCAGTTTTTCTCAGCTCTGCTCCTTTTCTTGTCTGACACCAGTCTGGTGTCCCAGCCAAACATGCTGTTCTTTTAGTTTGAGACTGTGGTACTCAATCCTCCTTTTATAGCTATCTGGGGCTCTGCCCTGGATCACAAAAGGTCCAATCAGATCGAAGGATGGCAAAAACTTTTCCAGGACCCCTCCTCCCAGGAGCTCTACCTCTGGATCGTAAGCAGACTAATCACAAAAAGGGGGGAACCGTCTCGTGATTGGTAGAAGAAATTCCACCTGTGACTCAGTGTTCTGCTTCAGCCAGCAAGCTGCACTCATACTGCGCCGCAGATGGTGCATCCATTACACAGGGTAAAAGAGCGCCCATTAATTGATTGCCAATCTCCACCACATACACATTTATTTTATTTCTTCCCCAATTTCCTCCCTCTAGGGAAAAAGTTGCAAAAATACTACACTCATTGCTAACTTCCGTATGTTAAAGTCACATAGAATATATGTTGCTCTAAGAAATTCCTGCTCCGCATCTCCAATAAAAGCTACATAATTCGTATGCATGTTGCGCATGTGTGAACACACAAGTCCATACCATATAAACACAGATAATAAAAATATAGAGAGAGAGTTCATGCTCACACATGACTTGATCCCACTTTAACTAGCTAGTGCTGGCATGAAGCTGGATTACCAAACAGATAAAGATTCATCCAGTTTGTACGTGGTAATCCAAAGTAACCACAGATCCTACAAGAATCCCTGAAATACTTGGGAAAGTGACATGGTGAGAATGCAATTATACTTAAAAATATCTTCAGATCTACCTCCTTGGGTAACTGATAGCTATACCCCTGAGTTTGCTCTAATTGGTATGTTGCCACCAGGACTCAACTAGTCACTCTCATGCCGCTCTTGCTCGGGTGATTGATGTCACGCACCTCCTGGGTTCGCACCTCTGCCTGAGCTGGTGACGTTCGCCCGAATCCTTGACCCTGTGCTCACCTGCCACGACTTGATGACCTCAGTGTCTGGGGCCATTCATCGGGCGTGCTCGTTGGCCCCAAGGTTCGTCTCGGCGGTTACTCTCGGGGCTCTGCCACCCCTACACCCCGGCCTCATGCCTCCTGCATAGCTGCAATAAGTTGGTCAGTGTCTCGCTCCTGTGACCTTCGAGCTGGTCCTGCTCGGGCCCCTCCCAACACTATCTGGCCTACAATGCGAGTCGGCTACTCTCCTATACCCCTCAGAGCCTGGGGTAGAACCAAATTACCAAGAAAGAAAAAGGAAACCCAAACACAAATACAGGGCATACTGCCCCTTTAACTGCCCCCCCCGGCACTTCACCAGGACACTGGCTGCCTCATCCCCTTAGGCACCCCGTTCCCTGCCTACTCTAAGGCACCTCCCGGTCCAGCAGTGAAGTTCCCTCCAGCGATACTTCTGCCTGACGAGCCGCATGGGTTCTGTGTTCCACCCTGTTTCCCGAGTTGCCGGCGAGTATTCTTGCATCCCGGGACAGGTACTGGGGATATAATCAAGTATCATCCAGATAAAGGCTCAGAAAGTGATGTGACAATAACTTTTATACTCCTCCTCTTGGGTACTTCATGGAGTATAATGTGGCCCTTCCTAAATATCACATACAAAACACATATTTGTATATAAAGAAACATCTGCATATACCAGCCAAACTCAGCCACAGTGCTCCTGCAGCAGGGAGCCTGGTTGGCAGCTGGAGTTTGGCTCCGGCTGACCAGGCTCCAGTTTTGGGTGGTGCATCCTGTCACCACATGTGCCACCCCATTTTTGGGGGGCATGGGTTTTTTTAACCCTGGGATCACCTCGGATCAACCCTCCACTCCACTCCACCCTCCACACACACACTGCAAAGTAGCAGTGGCGGGGAGTGCCTGCATGTGGGGTGTGTGGCACCACAGATGGGTCTGCAGTGCCACATAACACACTTCGGTGCTCGTCTGGACGTGTTCCCTCACTCTGCCCGGAGACAGAATGGCAATAGTGCACAGGGTAGCCCTGATTTGCTGACCTGGCTTGCTCAGAGTCAGTCTGCATCCTGCTGCAGCACAACGTGGGAATGTGAAGGGGTTGTGTTCTGCTCCTTGTTCAGCTGGAGCAGCGAGAGTCCAGCAAGCAGCATTCTGTCTCCCTGGCGGTGCAGAGGATGGGAAGAAAGCACCCTGTGGTTCTGGAGGGCTGTGCTGTAGCTTCTCTCAGAAGAGAACATGCCCAGATGCTCGTTCATTCTCTCAGGAGAAACCCTCCTGGGGGTGACTTAACTCTGGCTGTTCCCAGGAGGTCTTTTTTCTCCTGGAGCAGCTATTTTTTTTACTCTGGGAGAAAAAAATCTTAACATCTGTACTGTCGTAGTTTCTCCTGGAAAAACACTGACTTTCCTAGGAGAGACTGAATGTCTGTATATGGCTTGAATAATTTGGACAAAATAAATGACACAGATCCCCTATTATGCTCCAAAGTTGACACAGTCTCCTTACATTAAAAAAACCGAACAAATATCAAGTAATTCACCTAAGCCTCAAAGCTGTAAAGCCAATTTCTTGGGTTTCCACATGACTTGACACAATTTGTTAAATGGAACTCTCTGTGAAATACCAAATTTCAAAGACATAACTATAGAAGATTTGAGATACTAGGCTAGGAGAAATCACCACTTTTTATTTCTCTCCACCAATAGGAGCCAACTGTACATTAGGATTTTATTAGTGATTTTTACCTAGATGGCATCATCATGAATTTACACAATCTGAAAATGTCTGTAATGCATCAATGTATTATAGGGAAGAAAAACAATAGTAAAGCATGGCAAATATTTAATCCTGTGCCAAAAGCTGCTGCTGAAGCATGGTGTCTCAAAGAACCCTTTCAAACCTACGATTTGTTCCAAGAAACTTGTGAATGAAAAATTACTGGACATCCTTTTAAACTGTTTGAATAATTTCAGTGGATGGCTGCAACAGAACTCTAGCTGACTCTTCTGACCGCTACACACTGAGGAGGTATACTCAATAATACTGTTTTTGAGTGATTTGATTCCTTTGAGGAGCTACATAATCCAAACAATAACTAAGGGAATATATAAATAGCAAAATGAAAAGGAAGTGAAAAACCTGAATAATGGCACTCCTGGCTAGGTCAGGAGAGGGGGAGGAGGAGGGGTGGGGCAGAGAGAGAGAGGGAAAAAAATAACATTGAAGTCCCAAAAATAAAGTAAGCAATGGACATCTGAAAATCAGAATGCATTTCTAAATAACAGTGTTATTACCCTTTTCTCCTTCATTTTAAAACATTATTAAGTGCATTATTGCATTATTAAGTGCAATCTAAATAATGAAAAACAATATCTGTTCTAGCTCCAAGCCCTCGTAGTTAAAACATTAAGGATAAATTCATTGTGCATACTACAAAGTTTCAGAGCCCTGCTCTTTAACTTGCAGCATGGGATTAATAAATATGTACTCAAAGCATACACCGTGCCCTAGTTCACAACTCAAGCCAAATCAATATGCAGTACTTGTGTGGGGGAGATCCTCGTGCTATCTTGTTATTAAGATGAAGGAACTAAAGCTTACAGAAACTAGCAAATTATTTCGTGTACCATAGTATTTTCCCAGAATGACACAAGACTGACTAATTAGATCTGCATCTGATTTTTTTCATCCTAGAGCAGAAACATGATTATCAATACACAATAAAATTCTTCTAAAGGTAGCAGCTAAACCCATCTCACAATATACAAAGACCATTAACAAATATAAACAATATTCAACAAAAGCTCTACAAATATTTTCAGAGAAATATTTATGACCTAAATACTGCACGTTACTGGAGTTTAAAATCTGATACAACATTTTTAACTTGTTTCAACATGCCCACATCTCTTTCAAAATTGTTACCAACTGTGATACATGCAGTGTTGAAAAGTAAACATATGCTTCACCATCAGACTTTAAGTAACGATTGTTTGTTTCTTAATCTTAAGTTATTCACATTCCTGGTACAGTGCCATATGTCAAGTACTGAGATAACACAAGAGTTATTTCTCTTGTGAAGGAAAATACCCTGACAGTCTAATTATTTACCTAATGACTTCATATCAACACTAGAAATTTTTAAAGACCATTCTGCTAACTAAAATGTGTCCCTGGATTTATGAAATACTACAGAACAAAGTTGGTGATGTTAGTTCCATTATAACAATGCAAATGATACAAATCCTAGATGAAACTAGGAAGGAAACATTATATCAGTTGCAACTGCAAACTGAAGAGACAGGAACTTTTGTTGCTATAAAGTAATATAATATACACTATTCCATTCTAAATGGTGTGGTAGAAAACCCAAGGGACTGGAAAGAGTAGAAGGTTAACTTAGAATAGGCCCTGCTAGTTCAATGGGACTTTTGGTTCCTAAAGATGATGTTTCTTTTTTTGAGATATTGTTCCTGTTAGACAAGAAAATGGAAAAAGGAAAATTTATAAGTGTTACAGTGAGGAGGGAATAGTGATTCACTGCCTGTCCTGAATGACAGCAAAAAGTGTTGCCAGTTCATAAATTTAAATCCATCTCATTTTTCACACACTTGATAAGTTAAGAAACTGTGGTGCGTAACACCTTACATAAGTACTTACTAGACAACTTTGCCAGGCAAATCCATCAATTCTGAAATACAGTGTCAAAAGAATGTGCAAGAAAATCTGGAACTAAACCAACGAGCTGCAGATATCCCAGTAGGAGAATGCAGTTGTAATGAACTTCTATAATAAAGAAGTTTCTTGAATAGCATGCAATTTTATGCCCCTAGTTGTGAAAGTTTGGACCAAAAAAAAAAAAGCAAAAAAACCCAAACCCACTTTTCAGGAGAGTAAAGCTAAATAACAAGAACAACAATGCCTAACCTTTTACCTATGTTCTGCCAAACAGTGATAGCCGAGTCAAAAACTACAAATGTTCAAAAATCACCATGGAAAATTATTGACTATTATTCAGTCACATTTTCTGACATGCTGTTGTTTTTGAAAAAGTGTTGTAGGGAGAAAGGGCACTTTATATTTGAAATGCCTTGGCAAGTTAAGGTTAGAGGTGCTCTTCACTCCCCACCTCATTACTTCAAATTCATTTTATTGCTGATGGAAAGCACTGAATTTACAAACCTGGAGAATGAAAAATATCTCTACATATCCAAGGAACAGATGCAAGATTAAGATCAGCAAAACAGGTTTCACCACACAGCCCTGTCATCTTGCTTCAGCCTCACATCTTCAGGGATCACTCTGAGGGTCCATTAGTTAATTCAGTCTCTGTACCAGGGCTGAAAATGAACTTGCCAATTAGCACTATTTTTTTAATTTAGACATTTGTCCTCAAGGAATTACAAAGAAGCCAAAAACAATTTCACATCAACCAATACTCACATTATAATGAGGTCTGGCAAGAAAACAATAACCCTGTTTCACAAAAAAAATTCAAAGTTTCAAATTTGGGTTTTTTTCAATATGAAACAAGAAACAAACCTTCCAATTTTATTTTTTATTTGTTTTTAACGAAAATGGGTCACCCATCCAAGAGCCAAAGTCAGACCAGAATAGCCAGTAATAATTAAGATGCAGACAAAGGATATGAGAAATCCAAGATCAAGTCTCTTTACTCAGGTGAGTACTCCACCTACCAAACTATAAGGTCGGTGTCACTTTCTCTGTCTCTCCTGTTGGAGATTCTGTTTTCTATAAATAATTAAATAGTTATTGGGACAAAAAGAACCTGAATCTATAACCTGGTTGTTTGGGCACTCATCTGACCTCTCTCTGCAACCCACTCTCCTGGGATGCAGAAGACTCGAGATCAAATCCCACACCTGCAGAGACACTAGACTTCTCAGTTCTGCCCTGGACCTCACAAATCTTCTTGAGAAAAAAATAACTGTAACAGATCTGTCTAAGAAATGTTTCATTTTCAATGAAATTGCATTTTTCAATGGGAAAAAAGTTGCATTAAAATTTTTCCAAACAGCTGTAATAGTAATGCCTTGTAATTACTTTCAACTGGACTATATTTCAACTCGAGACCCAGACACAGCTGAAAATACACTACCTCATTAGCATCCAGTACAATCTCTCTTAAGCCATCCAGTTGCCTCTGCGTTTGGAGAATAAGTCAAAGATTTTAAAGGACATCCGTAGGTAGGGTAGAATAGGTGCCACTTCAGGCGTTTGCATGGTGAATACAAATGGTGCTCAAGATATTAATTCTGCTGTCTGGAAGAAACTCCTAATTCAAGAACTGTTATAAACACAAGCCTGAAATTGTCATTCTAGCAGCCTCAGCATCTAACTAAACCACAGAAATGTGATGAGCATGACTAAAAAAATATCTAAGGGAGCTATTATAATTGCTTCATGTGAAGAAACAAGGTGGAGGGATTCATACCAAAAGCATTTCCAGCATCTACTGGAGCTGACAAGCAGCATCAAATGTGAGAGGAAAAGCCTAATCAGTCTAATCAAATGAGACAGCCTTTTAATATCCCAGCCTTGAACTTATTCAGATAAAAAGGAAATCCCATTCCAAACCATTGTCTGAATTTCAAACTGAAACAGAATGAAAAAGAAATACAACAAAAACACCTGGTTAATTTCTTGCCAGTATTTTTATTTGATCACGTTGTTCTTAGTTTGAGATTTTGTTTTGTTGGGGGGGGGGATTAGGGGGGAGGTCTTATCAACAGGACATCGGTTCAACCACTGATATTTCTACCAAATATTGATGTAGAAGATCCCTTCCAGTATACATATGCATAGATAGTAATTTGCTTGAGAAGCATTGCTGCTGTTAATCAGGTGAGACTACATGTCTCCTGCAGCATTTGCCACTCCTGTCACTTCACATGCATCCTCACACACCAAGGCCTTCCATTATGCTTATTCCCCTATGTAACTAGTTTGGGCTGACAGCCTCCTCTTCACATGTGACATACATGGTTAGGGAATTTTTTATAGCTAGGGTGACCATATGTCCTGTGCAAATCAGGACACTCACAGCTTCCACAGCCTGGTTTGGCTGGTTGGTCAAAAGTCCCTGAGCAGAGTCCTGTGGAGACACAGAGCCATGTGGTGCATCAGGCAGGCAGCCAGGCAGGGATCACTGCTGTGGGACTATAGCAAGGTCAATGGACTCACTCCAATCCACCCACCTTACTGTCATCCAGGAGCAGTACTGCCTACCTGGCCACCTGCCTGAGCACCATGCCACTCCACGTCCCCACAGCACTCTACTCCTGGACTTTTGACCAACCAGCTGGGACAGGACTATGGAAGCTGTGAGTGTCCCAGTTTGTCTGAGACATACGGTCACCCCAATAATAGCATGTATTTGTAGAGAGAAAGAGACAAGAAATAAGCACTACAGCTTAAGGAATAAGCACTACAGCTCTCACAGGCTGTTAGCTGTAGTCACAACAGTTCTCTACTGGCAACTCTTACTACTCTAATACTTCCATGTGTTTGCTACATGTGACAGTTCATGTACAAGTCATAATGAACCCTTTTGGCTCAAAACCAGTATGCCATGAAAACAGAGTTACTGTCATGGGCAACTGGTGCTGCCTTAGTCGGGAGGACATGTGCCCTCACTTGCAACCAGTCTCCCATGGTCAATCCCACGACAGCCGATCCCTATGGCCGATCGCTGCAGCCACTTCCGGAAGCGGCTGCAGCAATCAGCCAGCACTTGCAGGGGGGTACCAGCACTCCCACGGAGAGCACAGCCAGTCAGGGGATGCATCAGCACTCTCAGGGGGTGCATATGCACCCCTATACACCCCTGTGCACACCCTACACATTGCCACTGGGTACTTTTAGCAAGTCTAGCTGTCTCATGAGTCCCATAAGTACTTGCAAATAATATAGAAACATTTTTACTTATTCTACCAGTGGGAACCTTTTGAGATGTATTTAGATGTATGAATATATCTGGACCAGGTGTTGGTTCGAGGTTCTGGTGCCTTTCCTGCACACAGCTTTTGGGTCTATAGTAATAAGTCAGGCATAAGAGGAAGTTTATAAATCAAAGCACAAAGAGATAATATAAAATAATAATAACTTAAAAGACTTTGTAGGTATAACCTTCACAGTTATATAAGAGAGAGAGGTAGTTAGCTGGGGTATTCTGAAGTCAGGCCAAAGTCTGGGTAGGATGACACCTTAGGCCACATCCAGATGAGTGTGCACATTTATTTTCCTAGGGACAAATAGCAGTGACACATAGTTGTGCCTCTGCTACTTGTCCCCAGGGAACACCCATGCATGCACGCTCTGGCACACAGCAAGTTGCCCCAAGTGGGGTATGGGAAGCTAGGGCTAGCACCTGGTCTGCCTCCAGCAGAATTACATGGTCCTGGGGCTCCAGCAGCCATGATCTGGGCATGCAGAGCCTGGCCAGTAGCTGGAGCATGGCTCCTGCCAACCAGGCTCTGGTTTCTGGTGGCATGCTCTGCCACCATGTGCACCACTCTGCTTTTTTTGGTACAGGTTTTTTGACACCAGGATTGGTGTAAAAAAAGTCAAGAAACTCACAATGACACAAAAACCACTACGCTGCAAATCAGCAGTGCAGCAAATGCTTGCATGTGTGACACATGCAGTATGCGGTAGTGCAGACAGGTCTGCAGCGCTGCAGACTGCACATGCACACTTGTTTGGATGCTTCCTTAGGGACTAAGGGTGTTGTTACAGGTTGGGTTCTTAAAATGAGAGTGTCTGCATGTTAAGGCAGGAAAAGATGAGCTAAGTACCCTCTGCTCATCTCAGAGACATTTTTCTTTGGGTGAGGATTACTTTGAGCTAGTGTTAGGGAGCTTATGTCACAGCAACATCAGACTGCTCCATGGAGATAAGCTGAGTTGGGAACAGTCCTCCAGGATACCAGGAGGCATCGCTCCCAGTGGCTGCTTTATCCTGCTCCAAGTGACAGCAAGACAACCCTAAAGATAAAAATCCCCACTTCCCCACCATCCTCTGAAGGGTCCATCCCCCACCTCCTGCTTCCATTCCAGGCTCCCCCAACTGCCCTATCCCCTGGAGCTCACCCATCCCAAACCCAGTCCCTTGAGGCTCATACCCAGCCCCCAGCACCCCACCCCCCATTTCCTTACAGTTTACCTCTCTCACTCCTCAGCCCCTCAGGGTCCACCCACTTCCATGTCCCCTGTGGGTTCACCCCCACCCAGCATTCCCACCCCATATCCCAGGTTAACTGTGCTGCCAGTGTGGGAGCAGACAGGGAGAGGAAACATGGCACCTGATGGACTATTGCTGCTCTCCAGGTTGAACCCAGTCTCTGGAGGCTCCCACAGGTATGCAGGGAGCCACGGGGGTGAACGTGAGCAGGTCCTGATCTGGGCTGGTGGCAGACTGCTGAGGCCCTGATCCAGGCTGAGAGGGGCCACTCAGCACCCTTTTCCTGTGGCTCCCCACTCATCTGCAGCAGCCTCCAAGAGCTTTACTCAACCCAGAGTGGGATGATGGTGATGGTGGTGGTGGTAGCAGCAGGTGGGTGGGTTTCCCCTTTCACCCTGTTTCCACACCAGCAGCACAGGTAAGTGGGAACCCAGGGTGTGGAGGAAATGGGAGGAGTGTCTCACATGGGGCCAGGGCTGGGCTCAAAGAGGGCATGAGCAGGGCAAACTCACCTGCACGGAGCAGGCGGGTGGCTGTACTGGGAGGGGTGAGGGAGGCCTAAGGCAAATTTTGGAGTGGCTGTAGCCCCCCCACCTCGAAGGCCCAGCCCAGCCCAACCCTGGTTCATCCCCATCACCAGGAGGAGGTTATCACTACCCCTGCCTGCAGGGGAGGCTGGATGGACAGAGTTGGGTTGGTGTGGTAGTACATGCCTGCCTCTCCTCCCTGCCTTTTCTGCACCCCACACCCAATGGCCAGAGTGAACTGGAGCCAAGCAGGGTGAGTGTGGATGGGGGCTGTCTGCTGTGGGCTTGGGACCCCCACTCTGCTGTCTTTGCCACAGGGACCCTGTGCTGGCCACACACCCCCTGCCCACCTGGCAGAAGGGGGCACAACTCACTGCCTCAACTGTTGCCAGGGGGTGCACAGTTGACACAGGGCCCTGGAGAAAAGCCATCAGAGCAGAAAGTCCCAAGCCTACAGTGGTCAGCTCACATCCATGTCACACACAAATATGGGGGGCACATGACCCCTATGCCTCCTTTGAAGGTTGCGTGCAGTGGCAGGGAGCCACCTCCCTACACACCTCCTGGAGAACCTGCCCATGGCTCTGTCCCACTCCCTGCCCCAGCTCCGGGTCCCTCCCTCACTGTGGGGCCTCAATCTGCCCCCCCATGCCCCTTACCCCCATGTACTTACCTGCAGGGAGCTGCTCTCCACTCTGCTTCCTGGCTGTGTTCTGGGTCATGTGCATGCGTGCAGCTGTGCATGGGCATGCAGCACCCCCTGCGTCTTACTCTCACAGGCCCAAGCAGCCTATTGCATGCTGGAATGCTGCCTGCCTGCAAGGGGAAAACCGCTATTTCCAGAGAGATCCCAGGCACCCCTGATTCGCAGGGGCCCCAGGTCCCATCTGCCCATGCATTAATCTGTCTATGCGCAGTTTCCCACCTTTAGCAGGTAACTGACTACTTAACTGTTCACTTCAGTCTAAAACTCAAATACTCATTCATTCTGCTTCCCTTGAAACACTAACAGATCCATCACATTTTCCATTTTTTTCTGCTCACTAAGCCTTTAAACAGAACTTCTATTGTTAGTCTGCTTCCACCTATTAGATCTTAACTTCACCACCAAGGTTTCTTTGTAGTCATTAGACAAAGAAAAGTCTTGGAAACCTAATCACCCTACAAACTGTAGGAAGGAAGGGCCTATAGTTTCAATAATTTCCCTTCAAACAATATTTCTTCGTTACGTCAATTTTGCCAGATGAAATTTACTGTGTCTTATAGGTCACATTGTCTCATTTGAGCTCTAATTGGCTGAGCACATCTTAGGTCAATCAGAATAATTGACTCTTACTAAAAATAACATTTTCAGCAACATTATTATTTTAGCAATACTATTTAGCTAATTCATCTCAAACAAACAAATGTTTGCCAATATTTCTTCAGTATCTGTCTCATTACTACAGTTTCAAATATTAAGCAATTTAACAAGACACTAAAGCCTAAATCCATTATGTAACACACAAGGAAATGTGAGAAAAAAATAATCACAGAGGAGAAATATTTTATTACCAGGAATAAACTAATTATACTAGTTACTATACAGCATGCCTTCATTTTGAAAGTGAACAAGGCTCTTGGCAGAAACAAAACAATCATTGTAACTTAGTTAACTTTGAAAACTCCACCTTACATGAGTTTTGAGAGACATCTTTGGAATTGTCCCCTCATATTGTTTTGAAGCTTTTTTTTTGGCATAGGAACATGAAAAAAATAGGAAAATGTTATCAACATTTTTTTTTAAGTTTTGCTCTTATCAAGGAGACAAGATTTATTTTCCTGTCTGAAGATCAACAAATGAAAAGAGAACCAATGAGGATAACTGAGGAAAACAATTTTGATACTATATAGCAAGCGCAGATGTTATACTGTGAATTGACAGGGCTTCCTTTGCACTTGACAGTTTTCATCACATTAGGGAAAAGAGCTTCTCAGTGACCTTACAATATTCAAGTCAAGATTATGATCTTGCATACCTATACTGCAGAAGCTCCAATTAATTCTTTCATGCTGGCAAAATATATCCTTCCTCTACCAAACTTTATTACCCTTGATTTGTGTGGCCACAAGGTTCAGTCCATTCAGTGTCCATCTATCAAAGGGATACAGATAGTCACCACTTTGTGTAAAAAAAAAAGTGAAAAAAGTTTTAAAAAGTGAAGAAATAAGAATCCTGAGGGAAGAAACTACAGTTGTGAAATTCTCAATAAATCACTATAAAAAGAAAGAACCCTGACAGCTAATTAGTACAAAACATTAATACAAAAATGACTGACTGCTTCATCACTTGGCAAAAAACAAAACATCCAACAACTTGGTCTAAGCTGCCTTTCTTTCATGTCAGTAGCTGTGAAAGATCAAAGTTATATGCCCAAAAACCCTTCACATGAATTCATCTAGAAAGATTTGCCTTCTAAAAAAAGTAGCCTGGTATCAGAATGAAATATTAGCTAAAGATATACCATATAATGAAAGATAAAGACATCTGTCATACATTTTGGAACCAAGACTTCTATTTTTTGTATGTCTTTCTGTCATTCTAACACATTTGAGAGGAAGAAAAGAAAGATATTTTCAGCCAACATTTTTCCTTTTTTATTTTTACTTAGTAGCACCTATTATTTCATAGTTTCATAGGGTCGGAAGGGACCTAAGCAGATCACCAAGTCTGACCCCCTTCCATGGGCAGGAAGGGATGCTGGGGTCAAATGACCACGGCTAGGTGATTGTCTAGCTTCCTTTTGAAGACCCCCAGGGTAGGAGCCAGCACTACTTCCCTTGGAAGTTGGTTCCAGATCCTAGCTGCCCTGACTGTGAAGTAGCACCTCCTGATGTCTAGCCTGAATCTACTCTCAGTCAACTTATGGCCTTTATTCCTTGTTACTCCCGGTAGTGTTACTCTCCCATTGCCTGCTGGTCCCCCTTGGGCAACTTTATAGGCAGCCACCAAATCCCCGCTCAGCCTTCTTTAGTGGAGGCTGAACAGGTTCAGGTCTCATAGCCTCTCCTCATAGGGCCTGCCCTGCTGCCCCCTGATCATGTGAGTGGCCCTCCTCTGGACCCTCTCCATGCTATCTGAATCCCTCTTGAAGTACGGCACCCAGAACCGGACGCAATACTCCAACTGTGGCCTGACCAGTGCCGCATAGAGGGGGAGTATCACCTCCTTGGACCTGCTCACGATGCATCTATGGATGCATGACAAGGTATGGTTGGCCTTCCTGACCCCACGTTGGTGGCCCATGTTCATCTTGGAATCGATAGCAACTCCAAGATCCTTTTCTCCTTCTGTGCTGACAAGAAGGGAGTTCCCCAGCCTGTAGGTATGCTGCTGGTTCTTCCACCCCAGGTGCATCACCTTGCACTTGTCTGTGTTGAAACCCATCCTATCCTCATCCGCCCACCTCTGTAACCTGTCCAGATCTAGGTGTAGTCTGTCCCTGTCTTCTAGCGTGCCCACTTCTCCCCACATCTTAGTGTCACCTGTGAACTTGAACAAGGTGCTTTTCACCCCCGCCAGACCACATTGGCTCTTTTGCAGTCCTCTGGCACCACGCCAGAGCACCATGAGTGCTCATAAATCTGTGCCAGGGGACCCACAATTACCTCTGCCAATTCCCTCAGCAATCTGGGGGTGGAGGTCGTCAGGACCTGCTGATTTGAACATGTCTAGTCCCTCCAGAAGTTCCCTGACTAGGTCCTCACTGACCATAGGCCTGGCTGCACCTCTCCTGGGTCCGTCCAGAATCCCAGTGGAGGGGATGTCCCTGTCCCTGCTCAGAAAAATGGAAGCAAAGAATCTGTTAAAGAGATTAGCTTTGTCATCTGGTGCTAACACCAGATTCCCAAGCATGTCCTACAGAGGCCCCACATTATTTGGTAGCTTCTTTTTACCCCCTATTTATTTAAAAAAGGACTTCTTGTTATCTTTGATCTGGGTTGCTAATCCCAATTCCATCTTTGCCTTAGCCTGCCTAACAGCCCTCCTACAATCTCAAGCGATGGAGGTATAATCCCTAACTTTATAAACTACTAATTAACATTGCAGAAAAGTACATATTTATTTCCACTTAAATGATAATTGTTGCATACATATATTTCAGAATATGAAATGAAACAGAAAGGGTGAACATAGCTGGCCACTGACTGAAATTAAGCAGAGACTATTTTGACTTTGTGATAAGAATTTTTTTCTTTTTCTGTATTGAGGGAAGGGGCACACATCTTGGGAGGATATTCAGCAGAAAGTGTCAGCAGCTGATTAGATCTTAGGTCTGGATTTATGGCTATCTGCTAGGTCATGTATTTCATTTTATTTTAGCAGTCCTTAGTATTCCATTTTCAGAACAATAGCCACTGGCACCAACAGCTTTTGTTCAGATTTAATCTAAATCATCCATTAACTTTTCCTCTCTTCTATTTCTTACCTGAATAAACAATAGGAGCTGCAGGTGCTCAATACTTCTGACAATCAAATCCATGCAAGATTTCTTCCCCACCCCCCCGCCATCAGAAGGCACTTACTATTGATTACCTTTCCTAATGGATAATTTGGGTGCCAGCATAAGCAATTTCCAAATTTAACTCCTAAATCATTTTTCTTGATCAATGACATCATTCTGAATAGTACATATTCTGGATGGAACAAATCCTAAATCCAGTGCCAGTTAGAAAGGCCACACCCTGTGATGGTAGATGATAGACATACCCTCACAGGCTACAAAACTTAAGCTTACCCACAGATATTCCCAGTCGCCTGTCCTACCTGTCTCTGTGGGATGACATAACCAATAGCGTGAAACATACACAGAAGAAAAACTTTCATCATCAGAGGGCACCACATTTCAGAAAGCGTATGGAGAAGCTTGAAAGAATCCAAAGGAAAGCCTGGACATGATTAGAGGTCTGGAGGGCAGGTCATACAAGGAGAGGCTAAAAGATATGAGACCGTTCACCCTGGAGAAAAGACGAGCTAGAGGGGACTTGTTGGCAGCCTATAAATTATATGAGGTGTACATCAGGGCCTGGGGAAACATCGGCTCATGAAGACACATCAAGGGATCTCAAAGAAACAATGGACACAAACTGCTTGAAGTTCACTTCCAATTGGACATGAGAAGAAATTTCTTCATGATTTGAGTGCCTAGGGTCTGGAACAGACTCCCCCCAGAGGTGGTACAATCACCCACCTTGGAGATCTTTAAAAAATGGTTAGATGTGCATCTTGCTGGGGTCATCTGACCCTCACTCTTTCCTGCCCGAGTGCAGGGTGGCTGGACTTGATGATCTCATGAGGTCTCTTACAGCCCTTAACATTTATGAGTCTATGAATTATTTTTCTTCTTCTTGTCCCATTACAGAAATAGGGAAAACAAACTAATTAGTTACATTTAATTCTCAGGACGTACAATCACCCAACAAATCAAAGACAGACAGAAGCAAATCATTTTATATCAAAGTTTTCCCCTGAAGTATTATATGGAAAGATGGAGGAGAAGGAATTCCCTACGGGTAAATTGCACAGAGCAGCTCCTCTTTATTGCTCCAAACTACTATGTTACAGAACTAGAAACTAGGACATGCCTTGGAAGACTGTCTTTAAAAAGTAATCCCTGCCTCCCCGTGCTTTGCCTTCTCTCTTAATTGAGAGTTACAAAGAGAGCCTACATGTGTGCATGGCAGGAGGTGTTATTTTGGGATCAAGGTTCAGATCTCAATCACACCCTTTCTATTTGACAGTGCAGAGGGATCCCTGTATTATGATTGGGCTTCCCCTGCACTGGCCAAGTTAAAGCCAGGTCCCTGAAGTCTGGTGTAACCTGGTGCAGTCCTGGGGTTGACAATCAAGTAGCTGACTGTCAGCTCTGTCTGGAGGAATTAAAGGGCTTCCCCTGCCAAATATTTTAAACCCCATGCAAAGGGTTCTGCGATGACTGGCATGGTCTGTAGTGGCACCTTGGGGAGTTTCCTAAGGCTGACCCATTGGCATTTGGGGCGTGCAGCACAGAACTGTTCTACATCCCAGTAGAGGTGTGGCCAAAAAAAGGCTACACATCAGCCAGGCTACGGTCTTCTCCTGACCCATGTGCCCTCCTAATGGATTGATATTAGCCAGTCATAATAAATTTAGCTGGTGCATCTGAGGCACCAAGATCTGAGCTATCTCCTTCATCCCTCCCCATCCTTTAGTGATACAGTACAGCAGTCCTCTTATAACTTCACAGCAAGGCAACTTGTCAAAAAGTTCTGGCTGCACTACTTGCTGGTCACATCTGGTGACTTCTGTCTCCCAGATGGCCTTGAATGCGGGCTCCTCTCATTGGGCATCCTGAAGCTGAGCCCCTCTGGGGATAGACTCCAGGTCCCAGAGGGCCCCTTCTTCTGTCAGGTCATCTGGGGCTTCTTCCCCAACTAGCCCCTCGTATAAGCATTCCCAAGCTTGGTTACTTTCCAAAATCTCATAGATTTCTGGCTAATCTCAGCCCCAAATCATCTGTTAGGGGATGTTGCTATCCCCACTGGGATCTCCCTAGTCATTTCTTGTACTGTCACCCAGACTTTCCACCTGAGACCTGCCCATGCAAGCGGAGCATCTTGATGGGTGCAACTTTCGCTCCTTCCTCTTGGGAGACCAAGCCAGCCTTTACCAGTGTCTGATCACACTCGGTATTCAGGATGGCACATTCTATTCACCCTGTTACCTCAACCATCACAGTGGGTTTGTCCCACTGTAGGGTTTTAGCTGCACTACCCAGGCTTCAGTCCATCATTTCCACTGCTGATGTCTCCTGCAGTGCTGGATGGGTGCCTCTGCCATCCCTTTGTCCATTCATCTCTGAAGCAAAGAGCCGTGGGTTCATCATGCACTCCCGTGCAAAGTGGCCCCTCTTTCCACAGCAGAAGTAGGTTAACCCTGAAGGTGGGGTCCAGTTGGGGTTCTTGCCCTCTCGGTCTCCCCACTTCTCGCTGGGCCTGGTATTTACTCATGTCCCTGGTTTCTCCCCCTTTTCCTGGGGTACCTCATTCTGAGCACAATAAAAGTCTTTCACCAACCACAGCGCCTCTCTGGATGTTTTGGGGTGGTGGTGCTGCACCCATCTTTGTGTATTCTCCTCCAAGTCTGCTAGGAACTGCTGCAACAGGAAGGCATGCATGATTTCCTCCTGGGACATTTGAGCAGGTTGGATCCATCTATCTTGGAGGTCCACTAATTTGTGAAGGAGTACCAAAGGGGCTTTGTCCTCCTCCTTCTTCTGTGCATGGAACATCTGGTGGTACTGCTCAGGAGTGATATCCAGGAAGTATAAGATCTGCCCTTTTATGTAGTCATAGTCCTGGGCCTTGAGGCATGACAGGGCTCTGCAGGCTGCCTGGGCTGGTCCCACCAACAACACCACTATCTTTGCTGCACACCTAGACTTGTCCAAGCCCGCTGCCACTGCAGCCTGATCAAAGCTTTCTAGGAATGCTTCCGGGTCATCCTTGACCATCATTTTCGAAATCCTCAAATCCACCATATTCTGGTTTATCAGTTCTTGCTATTTCATCATTTGCTCATCCAAGGCCATTCGTCTGTTCCTGTTGTTGCTGTAAGATCTGTGTGACAAGGTTCAAGGGCTGTTGCATGGTCTCCATCCCCTCCATGGCTCCCACCTATGATTCCATTGCTGCACTTGGACTCAGGCTGTTTTTGATTCCCAGCCAATACAGCAATTTGTCGTATGTAGGTGTTGTAGGGCATTGGCCCCTTCTTGACTGATGCCTTGCTCCCCCGCAATGTCATGTCAAGATCCAGTTTTGGCATCACCAATGTGGTTTGGTGACTGCTCCTACTCTCCTGCCATGCCTTAGGTGTTTTATTTTTCTTGGGAGACAGTTCCCAATAGGTGGCCTGTGGGATCTCACACCTAGGTTTCTTCATGGGGCTCCAACCCCCACATTACCCCACCCTTACCACATCTACGGCCAAGGCAGACTCTGCCCACCGCAGGTCCTGCTCTCAGATGAACCTGTCTCATCCATAGAGTCATAGAGGTAGGGTCAGAAGGGACCTTGCAGATCTTCTAGTCCGACCCCCTGCCCTGGGCAGGAGAAAAAACTGGGCTCTCAAATGACCCCAGCTAGGTAATTGTCAATCCTCCTCTTAAAGACCCCCCAAGGTAGGAGCCAGCACCACTTCCCTTGGAAGTTGGTTCCAGATTCTAGCCACCCTGACAGTGAAGTAGTGCCTTCTAATTCTAGTCTGAACCTGCTCTCTAACAACTTACGGCCATTGCTCCTTGTTACTCCGGGAGGTGCTCAGGGGAACAAGGTCTCTCCCATTCCCTGCTAGTCCCCCCTAGTAATTTTATAGATGGCCACCAGGTCCCCCCTCTTTTCTTGTGAAGCCCTCTCTGATCCGTGCTGCCCACCTACAAGGGTCGGTGACCTTCTGGCCATCAGTCTTCCAAGGGCCATCCTTTGTCTATGGACTATAGCCTTGGCAACTAAACATATCCCAGTCTTTGGTTAACCATAAATTTAGGAATACAATGAACATAAGAGTTCAGCATCTGCTGATGGGTCCCTAGGATCTTACCTCCCATGTCCTTCATCCCACTTGGGGCTTCTTGGGTCCCTTCTACCTTATAGTTGTCCAGGAGGTGCAGTAGCTCCCTGCCAGGCCTCTGCCAGCTCTCTTATGGTGGGAAGCCTCCTTTGGGTCCCCACCCCTTCCCAGCTCAGCCCTGTCTGACCTGAGGCTGGGCTGTCTGGTTTCCACCAGCCAGCACTGCCCATCTCTCTCTCCCCATACTCCACGATTTCCCCATCTCATCTCTCTGGAGAGGCTCCTGGTTGAGCTGGAGTCTCTCCCTCATTGCACTCTGTGGCACTCTGCAACCCTCTACCTGCTGCACCACCCAAGAGTGTCAGCAGCCCCTTGGTGCCACCTTCCACCATGTCTCCTGGGTCTCCCCTTGCAGCACCAGCTGCCCATGCTGGCATCTGAATGGGCCACTTCTCCCAGGCAGCACTCCCTGGCATCCCTCTGCTTTATTTCCCCAGGTCTCCTGCCTGTATCTCTCCACAAGTGCTCAGCTCTCTCCTTCTGGGCTCTCCATCTGAGGATTCACCTGCCTTTTAAACAGCCCATGCCTCTCTCTGGCCATGCCCCCTTCCCCTGCTGATTTGAAGGCTCGAGCAACTCTGAAACTGCTGCACCTGCTTTCCCCATTCTGGCATCTCTCCACAGCTGTCACTCCTTGCTGCACCTGTGGTGAGTATTAGAGCATGTCAGGGGGGGCTTTCTCCTTCCCCCACCACACCCCATCAGAAACCTCTGATCCCCAGCAACCCCATCAGAGCTGCCAAACACATGGTTTAAGGTCTTTAGCTCCCTCAGCCAAAAGCCCTTTAGCTCCCTCAGCCAGAAGCCTCAGATCTCACCCCCCTCCCAGGGCAGCCCCAGGCTTACTGGACAATTAAGGCTGCCCTGGGAGCCAGGCCAACAAACAGCTGACTGGCCCTGGGGCAGCCTCCAGACAGATGGAGACTGTTCTATAGTATACGTGGAATGTATAATGTTCTGTATGCAAATGTTCTACATTATATATGGAACTTTTTATGCTGATTTGCCATTTTATAGTGCATTAAATTAGGTGCATGTGTGGCACCCTTCCTATTTTTGCCATGATTAATGTGTAGAGAAACCCTAACTTCACAAAGCTTTCAAAAAAGAAGGAACTGAAAACTGCTAATTCCACTCTCTATTTTGTTTTTTCTCTTCTCAGTTTGTGTTTCTTCAGTGAAGTATGTTTATATTACTCCACCCTACCCCATCCTTGCTTTCTATGAATCAGAGAAGGCTAACAGGAAAAAAATAGTTTAAGGATTTACACACAATAAGACTAAGTATGGAAACAAATCATGGAAAGCAAAGAAAGGAATAGCCAAGGACTTATAAAAATCTGAAGCCTAGGCTACTTAATCCAGATATACAGGAGCTGCTGTTCCAAAGTGGAAACCGACATATGAATAGATAAATGCAAGCTGATTCTAATGCATGCATTCCTTTAAAAGTATGGCAGCTAATACACAGTAGTATCATGAAAGGTTGCTACTCTTTATTCTTCACAGGTTACACACTCTGTAAGTAAATGACAGTATAGGATGTGGAGAAATTAAATGATCAAGACAAAATGCACTTCGTTCTTACATACTATTTTCCAACAAGATTTTCCACTAGAAATTACAGATCTCCCTCTCCTAATCAGGGGGACTAATTATCAGTACCTGACAATTATAATGGTGCAAGGTTAAGTTTACAAAATAGTAGGTGTCTAATATCTATTGCCATAATGCAGCTCAGAAAAACAAGTCTAAATGTGGGGTGCAAACTTGTCCAAAACCATAGGACATGTCTAATTTGTTCCCTACAGTCAGTCATATAATTTGTTTTACAGCAGATATATCTATGAATTGTATTTATGCCTTTAAATAGTGTAGAATATTCTAACTGGTATCTAAGATACTAACCCCTGAATGTAAGTTTCCTCAGATAAAGAAGATTATAGAGATATTATTGACATAATTTCCTCCAATTTATGCTTTTGATTACCCTTTTTAATGTTGACTCTGTCCTTTATTTGAAAGCTCAGTGACATTTAGGTGTTAGTAGCTTAAAAACACTATTTCTAACAGTTTTGTTGAGAACTATCAAATTCTGCTTGAACAAGCTAAGGGGATACATGAAGGTATTCAGGATTTTTGCTTCAAATTTTGTGTTCTAAACTCTAAAAGGAGAAATACTAGCCCCCCTGAAGTGAACAGTAAAGCTACTGAGGGAGATTTTTTTGGAACATTTTTGTTGAAACACAGCAGTTTGTCAAAACAGTCTTTTCACTGAAATACAACACCTTCAGCTAACATTTTAGTGGGAATGCTTCTTAGCTCCAAGATGGAATTTCTGATCAAAACCAAAAACAGATAAATGCCCAGTGGTGATTATCTTCACCTGGAATATAACACCTCTTTGGTTCTCTGCCCAGCTTTATTCAGACCATGATTTTGACCCTGAGCCTCCTATGTTCCAAATCAATGCTTTAAGCACCAGGTAATTTGCATAATTTTTTAAGCTATTGGATTCATGCCAATGGGAGATGAGATTTCTTTTTAAATCTATAACTTTGCACTTGAGAAACTCTAGTCAACGGCAAAACACACTAATCTAGGCTCATGTGTCCAACTCTAGTCAACAGCAAAACTCCCACTGATTTATTAACACGGGCAGAATTTCACTGAAAATACATGCCCACACAAATGAGATGTTTTTGTGAATGCTTGATTTTATAGCTTTTATAACAAAGAAGCTCACATAGAATGTAATATTTCAAATTAGTTAAAACAATTTAATTTAGTTAGATGACATATTAAATGCTAAACCACAATACATTAGTTTAGAAAATACAACCACATTTGGACAATAACACTATATACAATATTATATAACCTGATTCTTTTCTGTAACAAAAGATAATTCATAGCCTTTTAAAAGAACATTAAATATAGTATCCACCATGGATTTGAATATGCAACAGATTAAAGTAAAAAATACCCAATTTAAAAATATTTCTTACATAATCTCACAAGTGTTAAAATATGTCTTTCTATCAAGCCATTAATCTTATTTCAAATGGTTTGATGATGTCACATAAAATGTGTAAAGTGCAATGAAGTGCAAGCAAAAGTTACTAACAATAAAGCTGCCATGATAATCTGGAGGACATTATGTAGAGGAAGTGATCTTATTAATTACAGATAACTCCTTTACATTTGAATTCTGAGTGCATCATGCCATACAATCAAGCAAAGAGCTTGGAGAAAGTTTGATGGATTGTCCTTATCAGGAAAACTGAAGTCTTTAGTTAGGACACACGCTTTAACTGTCATTTTAATTTTCTCCCGTTGGACAACTTTGAACAACTCCATTTAATTTATAGCCATTTAACTCCCTGATTTGTATGTTGATTAATTTTCAAATCAGAAAAATTAACACAAAACTTACTTCACATGACATTGCACAGTTAGATAAAAATCTCTGCTCATCCTGTCTTGTAAATTAAAAATACATCACAATTTTCAAGTGCTATACAGATTGAAGTGCTTTCAAAACTAAGCATTCACTGGACCATTTGATTTGCTCTTTTATCTCTTTCTTCAACTAGGCATTTTCTTTGAATTTATTAAACTATCCCATTACATAACAGCTGCCAGTAAGAAAACTGTCTGGATATTCAGATACATGCAACACTGAAAAATGTATTTATTTTTAATAAGCACATATCTCTGACACATAAAATGGGGAAAAAATCAATAAAATTCCCTTCCCCGCTTTCCTTAGATAAAGTGAGAGAAAAAGCTCTGACTGCTTTAAAAACAGGGGGGGAAATAGTGTATACCCTTGGTAAATGATTTTTGATAATGTTCTTCATTGTAAACCGATAAAGCTAGTACATTTTCTATAGCATAATATTTCATGCTAGAAGAATGACCATAATTCCACTGTAAGTATAAATGGTCATTAAGCCATGAACACCTCAGCCCCAAGTGAGACATTTAACACCCTTCACAAGAGGGGAAAAAAGATGGCTCACAACCCACATAAATCTCCAGGGTGCAAAATGTAGCTTTTCCTTATGAGAAGTATTTTTACAGCTGAACTTTTCATTTAAAATACCATGTATATTTGGTTATAAGCAACCCCTTGTTGTTCCAGAGGTAATTACGTTATATATTTGGCCCACAAAAATAGCGTCCTGATGTATTCTGCACATACTAGATTTATTATCAGTGCACTGAATGGACGGCAATTTAGGTAATTTTCCAGCAGGAATAAATACTTTGAGGGAAAGACTGTTCCTTATTTACATATGCAAACATAATAAAAAAACACACCGAGTACAAATGTGATAAGAAATACAGTATTAAAAAATAGTTTGCTTAGCTGTCAAGTCCATGCAATAGTGTGGGTAAACATTTTCTTTAATATTGTTTTACCCATTTACAGACAATATTATCAGATGACCATATCCTTCCTAAAATACCACAACCCTGAAGAAACACACCCACAAGCTCCTTGCCAATATCGATATCTATATAAAGATACATATATATACATCTATATATATCAATAGATATTACGCCTTGCAAAGTGGCTAGTATTTGCTTCTGATTCAGATTCAGCCAATTCAGGGAACAATGTTTCGATTCGAATCGCTGTCCCAATTCGATTTGGCCGAATCAGATTCGGAGAATCAGCTGCTACCAAATCTCAATCTCCAAATCAGCCAGGCCATGCCCATCCCCTGCCCCTCTCCGAGCCCAGCAATAGCTACCCCAGCTCTCGGCACTTGGAAAAAAAGAACCCCAGCTCAGCAGGTGCTGCCAGTTGGGGGGCGATCCCTACTGCCCCCCACTGCCCCATGTTGCATGAGCTCCCTAACTCCTCATGGGTGCCCCACCCAGGCCAGCTCCAGCCCTTTAAGAAAACAAAAATAAAAAAACCCCTGGACTCACCACTCCTGCCAGGTGGGGGGAGCAATTCCCACTGCCCCCTACCACACGGGGGGGGGGTCTGCATGAGCTCCCAGAGCCCTAAGGCTGCTGCATGAGTGCTGAGTCCCAGGGCTTTTCTCAGCTTTATTTTTTCTTAAATGGCCGGAGCTGGCCCAGGCAGGGCAGCTATGGGGCTGGGGCTGGTGGAGTGAGGGGAGGGTTGGGGGGGTCGCGGCAGAACTCTGCGTGCAGTGTGGGGCTGAGATCACCTCCCTACCCAGCAGCACCAGGGCTTTTTTTTAAAGTACCGAAATCTGGGGCAGGCAGGGCAGCCATGGTGGGGCTGCGGGAGCGGGCAGGAGTCAAGGAAATTGACAGGGGTCCCCCCATTGTCCCCTCCCCTGCCCCTAGTACTTACCAGTGATGTGGAAATTCAGGATTACTGTTTGGCTTTCAGAAGTGCTTTATTTTGCATGGCCATGGGAGAAAAAGCAAGGGGCAGCTAATTCTTAACAAAAGCAAAGCACAGACTTCTTTATATACTGATAAGTCACATACAGATCAACCTGCCCTGTAACATTCTTGGCAGTCTGACAGCGACTCATCCTGGTGTCTTGCTGAACCAGGCGCATTTTCTCAAGCTGTCTCCTGATAAGCTTATTCTGAAGACTGCCGTGTTGTTCCTGCTCGGCCTTCACCAACATCTCCCACCCTGTCCTGATATGTATACACACCTTTCAGTACTTTTCCATTCCTCATCACCAGTTCAGAGTCAGTTTCAGCTCCATGCTGCAGCCACCGGGGACTGCCCGAACCATCAAAGCCCTCCAAATCTTTTCAGAAGATTCAGAAAGCTTTGAATCAATTCAGACCTTTAGATTGGTCCCCTGATTCAATTCAGATTCGGAGATTCAGCCACCAAATCAGCACAAATCTCTTCCGAATTGAATCAGCAACTGAAGCGTCACACAGACCTAATAGTTATAATATATATACACTACATATGACTAGATTCCATTCCACCTATTATGTGCATAAGAATTAAATGCCTTGGTGTGATTCCATTCCACCTTGTTCAAATCCCTGACAAACAGTTAATGAGTCCTCCCATTTTTTGCTGCTTTTTAAACACAATCTTAAGGGTAAGAAAATGGTGTATTACAAAACTAGGATCATTAATGGATTTTCAGAGACTTGAGCAGAATGGAATAGAAATACCATCAGGCATGTGAGGTAGAATAAAAGCTGGCCCTTTGTCTTACTCTGCTGTGTCTGTTTTTTCTCACATACTTTGAATTGACAAATTTGCACTGTAAATTAACAGAACAGAGGCAGTCTCTCCCTATGTGTTTACAGAGAGCACAGCAAAATGGAACCTGAATTGTGGCCAAGAATTTCAGCTGTTACCAGAGGTATATCCAAAGGGGGTGCACCTGTGATCTTGCCCTCTCCCTGCCTCCTACACATACACACTTTGATTCCTGCTTCATCTAAAATTTAAAAACAACTGCTTGGCAGTGGTAGCAGCATTTCTAGTCAGGCACCAGTAAGGGAGTCAGCTGACTTCATGGCTCATTCTCATCTGTTTGATCCCTTCTAAACTCTTCATTCCACGGGTATTAACAACCCTCTCTTCTTTTTAATGGTCTTGAAGTTCCACAAATGAAGCCATCCTTTGTTCTGCAATTCTGCTGTCTTTTAGCTGCTCCTGGAAATGAAGCTCCTATTTCACAGCCCTGCATGTTGTTTTTACCTCATTCCAATTAAGTTATATTTGTTTTTGCTTCATTCTTAAACTGAATAATACAGCCCTAGGCCCCTAGCATATTAGTAAAGCTTCTAATTTTATTTTTACTGAAGAAAAATATGTTGTTTTTTATATGTGATGATGCACCTCACCATCTGCACCCCCTTACCAAAATTCTGAATCTGCCCACGGGTTACTATAATACTACTATTACTAATAATACTAGGCTTGATTCTGCTCTCATATTAGAGTAAATCAAGAGTAATCTGACTGAAGCTAAGAGATTTGACAGGTGAGAGATCAGAATTAAGACAAATTCTCCTTGTAAAACATCTCTTACTTGGAAGAATATAAACATTTCCAGTGACATGAAGCTACAGAAAAATTGTATTTTTCTAGTATAGATGATTCCTAATGTCTGGCCATGGGCAAACCAGTCCAATATCTTTCCCAACTATACAGATGGTCCAGCAAAAGATTTCACGTATCACCAAAAACCCTGCCTCTTATACATTGTCTGGACCATCACACCTACAACAACTCTCCAACCCTACTTGATAGCCCAACCCAGAGAAAACCAGAGGAACTGGTCAATAACTACATATGTCCATTAACTTCAACTAAATATTTATAGCCACTAAACTGCTTGTGGCAAACAAAATATTTTACTATACATGCAAGAAATTTCGATTGTCAAATAGTATCATATTGATTTGGTAATATTTTTCCTGGACCAGCCGTATAGGGAGAGACTTTAGACAAGGTTTTGGAGCACAAAATGCCCTTCCTCAGCTGTGGGAAACAAGCAGATCCTGCCTAACCTAAAAACCATGTAGAACAATTACTTTTGTTTAACCCTCTCTTAAATCACAGGCCTAGAAGCTATAGCCTCAAATTGCAGCAGAGGACATTTTGGCTGCATCCAGACAAGTGACCATGTGCCTGTTGTGGTGCCTCAAAGCAGTTTGAGATGCCACAAGAGGCATGCTAAGAATAAAAAAATGCCCAAGTTTAATACTGGAGAAATCCTGGTATCAAAAAAATAAATAAATAAATATATAGGGGGGGAAAGTGGTGCAGGGCATGTCCAGAGGCAACTGGAGGCTGGGTCCTCCAAAGAGATGTTCTATCATCCAGTCAAACCATCTCTATGACTGCCCCATGCCTCTGGTGCCCCAGCATGCTGCCTCAGTGTGCTGAAGCAAATAGGATCAGGGAAAGGTTGCACTAGTCGCTTGGACAAAGGCACTGTCCCAGGTAAATATGGTCTGTGGGTGTGGGAGGGGACTGTGAGTAGAGGAACTGTGTGGGAGTAGGGGGCACTGCTTGGGAGGGGTGGGTCCCCTGCTTGTCTCTGTAGCAACAGGGGGCTACACTTCCACAAAAGGAGCACCCTTGGACAGGGTGGTCTTCATCTCTCTTCAAAAGGTAAGAGTCTGTTCTCTTACACGTTGGCTGATCTCCTAAGCAGAGCTTTAAACTAGGTTCATCAGAGGACAGGGATGCAGATGACAGCAAGAACCTAGGATCAACAAACCACAAGTCATGCACTGGAACAGCCCTCATAAGTATCCTAAGGGGCCCAATGGGCATCAGGACAGGGGGGCACCCAGGGCACCCATTGAGGGACTCAAATGTCTCTATACTAGTGCTAGAAGTATGGGGAACAAGCAGGAGGAACTCATACTCCTGCTTGCAAACAAAAACTTTGATCTAGTTGGGCTAACTGAAACTTGGTGGGACCCTACCCATAATTGGGCAGTAAACATTGAGGGCTATAGGCTGTACAGATCAGATAGAGAAGGTAGAAAAGGGGGTGGTATGGCTCTCTATGTGAAGGAGCAATATACATCTTCCATAATCAAGATGTGATCAGAGGAGGGGCAAATTGAGGTACTGTGGGTCAGAATGCAAGGGGGTCAGGTGAAAGGGACTTGGTAATGGGGGTCTACTACAGACACGTAGATCAGGAGGAGGAGTTGGACATAGAATTCTCTCATACTGGATCTTCACCTAACACAGGAGGTATACAGTCCCACTAGAGGAAACATCTTACTGGAATTGGTCCTGGCTACAGGGAATAATTTGATGGGGGATCTACTGACACAAAGTAACCTAGGGGACAGTGACCATCACTTGGTTGAATTCACTATCTGGCATAGGGTGGGAAAGACAACCAGTAGGGCACAAGTGTTAGACTTCAGAAAAGCTAACTTCAGTGTGCTCAGATTAGTTAGCGAGGCACTGAAGAACAAGAGAATTGGTGAAATGGGAGTTCAGGAAGAGTGGTTGTTCCTGAAGGGAGAAGTCCTAAGGGTGCAGAAAGAGACAATCCCCTTGTGCAGAAAAGCGGGGAAAGGGGCCAAGAAACCCTCTTGGCTAAACAGGGAAATGCAGGAAAGCCTTGGGGCAAAAAAAAAAAAGGCATATAGGCTGTGGAAGCAGGGGGTAGCGACCAAAGTAGAGTATACCTACTTGGCCCGCACTTGCAGGGAGGCAGTCAGAAAGGCCAAAGCAGTAATGGAACTTAGGCTGACAACAAAAATTAAATGCAACAAAAAGTCTTTCTTCAGGTATATAGGGAGCAAAATAATGTGCAGGGTAGCATAGGCCCCCTACAAGACAAACAAGGGCAATTGGTGATAGATAGGGGGGATAAAACTGAGCTTCTTAATGAGTTTTTTAACTTTTGTCTTCCTGAACTGGAATCAGGACAAATCTCCCAATTGGATCATAGACAGGCATAAAGGGGGAACCAGCCCACCAACTGTTAGCACCAATTTAGTAAAGAGACACTTGGAGGAGCTATTTTCAAGAAGGGGATGAAGGAGGATCCAGGTGACTACAGACCGGTTAGTCTCACCTCGATCCTCAGGAAAACCTTGGAAAAAATTAAGGATTACATTTGTGGGGGTCCAGTGGGGAAAGAAATGCTAAAGGGCAATCAGCATAGATTCGTAACAGATAGATCCTGCCAAACTAACCTTGTTTCTTTTTATGACCAGGTCACAAAATGCTTAGATGCAGGAACCAAGATGGATGTCATCTACTTGGATTTTAAGAAGGCCTTCGATATGGTATCTCATTATATTCTTATAGATAAACTGAGTGACTTTGACGTAGATGATTACATGGTCAGGTGGGTGGCAAATTGGCTCAGGGGTTGTACCCAGAGAATGGTGGTGGATAGGTCAGTATCGACCTGGAATGACGTGGGAACTGAAGTCCCTTAAGGCTCGGTCCTTGGACTGGTGCTGTTCAATGTCTTCATCAGTGACTTGGATGAGGGAGTGGAAAGCACTCTGTCCAAATTCACAGATGATACCAAATTATGGGGTAAAGTTAACACACCAGAGAGTAGGGAATGAATCCAGGTGGATCTGGACAGGTTGGAAAAGTGGGCAGAACAGAATAGGATACAATTCAGTAAGGACAAATGCAAGGTGCTGCACCTGGGGAGAAAGAATCACCAACACACTTACAGGCTGGGGGAGGACCTTCTGAGCAATACAGCAGCAGGAAAGGATCTTGGAGTCACTGTTGACTCCAAGATGAACGTGAGTCATCAGTGTGACAAAGTGATCAGTCAAGCTAACCGCACTTTATCGTGCATTAGCAGATGCATGACAAACAGGTCCAAGAAGGTGATACTTATACAGCATTGGTCAGGCTGCAGTTGGAGTACCGTGTTCAGTTTTGGGTACCACACTTCAAGAGGGATGTGGATAATCTCGAGAGGGTTCACAGGAGGGCTACTCATATGGGCCACTCACCCCATTCTCATTAAAAAACTAGGAGACTGTGGCATCAACACCTACACAGTCAAATGGGTCACGAGTTAGCTGGATGGCCACACCCAGAGAGTGGTGGTGGACAGGTCTTATTCAACCTGGAGAGATGTGGGCAGTGGGGTTCCTCAGGGCTCGGTCCTCAGGCCTGCACTGTTCAACATCTTCATCAGTGACTTGTGGACGAGGGGGTAAAAAGCACCCTGTTCACATTCACAGATGACACTAAGATGTGGGGAGAAGTGGGCATGCTAGAAGGGAGGAATAGGCTACAATCAGACCTAGACAGGTTACAGGGGTGGGCAGATGACAACAGGATGGGTTTCAACACTATCAAGTGCAAGGTGCTGCACCTGGGGAGGAAAAACCAGCAGCATACCTACAGGTTGGGGAACTCCCTTCTCATCAGTGCAGAGGCAGAAAAGGATCTTGGAGTCATTATTGATGCCAAAATGAACATGGGCTGACAGTGTAGGGATGTGGTCAAGAAGGCCAACGACACCTTGTCATGCATCCACAGATGCATCTCAAGCAGGTCCAAGGAGGTGATCCTCCTCTTCTATGTAACACTGGTCAGGCAACAGTTGGAGTACTGCTTCCAGTTCTGGGCACCGCACTTCAAGACGGATGTAGATAACATGGAGAGGGTCCAGAGGAGGGTCCATGATCAGGGGGCAGCAGGGCAGGCCCTACGAGGAGAGGCTAATGGACCTGAACTTGTTCAGCCTCCACAAGAGAAGGCTGAGGGGGGATCTAGTGGCCTGTTACAAACTAGTCAGGGGGGACCAGGAGGCATTAGGGAGTCCCTGTTCCCCCGAGCACTACCAGGAATGACAAGTAATAACTGTCACAAGCTGGAAGAGGGTAGATTCAGGCTATATATCAGGAGGTGCTACTTCACTGTCAGGGTGGCTAGGATCTGGAACCAACATCCAAGAGAAGTGGTACTGGCTCCTACCCTGGGGGTCTTCAAAAGGAGGCTAGATAATCACCTAGCTGAGGTCGTTCGACCCAAGCATCCTTTCCTGCCATGGCAGGTGGTCAGACTTGATGATCTGCTTAGGTGCCTTCCGACCCTACCAACTATGAAACTATGGTTAGGGGCCTGAAGGCATAGCCCTAAAGGAAAGATTTAGGGCCCTGGATCTCTTCACCCTCTACAAAAGAAGGCTGAGAGGTGATCTTGTGGCTGCCTACAAATTCATCAGGGAGGGACAGCAAGGAATAGGAGATGCTCTGTTTACCAGGGCACTCCTTGGGGTAACTAGGAAAAATGGCTGCAAACTGACAGAGAGCAGATTTAGGTTAGCTATCAGGAAGAACTTCTTTACAGTAAGGGTTGCCAAAATCTGGAATAGGCTTCCAAGGGTGGTGGTGCTCTCCCCTACCTTGGAGGTCTTTAAAAGAAGGTTAGACATGCACCTGGCTGGAGTCATCTGACCCCAGTGCTCTTTCCTGCCTAGGGCAGGGGGTCAGACTCTATGATCTGCTAAGGTCCCTGCTGACCCAAACATCTATGAATCTATGAAAGAACAAAAAGAAAATATTTAGTCACTTCCATTTGAACAAAATGGTTCAAAGAACCAGTACTACTGTTTGGAGTTAAAAAAACATTTGTTATGAAATCTGAAACTAGGAGAATGTGACCTGTTCTTAGGGTCCGCTACAAACCCAGCACTTTATCTAGGTTTCACAGAAGTCAGATTCAATGATCTGCTAAGGTCCCTTCCGAGACAAACATCTATGAATCTATTGAACAGCTGCCATTGGGGCACTCATGCCTGCTCCTGGCAGAGACCCCCAGTGGCTTGCAGGGTGTAGGCCTGGCCCACTCACACATGCCCATGGACAGAACCAGGACAGCTCTTGCTGTCACCCAGAGTCCCAACAGCTGCCATTGGGGCGCTCATGCCTGCTCCTGGCAGAGACCCCCAGTGGCTACATGTGCTGCAGGGTGCAGGCCTGGCCCACTCACATGTGCCCACGGACAGAACCAGGACAGCTCTTGCTGTCACCCAGAGTCCCAGCAGCACATGCAGAAGCCACATGCCCTTGGGCCAGATTGGCTTCTGCCTCCATGAAGCCAGCCTCTGCCAGGAGCAGACATGAACACACTGATGGCAGCTGCTGGGAGAGGGGGACTGTGCATCATGCAGGGGATCAGGGAAGAGACCCACCCCTCACAAGCAGTCCCCCTCCCCCACAGTCCCTCCACACTCACCAACTCCCCCACAATCCACCCACAAACCCCACAACCCCAAACCACCCTAAACCCCTACACAAGCCACACACCACTCCCACAAACCTCACCCCCACAAACCCTATATCCACCCACAAACTCCACCAACCTCCCCACAAATGCGGCCCACATCCACCCGCTCATACAGCCCTTCCCACCACCCCAAAATCCAAAACTGGATGAAAGAGGACCTGCTGGTGGGAGCTATGGCTGCAGGGGCAACTGCTACATTGCAGCTCTGCTCCATGCTCACACTGGTGCTGCTGCACATGCAGACTGCCAGTGGGGGCTCCTGGTCACAGGAACCACTTGGGAGGTGTGTTGGGCTGGGGTGAGAGGTGGAGGTGGCAGCAGGGGTGTTTGTGAGAGAGAGAGATGGGGGTCAGGTATGGGGGAGAGAGGCCACCAGAGCCAGGTTCAGAGCCCCCCTGCCCCCTAAAGCAGCTTGTGGAGGGGGAGGCCAGTTTGGAAGGGAAAGGGCTTGACTAGTCCAGTCCCTGAGCCCCAGTCAAGGGCTTTCCAGGAACACCATGGGGATCACTGGGGCCTGGGCACAAGCACAAGAAGAACAGCAAGGGCTGGCGCTGCTCAGAACCACAAAGCAGTGAGTGAAACAGCTGCAGCTATGCTCACGTCCTGGTGCTGGGACAAAACTGCGGCCAAGAGGAAGCTAGTGGGGACAGGCAGGAGTTCCTGGTCAGGAGTGAGGGGCACTGGCAGGGCTTTGGGGGGTTGGGAGTGGGGGACAAAGGAAGGAACAGAGAACCAGCATATCAGTGCTGCATAGCACCCTACCTCCTGGTAAGTGGTGGGGTCAGGGCAACACTGACTTTTCTATGACAAAAAAAACAAGCAAAACCCAAAGTGTATAGGTGTTTAGAATTTGTTTTATTATGATTATAGAGGCACTGGTAGGCTTCCAAATTCCTTCAAAATCATAAATATATCAATAAAACATTGCCCAACAGATCTCTCTATATATAGTGTGTTTCATTTTAATTGCGGAAGAACACAGATTTCAGGTATTTCATGACAGAAGTTGATGGGGGATTTATCAGAAAATTTGCAATTTTTAAACAGGAAACACCAGGATCTCTGCTAGTGAGGCAAGCGGCAGGACCTGGGCAGAGGAACCTGCCCAGCGCCAGTTGGAGGGCAGCTGTGGTGGCTGACCTTTGGGACCAGGAGGACATGCATTGACAACTTGAAGCAGGCCACCACAAGGAGCACATCTTCTGGGCAATAGTTCCCCGGTTGGCAGAGCGGGAACACCAAGGGACATAACAGCAGTGCCTCCCAAAGACCAACTATGCAGCCACAGCCCACTGGTGGCTGGTCAGCTAGCCCAGAGGTACAGGTGGTTCTGCTGCAGTGCCTGTTTCAGAGCCCAGACAGCCATGTGGTCCCCATCTGGATCTGGCATGTGAACAGCCATTGGACCACAGGTCCAAGGGGCAGATGCTGTCACAAGCAGCAGCAAGTCACAGCCAGGCAGTAGCCCCTACTGCCGGACTGCTGCAATGGGTACAGAAGCCACTCTAGATTTAGGCTGCTTCAGCAGTTCAGCTGGCATAAGTCCCCAGATACCAACTGGCTGGGCCTCAGAAAACCCTAAGGGCAAGTAACCCTGAACTACTAGCCAGGGCAGCTTTTTATACTACTGAGACCAGCACAGGTGCTGGTTTTGGCCTCTAGCTCCCCCTGGCTGAAGATCTGGGGGGAGCTGGGCAGGTCAGTTTGCCCCAAATGGCACAATTTGCCTCACACCAAAGTGCATGTTCAGGCACAGGTGCTGAGGTACAAATCTCCATCACAAATTTGTGCCATTTCTATTTGAGCTGCTGCAAGCGCATGTGACTGCATGTGTGGATGTGCCCTTTGATTGGAGATTAGAAATAAGTTTCTAAGTCTGAATGGTTAAGCATTGGATCAGGACTGCCAATCCTTCTAAGTTTTTAAGAGCAGGTTACACAGACACTTGATTGGGATTTTGTCAGGGATGATCCTGACTTCTGCAGGTGGCTGGACTACAGGGGTCCCTTACACCCATGAGGTCCCTTCCCACACTAATTTCATATTATCCTATTAACATAATAGAGTTAAACACGTCATTGTTCTACCTGCTCCTTACATATTCCCTGGACCAGCATAGCTAATAAACAAACCTACATTGCCAACATTATTAATACAAACTGGGGCTGTTTGACAGGGGTTTAGTCAAGCATGATGGGAGTTTAGACCTCCGAATTTGAAATGGTGGGGTTTTGATTACAATGATTAAAAACCCACCATTTGACTTGGGGGCTTCCATCCTGTTATGGTGAGAGGTCCTATCCTTTTTTTTTCATGGAGCCTGCCCATTTCTCCCATGGCTGCGGGGCGAGCTGCTGGTAGGCCAAGTGGCCCCTGGTCCTTCCTGCCACAGTGGCAACATGGTCCGGGTCAACTGGGTGGGCTGTAAGTGGGTGGATATCACCTGGGGGCCACCACCACCATGAAGGGAAGGTCTGGGGGACCCTGCAGCTCAGGGCCTATCAGCAGCTATCACCCCATGACCTCAGCAGAGGCTGGCAGGCTCCGTGGGGGGGGGGAGGATCAGGCCCCTTGCCATTTTTTTTTTCCCATCAGAGCCTGCCCACACAAGCTGCCCCTGTGCTATGTGGCCCCTGAGCTGCAGGGCGGGGCCTATCAGCAGCTATCACCCCATGACCTCAGCAGAGGCTGGCAGGCTCCGTGGGGGGGGGGGGGATCAGGCCCCTTGCCATTTTTTTTTTCCCCAGCGGAGCCTGCCTGCACAAACTGCCGTGAGGCCATGCAGCCCCTGAGCTGAAGGGCAGACTGATCCTTCCCTCCACAGTGGTGGCTCCCCCTGGACCACCCGAGTAGGGTGCTAGCTGCACAGGTGCTACACCAGCTTGCAGGCAGCACCTGCCAGATCCAAATCTCCCCAAGCCCATGCACCAGAAGCCCAGGCACCCATTAAATTATATAAAACTCTATTCACTTCTATTTAAAAAAAATAAAAATCTTAAGGAACTGTCAGAATTGAAACCTTGAAGAGAAGTGTCACGGAGTCACGTAAGTGCCCCGTGACTGTGAGGGTGATTGGCAGAGCTGCCAATCACCTGGGCAGCTCAGGTGCCGGTTACCAGGGTGACCAGGCGGGTCACGTGGCCAGAAGGGGGCAGGGCCAGGCCTTTATAAACAGCTTAGGCCAGAGCCTGCCTTGCAGTTCCCTTCTGGCTGCTGCAGGAACAGGAGCTCTGCGGCTGAGCTGAGTGGCCTGAGTTAGTGGTCGCAGCCTTACCACGCTAACCGGCTGCGATGATGCGGGGAACAAGATTGCCCTGAAGGGAGGTAGGACTGAGAGCCCTGGCAGAGCTTGGAGTTATGGTTAGGCGTACAGAGCCTCTGTGTGTATGTTACAGCCAAATGGCTTGAGCTTATGTTACAGTTTGCACCGGAGGACTGGGTGAGGCTGTAGGGGAGCAAGGAGGCCTCACGGGGGCTCCCCAGCAGCTTGGGGGTTCCCGGTGCCCAGTAGGGGCACAATGCCAGCGGAGCACTATTGTCTGTGCCGGAGAGGCACCGTACCGCACCAGGGAGGCGCGGTGTGCGGGGTTGCAGACCCCAGCCCATAAGGGCGGTGTTTTGCCCAGTGGGGCAACCGGACCCAGAGAAGGGTCAAGGGGACAGGCACGGTGGTGATCGCCTGTGCCCCTAGCGT
>NW_017728947.1:20179437-20180907 GCF_001723895.1 Crocodylus porosus
ATTCTGAGGGTGCTAAGTTCACCCTAATGTGACGGTAGGGGGCGCTAGGGAGTTCACGGCCGCCCCTAGTCCCCGCTCCCTCACAAGAAGCAATGAGTGTATCTTCTTTTTTCCCACAACAGGGAACATATAGTAAGTGTTCTGGAAACTGGGCATATCTACACGTGTGCTTTAAGGAATAGTAGCCTATTTTTCTGCGCATTAAAACATCACACAAAAATGGTACAATTATGCTAATGCACAATAAAATAGGCTATTGCACATTAAGCATCACTTAAAACCCATGAGCATTCATTACTGCATGTTAAGGCAACCTAATGCACATTTCTTTAGTACCTCACATTGGAGGTACTAAATTTAATGTGCATTAGAAAAGGACACCTTAATGCATGTAGATGGGCCCATTATATCAATTCCACTGACTGCTTTTTCCAGTGGGAAAGCAAAGTACTGCCTACTACATTTTGCAGGAAATGCCAACACATTTTTTCAGCACCTTTAGGTAGTGACATATATTATTCAATATTTTGAGAACATGTAATACAGTTTTAAAGAGCTAGGTAAAAAATAATAATAATATTACGCTATCTAGTTCCTATGTTTACCAGGGCAGAATTATTCCCCATTGTACATTTAATAGCGTTTTGTCCACTTCAATTTTAAATGACTCAAGCAGTGGGGATTCCACCACTTGGGAGATGATTGAAGCACTTAATAAATCTCATTATATACAATAGATATAAGCTGCCTGCTGCTGCCAGAATGGAAATCATCTTTTGGCTGTTCCTGTGCACATTTGGCAGGCATACACTAGTGGAGCTCACTAAAAGTTAGATGAGTTACAACCTGCTTGTTAGGTTTAGTTAATATAAAAGGCACAGCATTTTTCATAGATTTAATGCCTGAACCATCAAAAATGAAATATAAGTACATAAATCCAAGTGGCAGCCTTTTTTTTAACATACAATATGACTTGTACTTAACTTATAACAGGAATGCTATAAAGATATGTGATTCTGAAAAAAATATTAAAATGGGAGACCAGTAAAGTCTTACAAATATGGAAAGAGATAATGAACAATACAGAGGTCAGGTCATGGTCACTTAATGTAATAACTTTATAATTACTTATCTTTACACCAGCTAAAGAGTGGCTTGTAGTGTAAAGGGAAACTGATGCATCTTAGAACCAGTCCTCCCTCTACTTTTGATTTGTTTTATGTTCTTCGATAATTAAAATGTCTGTCCATAGAAAATGAGGTGGAACTCTGCATACTGGCATTTAAATGAAACAGGGTTTAAACTTTTATTATATTTATATGCAAGAACATGAAGATATTTAAATATTTTTTTTAAATTTAAATGTATAATTCTAATTTTTTTTTTTTTTTTTTTTTTTTTTAAAACAGTAACAAATTCTGACGGCACACAAGATTTTGTGACAGTGTTCAATCTTTGGCCATGCTGTCA
>NW_017728947.1:20181007-20256147 GCF_001723895.1 Crocodylus porosus
TTTTTTTTTTTTTTTTTTTTTTTTTAAAACACTAACAAATTCTGAAGGCACATAAGATGTTGTGACAGTGTTCAATCTTTGGCCATGCTGTCAACTGTTTGTTCACAGCAAACAGTTTAAAAACAAGTTCTTGTTATAAGACAGGACACATCTACATAATTATCACTTAATTGTTAGAACTTGCAAAATAGCACAGAATTTTTTATTCTTTTTCAGCGTTCTTTCTTCCTCTTAACACATTTTAAGAAATTTCATAAAGTCAAACTTAGTGTTAATATAGGTTTGACTAGTGTCTTAATTTTAGAGTTTAACAAGCTATAATTAACTGAAGTCAGTCCAAAGAAGTAAGCATTTCTGAAATGGTCTTGTTAATGCATGCAGTATGTACTGGATGGAGATCACAATTGCTATTAACCTATAACAATACTTAACACTCAAAATCAAAAACTAAAAAAAAGTATTCCATGCTAACAAAATGTCAAGAAGCAAAACACAAAGCAGAAGAAAAAGTCATTATTTAAGATGATTGATCCAATAAAACTGATTTAATTAAGTTTCATGTCATTTGTTCTTCATGGCTTGGATTCCTCACAGATATGAGCTATATCTTACCATTTAAGCCTCAATGAATAGATAGTTATTAGGCAGACAATAAAGGCTGCTTTAAAACAAGGTCAGGCCCTCCTGTAGGTTAGGCTGTCCTGCTAGAGTGGAGTATCTCCTGGGACATTCTGAGCCCTAGCTGAGAATTTCTGAAACATGTAAAAAGACCTTCATAAATTTTACCTATAGGGGAAGGATGGAAGGTACTGCATTTGTTGATTTGACCAGTCCCATGAAGATTTTCATAAAATTTATGGTGTGGTAAGAAAAGTGTCAGCTATGGCAAACTGTCAGTGTACTGTACCTCATGTATTATTAGCCATCCCTAGGTTAGAGAGAATCAGGGAGGTCCCACGCTTGGGGAGGAGAGGCGCCACAGAGCCAGGTGGTGCGGCTGCAGCCCCTCCCACAGGGCCCACCTGGAGCTGGCAGCTCAGCTCCCTACTGTGGAAGAAGCACAGAGACCCCCATACCATGGGCCCATGCAGTATTAAGGGGGGCCAACACAGGCTGATTTGCCCTGGGCCCCACATCCCCCCAAGGGTTGACTTTCATTAGTACATAAGTAATCCCCTAAGCCTTTTGAGACAGGGATGATATTTCTGATTTGTATTTATATAGTGCTCTGTACAGTAGGATCCTCACCCATGACTAACACTATTACACAAGGGATGGCCACCTACAGCCATGGGTGTTTTAAAATTTTGAAGGGGGGTGCAGATGGTTTGGCACATCATCACATATAACACAACAGTTAAAAATAAACTAGAAGCTTTCCCAATTTGCTAGGGGGTCTACTGCTATACTATTGAGTATAAGATAAAAGCAAACACAAATATAAATTCAATGGAATGTGCGCTAATTTGCTAGATGATATCTAAAGTTTAAAAAAAAACACAACAAACTAGGCAAAAATAGTCAAAAGATACTGTTTCATTAGTCCCATAGTCATTATAGTTAAACATCTCTCTCTTATTCAGATTTGCAAAACAAGATCTAGCCTTCTTAAGCATCTTTACAGTGACTCCAATACTTACTGACAGTGGCCATGTCTACATGAGATGTTTTACTGCACAGTAGATTAATCAACTGTGCAGCAAAGCATCACCATCTACATGTGCAGGCGCTTACTGCGCCATAAATCTACTGTATAGTAAAGCCAAAAAGCATTAATTGCATGTGTAGAGGCACCCATTCATTTCTATCTTTGAGTTCAGGTTTTTGCCTCAAGTTAAAAACAGTCTGCAAGGCTGTGAAGCAGAAGAGAGACAATACAAGAAATTGCTAAATAGTTTGAATAGTGGAGCACAGACAATTAAAATGAGAGGGGCTCATTAACACCTGTGGAGTGAAAAGAGATTAGCAGGAATAAGGTAGATGATAATGAGCCACAAAGTCAACTGACTCCCTCAGTGCTGTCTGAATAGAAATGCTATTGCCACTGCCAAGTTGTTGGATTTGAAATATGGGTGGAGCAATAAGCAAAAGAGAATGCAACTGCACCCTACAAGCCCACATATCCAGTCCACCTCAGGACCAAGCTGTGTCATTTCAGCCTGCTGTTACTGATGACTGCTTTTCAGTACTGCAGTAATACAAAAAAGTACTTCCTTAGACCTTCTATAGTTCTACATAAACTTCAGTGAATACAGTATATTCTGTGGTTTACTGAAATGCAAATGTACCTACTTAGGCAGTGAAACTAAGAATAAAGAACTAAGAAAAGTTTCAGATATATCCATAGCTTTCTCACATACCAGCATCACTTACGGGAATGGGAAATGATGTTAAAAAATGTTGATCCAAATAAATATTTCTCAACCTCAAATGAATTTTAATGATGCATTTAAATAAAACAGCAAAAGTATCTGAAATATTAAATATTACATTAAAAATCTTTTTACGCAGTGAAGAACATAATATGTGAGAACTGGGGACTGGTCCTTTAAATAGCCTGAGTCTTTTTCAGGCACTTACAAACCTCTGTGATTCAGACCCTATAACAACCCTGACAGAACAATACTCTTTATATGGGCCTTGCATATTATATGTAGCTAGGCTAGATAATATAGTATTTAGATCCTACGGTACCTGTGGTTTTCTGTCACATTCTATATTTTGTGTAAATAACAAAAAACAAAAATTATTTCATTTCACATTTTTGTTTAATAAGCACACAAGAAAATTGGGACTACAATGATTTCTAATAAACCCAATTTCTATTATATATGAACAGTGCCACTCTATTTTACTTAGCTTATAAATGCTAAGTAGCTGGTACTGAATATAACTAAAACTTCCACGTTTTACATAAAAATTATACAAAAAAGGTAGGCCACATCTAGGGCCTATGAGCCTTGACAAGCATCCTTTTTGGACAATACATTTCAAACATACAATCTCTGTGCGTTTCATCATCGTGGTAAGAGTTAAGTAGATGGATATTTACTCCAGTCTGTATCCCTCTAGGAATCTGAGCACTGACATACATATACATAATATCTGTCATGATGAACGGCAGATTTGCTCAAAAAGTGGTTAATTTCAGAAAAGATGTAGGCATTCTAAGGTTTTCCAAATCTCTAAGCAGTTCTATAGCAGTAAGTTCCATTGGCAACAGCTTGCACAGATGTGGAGAACAACTGCTAATTAGATGCTACAGATCCTAGTCCTATCCTTACATGAATTATTTTAAGCACCAGCTTGTTTCTAGAGTAGCCACCATTTAAATGTCAAAACTTACCATCTGTAAGTAATAGAAATACTGAGTAATATATGCAATCACCTGTAAGGCTGTAATAACCCTAAATATTTGAAAATGGTAGATATCTATTTTTTAATGGTCACTGCGCACATCTCTCACTAGATAACAGAAAGAGGGAACAAATTATGTTCTAAGTTGGTGCAGCTACATGAAATGTTTACTGTACTGTAGACTAATTAGCTGCACAGTAAACATCGCCCATCTACATATGCACCCATATTAGGCTGGAGTAAACTAATTAACTCTGCAAAATTTGCTGCAAAGTTTTTTATTCTGTAGCAGTGCACGTATAGATGCTGCCCCAGTTAGCTAGGGCATGAGGTGAGGGTGATTCAGTGCGGGGGCTGCCTGCTGGCTAGTCCTACACTGAAGTACCTTTATGCTCCAGCCAGCCCTTCCATAGCACATTGAGCTGGAGGGGCAGCTCTGGGGTGGCAGGATGACCCCCTAGGCCAGCCAGGGCTGCTCTAACCGAGCTCAATGTGCTGCGGTCCTGAGCACATACGTAGACAACACACTCAAGAGCAATAAAACCTGGCACAATAAACTTTTTAATAAGCTTATTAATATGCATGTATAGATGCACCCAGTAACGCTATCAAGGGAGTTAATCCCATTCAAGTGGATAGGAACTGTAGCCATAAAATAAGAGTTGAATCAGGACTGGTTTAATAATATATAAGAGTGAAATGATTTGACCACCTGTAGCTGCTGCACCTTAATTAAAAGAACAATAGATTGAGCAGAAGCCACATTTTCCTGTAAACCATCCTCAGCTTCAAAGTTAAGTCCCTGGAAATGATATTTCACAGACTTAAGAGAATTGAAAGTTAAAACAATTTAACACAATTTTTTTGGTTTTGTTGTTGTTCCCCTTACTGACAAGAGTCCTCTTTACCTGCACAAAGCTCATTTTGCTACACATTTCCTGGCAGCTTTTGAAAGAAAACATTGCAAGCACCACAACAGATTCCACTGAGTTAACGGGGCAAGCATCTGACACCACAGTCTTCAGAACCCCTCAGGCAAGAACTGCTACAGTCCACCCTCTCTGGTGGGAGCCTATACCTCACTCTTCCTCTGGTATTGTTTCTCTTCTGTCACTAGATCACAGCCACGACTGGAGATCACCCTCTTTGTACAGAATAGCAAGTCATTAATGGTTACAAGTATTACTTAAGTACCATACACACTAATACCTGTGAGAACCAGTGGGTCAGTGTACTGCCGTAACATTATGTAAGAACCAGCACTAGAACAGTGATGTTTCTTAGAAGTGGAAAAGCCAAGTTATAACATAAAACTGATGTCAATCCCAAAATGGACCACTTTGCTCCTTTTTACTGGAACTCTGAATTTATAAAGATGCAGCAACTGGAAGCAAGTAAGACCGGGATAACTGACCAGAAATTCATTTACATTAGTAGACAGCACTATACTGTTAGGAATCAAGAAATTGAAATTATAGGATTATGATCACGTGATAAACCCAGGCTGAGAGGATTCCAGTGGACTAGAGCATTTCACTTTCAGAAGTGACCTAACTCAGGGCACACATTTACTCCCAGAGTGAGGTGACAAGTACAATGCCTTTGTCTCATCCATCAGCCACTGTTAGTTCCTCACACACTTTTATTTCAACTACCTGTGTACATATACTGTAGGAGATATACTGTACTATCTTCCCTTGATACAGTTATTTTTAAAAAATGAATTACAATTATAGACAACTGGACATGAGACTTTATGAAAAGTCTAATGCTCTTAGTATTAAAAAAATCACCAATGGGCAAAAATAGGAGAACAAAGAGAACTATCCCATTTGTGTAAAAACCCTTCAGCAGGTACACTACTATAGCAGTATGTGATTAATAATGTTATGATATTCCTAGAGTTAATAAAAACAATTAATGACCATTAACTACCACTTGTCTCCAAAGTAACAATGTGTATCAGGTGTGATGGATGGCAGTGTCTCTTTTTTCCTATTGCTTCATTTGAGGCTGTGCAATCTATTATGTGAAAAGACTCTTAGGAGCATACTTAGGGGTTTTATTTATTTATTTTTTGTTTAAACAAATTTACAAACTTAAAAGAACAAGGCAGAAAAATATGAGTATTGCATTTACCTGCCCTGCCATGATGCTCAATTAATTAAATGAACAATAATACACAAGAATGTGTCAAAGAAATAAGTTGCAGCTGCTTTACTTTTTGAAATGTAGAATAATTCATGAGGATTTCTAGACTATAATCATTGAAATATGACTTTTCCACAATTAATTAGTTATGAGTAACTTAATTATAGGGAACACACACATACGGAGGTCAGTGGAATGTTTAAAGAAAAGTTTTAATGGTAGATAATTGTTTTAAAGATGTCATCAGCAAGCAATTAATTAGATCACACAGCTACACAGTTTTAACAACTGTCATTGCATCTCTAAATGTTACTATATTGAAAAAAATGACACCAATACATATTTTAAGTAATTAGTAGCTCTTGAAAGGACTATCCTTCTACAGCTTTGTAGGGTTTCTTTATGGCTTATATGCAAAGGATGATGTACAATTATTTTAATTTTCTTTTTCTCAGCTACCGCCTTATTTTTTTTAATTCTCCTTCACAAACTAACATTTCGAACTAACCCAGGTATGGGTAGTTCTAAGATTGATATTTTTCTGTTCCTGTTAAACAGAGTACTACATACATTTATTATATTTCTCTAGAGACCAAAGCTGTGCTAAATACCACAACAGTATTATGAGCGTGTCACTTTCTGTGCCTTTTTGAGGGTTTTTTTTAGTTGTCCCACAGGCACAAGCTCCACAGAGTCCCCACACAGCAGTCATATCATATGTAGGGTAATAACCTAAGAGGGCCCCATCATTCTGCAATTCAACAGTGCCTTTATTAAGGGAACCATTTACAGAGAAGCAGCAACGGCAACGAAAGTTCAACCCACAGGTATATAAATTGAATCCTGACACCACCTCCAAACATAGCCTTCCTGTAAACTTGTGTTGCTCCCTTCAAATCCCATGAAGTCTGCTATTTTACATGTGCAGTAATTTGGACCAAATTTTCTTTTGGTGTAAATGGGCCTAACTATATTAATTGCAATGGAACTTGGCCAATTTTCAGTACCAAACATTTTGATCCTTATTGTGTACTGGAAAAAAGGAATTATTTGCTGATAGCCCTATTTACTTTGAACTTGGTGACTTTTTTTATCATTGTGCATAGTGAGCAACTTTCCACCTTTCTGATCTGATAGCAATTTACACCGATTTTACATGACTATGATAGGACGAAAAACCCAGGCTCTTTGGGTTTCCTCTCTAGAATTTTATGAACATAAAAGCCAGGAAAATCTTTATCCATTTTTAGTGCAGTTCTCACTATTAAAATATTATATGTTAACTTCAGCTCATATAATACCCCAATCTAGATGTATAGTTTTAGCAAGTGTTATAAAAGTTATTTGGAAACAAAAGTCTACTGCAAGGAGACAGATAAGCATAACCTTTCACCAGCTTCAAGTTTTCATCCTAACCCACAGGAAAAAAAGATTTCTTTACAGCCAGCTAATCGGAGTTAAGAGGATTACTTCAGAGGAAGAAGAATATAGTCTGCAATTACGTGAGATGGCAAACAGATTCCTTGGGAAAGGATGTGAAAGCAGCAAAGTAAATTTAGCTGTGGAGGGGGTATAAAGGTTAGAAAGACAAACATTATCACCACAGCATAGAAGAGATAGGGAGGCCCTGACTATCTGCATGCCCGCAATCGGTTTGCTTTCATATTGGATTACAGCTAAGATTTTAGAGACACTGAAATGTGTTAGAGTGATTTTAAAAGGCTTTACAATCTAATAATATGAATACTGAGCACAGATTCACAACCTTGCATCCACTAATTTGAAAGGACTCCGTAACTATTAATTAGTCTTTAAAAAATCCTCACATTAAAAATTACAGACAAGGAGATGAAGTAGCCCAACACAATTTCTGACTTCACCTAAAACTGTGGGAGATGCATTGGCAGAGTAAAGAATTTAAATCCTCCAGTTAGATACATCAGGCCCAATTTTCTATGACCTTGTACCTGCATATCTTCCAGAATTGTGCAAAATACTTCCAGAGTTACTCACACATTCACATGGTGTTTTACTCCCTCTTGGCACAGGTGTAAATGACTCAAAGTGCACAGCAGTGAAACTCTATCTTACTGTCTTCTAGAAATCTGAAGAGTGGCACTGGGTCTACATTTAATTAATAGGATAAAAGGCAGGAGAACTGACTAGGATCCTTTTGGAGAAGGAAGGACTTTTAACTACTTTATTCAGGGGTTCAAGGATACAAAAATGTTGACTGCTTATAAAGCAAAAAACAAGCAAATTACTATCGAACCAAGAACACCATGTCATTCCATTCATCAGATCACACCATGACAGACACCTTCAATACATTCCACGTTGTGTCCTACATGCAAGTTATGCGGTCGGAGTGCCAGCCACATGGTCACAACTATAAATAAACAATTCATACCCTGCTCTATCCAGTCATACATGTGACAACACCTTCAACTTCCCACACAAAAAGAAAGCAAAAAAAGCATCCTGGTGAGGGCCCAGGACATGGCCCAAGCTGAAAGTCGTAGTCTGACACCGAGCCAGCCCAGTTGCCCAGACCAGTCATGACATCAGAGAGCATATTTGAGACGGCTGTCCTCCACATGGGACAGCGCTTCCTCAAGGGCTCAGCATGTCTCAAAGGTGGGCACCGCCCACTGGAGCACAGCGTACTCAAACTCTAGCGAGAGGTGTGCCTGCACCAGCAGGCAGAAAAGCTGCAGGGCATCATCTGAGCCAGTCCCGGCAAGCCGGTTTCAGTAGCTCTTGAGGACAGCCATCTTGGCCTGACCCAGTAAAAAGCTGGCGAGGCAGACAGGGCCCTTCTCAGCTGCCTGGTATGGGTAGAAGCACACGTAGATGGTCTCCAAGAAGCTCCTACTCAGAGCTCACAGCAGCGGCTCAAAGGTGACAAAGAGCGCCCGCAGGCGGGGACAGTCAAGGAAGGCATGAAAGAGGGTCTCCTCTACACCCCCTGGGCAGAAGGGACAGGCTGTCTAGGCAGCTGGGTCAAAGTGGGACACAAACCTGCCAGTGGCTAGGATGCCATGCAGCAACTGCCACTGCAGGTCACCAGTCTTCTTGGCGCCTGGTGGCTTATACAATGTGTGCCATGCCAGGTGGGCTGGTGGGGAATCGGGGAAGCCAGCCAGCACTTGGGCATGGTGGACATGACCACCCAGGCATATAGGCTTCTATGTGACAAAAAAGCAAAGGGGCAACCCATGTCACTGTCAGGAGGCACAGGGAGCGTCAGCAGGGTGCCAGGGCCACCAGACAGCTCGCTAACCACAGCTGGAGTGACTGGTAATGCAGGAAAAACCTCAATCAGGACATCCGCAGTGCAGGGGACCTGGCCCGCCCAGAGATGATTGTCCAGGGTGGCTGCTGCCTGCAATGGGAGGGCAGCCTGGATGTCACTCAGGATATGGCCCACACTGTGGACAGAGCACATGCCCAGCCAGGTGGTCAAGGCCTCAGGCGAGAGCCAAGCTGACTGAGCGGGGTCAAGGAGATGGCTCAGATAGAGAACACGCACCTGGATGAGAACAGCTGTGAGACTGGCAGAGGCCAGGCTCGGCACAAGGCGCCTCAGAGCTGGGTTGTGCACCAGGGGTTCCCTCACCAACTGCGGGAATTGCAGGTTATGGGCCTGAGGCTGGAGGTGAAAAGTGGTTTTCCAGGCTCGTACCATGCCACGGTAGAAAACCAGAAGCACCACCCAGTTCAAAAGCATAAGGTCCAACAGGAAGAGCTCCTGGTCAAAGCCGAGGGCCCCCACCCTTCGCAGAAACCAGCACGCTGCTTGTTGCCAAAGGAGGTGCTCCTCGCTGTACAAGAATCGAGTAGGTCCTGTGGTGGATCGAGTATGGTGCACCAGTGCCACAAAGTCCCTGCCACTAGATTGTTAGCAATGAGGATACATCCACGGTAGGAGAGGCTGGGTAGGCACCAGTGCCACCTCTGTAGGCAGGCCTCCACCCTGTCCTTGAGGCCGTCTCAGTTACGCACCATGAAGGTCAATGGCCCTAGGAACACACCCAGGATCTTAAGGCCCTCACAGCGCCAGGTGAGGCCCCCTGGCAAATCTGGGGGGGGGTCATGGTGATCCATGCATCAAGCAACAGGGTATCACTTTTGGCCCAGTTGATATGGGCTGAAGAGGCACATTCATAGGCTCGCTGGCGGTCTGCCAGGGTCTCCACATCTTCCTGGGTGTTAAGGAAGATGGTCACATCATCTGCATATGCTGATAGCTGAAGTGGAGGGGCAATGGACAGGCCCATGGCCGACAGCAAGGCCACACCACTCAGGCAGTGCTGCAGTGCATGCAGCAGTGGCTCAATGGCCAGGGCATAGCCATTGACAATGCATCTGCGTGCAGGGAACGGGGCACAGAGCACCCCATACACCTTGAGCATGCTGGAGGTGTCTTGATACAAAACCCAGAGGGCCCTGGTGAAAAAGGGCCCAAAGCAAAAGGCCTCAGAGTCTGAAAGAGGTAGGCATGGTCCACCCTGTCAAAGGCCTTCTTCTGATCTAGAGAGATGAGGCCAATGTCTAGGTCAAAGAGTTCACTGGCTGTAAGTAGGTCATGCAGCAGAACAGGTTGTCTTGGATGGTTCTGCCCAGCACACAGTAGCTCTGCTCAGACCCAGTGACAGAGGCCATGACAGTGCGGAGGCGGGTGACCAGTGCTTTGGCCAGAATCTTGTAGTCTGCGCACAGCAGGGAGACCAGTCACCAGTTTTTACTGCAGCCAAGGTCTCCTTTCTTGGACAGCAGCGTGAGCACTGCACGGTGGCAACTGATCAGCAAAACCTTGTCAGCAAGACTCTCCTGGAAAACACGCAGAAGACAGGGGCTGAGAAGAGGCCAGAAAGTCTTATAGAACTCAGCAGGTAATCTTTCAAGGCCTGAAGCTTTGCCGTAGGTGAGGCCAACTGTGGCAGCTGCCAGCTCCACCAGAGACAATTCCTGCTCAAGCTCGCTGGCCTCCAGGGGACCAAGGCATGGCAGGCCCACATGGAGATCCCGCGTGGCCTCAGAACAGGATGACTCAGCCACAGACAGGTCACGATAGAAGGCAACAGTGTGCTCACGTACTTTAACTAGGTCAGTGATTACCTTGCCCTCAGGAGTCTTAAGGTGATCTAAGACTTTGCTCACTGCCCACCGTTGCTCCAGGTTGAAGAAGTGGGTTGGGGCATCTGTTTTGGCCAGCCCTTGACAGTGGGCATGGATCCTCACTCCATGGGCCGCGCTCTCCGCCAAGTCATGCAGGTACTTCCTACAGAACCAGAGGCTCTCGGCGCAGCACCACATCACTGCCGGCAGCCAGCAGGGCAGCTTTGAGCTTTACCACATCTTCCTCCAGCTCTATGATACGGCGGCACAGTTCATTTGTGGCCAGCTGAGTGTACTGCTGGCAAAAACCCTGGATCTGTACCTTGCCCATATCCCACCACAGCTTCCAGGAGGAGTAATTCAGTCTTGTGGCCTCCCAGCCCCACCAAAAGTTGGCAAAGCAGTCCCGAAAATAAGAGTCTTGAAGCAGGCTGATATTGAAACACCAATAGGGCGCTCGTGCACAGGTTCTCTCCGGCAGGCTCAATTTGCAGCAAGCCAGGCCATGATCTGACAGGCCTGACGGAATGATGCGGCCACTGTGTAGGAGTGGCAGGTGGTGCCTGGTGACATAAGTGCGGTCAAGGCGGGCCATAGTGAGACCACTGGCACTCATCCTGGCCCAGGTGTACTGGTGCACATCGGGGTGCAGGGCTCGCCAGATGTCAACGAGGCCTGCAGTCTCTAAGACTGACTGCAGCTTGCAGGCTGAGAGCAGGTGAGGCTCAGGCCCCATATGATCAAGCAGGGTGTCACTGGTACAATTAAAGTCCCCCCCTACAAGGAGCAGGTCATCATCCTCACTAACATTGTGCAAAAGGGCGGCCAAGGTCTCGAAGAAAGCGACCCTCTCCTGGCCATCAGCAGGTGACGAGTAGCAGGTGGTGTTGTGCTAGGGTGACGTGGACAGTCAGCAGGTGGCCAGGGACAATCTCCCATGCCACTGCTGTGTCATGCTGTAGTTGTGACGATAGGAGAGTTGCAACCCCGGCACTAAGGTTGGTGTCATGACTCAAGAACAACTGGCCTTGCCAGGCAGCGTGCCAAGCCAACTGGTTCAGCTTGTCAGAATGGGTCTCCTGGAGGAAGGTGACAACTAGCCGCTTCTGGCACAGGAGCTCCAGGACAGCCTCCTGTTTTACTGGATCTCAACAGCTATTGATGTTAAAATTACCAATGGTATGGGTGTGGGTATCAAAGAGGTAGAGTGAGGCAAGGTGTAGACAAAAGAGTGAGCCCCCCAAGAGCAGAGCAAAAAGCAGAGACAGGTCAGAAAAGGCCTATCATGCCCTACTCTACTCCAGGGACCCCCCAGACTCCACTCATCCCTCACCCACTGTGTGAGCTTCTCCAAACGATAAGCAATCTGCTGAGTGCATAGATCTTGTTACATAAGTTAGGTCACAGCTCTGGCAGCCTTGATAAACACTTTAGGATCTGTGCACTATTGGGTGATGTGCCCTGCTATGTTCTTCTGTCCTTTAGTCATTTTCAAAAAGGTTGGGAGCCCCCCATAGTTGGGACCGACCCGGGGAGGTCTGCCAACAGGGGCTGCACATTTCTGACAGATGCATGGCAAGGCTGCACCCTAGTTGGGAGCTCAGCATCTACACCCTCAATATTTAAACCCATCAACCTCCTCTGATTGTCCAAGTCAAGGTCTGGCTTGTCAAAGAGCAATCCCCACCTTCTTTGGGGGAGAGAGGTCATCCCGCTCTCGAAGTCGCTTGCGACACTCAGAAAGTTGGATTTCGATCTCACTAGCCACCTCATCTAATTCAGTAGCCTGGTATGTGACCAAGAGGTCAGCAGACCCCTCTTCTGCCCCCTGGGTCAGATCTCCAGAAGAGAGACATTGTGCATAGGTCTTACTGCCACCCGCCTCCTGAAGCTGGGAGACAGGTGAGGGGTTAGTGACCCCTGCCTTAGCCTCCCCACCTCCAAGCTGCCATCATCCCCGGTCAACAGGGTCATTGACATGACAGCTGGAGTGAGGCCAGGATCTCTAGCGAGGGCCCCCCCCCCAGCACCAGCTGAGGAAGGTCTCAGCAGGAATGTGGAGTCCTGAGTGGTTCCTTTCACTTTCTTCTCTTTGTTCTTCTTCTTCTTTGTGGCAGATGGCCCACTCTTCATAGAAGATGTGCCAGACTGCTTCTGGCCTACCTCCCCAGGACCATCCACCTCAGACAAGGCCACGGTGAAGGCCAACTGAGAGGAGGCCTGAGCCCCATCATCCAACAGGGCCTTGGTGCCACAATCAGTGACCACCCCAGCCACCTCAATCGGGGTGGGCAGGGCAGGCAGGGGGGAAATGGAGGCATCAGCCTCTCTACCTGGTGGTGTCTCTGTACTGGTGGGAGTGGGCACTGTAGGTTGAATGAGTTGGGGGGAGGGTTGGGGCCTAGTCCCAGTCCCTCCACTGGACAGCACTCTCATGCCAGAGACTCCAGCCCCCTCAGATAGAACAGGGGTAGAAGGAGGTCAGGAAAAGCTCCCAGCCTCACTGGGTGGGGCCTGCATCCCAGAAGTGGATGCACCAACCATCAGTGCCACTGTAGCCGCTGATGTTCTGGCCGATCCCCTCCACGGGCACTGGGCCGCTAGGTGGGAAGAACTACCACACTGAAAACATGTGGTCTCCCCCAAAAGAAAAATAGATGACAAATAGATGTTGAACATGACGCTCAAGGACTGAGGCAGAGACTGTGGGCCCTCCCTGAGAAGCATGAAAACCTGCCTTTGAAAAGACAGGATGTGCCTCAGTTTGGGATTTTTACTCCCTATTGTTAATTGGCAAAAGGGACTCATAAGAACCCCACAGGGCTCGAGTTCCTTGGCCAGCTCCCAATCAGTCACGTGTGGGGGCACATTAGAAATCACCACACTCACTGCTGGAGTGTCTAGGGGCGTGACAAAATAATGCATGCCCTCAATGTCCAGGCCCTCTGCGCACACCCTGTTAACCAGGCTGAAATCACTCAGGTAAATCATTGGGACCACGTTGACACGACCTGCATAATGTATGTTACGCTGCCCCAGGAGACTAGCAAGGCCATCTACGCAGACCTCAACCCCGATGTAGGGAGGGGTGTGAACCCTCAAACTATGGGTAATGGGGAGGTTCTGGGAGGCCAGCTGCTGGGTGTAGGAACAGCCATTCCTGCTAGAACAGGGTTATTTTCAAGCTATAACTAAGCAAAAGAAAACAAAAAAAGTTTATACCAACTAAAAAGATAAGTTTCTAGGAATGTGGCCACAAACCTCTAGATGGGAGGGGGAAAGGGGTGGAGGGAAAAAAGTGGTGGGGGAGAAGGGGGGTTAAACAGTGGAAAAAAGAAAACAAAGGGGGGGAAGAAGGGGTAATTAAGAGCACCGCTCGGAAGGCAAACTAATGGAAAAGATAACTCCCCGCAACAAGCAAACAGAAAAGAAAGAAAGAAAGGAAGAGACAGTAAGAAAGAAGGCTATAAAGAAGCAACTCACAGACAAAGAAACCAGAAATACAGAGGGGAGGGGAGAAAGAAAGAAGAAGGGGAAAAAATGCTACACAAATACAAGAAAAGAATCAGAAAGTGTGAAAAACAGAAGCTAGAGACCTTTAGACAGGTGGGAATCAGAAAAGAAAAGAGATAGAAACCCGGGGAGTCTTACGCTCAGGATCACCCCACGCAGCTCCAAGTGAGCCTGGTCCGGTGCATCCAAAATGGAAGGAAGGAAGGAAGAAGAGATAGATGCCCTGGATCACATTTTTAAATGGAGACCCCGTCAAAAGGATCTATTATAAAATGTCTTGCAGGAACAAACTTAGTATTCTTGTTTCATGTGAAATTGTCATTTATAAATAAATCACACGTAATAACGATAGCTGGGAAAGTGTGCCACACATCTTTTTCTTCTCATTGTTCTTTCTTGCAGTTGAGGAGGGCAATTTACAGTGTAAAAGGAGGTCACTAAAAGGGTTAGTACGGAAAGAGAAAGGATTTCTCACAGGGAGGAGAGAATAAGAAAAGAGCTATTGGCCAACTGAAAGCTGTTTAGTTCTTACATCATTTTAGAAAAGGTACAAAAACATTTAAAAACATACAAAAAAACTAAAAATTACTGTTAAAGGTTGATTGAAATTTCATTTAAATATTTGAAAAATAGTTTTTTGAAAAAGAATTATAAGATGTCTTATATTTCTGACTTTTCAACAACTAGATTTTACTTTTTTTATATAATAAACTTTTAATTTCTTTTTCAGTTCTTTCACCTCTTTCTTCCCCTAGCTTCTTGAACCCAAACCTTGTTGCCTCTCACAAGACCTGTCAAGATGGTTGTACTGGTTTATTTAATTAGGTTGATTTTAATAATGTATGCTACTTCATACAAGAATGGAAATTACTATTATTCATAAAAACATTTTTATTTATTGAATTTTGTAATGAATTAATCATCTGAAAGTTACAGCTAATAGTGCCTTCTTTTTATATTCTTATCATATGTAAGGAAAAAGCAATATTTAACATTTCAACAGGTCTAATAAGTTGATACCTCAGAGAGGTGCAATTCCCCCTTTCTGCTATCGGTGCTTAGTTGGGAACAGCTTACATCAAATAAAGCAACAACAGATCAGTTTATAATATTATGACTACAATTTCAAAATGTAAAAAAGAAAAATCACCTTCTTATTTCCTCCTCCTTATAGAATCTAAAAAGAAATCTTCCCTTTACTGCACCCTCCCCCACAATAAAATCTTTAAAGATATGCATTACATTTTTTAAATATGTCCACTTGAAAGAGTGGCCCTTCAGCCTAGCCAGTCATTGAAGATTTGATCTAATTCCAATTGAAATCAGCATATACATATCTGATCAGTGTATAAATGTCTGATTCCTTGAGGAAATTTCTCTTGTCAAATTGACACTCTCCTTTTATATGATAATGCTAAATGTGATCTGAGTGACTGGGTATGGTGCCCTGCTATCTACACTGGACAGAAGGGACAATCTCTGGGTGAAGGAATGAATGGACACTGATCGGACATCAGGTCCAAAAAGACACAGAAGCCTGTGGCAGAACATCTCAGCCTCCCTGGACATTCCATCGTTGACCTCAGAGAAGCTGTTTTAAAACAACAAAACATTAAAGATTTGAACACGAAATTGTAGAACAAGAAATCATCCACAGACTGGATTGTTTTTAGCATGGTCTCAGCAGAGATTGGATTCTTACCCTATTACCTGGGCTTTTATAACTCTTATGTCCCTCAATGGGTTAACTGCTTAGTCTACCCTCTTCAACTCACCTCTGCCTCTCTCAGCAGTGCCTCCTCTTACCTCCCCCCTTGCCTTAGCTTTTGCATTTAAATGACTTGGTTCCTTTCTATTTAGTGCCCCATCTCTTTGAAATCCATTCATAGCATCTGACGAAGTATAGTCTACAAAAGCTCATGCCTCTCTGAATGAGTTAGTCTCTAAGGTGACACCCTGCCCTGCCTTTTGCCAGGCCTTGCTAGGAAATACCAGAACAGCTGCCAATAAGCTGACTTCTCAAGAAATTAATTTGGAACAACCCAGAACAAAAAGTTTTCAGTTTCCAAGTGAAAGAAAGAAACCAAAATATTTATTTCTGGGCATTTTAATAACAAGAAAGGAAATTTGGAATGAAAGTCTAGATCAATGGTTCTCAATGTGTTAAGGGTCCCAGCACCCTACCTCTACTTTTTTAATGTGGTGGTTTGTCACAGAAATAGAAGCAGATGGGACAATTCCACCCATGCCTGTTTCCAAGAACAGTGTAGAGGGCAACAGATAAGGAAGCGCTGCATGGCACGAGGCAACTTTGCTGCTTGCTTTAGGATGATCAGAGCATCTTAATGCAGGGGGAGCATGTGGGGCACTTGTACATGGCTGCTGCCCCCCTCAGAGGGCCTCATCCTGGTTAAGAGCCACAGGTCTGGACTCAGATAGAGATTTAGGCACCATTCAAAAAACACAGGATGAAATGAGGTTGGTTGTACCTTTCCCTCACTTCATAGCTTACAACTCAGTGATTAGACACTATGTCTCAGGAGTGTGCCTCACCTTTCCTGTGGTTCCTTTTTATAAAATATTTTATAAAATATAAGTTGGGCTAGATAAAATGAGAATTATACAGCCTGATAGAAAAGGGGCCTGACAGATGGGGGTTGCCCAGTCAGGGCAACTACAAGATGCCAGCCCCTGCTCAAATGAATGGAATAGCTTCAATAGGAAAGACTGAGATCTGCTCTACCTTGGTTAAAACACTCATAAAAATAGTCCTACTCTACTTACCTAAACTGCATAGAGAAAGGGGCCTTCCTTAGCAATAAAGCATGAGAAATTTAACCCTGAAAGGAGCTACTAAAATGCATAGTATTTTCTATTTGTCCCTATGTTGATTGAAGTTTTTAGTTTGAATCTTAAAGCAATGACTTCCACCATTTTTCACTTTTTCAAACATTGAGCAATTATTTTTCACTTCAAACATGAGCATCAATATTTTTGTGTGCATATTTTTCAAGATATTATAAAGCTACAGAACCAGCAAAATGATGAAAGCTTCATTTAATCTGGCAGAAAACCAGTCAGTTCTTTCCCCAAATACTTTTTCATACTACAGAAAACTATAGGACTTGAAAAGAAATTGCATACATTTCCTTCAACTCCCCAACCCCCTCTTCATATTGAATGCCAACTGATGCAGAGATTTTTCCCTCAACACCCAAAAGTTTGGTAATCATGCAGGATAAGGTCCTACACCTTTCTGAGGGCAAATAAACCCACACTGAGCTTCTGGAAATAGGCTAAAAAGCTTTTATATCCAACTGAATATTCTCTGACAAATAAAGGTCACTCATGTTGGGCGTGAAACCTTTTCACAGAATACATCTGCATTTCCCGGCAGCTTCATTCATCTGTGTTTGTACAGACCCAACAAACCAATTTTTTCACATTTTTAATGTGGAAATGATCAAGAAAGTTTGTTTAGTTTCTCTAGTAGCATAACTGAAACACAAGTAGAATCTAAATATGTTTCTCAGACAACGAGGCTGCTTGTACATGCCACAGGGGTTTATTTCAGGTTAATTCTCCCTCAATTATAGCAAAGGGTTTTTAAAAACACTGCTTCAATTTAGGGCAAAGTAAACCCCCATGGCATGTACACAAGGGTTGGGCCTGATCCCTACCTGCCTCTTCAGCAGCGGTGAGGGAGGGCAAGCTGCTGGTGAGCCAAGTGGTCCCCGAGCTGTAGGGGCAGGTGGTGCTTCCCTCCACAGTGGCAGTGGTGCCCCCCATGTGGCACCCGATTGCAGGCACCCAACCCGGGTGGTCCTGGGGGGTACCGCCGCAGCAGATGGAAGTACCGCCTGCCTCCAAGCAGCCATGGAGGGAAGCATCGCCCCCCACCCCTTTCCGCAGCCATGGAGAGAAGCCCCCCACGCAACTCAGGCAGGCAGGCAGTCTCCAGGAAGGGGGATGGAAATCAGTTTCAAAATGGGGTTTTTTTCCCCTTCAGTGGTGCCTGCCTACACAGGCTGCTCCTGGGCTTCCTGCACAGCCCCTGAGCCACATGGGGCCTGGTGCTTCCCTCTGCGGCTGTAAGGCAGCAAATTAAAACACCTCGGTTCTGTTTTATTCTGCTGCGTCCCGAAGTCGTTTAATGCGCAATATGCTGCCGACGGTGTCAACAGCCTCACCATTAAAGCAGCACAAAAGGGCATTTAAGATGCTTTAAAGGTCAATTTTGTGGCATGTACAAAGGCCCCAAGACACAATTTAGGAAACCCATTTCAGTAAGTGTACGCTTGAGCTTAGGGAATTTTTAAAATGTTTCTGTTAAATGAAAAACTGCTTTGATATAATCTCCATAATTATGCTTAAAGTTCTACAAAACTACATTTTGTTCTCTCTGTTCATTCAATAGAAACTGCTATCATAAAATCTTTATGTTGGATATGCACAGCTAGCTCCAAAATTGTCATTATGTTTCTTCTCTACCCATACTGGCCAAAGAATACTAGGTCCATCTTTTTTCAGTGTTCAGTAAAAAAATTAAGAGATGGTCTTTGGAGAAGTCTTACTGCCTTAATCTTATTAAGTGTTGTTCTGGTACATATGAGATATAACAGCATCTTAGAGTCTCTAGGGTTTTTAGAGTCTCTAGAGAAGCAGAAAATCTTGGAGAGTCAGGATCTGAGACTCTCTCAGACAATTTTATAGGGCTACAAAACAAGTCAGAGTCCTTAAGCCTTCTTTCCTTTTGTGATTTAAACCTAATACCAAAGAGGATTATTTTTTAAATGTGTTTTCTAGAAAAATGTTTGTCCTCTCTATTAAAGATGGGGTCTTATATCACCCAATCCTAAAAAAAAAATCATCTGTCACAACTAGATGCCACTGTGTATGTTTCCATTTGATTTTTTATCCCCCTCTCTTTAAACTTTATTCTTTTTTTCCACTCTTATTATTTGTTTTTGTATCTCCCCCACCCCGGATTTTTTTCCTCTGTCATTCCTCTGTTCCCCTTCTTCTCCTAATATTCTTAAGAAGAATTTTAAATACAGACTTCACTACATTTCTGAACACACAATAGTCTAGTAATTCATTCTTGACTTTCATTAAAAAAAAATCTGTTGTACTGCCTAATCCTGAATTAAGATGTCACATTTAAACCCCCTTACTTTCTGGGGAGGATTTAAAATATGAGACTCAAAGGATTGTCTACTCCAGTGATTCACAACCAGGGTGCCACAGCACTGTGTGGTGCCTTGAGATCCTTCAAGGGTGTTGTGGGGTGCCACATAATGTTAACACCATTAGGTTTGAGAACATGATTCAGAAATTAAACCTAGAAATTTCAAACAGAAACACCATTTCAAACATAGTTGTGGTCTTTCTGAGTTCTTTGGAACAGAAAAAAATGCTATATTATTTTTCTGTAGTAAAAAAAAAAGTTAAAACTAAGAGTTGGCATTTTCTGAGGGATTCCTTGAGTTTATTTTGGGGTCCTTTGAATCTATCTACAAGTGTGTTGAGTCTAAAAAGATTGAAACCCACTGGTCTAATCAGAAGTGGTAAAACCCGCAACTAAAAATAACAATAATAAAAAATAAACAACAGGGAAGCCCTCCCCCTTCTCTGTCCCAGCTCCTGCTCTGGCCCTGCATTGCCAGGGTCGATGCCAGCAGTGATGCTGGTGGCGACATTGTCCTCAGCTGCAGGAGGCAGGGACATGAAGTGCAGCCACAGGTAGCACTCCAGGCAGCAGTAGAGGTTGTGGGGCAGTGCAGAATTGCCTGCTGCACCACTGAAGCTCAGGTTCCTATGCCACGTTCGCAGGTGTGCCCAGGGCACAATAGCCATCAGCAGCAGGGAATAGTGTATTGGACACCCACTGTCCACACAAACAGCTCCTCTCACAGCACCTGGGATACTCTCAGCAGGGGCATGCTCTGGGCACAGAGCAGACATGTGGAGGCTGACGCTTGGGTGCCTCCCTGGAGAGGCCTCCTGCAGGGAGGGTGGGGGTGCTGACAGCTCCATGCCCCAGTCATCCAGGAGCCCTGCGCCCAGGTGCTGAGGGCTTGGTGGCAGCATAGGAGGCAGGCTGGGCTGCAGGATGAGAAGTGGTGGGGAGCGGATCTGGAGATGGCAGGACCCAGGCCTGGACCAGCCTGGGAATGTAGCAAGGGAGGCAGGCTGCCTGTGTCAAACACCCAGAGACCCACTGGCCCCTGCAGAGCAAGTGGGGACAGGGAGGCTTGCCCAGTGGCCACCTGGACCTGCCCAGCCAACTTACCATGGTCCCTGGGCACCTGTGCATTCACGACTCCTGATCTGAGGTTGGTTCTTAACATCTTATATCAGAAATGTTGCAAACTCTCACAAACAGCCTCTGTCTCCTGGCTCTGCAGGTCCTGCAGCTGCATGTAGGGGAGAGCCACCAGTTGGCAGGTGGGATTCAGCTTCAGGGTCACTGCCAACCTTAGCCAGGGCCCTGTGAATATTCTGGCTCTTGCAGCAGAGGACCCAGAAGCGAACCCACTAGCTAAACTGCCTGTTTACCATGCCTGGCAGACTTGGGCTTGGTGGGAGGAGGACGTGACCCACCAAGATGCTTGGTGGGTAGGGGACATGACCTGCAAGGACACATGGGACTGGCATGAGGAGGGAAGGAACCAGCAGAGCAGACCGGAAGTTCAGGGAGAGGCTCCTGGGCCTGGAAGAGCAACATATTGAGGCCCTGGAGCAGCAAGCTGTCCTGGTGGCCAGGGCAGTAAAGGCCATGGAAAAGAAACACCAGATGCTGGACACTGCCCTGGCCCTGACAATTGCCTTCATGCCACCCACTGCCCTGCCCCTGGCCACAGACCCACCTGCCCCCTGCCCAGCAGCAGGCCCCTCAATGGCTTGGGAAGAGGTGCAGCACTACCTCTACCAGCAGGGAACCTCTGCCCTGGCCCCCATCACAGGTCCCCCATCACCCAGAACCCCTGCCTGGGCCCAGTCCTGCAACTTGCCTGGGCTCCCAGTGGCAGTGGAGCCAGCACTACATGCAGGCCCTGGCCATAGAGGGGGAGCCACCCAAGCCAGGAGAGCAGTTCCTACTATCACCCCTGGGTGAGCCCCCCACCCACCTCCCACGCCACAGTGTATGCACCTATGGGAGAATGGCCAGAGGCTGGGGTGCTGGCTACCTGTCCCTGATCACCCTAGGCACCCCTACCTCACAGCCCCACGCCCCAGTGCGGGGGACGAGAGGCACCAGGGCCAGCACCATGGCAAGCAGGAGCCCAAGACATTGGATGTTACTGCCGGGGTAAGGAGTGGAACAGCCATAACACAGGGAGGTAGAGGCTGCAGCAAGGGAGCCACCACATTCTGCCTCCATGCTCTGCACACTGCTCCCAGCCAAAAAGGCAGCTAGCCAGGGAACAGTATGCAGTGCTTCCAGCCCACCCTGCCTCCGCCTGTGGCAGGGGGCCAGTACAGAGCACCAGGGAGAGGGAGCAGCAAATCTACTTCTGCGTCCCTACTCATATAGATGGTGCCTTGGAGAGTCTACTCTAGAGTAGTTTACTCTTACAGTAAACTGCTCCTGGATTATCTGCACATGTAAGAAATGCCCAGTAAGTGGTGACTGAGCAGAAAATTATATTCCATGTATGACATCCTAGTAGATAAGCCATTTGTTTGTCTCTAAAATAAAAGGTCCTAAAAGCTCCCTGAAGAAATAAATGCTGAACCTGAAGGGGTAATTTCTTACATACCAGGTGTGTCTACATGTTCATTAACAGTGGTTACTCCGTATTTAATTTTGTACTTGTATAATCATGTACTAAATAAATGTGCAGTATCAACAGTTACTGCACAGTAGCACCAGCAAATGCCTTTTTCTTGCACCATGGGTAGGTATGTTTACATAAGATGCCAACTGTGCAGGAGCCTAATAATACTGCACAGTAGCATATTAGCACTGTTTGTGCTGTGACATGCTACTGGTCAGTATTATTAGGCTACTGCGCAGTTAGTGTCTCATGTAGATGTGCCCATCCATGAGGCAAGAATTGTGCAGTAAGTGCATGAAAGTTACTAGAGGCCAGATTTGATTCCATCTATCAGGTGCATAAGCGGATTTAGTCACCTAAGTCCAATTCTACTCCACCCATCTTGACTCCCTGAAAATCCAGTAATGCAACCGCCATTTTACCCTTATGGTTAAGTCTCAAAAAAGCAGCAAAGATTAGATTTACCAAAGACTCAAGCAGAGTGAACTAGAATCTGGCCCTAGATGTCCAACATTCTGCCAAAAAAAAAATACCCCACAGATCATCAAGAATCAATAAGAAGCATTCAGGCAAAATGTAATGGAATTGTCAAAAGTAATTGAACAAGACATAGGCTGAGTGATAAGTAAATAACAATACTGCTTTGTTTGCTATCCAGTGGTGATATGAAGTGCACGAAATGAGTTCCATGTGTAAACAAAGTGATTAATAGTTTTGTACCTTTTGTGTAGGTCTTAAAAATTCAGAACTAATTCACTTTGCTGATTTGGGAGGAAATCTTTCTGAAAAAGGCCAGCTGAAAAATGGTTAACATAACAGTAACAAACAATTTTTAGAGGGTTTTTTTGTATGTTACCAAAATGGATGGTATAATAAATTGCATATTGTGGCTTGAATGTTCCCTGAAACTGGAACCAGTGAATCTGGAATCACTGCCCAAAAATGGGGACGAAAAGATCAATCAAAGGAGACAAGCTGTCTACATTGCATTACCAGAATGTCCCAGTAGGGATATTTTGAGTAGCCACTACCCACCTGCTCCTTCTAATGCATTCTAAGCCCAGATATATGCTGGTGAGCAGTGGTATCTTCTCACAGCTGCTCTTGAAATATTGCCATTTGCATGCTTAAGTAGCAGCCAATAGGGTCATAGGTGACTTGTAGGTGGGGGATGGGGGGGCATGTGCCCCCCCCCCCCCCCCGAGGTTGGCTGCTGCTGCTGTTGGCTTCTGTGGGCAGTCACCACTCACCACCACCACCCCCCTCGCTGCTGCCCTGCTGCCAGCGTCTGCAGGTGGTCCCTGCTCACCAACCCCCTGCCTGCCAAGCTCGCCACCCCTCACCACCACCACCAACACCACTGCCTGCATCTGCAGGTGGTTTCCACTCACCACCAATGCTGCTGCCTACAAATGATGCACCCCCCCACCCGTCTTGGGAGGCATCAGGTGTTCATGCCTGGGGTTGACCATTAAACAGCTTTACCAGCACATTTCTGTGACCAATGGGTGCAAGCAAGACTGTTGGTGGACTGTGTTCAAGAGCATCCCTACCAAGACACACTGGAAACATATTAACATAAACTATCTCTACATGGGATGGGATATGGGTTAAAATATCTTCAGTGTCCAGTGAGACTGTGGGTACTATAGCAGCAGCTGTGGAGTAGCTTATTAATTGCCTCATATCTAGGGCAAAGGGATTAGGTATCTTCACAGTCAGTGCACAGTAAAGCACTAAAAAAGTATGTGGTCACCCAGGATTTGGGCTTAAGGGAATTATTTCCCTAAGATCTTACCAAGCGCCTATGAAAGGGACTACTTATGTCATTGATCCCCACCCCCAGCACAAGTTCGCGTATCTGATATTAAACTGTAGTTAAGCTCAACTGCTTTTGAAAGAGGGTCTCTTCATATATCATCCCTTGAGAAAGACTGATGCTAATTTTTAATATTAAAATCAATATTTAAATTCCTATTGAAGAAAAATTAAATTAATTAATCACTTCAAAAGTCTTTCAACTGCCAGAAACATCTAAGAGAAATGATTGAAGAGCTAAGACTATTTGAAACGTGTCTGAGAAAGTGAAAAGCAAGTGAAGTGTACCAAGTCTTTAAACTAATTAAGGCAACAGATGAATTTATAGCATATATAATGGATGGAGGCATATTCTTTACAGTTTACTGAACCCTATCGATAACACCATCAACATTTTTCACCCAGACAAGGTTTCGTGTTCCTGTTAAAGAGTGAACTAAACATACTCCATCTTCTTGAGGCAGCCATCACAAGTTCAAAGCCATCACTATAATTCTAATGTTATATCGCTCCCAAATACCAACAAAGTACAATACAGACCCTGATTATTTATTTCTTGATTTGAACCAAACAATATAAATATTGCATCTTAGCAGAAAAAGCACTAAAAGTAATTTGTCAGTTTTTGCAGCATTCTGGTCTTGACCTTACATCAAGAATCTTTCTTTACTCTTATTTTACAAATCAGTACCTTTTTACCAGCATCCTCCTCCCCCAGATTTGTCAATATTCTGAAGCATCTTATTTAACCTGACTATCAGGTAAAGATATTTTTCTTCCTAGTAAAAAACCTCCATGACAGTAATCCAGCATTTATTCTTTATATTTAAAACTTATTACACAGATTCTTAGCCTATCTCTTTGATTTTGTATCTTATCCTTACCATATATTTCTGATACCTGTGACATTGAGGACTTTGTCTTTAAGGGCTGACTTTTCCAAGTAGAATGTCCAAACAGAGAATTAGGGTGTTTCTGTTGTTGTTAGGTACAGCTACTGGAAGTCAGACAAATCATATTTAAGTGCCTTATGTACCAAGGAATCACTGACCACCACATGCTTCACAAGAAAGTATCCTAGAACAAAAGTTAAAAACACAACAGAGATTAGATTAAATGACAAAACAGGGTGAGGCAGGGTTGGGGAACTAGAAAAGATAAAAGATACAGAATGAAGAAGTCTGAAATTAATTAGTGGTACTAGCAAAAAGGAAGTCAGTCAAAAGATAATCTATTAATAACAACTGACCTTGAAATTCTTGAAGTATTTAACGGTTTTCACATAATTCAGAAGAGGATAACAATGAAGCTGTATCACAAGTATTCTAGGATTACTTAACTGTAAAAACATGAAATATGGACAAAGGTGTTTTCAGTACAGTATAAATGAACCAAAGATGACTCTGTATGAAATGACACATTAGAGTCAGCAGTAGGGCTGTGCGAAACAGCATTATTCCACTTTGACTTCCGTTTCAATGGAACAGCATTTCGTTTTGAAAGTTCCATTTTGTTTAGTTGAAACTGTTTTGTTGTTTCAATGCTGTTTCAACATTTCACCCTACCCAGCACCAGGAAGATCAATGCTGCTGCAAGCCCCAGCCAACAGCACCAGCCTCCTGTCATCTGGCAGGCAGATCAGGGGCCCACATCCCTGGGAGCAGGCTGGCACAGCCCCCGCAGCCCTCCCAGGAGTGCGGACAAGCCCCTGATCTGCCTTCTGGATGACAGGAGGCTGGCGCTGCTGGCTGGGGCCAGCAGCAGCACTGATCTTCCCAGCACAGGCTGCACCCAGTGGCAGCACCAGCCTCCTGTCATCCGGCAGGCAGGTGAGGGGCCCACACCACCAGGAGGAGTTGGCAGAGTCCCGCAGCCCTGCCAGGGATGTGGGGGTCCCCAGTCGGCTGGCCAGATCACAGGAGGCTGCTCCTGCCACCTGGGATGATGCTGGGTGCAGCCTGTACCTAGTGCCAGGAAGATCAGTGCTGTCACTGGCTCCAGCCAGCAGTACCAGACTCCTGTCATATGGCAGGAAGATCAGGGCCTACCTGGGGGTGTGGGCCCCTGATCTGCCTCCCAGATCATGGGAGGCTGGTGCTGCTGCCTGGGGCGAACTGATTTGCACTGGCCCCACACCCTCCTCAGGCCAGCTCTGGTATGGGGGCTGGGGCATATCAGCTCATGCAGGCTCATCAGCTCACCCACCATCGCCCTGATCCCAGGATGGGAGCAGGTCCCTACACAAGCTGATTTCCCCAGGCCCACCTGCCACTGGCCCCAGGTGGAAGTACCAGCCTCCTGTGATCCAGGAGGCAGACTGGGGGTCCGCACCCCCAGGAGTAGTCTGGCACAGCCCCCACAGCCCTCCCAGGGGTGTGGATGGGCCCCAATCTACATGCCACATGACAGGAGGCTGGTGCTGCTAGCTGGGTGCAGCCCATGCTGGGAAGATCAATGCTACTGCTGGTCCCAGCTGGCAGCACCAGCCTCCTGTAATCCAACAGGCAGATCAGGGGCTTGCCCCCAACCCCGGGAGGGCTGCAGAGGCTGTGCCAGACTGCTCCCAGGGGTCAAGCAGCCTGGCACAGCCCCTGTAGCCTGACAAAATTTTTCACAGCCCTAGTTTGCAGGTGCTCATTATAAGGAATGTTAGTCTGAGTTAATGTTAACACAAGCTAGTGACCAGGCACATGTTCAGGGTTAATACCCTTTCTAATATGCTCTGCTCAGACCTGTCACTAGAGCGCTGGCAAGCAGGAGCATAGGCTCCCTGCAGCCTGCAATTCTCCTGCATACCTGAATGCAGTCCTCACCAGGCCTGTAGCTGTCTGCTCGCTCCTTCTCTCCTCTCCCCTGCCCCTTTTTATGTTGCAGGGCCCAGCAGGGGCTAGATCAGGGTACATGGGGTCAGTATGGTACACAGGAGCTCCACAAGAATGCAGAGAGGGGGAAACACCCCACCACCAGTGCCTCTCCTGCTTTTCAGATGATTGGGGCAGCAGGGCAGTGGAGGGGGCAGGGGCTGATAGGGAGCAGAGGGAGCAACTGGGGTAGCAAAGGAGTAATTTGGGGTGCAAAGAGTGATTCAGGGTTCAGGGGGTCAGCAGCCTGGCACCTCCCCACCCACCCACTCCTCTCCTCCCAGCTCCCTTCCTCTTTCCCCATTCTGCCCTCTTCCTTGGCCCTCCTCCCCTACTTCACACCTTTTCTCTCCCTCCCCATTCACCCCAGTCACACCCACCTGTTGTCTGGCTGTTCCCAGCTGTCAGTCCAGGGCCTCAGAGTCCTGAATGATAGCTAATCCACCTTGGAACAGTGCCTCCTGGGATACTAGAGGACTGCAAACTGGTGGTTTTATCAGGTGAACACCCAGAAATTCACTGAAGCTAGATAAAACAATTCAGAGATAATCCTTGCCACCAATGGCATAATTTTAAGAGACCTAGAGGGCACTAGGCACTTGATACCAAGGCATAATGTTTGATCGTTCAAGTTTTAAGCTCTCTTAATATGGTCTAACTGTTATGTGCAGTTTTACCCTTTGTGGCTAATCTAAAACTAGGAGAAAAATCTTGTCATTTGGGGGCTCAGGTAGCAGAGGCTGATAGGAGACTGGATGGTGTTTGTGTTCTAAACAAAAAAAGTTTGCAAGAGGTCAGAGGAAGAACCAAAATGAACTCTAGGCAAAAAAACTGGAATTTGCCACATAAAAAAAATCAGCTAGAATGAAATGGCAAGAGTCTGAGACTGTGGATCTGATTCAAGATCCAAAATAGCGCTAAGGAAGAGAACAAAAGCAGAAAGGCACATCAAATTTAAAGTCAAAATTCAGAAAAAACAGTGCAACCAACATAAAGCCAACATACTGCCTAGCATATGGAAAAAGATGCCAGAAATACAGTGGATTTGCAAGAATTTGCAAGCCTCAGCACAGGCATTGCAAAATACAATAGGCTAATCTTATGACGCCTTGTAAATAATGCTGCCATACTTTAAAGGGTGCTTCTACTGTAAAAATTAAACCTCTAAGATGGTATCAGATTTTTATGTTTAATGTTTGTCGTTGATCAAAGAGATACAATATTACATAATCAAATATTTTCTGTTTATAAAAGAGAACTGGCTGCCTTGTGTCTAAAAGTCAAAATGAGTTATTTCAGAGTGCAGACACATTACGCATCTATACCAGAGCAGCAGTGGATCCAGGGGGGTTACAGTGGACCATGCCACAGGAGCAGCAGCCAGGGACTAGTTTAAGTCCTTGAAGCAGGTAAAAACACCCACTCTTCTTGACATCCCCTCCATGTTCAGTGTCATGTTCCCTAACAACCCCTATCTGTCACTGCTGCTGTTCCAAGCTTCTTTGGGACAGAGGACTCCAGAATTGCCCCTGTTGCACTCCAGCTGGGATGTGTGGGTAACCTGGCTCAGCCAGGGGCAGTGGCGGTAGTCCTCCCTGCCCAGTACCACCCCACCCAAAGTATTTCCTGCCAGCCCAGGAGCAAGCAAGGATAAGGAAAGCATGAAATAACTTGAGCAAAATGGTCTCCTGGGTTCAAACTGGTTAGACTCATAGATTCATAGATTGTAAGGGGCTGGAAAAGACTGCAGAAGATCATCAGGCCCAGCCGTCCGGCACAAGGCAGGAAAGACTACTGGGTTCAGGTGACTCCAGCGAGGTGACCATCCAGTCTCCTCTTGAAGATTTCCAGGGTAGGTGATTGCACCACTTCTGGAGGGAGTTTATTTCACAATCTGGATACCCTAACTGTGAAGAAGTTCTTCCCAATGTTAAGCCTGAAATGGTCTTCAGGAGTTTGTGGCCTTAATCCTGGTTTTCCCTATGGGTGTCCTAGTGAACAGTTGCTCATTGAGCCCTTGATGTACTCCCCTGATGTCACAGTAAGCTGCTATAAGTGGTGAAGAAGCCAAGTCCCTCAGCTTTTCCACATATGGCTTGCCTTGCAAGTCTCTGATCATCTAGGTAGCTGTTCTCTGGACTCTTTCAAGCTTTTCCACATCCTTGTTGAAATGTAGTGCCCAGAACTGGATGCAGTGCTCCAGCTGCAGTCTCAGCAATGCTGAATAAAGTGGAAGAATCACTTCCTTAGTTTTTCTTGAGATGGATCAGTTGATGCATGCCAAAGTATTGTTTGTCCTGCTGGCTACAGCATCGCACTGATAGCTCATGTTCATTGTTCAATAACATTGTTCATTTTCAGTAATTATGCTCAAGAATATGGTCTATGTAGGTTATTACCCCTAGGTCCCTTTTAGTCATGGTGCTAGTCAAACTGGTGCCACCAAGCCTGTAAGTATGTCGGGGATTGTTCATCCCCAAATGAAGCACTTTACACTTGTCAGTGTTGAACTTCATCTGGTTCTGATCCACCCAACTTGCCAGCCTGTCTGCAGCCTATCTTCAAGCATGACTACGCCTTCCCATAACTTGGTGTTGTCTGCGAACTTGGCCAGTAAGCTCTTCACCCCCACATCCAAATAATTGATAAAGTTATTGAAAAGCACTGAACCAAGCATGGACCCCTGGGGGACACCACTGGCCACTTCTCACCAGGATGACACAGATCTGTTCACTAGAACTCACAATCAGCTTCCTACCCACCTAATCATTGAGCAGTTGAGCCCACAATCCACAATCCAGTTTTCCCAGGAGAACATCATGGGTTACCAGATCAAAGGCCTTTTGGAAGTCTAAGTATACAATGTTGACCTCCTCTCTCTTATCCAGGTGGTGAATTACCTGGTCATAGGAGATGAGATTGGTAAGACAAGACCTGCCCACAATAAAGCCATGCTGGCTGTCATTCAGAATCCTACCTTCTGCAAACGTATTACACATAGACTCCTTGATGAATTTCTCTAGGAATTTCCCTGGGATAGAAGTTAGGCCAATTGGCCTATAATTGCCAAGGTCCTCTCCCCTCCCTTTGCACAATACTGACATAACCTACCTCAAATTCACCACAGTTTTTTCATAGGATATCCTTGTTCCAGAGTACCATAATATATCCAAGTATAAAACTGCATTATGTGTCCACTACACTTTTACCCTGGGGTATACTAAAATGACTCAAGATAAAAATGTAAGTCTATATTCTGACACTTAGGTTTCACTAGTAACTCCTAGGCAAGGTTCCCTCTAGTGTGTGCTCAGCCATGCACAACTAAAAGTCTGGCTGCACACAGCCTTTTCACGGCTGCGCACTGAGAGAGGAGATGAAGGTCAGCTCCTAGGCAAGGTGGGGGCGAGAACCTGGCATGGACTCCGCCAACTCTGGGGAAGTGCTCCACTCTCCCACTTTGCCTCACGGAGCAAGGAGGCACATGACATCAGGTCCGAGGAGTTGAGCACTTCCCCGGAACTGGCAGAGCCTGCACCGGCCCCCTACTCCAGCCTCCATCCCTGCCTTGCCACACCTTGGGGAGGAGTCGCTGCCTGCCCCAAGTGAGGCTCCACCGGCTCCAGGACACTGCTCCACCCCCTGGCCCTGATGCCATGTGCCTCCTCACTCCCCAAGGTGATGAGGGGGAGTGGAGCAGTGTCCTGGAGCTGGCAGAGCCTCCCTTGGGGCAGACAGCAGCTCCTCCCCAAGCTGAGGCAAGGCAGGGATGGAGGCTGGAGCAAAGGGGCTGACGCAGGCTCCACTGGTTCCGGGGAAGTGCTCCACTCCCCGGCCCTGATGCGGGAGAGGGGAGCTCTTCCCTGGAGCTGGTGGAGCCTGTGCCAGCCCCCGGTTCTAGCCTCCAGCCCCAACTCTAGACCCAAGCTCTAGTCTCTGGCCCCTGGCCCCAGCCTCCAGCCCCCAACCTCTTGGCTCCACCTCCAACCTCCGGCCCCAGCCTCTCAGCTCCAACCTCCAGCCCTCAGCTTCTCGGCTCCAGCCCCTGGCCCCAGACTCCCCCCACCAGCCTCCAGCCTGCGCCCCCAGCCTCCAAGCCCCACCCCCCTTTGGTAAGTGTCCTATGCCGGACCAAGGTGGTGCACTCACAGACCACTACTCCTTAGAGGGAACATTGCTCCAGTGCACTCACAGACTGCTCCTAGGCTTTCATTTTCAACCAGAGTCCTGCAGGTCCCTGGGTTGCCATGAGAACCTTTTCAGGATGCCATTTAATATGAACATGGTTAGATGTGCAAACACTTAAGCATGGTTCAACAAGATAAACCCAAAGATTTTAAGTAGGTAGTATAAAAAACATCTGGACCTGTTATAGTTTTTCTGAGTTCTATGCAGCAGAAGAACTGCTGTATTATTTTTCCATAGTCAAAAAACAACTGAAAATTAAGAGTTGAGGACTGACTTGAATCTAACAAGGAGTACCTTGCATCTAAAAATGTTGAGAACCACTGCTCTGAGCAAATTAAGATGTCTCAAATAGTAGTAGGATGATTCTTTACAGTGGCTGGACTTCCACATATTTTCTAGTAAGGCCCAAGAAATATACACTTAAATGTACACCTCATTTGTATCCTCAACAGCACCTCAATTATATTGGAGATTCTGGCAACCAAGAAAAAAAACACAGCATGATTTCCTGATCCTATTGGTTGGATAGAGGGGCTGGCAGTTGAATAAAAAGAGTTAAAGTGGTTAATAAATTAATACACTTTATAATTTGAAACAAGAAGTAAATTACCAATCATTTGGAATCCAACATCTGTTCTCATTTTAGAATGTCACTTTAACTCAACTGCTCAGTAAATATCCCCCGCACATCACATATGGTAGCAAATTTGATCCTTAATAAAGTAGTCTGATATGTCCAGTGTAAGGGGTACCCAAATGAATCAGGCCCCAAGGTCACGGTGGGCTGGGGTGGCAATTGGAACACGAAACAGGTGGGAGTTTTGGCGATGGAGTCTGAGCAGCACAGGAAGCGTATTGGTTTCTTAAACAAGATTGATTTATTTACCTTATGCTTTGAGGCGTAGGTACAATGCTTCTTCAGTTACAGTAGGTGGAACGAATAAACAAAGGGGTCTGTTGGCCCACGGGGTTCCAGAGTGAGCCCTTGCATTCTACCCTGCGAGGGATGGGGCGGCTGCCCACTCCTCAAGTCCCAGGGCTGGTCAACAGCTCATGAAAGGAACCACGAACAGAACAAGAACTGTAACTCGCCGAGACGATGGAGTCATGACGCCAGTCCAACGTGGACAAAACGGGTCGAGTGCGATGCCGAAGTCAATGGAGAGCGATGCCGAAGGTCGGTGCCAGAGGGTGTAATAAAGTTGTAGCCAGTGGACGAGAGGTGAGTCAGGTTAATCAGGATCGTGGTCAAGACCAATGACAAATGCCAGTCCGGTAGCCAGACAATCAATACGAAAATGAAATCGAATGAATTGCAAAAACTGCAGCTGTGAGGAGACCAGTGGGCCAATAAGCCCTCCTGAGGAGCAGTCCCTGTTAGAACAGCCTCTGCTCTCAGGTTGGATCTCTCCCTGCAAGACAGTCCTTGCCAAGGCAGCCTCTGTTCGCAGGTCGAGCGGATCTCTCTCCTCTCTCTCTCTTGTCTCTCTCCCCCTTGTCTTTCTCCCCCTTAGGGAGGGGCTCATTAAACTTTTATACCAATTTAGTGGCCAATCAAAACGCTCCCCTTAAGAGAAATTTCTAGTTCAATTATGTCATGCTGCAGATGAACTGAGCATGTGTAGCATCAGGCTCTATGAGTAACTGAGCATGTGTCAGTGGAGAAACTAGGTCAGCGCTGACTGACAGGTCCTAAGGTCACCGAGGGGGCACATACTGGGCACGCTGTGGAATTTACCATTCAAAGGGCCTGACTGCGCATGTCAGATTCAACTCCCTGTGTTGTCAGCATTTAATCAAAAATTTTGCTCTGACATCCAGAAAGTTGGTTTTCATCATTTTATATATGAAGTTAATATACTACAAGTAATAGTGAGGTCTTGTCAGGTGTATATATCACAGCAGGGAAAACAGCACAAAAAGTCTCCAAAATATTTGTTCACTTCTTTTATTTTACTTCAAACTCCTGAGTTTTCCCTCCTATGAATATGTATGAAAAATGAATTTTAAGCTCACAGACAAGTGCTTAAAGATGTATCATATGGGATGGAACAGTGCTTGACAAAACAGAGTACAGAATTTCAAATCTGATAGAGGCAATTAATAAATGAATCACAAAATAATTGTGGGAGCAAGAGAATACAGATAGCAATAACAAACATTATGAAGAGGAAAGGAGAAAGCATGTATACAAATCTGAAATTCGAATGAGCATACTCATATTGTATTTATTGTCATTCCAGCTCATGCTTTTGTGAAGATCTAACTGATGTGAATAATTTTATTTTCTTGTAATATTGCCAATTTTTCTCCAACTCTCTGTTGTCCTGTCTTGATAAACTTACAAGCTGCTACAGGGTCTCCCCTCAGACGTCTCTTGTGAAGGCTGAAGAGATCCAGATCCCTCAACCTCCCCTTGTAGGGTCTTGCATGGAGGCCACTAATCATACAAGTGGCACTCCTCTGGACCATCTCCAGATTCTCTGCATCCCTCTTGAAGTGCGGCACCAAAACTGGACACAGTACTCCAACTGCAGCCTGACCAATGCTACATAGAGGGGGAGCATCACCTCCCTCGATCTATTGGTCAAGCATCTGCTAGTGCACAATAAGGTGCAATTGGCTTTGTTGATGGCTTCATTACACTGCCCGCTCATGTTCATCTTGGAGTCAACCATGACTCCAAGATCCCTTTCAGCCGCTGAGCTCATCCCCCAACTACAGGTATGCTGGGAATTCCTCCTTCCTACGTGGAGTACCTTGACTTTGTCTTTGTTGAATTGCATCGTTTCATTCTTCTCATTGATCCAACCTGTCCAGATTGGCCTGTATACATTTCCTGCCCTCCAATGTGTTAACTTTGCCCCATAACTTGGTGTCATCTGTGAACTTAGACAAGGTGTCTCCACACCCTCATCCAAATCGCTGATGAAGATATTAAATAAGACCGGTCCAAGGACTGAACCCTGCAGGACACCACTGCTCACCTCCTTCCAGGCCAAAAATGACCCATCCACCACCACTCTATGGGTGCAGTCCCTAAGCCAGTTGGCCACCCACCTGACTGTGTAAGCATCCACTCCACAGCCTGGTAGCTTCCTTATGAGAATAGGTTGTGAAACTGTATCAAAGGCCTTCCTATAATCCAAGTAGGTGACATCTGCCTCAGCTCCAGTGTCAAGGCAGTGTGTTACCTGGTCGTAAAAGGCTATAGGGTTTGTCAGGCTGGATCTACCTGTGACAAAACTGTGCTGGTTTCCTTTCAGCATCATTTCCCCTGCTGGGCTTTCACAAATGCACTTTTTAATGATTTTTTTCCAGTGTTTTCCCTATCCAAACCATCCCAAGTAAACCTCATCTAACCTATTAGTACAACTACACAGGCAAACCTATCACACAGCCACAAATCATAGTACCCTAACCTACCACAGGTAAAGCAGGGTGACAATAGTGACCAATATTCTGCTGCTTAAGGATTATTAAAATATGCTCAAGAGATCCAGAGAAGAGGGCCACACCGCACTACATAAGAAGGCAAAAAAAATAAACCTACACTCCATACCAATCTGGCCATTGGGTAAATTCCTTCCTGATCCCAAATGAGGCAATTGGTCTGACCCAGAGCACAGGCAAGACTTTCTCCCCAGGAACCTCTAGGTTTTAGTCCCAATGAGAGCACTTGGCACACCCCAGTCAGAATCTGAACCCAACACACAAAGTTTCTGCACGGCCAACCCTTCCCTCCTCCCCCCACACCCTGAAAAAGGTCCCTGACATGTAAAAGTAAAGTCAGTCCCAAGGCTGCTATGACTGTTGAGACACCTTAGACACTATAACAACCCTCCTCCACTCTGCCCTGTGTTTGCCTAACTTTGCGCACTCTGTCAATTGAAGCCTTGTCCAGTCCTTAATAATGGTTCCCCAGCTCTTCTTGGGTCTATCTCTTTTCCTCTTTCTCTCTACTAACACATAGAAACAGGAAGGCAAAAAAATTCCTTCCAGGACCCATGCAGCAACTAGAGAAGCCCAAAAGGATAGGACATACCCATAGTGAAGTACAGATATAGCTTCTCCTAGATCAGCATTTCTCAACCCATGGGTTGTGACCCAAAAGTGGGTCACAAGAATATGTGAAAGGGTCATGAACAAATCAGACTGCACAAAAAGCATGGGAAAGCACGGGTCTCCGCTTCCAGGCTGGCAGCATTCCAGCTACTTGGGGTGATCAGCGCTGGAGGAACGTGGCCAGGAGCCGAGCCTGCAGCAGGACAGAGGGGAGACAGGAAGGCACCTGCCTCTTCCAGCAGGGGAAGGGGCACAGGAGACAGCTGCATGGCTGGGCTAGTAGCAGAGGGGCTGGCGTCCATGCTCGCGTAGGCAGGGAGACTGGGAGATGCTGCTCAGGGGTCAGGAGGGGCCATGACCAGGCTGCCTGGTGTGACACAGGAGCCTACCCTCACCCCGCTCCTCCCTCCAGAATGTCCCGGGCCAGACTCACTCCACTGCCATCTGCATGAGCTGGAGTCATGACAGCCACTGCGCTCCAGTCCAAGCAGGATGGGGCAGCTGGGGATCCCCTCCAGCAGGGCTCGGGGAGGCAGGGGGCTGTGGGTCAAGATTGGAATAAGAGGCTCCCACTATGGCCCAGGGTGGTCAGGGAATTGTAGGTCATGCACCAGCAGGGCCAGGGGGTTGAGAGGCAGGATAGGCCATGGACCTTTGCAAATGGGCCCCAGTCAGAAAAAAAGTTGAGAACCACTGTCCTAGACCATCCCTGACCAATGCTTACCCAACCTCTTTTTGAACACCACCAGTAATAGAAATTTCACAACTTCCCTGCACAGGTATGTTGCACTGCCTCACTGTTCTAACAGTGAAGAAGTTCTAGCTGAGTGTAGAGATCCAGCACAGGGCAGCCTCAAGATCCAGGACACAGCCATCTCCTACCCAATCAGTGGAATCAAGCTGGGTCAGCTTCAGGTCCAGGATCTGGTGGCCCTGCCTGATCCCAGAGGCAGATGAGAGGGTGTGTTGTGAGCCTGACATCCCCGATCTTGGGCTTGCAGTGCCCAGGAACTTAAAAGAGACAGGCTGCAGCTGGGAGCCCCAGCTGCACACCCACTCTTATAAAGTTATCAGGGCATGCATAGAAGCAGCAGCTAGAAATCTAGGAGCTCTCTACTCCCAAGCTGCAGGAACCACTTCATGATGTGGGGCATGGGCAGCTGGGGAGTCAGGAGCATGACATGGCAGGAAACATAACTGCTAGGACTGGGAATCTGATCCCATCTCAAAATTAAATGAATATGTGCCAGGAGCCCAAGTCTATCCCAACCATGCAGTTTGTTCCAATAAAACAAACAAACATCACCCACACATAGGCATATGGATCTAAGATTTTGAAAAGGAGGGGTGCAGAGGGTTTGGCACATCATACACAACACATATTTTTCTCCAGTTAAAAAGAAAATAGATGCTTTATTAACATGGTAGGGGGCTAGCACTTTATTATTCAGTTTAAAATTAAAACAAAAAGCAAATATAACTATTGAAATATGCACTAATTTGCTAGAGCATATATGAAGTTTAAAAAAACCCACCACAAACTAGGCAAAAAATTGTCAAAGGATATTGTATCATTAGTCCTCTAGTCATTACAGTTAAATGTACACCTCTTATTCAGAACCATAAAGCAAAAGCCAGTCTTCTTGAACATCCTGACAGTACCTCCAATACTCTACTGTCAGTCATTCCTACATCTGAGTTAATAACCTAAAAACAGTCTATAGGGCTATAAAACAGAAGACAGGAATAGCTAACAGAGAGCAAAACAGCAGAAGAAAAAAGTCTGAACAGTGAAATATCAAGACCATTAAAAAAAGGGAGAGGGTCATTAATACCCATGGAGCGGAGAGAGATTAAAAGGAATCAGGGAGATGATAATGAGCATGAAGTCAATTGACCTTCTCAGCACTGCCTGAATGTAAAGGCTACTACCCCTCCCAGGCAGTTGGTTTTAAAGTATGGGTGGAGCAGCAATCAAAGAGGGTGCAACGGCACTGCTGCAAACCCCTAGATCTATACCTGCACCCATAGAAGTCCTTTCCTCATCTTTACAAAGTCATTTGCTTATATATACTACGCTTAAGTTAATATTCTTTACCATGTGGAACCCCGTCCAGCAAACTCTTTCTAACTGATTAATCTCTACCGTCAATCAAAATGGAACCAGTAGCAAGTAATACACTGAACAGTGTTTGCAGGATTTGGCTTTTGAGAAACAATCAATGGCACACATCTAATGAAGGGTGAAATCTGTGCCAAGAAGAAAGGATTGTTAGAAATTTTTCCACATACAGTAACACATCTGACCTTGGAGTTACTAATGAGAGCAGCTTAATCAGTAGAAATGCAGTAATAAGTGCTAGCTCCATTAATTGGCTCCCATATTTCTGTTAATTACTACGTACTGTACTTTGAAAAGCTATATTTATGAAAAACTTGAGTGCTAAGGAATTTTCACACCATAACAACTGTTCAGCTGTTAGAAAAATGAATAAACGAGGAAAGCCATGGCAGTGGCATCAGCATTCAGTAGAGAATGCTGCATAATTTTAGCTTTCAAAATCCCAGCAACTGCCAGTTTAACAGTCAGTGTGGTGGGCTGGTGCTATATCTCAATTTTGCTAATTTTTTGACAATGTTATCAACTCATCGAATTTAGTACATTTTTCTTGTTCTATCTTCATTATGAGTACCTTCCTTTCTGTTGTCCTTGTCCATATGACCAGGGTGTCCTTTAAAAAACTAAATTAGGCAGCTCATAAACATTACATTATATTATTTTATGTTGCATATATTTGATTGTACTTAGTATAGGTTTCTCTGCTGCCTGTCAAGTCAAGGCGGTAATGAGTTGCAGCCATGAGTATGCCAATGGAATACCTAAACACTCCTTTACCCCAATGCAAACAATCCACTGAGTTTCTACAAGAAATAGCTGGCCACATACAGTATTCCCGTCCATACCAGAGGGGCAACATAATCTTGCTTTAGAAACCTGACTGGGAGAGAATCATCATTACGATCCATCCTGCTAGCTGTTAACAATCTGTATGTGTCAAACTTTTTACAAATATACTGGAAAAATGGCAGAATTAAAAAGGTCAAAACAAAATTTCCCTTTACTTTTTCCATGTTGTATAATATAATAAACTCTTAAGCATTTCTAGCTTTGCTTCTTGGTCCTCCTAAATTTTCTAACAATAAAAAATAAACATGAGAAATGTCATGCTTAAGAGCCTCTCTTCCTGGTTCACTGTAAAAACTACATGAAAAATAACTAAGTGCTCTTGGTAAGACTTAATTTCTGGAATTCAAGGCACAGGATATCTAGCCCCACATTTTACCAGTTCAGGATCATAGTCATCAAAAATATAAGGCTGCAAATATTGAACAAATTCTGTAGCGTGCTATTTTTCCTTTACGGAACCCCGTCCCTAAGCTACATAAATCTTACAGTCACCACTATATATCTAACCCTGTGCACAAAACAGGATTGATGTCGGATACGGTGAATTACATTTTAGAGCAACAGTCTGCCTCTTCAAATTGTGTACAATGAGCTGGATCTTCTCAACTGGTCAAGCTGCAGTCTATAGCCATAACTAGCAATATTTGTACCCTGGGAAAAGAAGCAAGAAAGCAGTGGCAGGTGGAGAGGCTGCCAAGCACTGGGGACTTCTACCTGACTCTGTTGCAATGTGGTCTCTCCAGCTTATGGGCTGTTGCAGCCATAGTGCAGGCTCTGTGGGCTGCTATTCTAAATCATAATTTGGGACTGGTATCCCATTCACCCACCCCTAGTTATGGTGCTGCTCCAGTCAGTGAAGAACACAAAAATATAGGGTAAATTGGTCATAAGTTATATAACCAATCCTCTGAAGTACCTTGAGCCCTGGGTTACGTTTGAGTCTTTCTGAAGTTGCTCTAAATAATGCCCATTTCTAATGGTTCTTGGAAGTCAACAGACTCCGAGGGATCACAAGGGGACAGTATAATAATTTAGCTGTATCCCACCCCAATGCAAGGAATCAAGTCATGGTAGCACAGTCAGCAATGCTGGCTTTCCATGGCTGGGGAATTCTTCAACTGCCATTTCTGTTTCTGTAGTAAGGTTGGATTATTGTTGTAGCCGTGACCGTCCTAGAAATATGCAAGAAGCAAGTTTGGGGGCAGGTTGTGCTACAGTTGAGCTAGAAATACCAAAAGACACTCTTTATTCTGATGGCACCTGCTTTGCCCTTCCCCATCTGCACAAAATAGACAGAAGAAGGCTTTACCTGCCAGATCTCTGCTAGTTCCCCTTCCCCCTCCAGTCTTTCTCATGGTAACCATCTAATTTCAAAACATAGAAAATATATTTAAATTAGTGGAAACTTTAAAAAGTAAAAGCTGGACAATGAAAACTGGCAACTACATTTACAGTCCTTTCAACCCCAAATTCAAATGTATTTCCATTATAAAACATTTGGTTTTCATGCATTTCCAGACAGTATTCAGATGTATGTTATTTGCTTTTTTCTTCGCTAGTTCAGTGACATAACAGGTTACAAAAATGCTGAATTTAAAACGAATGTTTATTTCAATTGTATAATTTAATGATAGATGCTTTAATATTTGTTACACACTGGTGATGTTTGGGGTACTCTACAATGAACATAACATAACATTAAAATAAAAGCCATACCTTACCAATAGAGCTTGTCTACACACAGTGATTATAGTGATTTACTTACACCAGTATAATGCCTTGCAAGGATGCTCTTATTGGGCACATCTACATGTGGTAGTAATGTGTAGCAATAAACTCTGGCACAGTATTGTTCCTGGGAATGCTGTTTGAACATGAGCCTAGGACCACAACACATTGAGGTGGGTTCAACCAACCCCAGGTGGTAGAGGCCCCAGGAGTCATTTCAGAACATTTTCTGAAAGTTCTGAGATCATATCCCTCTGAAAAATCAGGTCTATTTCACAGTATCTCAAATTGGGCACCCAAAAATCACCAATCACATTTCAAAATGCTTACTAGTATTTTCAATAGCAAGTTATCATTCTATTTTGCTGGAGCTCAAAGTTAAAGCAAGTCATCATTGATGATTTATCCCACAAGGAAAGCCGTTACATTTTCATTCCCAGATGATTTCAGAATCAAGAAGGAAAAAACAGATGTACTGTGAAATATAATCAAAAAACTGAGAATGGGAAAAATCAAATATATTTGAGTTTAGAATATTGCAAATGAAAATCATTGCAAGTCCCTTACAAAAATGTTGTTTCTTAAACAATAGTGCTCTAGAGTGTAAAGATACCTGTGCTAGCTAGAACAGCAGTAGCTAACTAGAGTACCAGTACATTTATCTATACATCATGGAACTAAGTATAGATTATTCTATACTTAAAGAAGGATCATCACTTACCCCTTGCTTCAGGCATGGCCAATGGAAGGAAGCCATTTGTTTCTTTACTACCAGATGCCAACTTCAGTGTTTCTGGTCCATTATAGTTATTTTTCAGAAAATCTATGGCCTTTGGGAAAGTTTTAATAGAGCAGCACAATACAAATGATATTCTGGCTTCAAAACACAGTAGAAACCTCTTCCTAATGCTTGAGAAGGAATCAATAAACAAATAAAATATCTACTAGGCTTCTCTCTTCTTTTGGCTTTATAGTCAGCCATATTTCAACTATGTCTAAAATCTGTGAACCCATCAAAGATATAGGCCTATTTTTTTAAACCATAATATTTAAATCTGTTCGACTTCATCTAGCGTCAATTTTCTCATATTGAGTTGACCAAAAGGTTTTATACAGCAGAGATTCAGCAGGTATCAGCCTGTAGCCCTTCTGGTACCCACAAGTCATCTTTAAAAATATATCATCATAAATGTACTACACTAGGCTAGTCACTGCTCAGAAATAACGTTGTTTCAAAAGTAAGTGCATCTTTTCTGCCAGTTTTTGAGAATAAAAAGAAAGAGAAGAAAGAAGAGAAGAATTTTTTTTCTCCATTTAGGACTTCAGATAAATCTCAAGAACAGCTGAAGGTCATCAAATGAGAAGAGATACAGTACTTACATAACATCTATTAGCATATGGATAGAAGAGCCTATTTAGGTCACATGTATGGTTCACAGGGCAAGCACAGATTTCATGCTTATAAAGAAAGATCTATTTCAATTCCAGAACTGGTTATTCTCCTGTGTAAATTCCTACTGTCATCTCAGGCAACAGCAACCCATTTTCTGATAATCTATGACCTGGAGATACCATGCTTTTTGCAGTAAAGGACAAATCTCAACAGGTTTAGAAACTGACTGCAGCTTAGATGAGCCCTCATAGGTGCAGAGATTTATTTCAGCCATCAGATCTACCTTGAGCTTGTACCATTTGGGCTTCAACTCACAAGCACAGGTATTAAGTACTGGGAAATTAGGTATCTGCCTATGCTTTCTTCATTTTTGTGAGCTGTTATCTTTTCTTTTTCCTGCTGCATTGCAGGAACTAGAAAGAGATTTGTGCTTTGTTTCACAATAGCCATATTTTTACTAAAGCAGTAAGTGTGAAAAATGTGCTTATTTTCTTTCCTAGGCATTGTGTTTATTCCTAGATAGTTCTAAGAAATATCTTTACCTACCTCTCCATACTTCTGTTATCTTAAGTACAGCCTGCATCCCTCAAATAAGGATAAGATGCATAACACTTACAGGTTTCGTCTTTTTCATATAAACCCAATAATCACCAGTAAAATTCTGGAGGCAGTGAAATATATATACATTTGTGAATACTAGTGTATAAATGAATTATGCGCTGGAATGCGACCTACTTCACTTCTTTGTATTCTATTTCCTTCCCTGAAATAAGATTGTACTTAGGATCTGGGCAACAAGTTTAAAGGATAAGAGATGTCACCAACTAGAAAGGACAGCTGAATTGGAGGAAGAGAAATCAATCCAAACAGAACTCCCAAGAGTAACTGTCAGAGAAGATTAGCACAACTGAAGGCATAAGTAGAAGCTGATAGACAGAAGAGAAGAGGTGGTAAGAGCCTGGGAGATGGTTACCTTTTCTGATAGGGGTTGTTTTGTGACAAGAGTTTGCTCTGGGGGAAAGGAGGGACTCTATCAGCAGCACATTAGTTTGCATTTATTACACAAGAGCAAGTAACCTAATAAACATGAGGGTCCAGTAAGTTTGCCAAAGAATCTTCAATCATCCCTTAGCATTTCTTAAGTCTCAGAACATTTTATTATTCATTATTTGTTTCATTGTAGTGCTTAAGTGTCTCCAATCAAGATTGTGCAGACACATATTAAGAAACAAGCCCAGGCACAAAGAATTAACTTTCTAAGCAGAAAGCTAAAAGTAACTCTTTTGTTTAAAAGTTAACTATCACCCAATGCAACACAGAATCCTCAAGCAGGAAAAAAATTGAGTAAGAACACACTTAGTAAACTTTTTAATATTAATTTAAATTTTTTACTCAAACAGTATCAGTACCTATTTGATAAAACTAGTTTATGTGGGGTCACAATAAATCACACAGAAAAAAATTAACTTTCAATTATGCCTACAACAAGGAAAATATTCTCTTCAAATAATATTCTCAAAAGTAAAATTATGAGCAATTCATTTACTGGAACTTCCACTGAGATTTGTGTTCTTAAATTTCTAAAATGCTGCTGAAAAATCCCTTCAAAATACTTTCCTAGCAGTACTTTTCTAGGTAGACAAATGCTATGGTAGCCTCAGAAGTGTTAAACAATTGTGTCTGGCAAATGACATAAGCTGCAAAATTTTGAATAGGAGAGGCCATGATCTGGAAGATCAAAAATGTGAGGTGAGGTAACCCCAAATTACTTTAATTTACTAGATTGTAGTTCTATGCTATAAGGAAGTTGGAGACCCCTATCCTAGATCCTTGTTAGAACTTTTTATGGCACAAGAAAATTCTGTGTCATCTTCTCATAGAATAAATATGATTATTTAATGTTCCAGAGTAAGTGACACTTCAGATCCCTCTCAGTTCCTCTGGAATGAACCTTTCAGTTAACAGGACTAGTCACTTTGCATTGAACCAAGGAGCCAAACCATTCACAGTGGCCTTCTGATAGTTGGCAAACAGGGTCTCTACTGTTGAACTAGAATGTTAATTTAGTTAAGTTGGCCCACTAAAAATAAAGAAACTTCCTGTTAACTGCAATGGGTACAGGTGTTACCTTTAGATTGATCTAAATGCACTCAGTTCGATCTAAAACTTGAGGTGTGCAGGCATTAACAGTACCTAGGTTGGGCTAAAAATGATTCATGCAACCTAAAGTTAAGTACTAAGTCTAGATCAATAGGAGGTAGACCAGTCTATCAAAAACCTGCACAGTTCACTTATTGCTTCAAGTTAGCCTACTGTCCTCTGGCATCCCAGCATGCATTGCAACCCTCCCATTCCTCTCCCATGGGGAGGATGCTGGTGCTTGGTTCTCACTCAGCTGTCCAGCAAACCCCACCCCAAGCTAACTCAGAGCTGAGGAAGCCCAGACCTTCTCCCCATCCATGCCCAGGCCACAGACGCACATGGGGAACTGAGGCAGGTTGTGTCCAGGCCCCTGGACACCAGAGACTCCAAGCCATGCCTCCCCACCCCTCAAGACCTCATCCCAAAGTATCCCATGAGCTATACATAGACCTGAACACTGAGGCCAAGAGAACCCCCAGAGTTAGACTTAGGTCTGACTAAATGTAGGTTACTCAAAGTAAACCACATAATTTGGACTGATTCTTCTCGCTCTGTGAACACTTGTACACGCCCAATAGGAGCAGGCCCATGTAACCCAAAGGTCAGGTGCTAGTCTACACTGATGCAAGGCATAATATATAAAATGTGATGATGAAGCTGCAGTGAACCACAAAACCCAAGGTTTAAAGCATACTATGTTATTTGCTGCTCACTGTTTTTGCCTCACCTCTGAACCAATCATAAATAATATTCCTTTGTAAGGGGAAATGTATTTAAAACATATGGAACACATATGGAATAGAAAACTTCAGTTAAGAGTTAATTTTAGAAGAAAGGTTAATAATAATTTAACTCTACACCTGGCCTTTTCATAAATTATTTCAGTCAGAAGAATTAGGATTCCAAAATGTAAACAGTTATGGTGGCATTTGATTTGTGTTCATAAGATTTCTTTCACTGTATTATAACCTTGCATTTTTTAAATGACATTACATATTGCTCATTACTCAGGCCCCCTCCCCATGTTACAGTTTAGTACACTACTAACTGGTTAATTGTGCAATTAACTGAAACCAGCTAAATATGCAAAGTACCTATATCATGTCATAAAAAGGTTCAACCAGCTATCAAGTTAGACCTTAAAAATGTGTACTAACTTGATCGCTGGTTGCTATCCATCTCTAATTATTGTGTGTAGCAGGGTCTGCTCCTGAGGCTGAGAGCCCCATCAGCTGACCTGGCTCCCAGCCACAGGGGTGCACCTACACAGCTGGGGCTGGGAGTCCCACAGGTGAGGGCTCTCAGCCCTCGCAACACCTGGCAGCTGTGGACTCTGGGTCCCAGCAGTGCCTCACAGCTGCCAGAACCCAGAGTCCTGCAGCTACAGATGCTGCATCCCAGCAGCAACCCATGGCGGAGAGCCTCTGCAGCTGGGAAACCCCTCATTTGAGGGGGTTCCCAGCTGTGGGAGCGTGCTTCTTGCACTGGCTCTCCCTGCGCTGGCAATAAGGCACTATGGGATCTAAGGCACAATCTCACAATCATGCCTCACATGCGTGGCATGGTAGGAGGCATGATTGTGTGAATCATGCATTAGATCCCATCGTGCTTTTTACCTGCAAGTATAGAAGGGCCCTCAGTGTCAGAACTTATTTCAACATCTGCAACAGCTGAGCATCTTCTGTATGGAAAGTCTTTGTATTTTTCTATAACATCAATCATTTGAAATTCTCAGTATTCAGACTTGTTGGATGCTGACAAAATTCCCAGCTACAATGATCTAAATGTGTGTTCTGAATAAATGCCAGAAAAGGGTCCCTTCAAGTGGTTGACAACAATTTATTAATGGAACTGTTCAGACTTTTTCTGGTCAGAAACAAGGAATGCATCCAGGGAGGTTCCCACACCTTTAATGTTTCATTGCCTTTCTCCATGGGGATGGGGGGGAGCAATGTTGTTACAGCGGCAAGACTCCTGAAAACCTGAACAAAATAGCTGAAACTGTGAATTTCAAAATCATCTTTGCCTTAATTCCATCACTAACTGCACCTCAGAGAGCTCCATGGGAAATCTGTTGCTGGATCGGGTTGGTAATACTCCAGTATTATGAATTCCAGCAAATGTGTGTGTTAATTCCTGTGAGAATTGACAGGCTTGTCAACACATAGAAGTGACAGCATGATGACATGGATACACTCAGAGTGCTCTAAGAGATATATGTGGTTTCCGCTATTTGCTCTGTGGGAAGCATGCAAGAAGAGGACAACTAATCCAATTTTGTGGAACAGATAAGAATAGGAGTAGAGGTATTACATTATTTCATTCCATCAATGTTACTGTCATTTTATTTAAGGCAGAGCTGGATTGGGAATGTTTTGACCAAACAAATTCTGTCGAAAAAGTCTCCCAAGTCCAGGAAAGAATTTCTTCCTAAGAGGAAGATATACCTCATTTTATTAGAGTTAAGAACCACCTTGTTTGGGCATTCACCAGGAGACTGAGGAAAACTAGGTTTAGCCTGATTAAAAGCATGTCTCCCAGATCCTAAATGAATGCCTTCCCTGACAGGCTATTAGCTAGTCTGAAGTGGATCCTTCTTAAATCTCCTGCTGAGCTGTTCCACTCTGCATTAAAAAATATACACTGAAGAAAACCCCGGGAAGCCACATTTCTCATACCGAAAGCAAGTAGCCTAACCATTGTGCTATGAAGTCAGTCTTTCTTCAAGGAGAGCAGAAATAACATTTTGCAGTGAGATTGAGGAATTATTATTTTGAGGCTGAGGAACACAAAGGTATTTTCCTCCTCACCACTTTTGAACAGCAACTCTAATATATGAACTGGAGTAAAAAAAAAATTAGAAAAAAAATTAAAATTAAAATTATAGACAGTACAATAAACCAGGGATTCTAACTGAATATTGGTTTTTTATATCTTAATTGCCAATGTCGTTTAACTGAAATCAAAACTGGTTAGAGGCCCTGTCTCATCAAATTCAATAAAATGGAGAGTGAAAACTGTCTTTGACACATAAACCTCCAGGACCTCCTATCTCTTAACTTACCAATGTGCCATCACAGGACACGTGTGGAAGAGGCCCTAAGCGAGGGATACAAACAAATTACTCATACAGAAAATTTAAAATGCTGTATACGTTCTTGGTTTAGCCTAACTACTTTTCAGTGTCCCAATTCTTTATTTCTGATGCAAATAATTTTCAGCAATAGAATAAATGAGGTAACATATTTATGTAGATCACTGAGAATTTGGGAACTAATGTGAGTGATGTTTCTCTTTTTCTTGACTTAAATGTTCCAATAACTTCAAATGTTCAAGTTCTGTTCAGTTTGATTTGAAACCAGGAAGTGAAATTTAAGATAATTCTTGTTTTGCCATTGGCCCTTTCCCTCCTAATCTGGTTTCTGTAAAGGAGTAGTGGTCACAGGTTTTTGGGCTTGGTTTGGTATTTCTGTTCTGTTTTTGTAATCAAAGATAGAGATAAAAAAGCCACTAGCAGTCTTCTACTGCAAACAGCAACACAGCCTCATGTTCAGATAAAAATATAACCATGAGGTATAGGATACCAGTTCTGTGTATGTAACATATTCATGGTAAACTGTTCTTATGTATGTTATAATATCCATTACTCAATAGTTAATGGGTTCACAGAACATTTACATTTATAATGTTTTTATTTTTTTAAGGAAACTTTTGCACCTGAGTTGACAATGCTTAAGTCCAGAAGGAGTGCATTTATATGGGAAAAAGGGCTGGCCTTTCAGGATGGCACTACAAGCTACCAGACCCCACAAAGCCCAGCTCATCATTGAAAACTTCAGGCCTCTCATGTCAGCTCCTATGCATTTCATAAGAAGTTCAAAGACTTTTAACATCAAAGAATGCCATTCAACCAACTGAGCTTCTTTAAAAGGCATTAATAAAAATATGCAATCTTTAGCTGTTGGGATTCTCTTGAATAAATTTTATACTTAATAATATCTTTAAATAGGCCAGTACACATCTTTGTAGGAAAAACTGAGTTTTATGGAATTAAATTGTGAAACCATTTTTACTAATTGGAATCATATTGAAAATAGATCTCGTTTTTTCAGACATACAAAAAGTGTCTTTTAACATTAATAACTTAGATTCTCAATAAGGGGACTTGGCCAGAACTTCACCTCCCGCCCCCCCCCCACACACATATACATGCCATAGTAATATGTGCACTAATACAGCATTTAATAAACCAACTATATTGAGGAAAGAGGACTATTCAGGAAAGAGGAATATTAAGATTAGGTTACACTGAATTCACTTTAACAGATGTATCTTGTAATTAGGTCATCCAACATTGGTATTAAACTGCAGACTTTTCTTGGCCTCTTGATTGTTTACTTAGATTCCTTAATAACTACTACTGTACAATACCATCCACATCTTCAAGTACAATCCAAATTCTAATAATAATGTGAAAGCTACTGGAAACTATTAAGGTAGAAAAATTAGACAGGAGAAATGGGCTGAAAAGCTATTTTAAAGGGACAGCTAGGTATTCATTCCTGTACCATGAGGGGAGTCAGAAGACTTAGCAATTCTGTATCACTTGGTCAACCACCACCATCATGGGTGTCAGGTTCAGAGAGGCGTTTGGCTGGAGATCTGAACTCTTTGGCTCCTCAGGAAGGTGGAGAGAGAGAGAGAGAGAGAGAGAGAGTGTGTGTGTGTGTGTGTGGACCCCATAATTGGAAAGAAGAAAAGTGTCTTAGGTCTTGCTATTGCTCAGTATTTTGCTTAGATTTCTCCGGGTCTTCTAGGTCTCTGAATATTTTATGGTGTTTACATTTCATCCTTTTAAAATAGAAGCTATTTTGTACAATATGACCAGGTTAATATTCCTGTGGGAATCCTGACATGTACTGCCCTGACTTAAATCCCAAGTTGGGGAAATTATGAAAAAAAAATATTGGCTATTTTCAGAAAAAGACAATCAAACTTCTTCCCTTATTTTGCCTGCTAAAGAGCAGTGGTCTGGAAAAAGAATAATGTAAGAGTGAAACAGCTGTCAGATCCTGAAACAGAACTGTTGGGGCTATATAACTGTCCCTCTGCTTGTTAAGTATGCTATAGATATCCACACAGGTGTGCTACACACGTTGTAGTGTGTATTTGCTTACTCTGAGGCAATTCTAGCCTCTATATCCACATCTACAGAGGATGTAATTATGGGTCTCTCTTCACAATAGAAGGGACATTAGGAGCATGCAAGGTTACAGACAAGCTCCCTCTGCTGCAGTTAGAGCTGTCAGTCAGACTATCAATCCCCTTCTCTGCTTGCTAGGACTGAGGATTATGAGTATCCCCACATTGAGACTTTGCCTCTGTTCTGATATAACACATAACAGGAGGGCTGATTTTGATGTGTTTGATAGTAGACAGTTTGAAAAATACATACCCAGATAAACATTAAATCTTATACAAATTAAACTTCACTGAAGCAAATTTCTACAATCAACAACATATTCAAAATTCATCTCCTCCCAAGTCATCTGCGTAAAGAACTTGTCACAGTAATGTGCATAGGTGGGGGGTGCACATGCATACACACACACACGCAAGCACATATGCAGGCTCACATAGGCAAAGCTGATGAATAGAGCAACTATTGCAGATCTAGGCTTGGGTTTCTGTTGGATTATACCAAACTTAACTGGTTAAATTTAACTGGTATTCATTATTTCTATTCTATTTCAGTTTCCAGTGATGCAAACAACAGTATGTATTAGACTACACACCATACCAGAAAACCTCTAAGCCATTAAAATTCCAATTTGAAACAAGTTTAACTTACATTTGCATTATTTCCAAAACTGTATTCCATTATAATGACACTTGACATAAATTCAGAAAGAATCACTGAAAAAAGTTGTGTATGTTAATATTTGGATGAATTACCTAGTCTGATAAAGTAAAGATTGCAACAAGCATAATTAATATGAAAGCACATCAAACAATATTTCTAGTGTGTATCGCTAGTATTAATGTGATTTATTGCAGATGAAACAGGTAAGATTGGGAACAGCAGGTTCACTGAGTTTTGCTTTATTATGTTTCAGGAGATTTCAGTAGGTTGAATAGAAACAATCCTCAGAATACAATTATGCAAACTATTTATTATTTTCAATTAATCTGAGTTAACTTTGTATACAGCAAACTCCCAGGGTATGAAGTTAACTGTGAAATGTTTGCTCTTGTTTAAAATCAATATTGTTTCTTTTGTTTAATAATACAAGGCATAATTATCATACACACATCTACCATCATTTCATTTTAAATATATTTGATTTTGATTTAGAAAAAAAAATTCCAAATCACTTCAAGAATATAATCTTACCCTAAATATTGTTGCAGTCTTCCTGTTCCTTGGAATGTCAATGACTAAACTGTTGACTAGATTTTATCTTTGTCTAGTAAACAAGTGTCAGAGGAATGCATGCAAGGGAGATAAGAACTCTAAAGAGAAGCTTTTTCCATACTGTGATAAAAGTCTTGAAGTTGGCTAAGCATGCTGCTCGGGAATGACTGTCCTAGTTCTGCCACAGTACAAGGAGCACCAAACACTGTGTACTGTTCAGTAAGCGTGATAGTGAATCAGTTCATAAATACACTAGTCAGCAAAAATGTTAGTCAACCAAAACACACTGTACTGTGGCAGTAAGCCACATAACTGGGGAGATCTGGAGACAGGGAAGAGATGTGGCTGGGACTGGAAAAATCAGTCCCTGCAAAAATCATGGAGCAGATCCTCAAAGAACCTATTTCTAAGCGGAGAAGGTGATTAGGAACAGTCAGCACGGATTCATTAATGGCAAGTCATGTCTGACCAACCTGATTGCTTTCTATGATGAGGTGACTGGCTCGGTGGTTGCAGGGAGACCAGTGGATGTGATATACCTTAGAAACCATATAAACTAAAGGCCAGACAGAACTTCAGAAGATCATCGAATCCAACCCTCTACTCTGCACAGGAATACGACTGAGAGCAAATGATCCCAGCAAGGTGTCTGTCCAGTCTACTCTTGAAGGTTGGCAACTGAACTTTGATTTTAGCAAAGCTTTCTTTATCGTCTCTATGGGTGCATGGGTCAGCACTGGCTCCCAGGGATATGTGTTTTCTGACCCCAGAGGTGGCACACCACTCCAGTTTTCCCCCCAGAGCTCCTCCCTGGCACACTGGGGAAGCACGGCCCATCCAGACCCCACTGTGTGAGTTTCCCTTCCCTGGAGCAATCCTCCAGCATGCCAAGAAAGTACAGCTTGCCTGGACACCACCAGGCAGTTTTCCTCTGGAGCTCTCCTCTGGTGTGCTGGGGAAGCACAGCTCACCCAGACCTTACTGGGCAAGCTTCCCATTGACATCAGTGCTCCTATGGGTTCTAGCAGGGGCTGTGTTCCAGCCCCTGCTACAGTCTCCTGCAAAATTCTTGTAGGTAAACTAAGGAAATATGGGCTGGATGAACAGACTGTAAGGTGATAGAAAACTGGCTGGAGTATCAGGTTCAGAAGGTAGTAATCAATGACTCGATGTCTAGCTGGCAGCTGGTATCAAGTGAAATGCCCCAGCAGTCACTCCTGGGAACAGTTTTGTTCAATGTCTTCATCAACAACCTAGAAGATGACAAGTTTCCAGATGACTCCAAGCTGGTGGGGGAGTAATAGATATGCTGGAGGGTAGAGCTAGGATTCAGAGTAACCTAGACAAATTGGAGGATTGGACCAGAAGAAATCTCATGAGGATCAACAAGAAGTGCAAAGTCCTGCATTTAGGACAGAACAATCTCATGTATCAGTACAGGCTGGGGGATGATTCCCTGGGCAGCAGCTCTGCAGAAAAGGACCTGGGGGTTACAGTGGACAATAAGCTTGAATATGAGCCAACAGTGCACCCTTGTTGCAAAGAAGGCTAACGGCATACTGAGCTGCATTGGTAGGTGTGTTGCTAGCAGGTTAAGGGAAGTAATTATTCCCCTCTATTCAGCATTGGTGAGGCCACATCTGGAGCACTGTGTTCAGTTTTGGGACCCATGCTACAGAAAGGATGTGGACAAATTGGAGCATGTCCAGCGGAGGACAACAAAAATGGTGAGGGGGCTGGGGGACATGACTTCTGAGGAATGACCGAGGGAACTGGGCTTATTTAGTCTAGGGAAGAGGAGACTGAGAGGGGATTTAATAGCAGCCTTCAGCTACCTGAAGAGGGGTTCAGAAGAGGATGGAGCTAGACTGCTCAGTGATGGCAGATGACAGAACAAGGAGCAACAGTTCAAGTTGCAGCAAGGGAATTTCAGGTTAAGTATTAGGAAGAATTTTCTTACTAGGAGCATAGTAAAACACAGGAACAGGTTACCCAGAGAGGTGGTGGAATCTCCATCCTTGGAGGTTTTTAAGACCCATCTAGACAAAACTTTGGCTGGTATGAACGAGTTGGGGATGGTCCTGCCTTGAGCAGGGGGTTGGACTAGATGACCTCCTGAGGTCCCTTCTAACCTAATTTTCTATGATTCTGTGACTGCAATTCAGACCTTAATTCTAACTCCAGCTTTGTCACTGACTCAAGATACTCACCCCTCTGGCTAAATATAGGTATTCAAGAGGCCTGTAGCAGAAGTGCTCTAACTTTTGAGATTTGCTATCAGCACCCCCATTTAGGTCAGGATGAAGCAGAGCATGTCATGTTAGCCCTGGGTGGGGAAGGAGGCTCAGAGCCTGCCTACACAAGCCAACCACAACAGGTAGGAGAGGCTCTCACATGCCTCATAACATGCCCCACAGGCTTCCCAGGCTGCCAAAGACTCTTGAGCAGAGCCAAAAGGCTGAGCCATCCCTGATTGGCTGGTGGGAACATCACAGCCACCCCCTTAGATGCCACACAAACACAGACCCCAGGTGTCTGAGATGCAACTGGGCCACCAACTTCCATGCAGCCAATGAAGATAACACCTGCTTCTTGCGCACCTCCCCAGTGATGGAGAGGCTACATTCCCTGGGTCCCTGATTTCATCACTGGTGACATCATTACACACACCCCGCAATCCTCATCCGAGGCCCAGCTTACCCTCTTCTACCCTGGCTCATGAGGCCCTGTGGGGGACAGCTGGACTGCTGGAAGGAGCACTTCAACTACAGACCAGGCCTGGCAATATGAGCACCTGCAGCACAGAGATTGATGAGAGGGTGAGCCCCTCAACCTGTGTTGCCCAGCTCCACTCTATGTCTGGATCTGCAAAGCCCTGGACAACTGCCTCCTTACTTGCATGGACTGGGAGCCTTCCCCAGATGAATAGGGCCTGAGGACTTCAAGTGGCAACACCCTGGCACTGGGCTGTGGGTATCCTGCCACGGGCTTCTCTGGCTCTGTGTCACAGGTACCCCTGACCATAACCCAGGATGCCCAGCCACCATTCCCCTTCCCCTTTTCCTCCCCAACCCACCCCTGAAGCACGTAGCAGGGTCAGGGAAAATGCGGTGCAGGGAAGAGACATGCCTTGTTTTCATCAAATGTTGAAACTGCAAAACTTGTGTTTACTAAACAAAAACTGTGCAACATCGCCTGCTCCACAACCTGGGAACCTCTTTTCAGTTAACATTGAGACAGTGTGGAGAGACCCTGCCTGCACCAGGTGGATATGACAATGGGGGATGGGGAGGCAGCCTTAAACACAAGACCCTGGGGCAGCAGGGGAAATACCATACATAGAACTGCTGCCCCTCAGTTTAAGTAAATGTTGCAGCTGCCAAGCTTTTCATGTACATAATAAAGAAAAAACTGGAACATTTTTCTACTCTGAAACTTGAATCAGAGCCCAGGGAGCTGTCATTCACCACAGTGATACCCTGACACCTAGGCCTGCAGTGACCTGTCCAATGGACTGGTAGGATGCCCCTCCCCACCTTCCATTCTCTTTGGGGCCCACCACCAGTGCCTGAGCATAGTAAGTTGGACCTGGAAGGCAAGCTAAATAAATGCAAGCCCTGGCACTGGGTTTCAGGTAGCTTGGTCCCCACTCCTATCCTGCACTGCTGCTCCCTGGATCAGGCCCCACCACACACTTCCCTGGCTCTCCAGACCATAGATCAGTATCTCCTCTCTCCACCCCCAGCATCCCCCAATCCATGCAGTATGGACCACTCCCCCATGGCCACTATCAGGGTGCAATCCCTGGAGCAGGGTTTTTCATTGTGGGGGAAGGTGGGAGGAGGAGGTTGACAGCAGTCTGCCCCAGCACTCCAGCCCAGGAGGTCAGTACCTGGATGAGTAGGGCACGCATGGAAAGTGACTCTGATGCCACTCAGGGGTGTTGTAGCTGGATTCCAAGCAGTCTTTGACCCCATGCATAGAACTCCTTATCCTGGCACTCTCCGCTCTCTAGTGGCAGATGCAACCTCCCTCAGAGAACAGCTGGCCATCCATGGCCTCAGAGAGCAGCTGGCATCCACTAGAACTTTCTGGGATCTCTGCAGTACCTTCCTGGTCCTGGGCAGCTTGTTCCAGTGCCACTGCATTGGGACTGCAAGCAGTTGTTAACCTGTCCATGCCAACCCCCAACACTGGTGATCCTCTTTCATCCTCATGTCACAAGCACCATCTACTCACATGTCTGTGGTATTCTGTAGGTGTCTGTCCAACCATCCTGGATCCAGCATCTTGGGTTCCACAACTAGGTCTCAGACTGATAAGCTCCCAACAACTGTAGGGGGTCCCAGCTCTGGTGCCTCTGCTTTGCTCCCAACCAGTAGCATGGGTGTTCTTTGAGGGGCACAAGGTCCATGTGGAGCATCAATAAATCAGTATCATCAGTTTTCCACGTGAACAATTGTTGAGCTAAGACCCCACTGAATATAAGAGTAGGAAACCACATCCTTCCCTATGAGCAAACCCCAACTTACCAAGTAGTCACATTAGACTGTTACCTTACCTATACACATTATATTTGTAAAGTCAGCAGTAGTCTCAGCATAGGTAGCTGCCTTAAGATGTTTAGCCACCACAACATGGGGTGCCAACTTCCAGGTGCTCACAACTATTGCACTTGTAGTGGTATATGCCTCAGCAAACTACTGTGCTCTTGTATGGTTCAGTTGTTGTTGCACTAAAGAGCTTCACGCTGTACTTAACAGTGCATAGAAACTCATAACAAGCTGCACAACTTGCACATATACAGACGTATTTATTGCACTCTTGGGCATTAGACCAAGTGACATTAGAAGACAGACCCTAACTGCCCCACTCCTACCAACTTTCTGGTGGAGAGCCTAGCAGACTGGGTACTGTGACCTTGCATGTTGTGCTAAATTTAGACAAGGGGTGGGGTGAATGGAAATGAAATGACTGTTCAGAGTAACCCGGTACAAAATCTATTCCTACAGCATTTTATATAAACTTCAAATGCGTCCCCCACTGGGCACACCCTTGACATAAAAGCATGGGTCAAGCTAAATAGACCAAGGCCTGGATACAGACACTTCAGAACAACACTGTACAAGATGAACATCTTGAAAAGTACCCTGTGTGAATGTGGTGTCCACAATCAGCACAGCACTTAATGCTGTCTTTACAAATACTCAGCCAAGGTAGATGAAATATGCACACTGAGTGATTCTACTATACAATGGCCCATAGCTGGCTGGATGGAACAAAGCAGGGTTCAAAACAGGGGCTTTGCTGACTCTTGTCAGTAGGCATGCCTACACGTTCATTAATGTGCTGTGGTTACTGCACATTAAAGTTTAGTACCTGTAAAAACATGTACTAACTGAATGAGCAGTAACTTGCGCTATTATGCAGTAGCACCAGCACACAGTTTTTTGTGACACTAATGCACAGTAAACTAATTCTACTTCATATTAGCACAGCTTTTACCATGATGCACTAGTGCACAATAGAATTAGTCAACGGTGCATTTAACATCTCCTGTAGAGGCACCCAGTAACAGCCTGGGGTCGGGACTGGGCCAACAGTTGGGTAAAGGAGTCTAGTACTGACTGAAGTCAGAACACTGCCCCATGACAGTGGGGAGGCGAGGTGCTACAATGCTCCATGGGACATTGGAGGAATGCAATGTAATGTGAATCGCAAGGGGATTAGTACAGATGTTCATTGCAGTGCTCTAATTTATAGCACCGAAGTCTCCCATCCAGGGTTATCTTAGAGTGGGATCCATCATTTTTAGATTGCTCTGTGGGCCCTGACCATCTATTCGGTTACAGCTGCAGGGGACTTTCTGCACACCTGCGTACAATAAGTGTAACTTCTATACCTGGCCTCCAAGGCTTAGTACCAGCTATAAAAATGGTAAGAAATAATTCAGGCTTACTTTTGTCAACTTTGCATATTATATGCAACTTTTTCCATAGATCGCAAAGTATTATTTATATATGCTTACTTATGTATTCTGCAAATATATTATGTTTATATTAAAATTAATTAATAAATAAGTTATAAATTCATAGTAGACTACAGCTGGATTTAAAGTTATTTTGAACACAGCTGTATAACTCCAATCTCAGCTTAGATTTACCAAAATGTCTTATTACTGTTTCTTTGTTTATTGCTTGTTACTTGAAATTTCATTCAACAAAATCCTGCCACAATTTGATTATCTTTCCAATTTAAGATACATAAACAAGTGGAACTGGGTCCAGATTTCAAGACAAAACCCATCCAAGATTCTGACTGAGATCTGCATTCACACTCATTAGCATGATGCAAACTTGGAAATGGTTTAGACCTAGGAATCTGAGACAGGCTTATCTCAGTTCAAAAAAGTACTGGTGCTTAAATCCACCCCAGTTTAACAGAATGCATGTAACCAGAGCTTTGCTGAATAGGGATGGCCTGTTTTACTGGAGTCCATAAAAATAAAAAAGTAAGAAAGGAATGGAGATAAAAAGTCACAATCCTGACAGCTGAAGAGCCAGTGATAGTACAAGAAGATTATATTCAGCTTTTGGCAGGTACTGTGTGGAGCTATTTTGTTAATCACATTACACAAATGATGTGACCTAAAGCTCACAAACTGCTATTCTGTCATAGTACTTTTGTTTTCCTTTTGCAATAAGCCGTCACATGATTTGCTATCCTAAGTAAAGTGTTCCTTGCAGCAACTCAGGTCTGAATGATGTGCAGTGATTTTCCTCTTTTTCTGTCTTTCTAAGATGTGAACTGAACTTTTTTATAGTTCATTTAATATCTTAAGCTTGATCTATCACTTCCAACCAATGAAATAACTTAAGAATTTAGGGCACAAGCAGGGCTTCCAGTTGGCTATGTCTAATATTGTCAATAAAGTTCTGGGAGTGCATCTATATTTATTTAACAGTGACAATAAGAAATGACAGGAGGTTTCAGGCATATTGTGATGCTCTTCCTGGTATCTTTCCATAGTTTGATTTTCTCATAGTTTCCATTGACTTGTTTGCTTCACTTCAAGACAGCTTGCATTCCCATTCATTCCTTCTCCCCCTTCCTGCTGGTGTTTGCTTCTTTCTTAGCTCTGTTTATCTTTCCAACTTCTCCTTTAATTATATTTACCTAGGTTTCATTTCATGAAAGTAGATGCCACTCTTTTAAAAAATGCAGTTTTTTAATCCCATTCACTTCCACATTGCAGAAGTTGATTCTTAGGCAGTAACCAAGAGTCTAATCAACTCTTCTCATGAGGGGTGCTCTTAATTCTATTTTATGTTGAATGAATATCCAAGTCTCTTCAAGTCTATCAAAATTTATTATAAATACTTTGTACTCATCAAAAGCCTTATAGCCAAGGTTTCAAAGTACTATAAAGATATTAAAGAGACTATTTAAACCAAGATCCACAGTTTCATGTCAACCGATATATCATCCCTCCCCACATAGCATTTGATCATGCAAAAAGCTGAGTCCCTTTAGCTCCTACACAGTTTAAGCACTCAGCATATTTTAGGGTTGAGTCCCTAATGATCAGTAGTATAACTAGGGTTGAGGTGTGGAGCAGCAGGCCCAGGCACAGATTTAGAGAGGGTGCCAAAATGGTACTCCTTGGAAGCCCATAACACCTATGCATGTGTTGGGGGAGCAACCTCTGGGTGAGAAGGTAAGCAGTTGGTACCTGCTCCTTGCTCAAGGTAACAAAATTCCTAGGTACAGCTCTGCTAATGATAAAAAAAATAGTTTTAAAATGTTTTGGGAAAGATGAGTTTAACAAACACACTGTTAGTTTTTTAATGCAAATATAGTTCTAAAACAATACTGGGCCAAATCAGAGAACTAGATCAGTGGTCACCAACTGGTTGATCCTGATCGACTGGTCGATCAGGGAGCCCCTGCCAATCAATCTCAGTCTGGGGGTGGGGGGGCTAGTGCCCCCAGACTGAGATCAACTGTCAGAGGCTCTGCGATCAGGAGCAGTGGGACACACCTGGGGAGTGCTTGCGACGCAGTCCATGGGTGGCGGGACATACAAGTGGCAAGATACACATAGCTGAGCTAAGCCTCACCCCCCGCTGCTGGGGCCAGCCGGCTGAGTGGGACAATCCCTTTCTGCATCCCCTGCCAACACGTGACTGGGGCCCTGGCCAGGCCAAGCCGGGAGGGAGGTGGTCAGAGCCCAGCTGGCTCATCCACACAGGCAGGGGGGCTCCCATCACTGCACACACCCTGGCAGAGGCCCAGGGGGCAGGGGGAAGGGGCCCCCCCGGCCAGTTTATGCACAGGGTGAAAGTGCTGCCACTGTGCACTGGGCTTTGCACCCCAAACCCAGATGCAGCTCAGGGCTTGGGGTGCAAAGTCTGGGGCGCAAAACCCAGCACAGTGGCAGCCACCTTGCCCCATGTACAGATAGAGGGGCCATGTGCCCCCTGGGCCTCTGGACTAGCCCCAGGGGGCCTCTCCCCCACCCCCCTGTGCACCCGGACTAGCCACCTGAGCTCCAACCCTTGCCAAGCCAGGGCCCCACCCCTGCCCCTGCCCCACTCCCTCCCTCACCACAGTGGGCCTTGATCTGCCCCCGCTGACTGACCTACTGGGCAGGGGGGCAGAGCAGGGATGGGGAGGCAGGGTGGGCAGGGGGTGGTAGATCCTGAATTGCCCTTTACTTCAAAAAGTGGTCCTCACCTTTAAAAAATGAAAGGAGAACATGGCCTATATCTTTTTTAAAATATTGTTTTTTCAAGTTCTCCCCCAAAACAGTGAAAATGGTACTCTTTCAAAATCCTGATTTCTAAATCATTCTGATCATATATCAAAGTGGGAATAGGGTAACTATAAATCAAAGTATTTTCTTCAGGATTTATACAACTGATTTACTAATCCATTGTAGGATTTGTAAATCGTTTTTAAGATGAGTAAATCTATACTACAGCCTTTATACCTAGAATTCATGACTTAAGGCAGGTCAGAGCTTCTAATAAATATGATATTTAATATAATTATTTCAAAATAAAACTTTTATATTTAAGATTTATCAACAAGTTTTAAAAATCAAAGTTAGCATGAATTATCTATTACAAGTTGCCTTAGAAATTAATGCAAAATCCTTTTATTGTTGCACATTATGGATTTGCACAAAAATATTTAACGTGTTTAATATTGTAACGTTCTAAAACATTAAAAACTTTCAATAACCAAGTTTAATACCCGATTCATTCAGGTCAGAATACAATAACTAGGGAAAGAATTTGTATCACAAATGTATCAGTTCTTCCTAAGCAGATAAAGGATTCCACTAGCCTTATACTTCTATATTTTGTACTGCCCATACAATTGGTTTTCCTTACTATAAGAAATAAACAAGGCTGTAAGTCCATTAAATATGTTTTGATCATGCCATGAAGAATTGGGTAAAGGTTTTCAAAATATATTTGCCATTACTTAAAATGATAAATGGATGTGAAACCTGTTTTCACTCTCTACTACATTTCCTTACATATCTCATCTTCTCTTACAGCTCTCGGATCGCTTCATTGCATCTCTTTCTAGTTCCCCTACTTGACCTCTCCTGCTTTCATTTTACAAAAGCTCTCTCACAGTCTCAACAACTTCCTTACTAGCATGTTGTGTAACAGTCCTTACTCCCTTCCCAAAACATCTTCCACCCAATGTCAGCAATTCCCAGGCAGCTCTGCCCATCACCTTTATTGCTTTTTTTTTTTTTTTTTTAACATGTTTCAATCTCTCAGAGTTTAGCTGCCTCCCCTCTTCTTTACTTATAACTTTGAATAGTCCTGAATGGCCCCTTCATCTTACTGGCACACATGCAAGGCCTGAAGCTCAGAGACATACAGACACTATATCAAAACCTAATTATAGACACTAAATTAAAACAGAGACTCCAATCCCTATAATTTATATCTGAAAGAGGAATCAAGACTGTGATAGATTTACTCTAACTAGGGAAATAAATTGTATTTTTATTATATAGTGCTTATTATTCCATAGCACTTTACTACTGTACTATATAAAGCCACCTTGGAAGCACTGAGTGGCAGCTATCTGTCCACTCAGCAGAACAGTAATAGGAAAATCTTTGTCAAGGACAGTGGGACAGACACTTGCTATTACAAAAAGCTCCATAGCATCTTCAATAACCATATAAAGCACAGCTGACTTCAGGTTTCAAGGTCTCATTTGAAAGATATTTCACACAATACACTGCTTGGAACAGTATATTCATTTCAAGATGGAAAACAGTCAGTCCTGCTCCGCACTTGATTCTTCCTAAGGTAACACAGGGGTCTCACAATTACTTGTAACTTGGGAGGAAGAAATTGTACCTGGGACATAACCTGTGGTTTCCCAGAGTGACAGAGGGAGAAGGTAAGAAAAGCTTGGGTAAAAAATGCCATCCATTTTCTTTAGCTGTTGTTAAAAGCTTAAGTGATTGTGTTTCACTTGCATCTCCCAACACATTTTAAATGCTCAAAACATGCTGCTGAAACAAGAGATTAAAGAAATTCATTATTATTCAGTGCACAATACTCCTTTACACAAGGGATTACATACTGTTCCACCAAAGATTACAGTTCACACATCCTTCTGCATTCTGTTATAAATGTAACTGAAACTAAAATGCTTTTCTCACCAATGGAGAGAAAAATAGGAATATTTTCAGCCTAATGACAGTTAAAACACAAAAAGAACATTGCTATAAATGCACTGTAAACTGCCTTTAGTCCTCTGCAGGTGACACTCATTGTTTCAGCTTTTTAATGAAGACTTGGGAGACCAAATAGGATTAATTATTGCAGGTGTTCTGAGCAAGTGCCATTCTAATTAGCCTTTAATGATCTAGTGATGAGGAAACTGCCAAGAAACAACCTTTCTCAGATCTAAATTTCAGAGATAACTAGTCACCTTGCATCAGTCATATACATTTTAAAATCTTGATAAGGAATATGTGACAGTGAATTCATTTTAAAATGGAAAAAGCATTTTCTGAGGTAGGTTGCCCCAAAAATTTTGCACATAATATTCAACATAAATGTAAAGAGTTCTGGATTGTATAGCTAGGGATGCATGTGAACAGTATAAACAATACTGAACCAGTAAAAGTACTCAGGAAGTTTCACATCTTTGGGGTATTCCTGGCCAGTAAGGCAATCTGAACTTGAAAGGTTTCTGCCTTGTCCTTGCGCTGGCCGAGTATGTTACTCAATCACCTGCTGGAATACTGGAATTCTAGAACTGGTCAGAATGTTGGAGTTTTCCCAGCAAGCCTAGAGAACAACTAGCCAGGAAAAATTTTCCTGCCCCATAAAACATTTCAAGAATGTTCTTGTTCCTTATCAGAATAAAATTGAAAACTTTCAAAGTTATTTATGAACAGCAAGAAAGCAAAACTGCAGGATACCAATAGGCAGTTAGTTAGGAGACTTGGAAGGGGATATGAAAGAGCCAAGTTCAAAACCCAGCTCTGTCATTCTCCCACAACCCTGACCTTTCCTTTGAGAGCTATTCCATTTTATATAAATAAGATATTAATTGGCATCAAGGTTCCCTCTATGGTGCACACATGCGCAGCTGTGCACGAGTAAAAGCCTGGCCACGCACCAACTTTTTCAGGCTGTGCACCTACCGGGAATGGAGCTGGGCTGGAGCATGGGACACTTACTAAAGGTAAGCTCCTCCCTGAGACAAAGCAGAGGCAGGGGCTGGCGCGGGCTCCGCCAGCTCTGGGGAACTGCTCCGCTCCCCTGCATCACCTCAGGGAATGAGGAGGCACATGGCATCATGGCCAGGGAGTGGAGCACTTGCCCGGAGCCAGCAGAGCCTGCGGAGCAGTTCCCCAGAGCTGGCAGAGCCTCACCCGATGCAAGGGAGCAGAGCAGTTTACCAGAACCCACGTCAGCCTCCAGGGCCCAGCCCCCCAGGCTTCAGCCTCCAGCCCCCAGCCCCGCAGGCTCCAACCCCCCAGACTCCAGGCCCCCAGCCTGCCTTGGGTGAAGAGTGAGGAGCTTACCTTCAGTAAGTGTCCCGCACTGCACCGAAAGGGGGAGACAGGACCAAAGCGGCATGCTCACGGACAGCTACTCCTTAGAGGGAATGTTGATTGGCACAGTGATCCTAATGTGAATTTCTCAAGGCATCTGTACATGTTTGCAGCGTCTGTAGCAAAATCCCCAGTTAGTTTTTTTGTTTGTTTGTTTTTAAATGCATTCCCTCCCCTTCCCCAACCATTTCTGACTTTCTTTCTGCCCTCTCTATCCCTTATAAGTGATTTCAAGTAGTACTAGGTAAGCTACGTTCTTGTATGCTATTATTGTAATAAGCCCCTTTTTATATATTGTAAATAGTGTTCTGTTATGTTTGTATTGATTTTTACTGTTTTATATTGTATTATATTCCTATCATTTGTGCATTGATTTTTGTTTCATATTAATATTGTATGGTTTTGTCCTGTGTCTGTAAAGTGATGTCAAGTATCCATTCCCATTTTGTTCCCATACCCTGTTGTGTAAGTATGTTGCAATTCTGTAACCTCTCCCATGTAAATTGGTTTTCCTTGAATGCCTGAAACAAAAGAGTGAATTGATGAGTGAAACACAATAATAGCAGGACCCCCTACTAAATCACCCCACCATCAAAACCAATACCTGGACCAATGACCCAGCCATTGGAACAACAGCATTCAAGAAACAAAAGATGAGGCAACCCACCATTGTGCCAAGGCTGCACATGCTCAGTATGAACATCTGGAGCCCTCTGGAACAGGGCTGACATTGCCTGGACATGCTGTCCTCATAGGAGATCATAGATAGTCTGCTTTATAAAAAGTGGTAGTGAAGACTGACTCCTCGGGACGCCATCTTCACCTGGACCAGACCTGCTCCACATCATGTTGCCTATCAACCCAGAGGCCTTGCCAGCAACCCCCCTCTGGACAACATCTGCTGGAGAAAGACCCTGACTGGCCATTGAGGACCTCCTTCCAGCCTGAATAGGTAGCTATCACCCACATCCTCTTTTCAGCCAAGGACTTGGACTCTGTTCTCTTCCCTACCTGGACTCCAACCCTTTCACTGAGTCTTTTTCTCCTGCTACCATTGTGCGAGTGTGTGGGAACCAAGCTGTACAATACAGCGTTCATTTAATAAAACTGTTATTTGTAACCCTGAGTTGGGTTTTGCTTTACTATACTTCCAGTCCTGCTCCAATCTCTACTTCTCGCCCCTCTAACTTCGGTCTCATTTCTCCCTCTCTTACTTCTGGCTCACCGCCACCTTCAGCACCTGTCCCATGCTCCTGTGGCTCCAGCCGTCCTGAGCTCCTCTGCCTGCAAACTGCTGGTTTTTTTGCTATTGCCCCATCTCCACTGCCTTTTCCCCTGATCTCTGCCACTGATATTGCTTCATCTCCACTGCCTTTTCCCCGATCTCTGCCACTGCTATTGCCCCACCCCACTGCCTTTTTCCCCGATCTCTGACACTTGCTCTTTAGTTACCAAGCACCCCAAGCACAGGTACCACAGGCACCAACACATACACACACACACAGAGTCACTTGAGTCAGTGTTTAACCTGTGTGCATATGTGTATATATGTGTGTATTGTGTATGATTTCATGTCATTATCATTAGAGTGTGTATGTGCTTGAATTGGTGATAGGCTGGTAATTTTGGATGTGTATATGCCTGTGTTGGTAGTAGTGTGTGTGTGTGTGTGTGTGTGTGCGTGCGTGCGTGCGTGCGTGCGTGCGCGCGCGCCTGGTGGGGGCACATGTACCTAGAGTGCATAAGCACCTAATTGATTTTTGTGCGTGTGTGTGTGTGTGTGTGTGTGTATGCAAATGCACACCACACCCTCCTGTCTAACAGCGCAATATTGAGATCCTGTGTGTGTCAGCTTACACAGTGTATGTCAGCTTGCACGGGGAGCAGACTCGATTAAACAAATCTGCTCTGACCTGCCAGATCTCTAGTTCATTGCAGGACAAAAAGTTACATGTATAAATGCGCTCAGATGCCAAAAGAATGCCCTACCCACTGGGTGACTCTACACATGCACTTTACTGCAGAGTTGACTAATTAGCTCCACAGTAAAGCATCTGTCTACATGTGCACCAATATTAGATTGCAGTAAAATATTTACCTCCACCATAGGATAGTACTAGTAGGGACAGTAGTGTCTTACCATGGCATGCAATAAAACATGTGTGTAGATGGTGACAGGGGCTGGCTGGGGCACCAGTGTGCTGAAGTGTGGGGGCTGTTCTGCCCTAGCTCAGACTGCTACTGTCCTGGGCACATATGTAGACGCTGAGCCTGGAAGCAGCTGACTCCAGCTTAAACTGCTCCAGAGTTTATTGTGTGAAGTTAATGTCATATGTAGATGCACCCACTGTGATCTAAAGTAAGTCACATCTTCCTGGCACAATTAATATTTATTTAGAGTGGAAAATCACCAACAGGAAAGACTAAATAGGACCCATGCCAAAAGAGTCAATAGTCTGGTAACCAGAGACTCATTTAAGATACAGAAGACTAAGGTTCAATTTTTTTATTGATTTTGATCAGATATCTGAACATGCATCTTCCTGCACCTCCAGTCTATTTGGTATTCTGAAGTCTCTTCCTTTTGTTTTGACTAAAAATTCCATGTTGGTGCTGATAAACCTTTCTTAACAAAAAATGTGTCTGAACTGGCACATTCCAGCCCAAAAAGTACCTTTCTTCTTTTTGGCAAGTTGGCATTTTCTAACAAAAAAGCATTTTGTGAAAAAAATGCCAATCAGCTGTACTCAGTAGAATTTAATAAAAAGGTGTTACTTGTCTCAATTTCCTGCAGATGCTAAAAAAAAAATCTTACCACAAACATGACATCTCTCAAGTATGTTTGCTGGTATAAATTTATGTACAGGGAAAGAGATTTAGTTATACAGATATGCACAGATGTAGACCTACACACACACATTTCTACATCCAGAAATACTTGCAAACATTATAAATACTGTAGTTTTCAAAAGCTCACGTTTCTTCAGGTTGTTTTTGAATTGGTAAGTCAGTACTAAGCTAAGCTCTGGAGCCTTTGCACACTAGCAAGAACTGTCAGTTTACATTCCAGAGGATGGATCTTCTGGATGGGAGGGTGCATTGGCTGTCTGATTCCTGTTATGAAGTACTCAGATAGGAAAATTACCCAACTACTGCTGACTAAGACTGACTGAAGTTTGGGACATGTCACTATTTCCTGTCTTGATATTTCTGTATGAGGGTCAAGAGAGGAAAATATTTGCCTGCATCAGAAAACCCTTTTTATGACTAAGGCAGCTTCCTGAGATCTTTTTGGTAGTAGTGATTTTGACACAGATCTGAAAAGTAACTATTATGTTATCATACTGCAGGAGGTGCCAAAAGTACTGACTGAGTAGTCTTGCCTTCCCGCCCTATCTACTTCTGTTGCCACCTCTGTCTCTCAAAAGCAGCACAGCAATGCCATCTCTTGTTGGTCAGTTGCTACGGATTCTCCTCATCCTCTGATGGTTACCTGCTACACGATGTAGGGAGTGGATAGGCCTTGTGTTTCCCTATTGATAGATTCTTGATGCTAGTCCAGAGGTAGACAATTATTTTGGCTGGAGGGCCACTTAACAAGTTTTGGTGAAGTGCTGAAGGTCCTTGACGGGTGTCCCACCCCCTGGTCACCATCTTGAGACCTAAAGTCCCACCCCCTTAACCCTGACCTTTATCACCACAAGTCTCACCCCTTGCCCAGAAAGTACTCCTTTGGGGGAGGCATTGCTTGTATATTGTGTGTGATGGGGTAGGGAGGTGCATGTGGGGGATGTGGCCAGGGGAATGTGGGTGGGTGAAAGGTGTGGGGATGTTGAGGGTGGGGTGTGTGGGGATGTGGGAGGTAAGTGTGGGGGGGGGGACTGGGTGCAGGTGTATGTTTGGGTATGGTGGGGCTGGTATGTGTGTGTAGTTGAGGTTTGGGGAGTGTGTGGATATGGTGGGGGTGGGAGTGTGAGGGGTGTAGGTGGTGTGTAGGGGACAGTGTTAGGTATGTGTGGATATGGTGGGGTGTGTAGGAGAGAGTGGGTGCATGTGTGGGGTATGACTGGGGTTTGGGTGGGTTGGGTGTGTGCATGTGGGGAGCCTCCACCCCCCCACTCTTCCCTCCCCAACTGGCTTTACCCCCTGCCTGCTTTTTGTGATGTGCCTGAGCCCAGCCCCTCTGCAGAAGTGGGGGAGGGAAGGGAATTGGTGCTGCCTGTCTGGCTCGCAGTGTGCTGCAAAGGCAGGGAAAACAGCTGCCTCTGGTGGGTAGCAACAGAAGCCCCTAGGAGAGGAGTGGAGGATAGAGACCCAAGCTTGGCACCCTAGGTTTCTGTCCCACACCTGCTCAGTGCAGCTGCACCAAGCTCATGCTGCCTCCTGCTGCAGCTACTGCCCCATGTACTTGTCCCATGCCTGCCTGGCAGAGCTAAACCAAGCCCATGCTGGCTCCTGCTGCTACTCCCACCTGACCTGCCTGTCCCATGCCTGCCTGGCGGGGCTTTGTAAACAGTCAAGCTGTTTCATGCCCCACCCCCTCCACCCACGTGCTCCCTTGCCCAGCCATGCACAAGCAGGACCAGAGTAAGCTGCAGCCAGAGCCCCACTTTCCTCAGTGCTGCAGGTTCCCCTACCTGCTGCCTGAAGCGCTGCAGCAGGTACAGGAGGAGGAGTTGCTGGAGGTGGGCACAGCCCAGCAGTTCCCTGGGCAGCAGCAGCAGCAACCCTGCCAAGAAGCTGTGCTTGTTGGCTGGGGCTGGAAACCCTCCGGCAGCAGATGCTGGAAGCACAGCATGCACTGCCCTAGGCAGGAGCAGGCAGGACTCAGCCCTATGCAGATTGCAGCAGGGGTAGTCGCTGGTAGAGCTGGATACAATTAATTGGTGGGTGCCTGCCTATGGACCAGATCCAATGAGCTGACAGGCTGGATCCAGTCCATGGAATGTATTTTGCCCACCCCTGTGCTAGTCAAGCAGGTGATTTGAAGCAGGAGCTCACATAGAATTTCCTGCGGTTACAGGATTGCTTGTGACCTAAGGAATCTATGGTTTTGTTCCATGCAACCTAAAAACACAAAAGGGAGAAGAGTAAAAGAAATCTGTAAGGGGAGCACAAAGGACAAGGAAGATAAAGAAAGGGTAACAAGGGCAATCTAGAAGGGAAAGAATGTTTGTTCTGAAGCATCATAAATGAGGATTGTGAAAGAAAAGAGAGGGGGGCAAAGATACAAGGAGATGAAGGCAAGGATTCATAAATTGGAAGGGGCTGGAAGGGGCCTTGCAAGACCACTGGGTTCAGCCCCCCTGCATTACGCAGAAAAGACAACTGGGGTCAGGTGACCCCAGCAAGGTGACCGTCCAGTCTCCTCTTGGAAGATTTCCAGGGTAAGTGATTGCACCACCTCTGGAGGGAGTTTATTCAACAGTCTGGATACCCTAACTGTGAAGGATGTAGGAAGAAGAAAGAAAAGGGAAAACAAAAGGTGACAAGATGGTAGGAGGGTCCAGGGCAGGGGAAGGGAGGAGAAAGAGCGGAATCTAGGAAATGAGGAAAGGGGTGAGAAGATAATATACATGGAAAGGAGGAACATCTCCAAGAAAAGCTAAACAGAAAAAGGAAAATAATTAAATGAAAAAGGAGTGGGAGCAGGAAAAAAACTGGCTATAAAAGGCTAAAAGAGGACTCTCTACACATCTACAAATGGTGTATTTAGATTTAATTCATATTAATTCTAGTAGAAGTCTTAAATGTCAAGAAGTGTTTAATTATAGATAGCACCAATTATTCCATCATTTCTTTTTCTTTCTGATGAAACCAGTGGTAGCAAATATCCTCCACCTTAGGCCTCCACTTGTCCTATCTGTCCATCCCTACTATTTATGATACGCAATTACATTTATTGCTACCACATTCTGTTAGCATAACTCATATGCAGAGCTAAATTTGATATGCATGGCATCACTTAGGAAGTCATTATACCTTCTAGCTTTCAAAAATATTTTAAAACAACTCAACAAAAGGCACTGCCCTTATAACAGAATAAATATTTGCCATTCTGCCACACAGGACAACACGGTAAACCCACCGTATCCCAGGATGTTCAAATCATTGTGGTCCAGATTTATAGTAAGCATGATTAAGTACATCTCTATTGAAATCACTGGGCTATACCCAAATCTCATGCTTCTTTCTTGTCCTCAGTTCCACACAAATTCATTTCCTTCAGCCACCGTTACAGAATAAAAGTTCAAATCCTGATAGGAATTAAACTAAAAACAATTCAGAGATTTTTTTGTTTCATCATAAACTGCACTTTAAGATGTTTTCCAGTTGCCAGAATATGCTGGAATAGGCCTCAGTTTCTTTAAATAATTGGTGACCCAAGCAGACTATATTGGGTGCCTGTTCCTTCCCTGACACCTCATCCATTAATCTTCTGGATTCCTCCTACAGTTTCTCTCCAGAGATCAGAATAGGTACATGAACTCATGGCCTCATCTTGAAACAGAAGCCTTTATTTTGTGATGAATAAGAAAAAGTAGTACTTTCCACTATTCATTTTCTCTTCCTTTTTAATAGTGTTACAGCAGATCTCGTAACAATGAAACTAGTACCAGGGCATTAATGGACTACTGTCATTTCTTGTTCCCCTCAGATCCAGCAGGAAATAGATTCCATAGCTTATGTTTGGCCCTGGAAATACTCACGGATCTTGTAGGCAACTCCTACATCTCACAAAGAAGCATCTTTTCTGAAACAGCCTGGGATTTCTCTGATAACCATTCAGCACGCTAGGCTCCAGCTGTGGATGGGAAGCAGGAACTAAGTTTAGGACTTTAAACATGCTGATCGAGAACAGGACATATCATTTTACTCATATAAACAACCCCAATGAATTTCTGCTGAACTCAGTAGAACTGATTCATGAAAGCAAAGTTAGGTGCAAGTGTACTTGATAGAGCGAGACTGTTCTCAGTGGTGGCAGATGACAGAACAAGGAGCAATGGTCTCAAGTTGCAGCAAGGGAAGTTTAGGTGAGATGTTACGAAGAATTTTCTCACTAGGAGGGTAGTAAACACTACATGATCCAGATTACTTATCTCACCAAAACCCTCATTATTTATTTTATTTTCAGGTGTAACACTGGGCCTACAAACAGCATGCTAGAGATGCCTGAGATTGTGTAAAAAGATGGTGATTCAGTTGGTTTATACTAGATAATGTCTGCCTTATTGTTTCTTCTCATGCAGTATTAGCATCCAGTTTCTGAGAGCTAATTAAAAGATCACTGCAATGCCAGCTACCTCATGTCCCTGTTTAACTTATGCTTAGAAATTCAGACTGGTGTAAGTTACTGAAGTTGTAATGCCATAATGTTTGTATTTTAAGTGAATCCTGAAGATGCAGAGAGAATCCCAATTTGCCTACAAATGTGCCACCATGGGTGTTAGCATTGGATTTTTGGAAAGGCTTACATGAGGAAAGAGCAGTGTCCTGGATGACCAGCTCAGGAAAAGCATTCATGAACAATGGAGCCACATAGAAGAGGACAGATAACATACAGGTTGGAAACAGACAGAACGTTGAGGCTGATATCATTGGGAGAGTAAAGGGTCTGGAGATAAGGCAAAAAAAACTGCCTAGGGCAGGTTTTTAGGAAGGCAAAATTATGCAAGGCCAAAGGACAAGAGCTTGCAACTCCCACCCATAAGGAGATGGGAGTGGAAAAGGCAACAAGGGATATAAATTGTGAGTGTGACTGACATAAGGAAAGCAATGGGCAACAAAAATAAAATTCATATGTATTTTGTACAGAGCAAAGGGAGCACGCCAGAGGCATCAGCTTGAGCTGAGAAAAATGCTACTGCTATCAATATGGGGTGTGACTATATCATATCCCATAGCTAACATTGTTCTGCCAACAAAACCCGCAGGGCAGACACACTACTTCTGGTAGAAAACTGCTTCTATCAGCAAAGTATCTGCTGTTCAGATAAGCTCAAATGTTATTGATAGAAAAACTCCTTGTTCTGATAAAATTTTGTCCATACCACAGCATTCTGTTGCCAGACCCATATAGTGAATACTAAGCTGATGGAGAAAAATTCAGGAGTTCTCTTTGGCCATATTAAACCTAAACTGATATTGAAATTTGAGGGGGGAAAAAGGAGGTATCAGAGGGACAGGTCTGGATACTTTAATGGATAAATAGACAATTCAAGGGTGGACAAACAGATGTCAAAGTCCATCAACATTAGTACTGTTAGCTGTAGCCTTGTGAATTAATGAGATGACACAAAGATAGGGGATTTCAAGTGAGAACAGGAGGATAGTGAGAACAGGAGGATAGTTCAATCACATATCCACAAAGTATAAGCACAGAGGATGAAAATACTCAGAGTAACCATCCAAGCAGATACGAACATTCTGTTCCGAGAAAGAGGCCAATATCATAAGGCTGAAACGATAAGATGCCAAAAAGGAGGGTCTGAATGGTGGTCTGAAGCAGGGGAGATAATTACAAGGTCAAGTCACTATTTTACTGAACGGAATAACTGATCTGAAGTTGTAAATCAAACAAGGAGGCAGGAACCTAAGAGCTCACATGGGGCAACAATATGGAAGGCAATGTCACCAATAGTGAGGGTCAATTACTTATAGGTACCAAAATTTACATTAGTTAATCCATTCTACTTCATACTGAAGAACTCTATACTGTATGTTAATATAAAATACTTTGGTAGAAGGGTACGAAAAGAGCAAGGAGAGAGAAACAGAGGCTTCTTTTGTAACCTTTAAAAGATTCCTAATACTTTATATACCCACCTGAAGGCTCATCACTTTAAATCAGCCTGGATAAATGTCAACACCCTTGTTATGTTCCTCCGAGCCACTTACTGAATTTTCCCCAAGAGGGAAAGAGACTAAGATGCTTAAATATTTCTGGGCCTACCAGTTAAAAACCTTTGAATAATAGCTGCGTAAATTCACCTTGGGAAGAAGGTGCATTTCATGAAGGTGTATTATCCTTTCCAAGTCAGAAGACTAAAACCCAAAGAAATTATATGTCTGTTTTAGACTACTTGAGAAAAATTCATTATCTGTACAATACAAAGCAGCATTTCTTGAAAAAAGGCATAAATATATAAAGTTATGTCATGGCAGATGAGACTATAAACTGGAAAGAGGCTCACCAGTACATAATGCTATGTGCAGTGGGCTGATAGAGTATAAGACAATATTCAAAGACAAATTACATATACAGTTTAGGAAGGTTGTAACTGACCATGAATGTATAATCATATATTGCCTTTCAAATGTTTGGAAAAATATTTGATTATGTTACTGGAAAATCTGGCTCATTTCCAGTAACCACCTGCTGTGTTCAGGTAACTGGGAATTCTTAACCAAAATATTAACCAAGTAAAAATCTGTTTTCCACTTTTAAACAAAGGCTGCCTTCCCTCAAAGGGAAACTAGGAATTCTCTACAAGATAGATTTTTCCAAGGCACTCCAGAATTGTGAGAATATATGGCTTAGAAACACTGGGCACGTCTACACATGCATTTATTGCGCAGTAACTTACTGCACAGTAAGCAGTTTTTAGCCCAGCGTCTACACATGCAGCTGTTAAAGTGCAGTAACACTATGTGTCGACTGACTTGGGACTAACGTCAGTCCCAAGTCGGCCCACACACACAACATTACCGCACGGTAAGGTATCTACATGTGCATTACTGTGCAGCAACTAATCAGGCACAAATTTCATACCTGCATGATGCAGGTATTAAATTTATGCCCAAGTCAGTGTAAGTTGCCATAGTTACTGTGCAGTATGAGCATACACATGTAGACACACAGCTGTACTGTGCAGTACTTTTCAGTTACTATGCAGTATCCTTAAATTACTGTGCAGTAAATGTGCATGTGTAGATGCACCTACTGTGTTTCCCAACCAGCAGAACAATCCCTAGAGCAGTGTTTCTCAATCAGGATGCCACAGTCCCCAGGTGTGCCTTGATATCTTTTCATGGGTGTCATGGAGTGCCATGCACTGTTTGCACTGTTAAGTGTGCAAACATGAATCACAAGATAAACCCAAAAATTTCAAATAGGAATCCATTAGTATTAAAAAGATTTTGATGTATTGTGGTACGAGTTCTTTATAACAGATTTGTTCTACTATTTTTCTGTAGTCAACAAATGAGTTAAAACTAAGAGTTAGCATTTTCCAAAGGGTGTCTCAAGTCTAACTATGCATGCCTTGAGTCTATAAGGGCTGAGAAACACTGCCCTGGAGTATGGGTTCAGCTGATGTTTCTTGGATGACTGTTTAGCAATTGATTTTCTTAGTCCCTGGAAAGATCACTTAAGAGAAGTTTCACTTTTTGGCAGGCAACTAGAAAACCTATTCTGCTTTGGTTGAAATGTGTGGAAGGGATACAAGAATGAAGGAGGTAAGGAAAGTGGGATTCAGTATTACTTTTCCAACTCTCTTGTGACTGCTGTCAACCTGGCTCTTAATGTATTTGTACCAACAGGGATTTCATTCGCTATGCCTGAATCATGAATGCCACAGTTTGAATTTACTGTGGCAGCCAAAAACTCCCTGGGCCCTATTCTCATCATGCAGGATACAAGTAATTTCCATTGAGGCCCATGGGAGTTACACTAAAGGTTATGAAAGTGAGGGAAAGAGAGGAAAATCACACCCTACACAAAGCAGGTTCAGGTTTTTATGTAGGTCAGTCACAGCCTACTTTAATGGAAACAATCAGCAATCACCATACATTCACATCACTGAGAATTTTTTAAGCATCCTAAGTGAGGAAAATTTAGCAAGGGGATGTCAGGTAGGGCATACAAGTCACAAGAAGGGCAATGAGACTTGTTCACCATATGGAAGAATGATGAGCATTGTGCAGAGGCACAGAAAACAGAGTGGGACTCTTTTTTCACTGACACTCATTTTCTCTCTGCATCACTCATTTTGATTTGAAAATAGTGACTGAACACAAGACTTCAGAGGCACCAGTACTTTTCCAGACTCAGCCAGAGCTTCTCTATAGTACATAGAACCAAAGCTTGGTACCAAAGCAATAATAGCTTGCTTTTAACCAAATAGAAACTAAAGGATGAAGTAAACAAGTTCTGTCTCAGTAGCATCAATATAATTTCTCTTAGAGCAGCTTGAGGTTTGCTTTCCACCAGTAGTAGCTCTAATTAATGGACTGTAAGCATACATACACACACAAACCGACCTCCCACATAGAAGGCTTTTATCTGCAGTTCTTTCTTCAGTAGGGGCCCATGCTATTTCAGAACAATTAGTATTCTTTCTGGCTATTAACCCTGGCTATTCTAATTTTGTTCACACACTAGGGATGTGGTCATTAATATTAACAAAGGCATTAGGGGCAGCTGAAGTTCAAGTCCTATTCAGAGAACTGTGACAAAAGGGCACTGCCAGTCACACAAAAGTGGTGCTAAATTTGAATTTTTAATGAAAAATATTATGGATGCAAACTCCATAGCATACAGTCCCCTTTTTGTTCAGGGGACTAAACTCAAGGAAGAAAACAAAAAAATTCCAAATTGGACTCTCTGTCCTCCCATTAAAAAAGGTTGCAAATTTTCTGGTTTCAAGCCATTAGTGTGACCTCTGTTTGCTATATTGAAAACTTTTTTAGCTTACTTGAGCTACACCCATCAAAAGATGCCTCTAGCATCAAGTACACATATATGACTTTAATACGGCTAAATTCTAAGTCATGACTTCACTGTGTCTGTGAAGTAAAGGCTAGAAACCAGTTTCTTGCAACTGCTCACAAAATTCTTTGATCAAACTTTAAAATGATTTTACAGAATACTGTAGCCATGACTTCTGCTGCATATTGATTTCTGTTAGATTGGATTAACCATCTCCCTGTGGGAAAGTCTGTACTTGAGGATTGTATGCAATTAATTTGATTTTCTTTGCACAAAATACTTCTGAACACCACAACAGTAGAAAATGTTTAAGTAACTGACCAGGCACTTTGTTTTCTCTGAGCTCTGTGAAATAGAATAGCAGAGATTCCTTCCCACCATCAATTTCACTGACAGCCCATCTTCTTTCTGTGTTATCTCCCTCAGCCTTTTATGAGGAAGGCCTCAGAAAAAGATGTGTTACAGTTAAAGGGCTGCTGTCACTGCAAGACTTCCTAAAAAGAAAAGCATTGCCTGAGACCACAAGAGAGTTTAAAAGATGATTACCATAACAGTAAATGGTTTGAGGTTTGTTTCATTTGTACAAGAATGGGGCAAAAATGTGTAAATCCAGCTCTCCTTTACTTTCATAATTCATATCCAGTTGATAAAAGGGATACTATTTGCTGCCTATATAGATCAGATATTAAAGATGAACACACATCTATAACTGTGGTAAACAGACTTGGTTTGCAGGAATGAAAATATTGTTGTATTTTAGCAGGCTCCTGATAGAGTTTCTCCTCTTCTCTTCAAGCTAATGTTTAAGGAAGAATAGCGACTTTTTGCTGCCCTGAATCTTCTTGTCATATACATCAGTTAAGTCAACTTATTGTTTTCATTTTAACCCATCTTGCAGTGGTGTATACAAATACACACAGTTCAGAGCAACAAAGAGAAAGGTCCTAATTCTCTGAAGGTAAACATTGCAAAGGTTACTAAAATTGCCTGAAGGTATTGTCTCTCTTAGCACAGTAACTTATACTTGTGCTGTTATAAAAAATAATCACATGAACCTAAAACTTGTGATCCTACAATCTTTATGCAGTTTTGTTTTACTATTTGTTCGTTGTACTGACTGCATGAAAAGGAAAGAAATAAATGAGTGTATGTGTGTAATGGGAATTTCTTATTTTTAAGAGTCATAAAAGGTCTAAAATAGTTTGCTTTTTTTAAGAGTTTCTTTTTCCCTCCTAAAAAAATCTTAGGTACATAAGTAAAGTCATATTTGATTTCACTTGATTTCACTATAGGATTTATAAGACCTCTCAGACACTAATACAGCATAGAAGTGTTGACCATTAACGCAGATTTGTTTCTATGTTATGTTTCTCATGTCTTTAAAGTTAAATACCTACTAAGGATGAACAAACAAAAATCCTAATTAGGAAGAACAGCTAAAACAACTTCCTGCCTAAATCAAATTTCAATTTTTTATAGTTTTTCTTTAATCAAAGATTTCATAGACACTAGGGCTAGAAGGGACCTCAGAAGATCATCAAGTCCAGCCCCCCATCCAAAGGGCAGGAAGTCAGCTGGGGTCATAGGATCTCAGCAAGATAAGCATCCAATTTTCTCTTGAAGGTGTTCAAAGTAGGTGCTTGAACCACCTCCAATGGCAGGCTGTTCCAGACCTTGGGGGCCCCAACAGTAAAGAAATTCTTCCTTATGTCCAGCCTGAAACAGTCTTGTAGTAGTTTATGACCGTTCGACCTCGTCATCCCTTGGGGCGCTCTGGTGAACAAACGTTCCCCCAGATACTGGTGGTCACCCCTGAT
>NW_017728947.1:20256158-20269154 GCF_001723895.1 Crocodylus porosus
TCCCTGTCCCATAGCAGGCATGGGCATCCCATGGGACTGATGAAAAACCGATGCAAAGTACCCATTTAATAGGTTGGCTTTTTCCTGGGTATCAGTTGCCCCATCTGGTTCAGGAGGGCTCTAATGTTGCCCTTGCTTTTCCTCTGGCTCCCCTGAAAAAGGACTCTTTTATCGTCCTTGATGCTCGAAGCTAGTTGGAGTTCAGTTGCAGCCTTGGCTTTCCTGGTTTGCTCCCTGCAGGACCGAACCAGTGCAGAATAATCCTCCTTGGAAGTAAATCCCATCCTCCATCCTTTGTAGGCCTTTCTTTTTAGCCTCAGGAGGTCTGCTAGGTCCCTGGAGAGCCAGGGGGGCCACTGTGCCCTCTTACTGCCTTTCCTCTGAGATGGAATAGACTTAGCTTGTGCATTGAGGATTGTTCCCTTGAGAAGCAACCACTCTTCTTGAACTCCCCTCTCCCTGGGGTCATGGTCCCTTAGGGCCTGACTGACAAGCCTCCTGAGCTTGTCAAAGTCGGCTTTCCTGAAGTCAAGGACTTCTGTGTTGCTGACTGACTTGCCAGCTTTACGGTGGATGGTGAAGGCAATCAGCTTGTGGTCGCTGTCACCCAGCTTCCCGTTGATCACTAGGTCACCAATTAGGTCATCTCCTGTAGCCAGTACCAGGTCAAGCAGCGCTTTGCCTCTTGTTGGTCCATAGACTTCTTGAGTCAGGTAGAGGTCATCCACACACGAGAGGAAGCTTTGCGACCGCTCGGATTTTGCTGAGTGATCCTCCACGAGATGTCTGGGTAATTGAAGTCACCCATGACAACCATGGTCCTGGAGCATGCGGCCTCAGCCAGTTCCCGGGCAAACTCCTAGTCATGCTCAGGACTTTGGGTGGGAGGTCTGTAGTAGATTCCCACCATTGCGTCCCCTGTGCCGTATTCCCCACGGATTGTAACCCAGAGGGTCTCCAGTCGTCCACTTTGGTTACCAATATCAGCTTGCAGGGACATGTAGCTTTCCTTAACATAGACAGCAACACCCCCGCCCCTTTTAGCTACATGATCCCTCCTGTACAGGGTATAGCCATCTATACCCAATGTCCAGTCATGAGTGGAGTCCCACCAGGTCTCTGTTATCTCTATGACATCAGAATTATTTGTACTGAGCAGTCCTTTTTTGTCACCAATCTTTCAGTAAAAAGAGGAGACAAAACCTACGTTTCTAACATAACTTGTAGTTCTGTTTAAGGCCTTTATATATATAAAAAGCAGTAAAACAGGGCACAAATTCATGTTTAGAAAACAAAGAGGTAAAAACAGGAAAAAAACCCAACTTCTTTACCTTTCCTTTGAAGATTCTTTTCTTTTCTTTTTTGTTTGTTTGTTTTTTAAAAAGGGACCGTGTCAGAAGCATACATACATTGCACAGCAAATGACAAACTACCTTCCTTATTTTCAACAAGCATTAAAATGCCCCACTTCTTGGTATAACTCTCATCGCTCGAGATATGGTTTGAGATTTTCCATTTAAGATAATATATGCTGTAGTCTCCCACTACTACAGTCAACTCCAATTATGAAAATCTGATGAGATAAGATCTCAGTTTTATAAGCACAACGGACATTTGAAATTATACACAAAATTAATAGAAACTGTGGAACACAGAACACTTATTCTCCAGACGATTTCATCAAATCTTACACTCAGTTTTATCAGACAATAATAGTTTGAAAAGTGGAAACATACTGAAATAATGGAAGTCTTTCATTCTGTGAAAATTGAAAGATACATCCTCCAAGCTGGGGCAGCACCCAGCCTGCTAGCAACCCACCTGGCCAGCCCTGGGGGGTGGAGGAGCACCACCACCATGGAATGAAGGGCCAAGGACCCCAACAGCTCAGGGAAAACTCAGCCTGCATGCAGCTTGCCCCCTAGCCATGGGCAGGCTCCTCCAGAACAACAAAAAAAAAGGATCAGAGTCCCTCACCATAACAGGAAACCCCTAAATTTAAATGGTGGGCTTCATTTAAAACCCTAAAAGTGTACAAGTTCCCTAAAAGTGTAATGTCTGTACCTGGCCATTATGACCAAGTAAAAGAATCTTCTACTTCCATCTTGCCATCTTCATAGTTGGCATATCACTGATCTATACTGGACAGAGTCAGAACTGTACAACAGCACGTCATACATATCCTCTACACACTTATAAATCCAGAAGTGCAAACAGGGTGGGACTTTTGTAATGGAAAAAGACTGAGCTCTCTCTCTGCTTTTCATTATGGAATTCCAAATTGCCACGGTGCATAGAATTGTAACAACTCCACATCATCCATAGATTTTTTTACTGCATTATCACTTCAGAAATTGTTACGCATTTTGTAATATATACCAATTAAAAATAACCTCTGTTAAAGTCAGCTCCATGTAGCAACACTGCAGATATACGAAATGAGGACACACCTTTCTAAAGCAAAATGACAAGTTGCTGGCAAAGTGCTGTGTTTGAAGAAATGAATCTGAAATGTGGGTTTCATGCCTGCGTTCTAGTTGTATAAAAATATACTGAAATGAAAAGTAAACAGTTTTCAACTCAGGTTGTTACCAAAATAATATTATGCTGTAGGGTGACCATACCTCAGAAGAAGGGTATCAATAACAGTGATAAGAAATGTCATATTTTAACGACCTATCTGCAAAAAATAAAACAAATATGCAGGTATTGCAACAGGAAGTAGTGGACATATAACATTTTTGTCACACTGAAATAATGGCTTTAATTGGTAATTTTGGAAACTAATATGTTTAAAAAAATGTAAATGTTACATTTCCACACTGCAAACATAAATATTATAAAAGTTATTTTCTCAACTGGATGATACAGGTTGAATTGTCATGATGTAACAGAGAGGACTCGTAATCAACTTTCTATGAGCAAATGGAAAGGGAACAAAAGGAGATCTGGGGGACTGCCTTACGATCTTAGCAAACCACAATCATTCTTGCTGCAACTCAGTGGGATGTTAGGCCTAATTCCCTATATTCCTCCGTAATTGACTTCGGGTCCTTTTGAAGTCCCAACATCCATCACTCCATTTCCTGTCTGAGAAACAAGGACACTGTCAGTTTTTCTAAACTTTTTGTCTATTTAAACAATAAGGTTCCTAGAGGAAAGAATTATATATCACTGTTGTGTATTTGCATAAAGGTGGACATGTATTTATGGTTGGACAACAATCATAAATACATGTCGCCCTTATGCAAACACACAACAATGATATATCTATATCTATATAACTATATAACTATATAATAGCATCTATATATGCCTCCGCCCCCTAGTCCTCCCTACAGCTTATGTCCTCTGCACCCTCTGCCTCCTACATGCTCTCCATGGCCACTGCTTCCATCCCCATTCCCTGTAGCCTCTGCACCCTGCCTGTTCCCCAGTCTCTCTCCCCTTTCCCTCCCTGCTCCACTCTAGGGTGGCCACTGATGCATCCCCAGAATACAGGACAACCCCTGATGAGGGGTGGAACCACTGCCCCGTCAGTCAATCATCAATGAAGGGTGGGGCTGCTTCCTTCGCCAATCAGCAGTGAGGGGTGGAGACACCAGCCACAAAAAGACTGGGAAAATGGCATCGGCCTTGAAAGACCTTCTTATAGTAACAAGTTATAGTATAGCAGCACAGGGGGGGAGGGGGGGTGTGCAGACCAACTTATTCGGCCCCGGCCACTCAGCTGCCCCTGGGGCCTGGGCCCATCCACACATGCCCAACCCAGGGCTAGGGAGCTCAGGAAAACAGCAGCACCTCAGCTCTCACTGTGACTGTACATACACTGCAGCCACAGCTCCTCGTGCAGGTGCAGAACGACCAGCCCCTGAGATCCTCCACCTCCCATCCTCACTGGCTGTCTTGGAACCCTGCTCCTCCTGGCTGCACACCACCCTACCTTTAGGCACAGCCCAAAGAATCACAAGGACAAATGATTGACATGTATTTCCACTAATGAACTAAAAAACAGGACTTCCAGCAGTCTGGTCCTCATTCAGAAATTGACAGGGGACAAAGGGTTTAAAAACAGGACAGTCCAGTATACAACAGAACCAATGGCCACCATACCCCCCTCACCATCAGAAAGCTCGGCCTCCATTCCCTCCCAGACACCCACCAAACACATGGAAGTGTGGCCCCTGCACAGCCGTGCAGGAGTGTCCCACGACCAGAGCTGTTGACTGGCTGGGCAGAATCTGGAGTTTCCACATACTCTGTGCCCCAGGGGGGAATGGAGCTGGAGTCAGAACCAGAGCAATGCCTGACAGTCAGTTGGGAAAGGGTGGAGAAGCCATAAGGAAAGACTGGAGAGTACAGAGAGACTGCAAAGGAAGTGGAAGACAGAGGCAGGTAGTTGTTGTAGCTCTGACTCTGGCCCTAACCTAGGCTAGGGGCCAGAGTCAGAACAGCAGCAGCCATCTGCCCCCCTCCACATGTACTCACATCTAAGATGTGAGGCTTTTTTTCCCCCATGCTGAATGAGGGGTTGTCTTGGATTTCAGTAAACAGTAATGCTAAATGGAAAAAAAATCCTTATTGGTACCCTTTGCAGCTGGTAGTGCACAGGATCCACTGTATTGGACACATGGTAACAGATTCCAAACTGGAGCAGGAGATGGTAGTGTATCCTAGAGGTATTTTTTTAGAAGACTATTTTAAAGCTTTAATCCTTTGAATGACATATTTCAAAAGAAAAATGTAAATACTTAATATTAAGGAACTTATATTTCCCTAAACAGAAACTCAGTTCTGTCACAATTGTTTCCTGAAGGCACAGTAAACTTGATCTTAGATTCTTAAGCAATATGATTTTATTCCAAGCAGGTAGTGATTCAGTAGACAATCAAAATCTAATGCAAATATTTAACACTATTAATTTGCATTAGTGTACATGCACATAGATTCTAGCTACTAGAATCATCTCAGCAAAATGTCTGAAAGTTGCTGAGACCCAATAGTTAGTGTATGTTACAAATTTCCTCTTCTATGCCTAATATATGGGGATTGTGAGCCTGCTACAATCTGATCTAGAGAGTCTGGCTCTCAAGTTCAAACCATATATATTGAAGGAGAGCCGCACTGAAGTTCCTTATACTGGCTAAGATGGTGGCTGTTACATCTGGGCTATATTTATTTGTTTGGCATTATAAAAGACAAGGGGGAAAAGCCCTTATCCCATGCTATGAGCAACTTTGAGAATAACTTCTTAAAAAAAAGAAAAAAGGCGCAACAGAAAACAAATTCTCAGTGCACTTCACCATCTACAGGCAGTAATCAGTTAACATTTTCAGCAGAAACTTAAATATCACCCAACTTACTCAACCCTTACCAAAAGAATGCACTACAAATAATCCAGCATCAAAATACTAATGAAAAAAGGAACAAAATTTCCCAAAGAAAATACCTTGCCTGGGATCTGAAGAACTGACAGAAAAAGTAGTTCCTCACTTGTGGGCTTTTGGTGTTTTTAACTACAACAGCATTCCAAGAGGGAGATGGCAATCTCTTAGGCTAGGGACAGAAATTACACATAAACCAGTATAAGTGATCAGAAACCAGTTTCAATCTGTAACACCCCAGAAGTTCAGTGCACATAACCCGATTTCAAAATGGCCAAAAGAAGTTTAAGATAAGCCTGGATGGATGTAATATCACACTTAACTGATTTGGGTTAACTCAATTTATTCAACTTTTGTCCCAGATCTCCCCCAGATTCAAGTTTACTTATAGCCCCCCAGAATCCCAGGATGTTTTGCACCTCCCCTGCAAACCCCACTTCACAGGGTGAGCAGGCTAGCTTTGGCCCAAGCTGTCTGCTCTAGCACCTGGGCCAATGCAGGCATGTGACTGCATTTCCAGAATCAAAAGTGAATGTCTTTTCACTGTTATCAGTTCAATCTATGCAGCTTAGACTAACTTGCAAAGATTGAATCTATTCAGCCTCAGGCTTTTTGACAGTATACTTAGCCCTAGGGTGAAGTTACATGTTAAACTTAGACCATACTAAGGGCATTTAAAACATGAGTGTCTGCACATTAAAGCTTGTTAACTCGTGCTCAGTGCCCTCTGAGCATCTCAAAGTTACACTTCTGTTAGGGGTTTACTCTGGGCTATGCTACTCAGCTTGTATTAGGATAACTTCAGTCTGATCCAGGGAAAGAAAATGCAAAATCTGCAGTCCTCCAGCATCCCAGGATGTACTGCTCCCAAACACCGCCACCCCCCCCCACACTCAAAGCAGAGATGGAACCCAGTTGTCCTAAATCCTAGGCCCACCACTGCTAACCAGGCTTCTAGTGGCAAGTCAGACCCATGCATGCATAAAATAATATTAATACTTAATGTGCAACTGCTCACACACATTCTAACTTTAACACTACTTGATAGTCCACAGATTTAGTACAGTCTAAAGCAAATGTGTAATTTCAACCTCAGATAGGCAGATGCTAGATCATCTCATTCACAATTTTTCATGCCTAAATATTTTTTTAAAAATCAGATGGCACGATAAAGTCAGACAATTTTAAAATTGTAGGATCTTGAGACAAACTTGAAATTGTGGGTGTTTAGGGATGTGAGACTTAAAAAAACAACATTTTCATACTCAACAGTAATGTTGGTAGAAATTTTCATTTTTCAGACACTGACATGATTTCAGGAGCTAGAGTTTTATAAATAACTAGACAATTGCCCATCAAGAATGATGGGGGGGAGGGGGGGAGAGCAGGTGGGGACGGAGCCCCGGGCCCAATCCCCCTTTCCTCCTGCTGCTTGGGGTCTGGGCTTGCTCCCCACCCTCCCCACCACAGTGGCAGTGGGAAGGGAGGAGTGGGAATGGGCCCGATACAGGGGAGGACTGGGCCTGAGGGTGGGGAGAAGCTGGGCTGCCACAGTGGGGGAGCAGGGAGGAAGCAGTGGGTCCAGGCAAACCCAGAGGTGGTGGTGGAGGGATGAGTGGGCCCAGGCCCGATGCAGGGAGGAGGCTCACTCATCCCCTCCCCCCGCATCTGCCATGTGGGGCCTGCTACCCTCCCCACACACACACTGCTGCAGCAGGCCGGCTTTTCCCCCGGCTCAAGTTCACCACCCCCCACATCGGGCCTGGGTCCAATACTCCCCTGGCCCCACCATCACCACCAATGCCACAGTGTGCCCACTCCTCCTTCGCCTCCTCCCCCCATTGCATTGGGCCCGCTCAGGAACTGAAGGCGTGGGCTCGGGGCCGATGCAGCAGCTCACTCCCTCCCTGTGTTACCTGCAGGGAGCAATGCTGGCCTCACCCCCCCTTCCATCCAGGGAGCAGAGCTGGCCTCGCTCCCCGCCCGCTCCATCCCGTGTCCCCATCATCATGGTGGCAGGCTGCCTTCTGTCAGAATGCTTCTTCGTGCTCTGATTGGCTGTCTGTCAGCCACTCGGAGCACAAATAAAGCATTAGGGACAGAAACAGACAGATAGATTTAGGCTTTTATAATAGTAGAATGTATAAACCTTCACAATAGTTGGTTACAATTATTACAACAGTACAGTGGAGAAAGAACAATGATGATTGTTAGACCCCAACTCCATGCAGCTCCCAATGACTAGGGAGACAACGGTCCAGTTGCCCATGGATCCGGTTACTCATTAGCCAGAGCAAGCAGGGAGCAAACACCAGCACACATTGCTCACAACAGCTTTATTCAGAATGGAGACCAGTTCGGACTAGCTGGCAAAAAACAACAAACTGGGGTGCCGCCCTGAACAATAGTTTTTTCCACATTTATACACCTTGGCTCATGCTCATTAACATTCACTCCACCCTCGTCCCTCCTTTGGTTCCACCCATTTCTCCTCCCATCTCAAGCTCCTCCTGTTTACTGTTTGCTTCATTGGCACAATATTGCCTATGCATTTCATTAATTTACTTGCCTCTCTGCTACAAGCGTATGCATAAGACTTTGACCCCTGTCTTCTCCTGGTCAATTGTGGTTTCTTGCTGATTCTTTCTAGTTTCTTGCTGACTTCAGCACCATCTCCAAGGCCTTGATTCTGCTTTATCTCCTGATGATAGCTGGTGGGCTGCATCCTATTCTTCTTACACAAGGGGCTCTAACACTACAACTTTATTAGAAAACTGCTTGCTGAAGCGTTTGCAAGGTTATTTTTAATATATCATCCTGCCTTGTGCTCTGCTGAGAAACAGGAAAAAAGGCTTCATTCAGCTGCATACCCAGTACTCCACAAAATTTATATAGTTACCCTAACAATGATGATGATAATGAAACTCCTCTACCACTTCAGTCTCAAATAACCTTTTTACAGGCTTAGATAGTTCTTTAGTAGCTAGTAAGGCAAGAGTAAGAGGGAAATTGCAGTGGTTATTTTTAAACTGTTAAAACCCTGGAGTTTTCAATTTGAGAACCAAGGTAGGCAAGCATACAAACTAATTTGTGGGTGCTGTCAAAGTTGCCTCAGGTCACACTGCCATAATCTCCGTTCCATCTGTCTGCTTGCAGCTTAACTAGCTTTTCTACTAAACAGCTAATATTACCTTTTATAGCTTAATACAGTAAGAAGCCTAGTGTGATAGACTAAGCATATAACTGAAACCAACATCATTCGGCAATCTAAATCCCAGCTCCACCTGTTTCCCTTAACAAACCACCTAACCTTTCCATGTTGATATGCTATTTTGTAAAAGAGAAACAATTATTTTCAACCCAGGGTGTCCTGATTACAGTACTAGGCAAAATTTGGGATTTCCTTTTTGTGAGAAATGCTATTAATTCAAAGTTTGATTCCTATGTGGAACAGAAATGGTATTTTCAAAATATTTCACAAGACAGAATGGAGGAAACATCAGTTTGGTAAGATTTTTGTTTTAAGAATTTTTTCTATATTTTCTCTACAAAATTCATTTATTTTGAACCTTCTTCATTATTGCAAGACACGTTGGTGGTACTTGCATGTGTGTTTCACATGCCATAATCGTTTTGGTTTGTGTATTTTATTTTTAAAACTATTACAGGCTATTATTATTAAGTTCTGAATGGAATAACTTAGTTTTTAAATCAGTGTCTCCTGTCTGCTTTGTAATAGAACAGAAGAGTAGTTAAAGGTTGGTGGCTCATAAACCTCTCTTTATTTGGATAATTGTGTTTTGAAACAGTTTGTTTTAATGTTGGTGAACATGCATTAAGCACAAGCATCAAGAATATGGTCTGTTCCTTGGTAAGTTCCCTGGAATTCCCAAAATTTCAGGATGCCACTCCCTTTTATCAAATTCACTAGTTCTATATTGAACAAACCAAAACATGTGGCACTCTCTTGGCCCAGAATTTCAGGATTGTATCTGGGTGTGGTGATGGTAAGACAGGAGCTTGGCTTTTAACAGGGGTGAGTCCACTGGGGACCTAGCTCCAGTGCGCCAGAGTCTGCATGGTCTCCCAGTAGCTTTCTGGGCACAGTTCAGGGTGCTTGTTTTGATCTATAAGGCCCTAAGCAGTCTGGGCTCTCTGTACCTAATAAGGGACCACCTTCTCCCTTATCTCAATATCTTAGATCAGCTAAAAGCAACCTCCTGCAAGTACCATCAATACGCTTGGCAAAAACACATGGGAGGTTGTTCTTAGCAGTCACTCCTCAACTCAGGAATCCCTTCCATCTTGAGATCCACCACAGTCCAAGCCTGGACATATTTCAGAAGTGGTCAAGTCTTTAGCAAACACAGCTAGGCTGTTATTCTTTAGGGAATACCTATTTTATGTTTATATTCTAGTACTCTGTTACATTTTGTTCTCTTGTCATTCTCCTGTTTTATAAGTTATTCTGTCCTTTTACTGTAAGTTACCATGAGCCTTTTTTGGGAAGTGAGGCATATAACACGAATAAAGAAACAAATACATTTTAAAAAGTAATCGCACAATTAAAGGAGCTAGCACTTTAAGGGAAAGAAACACCAAACAGTGTTCTCATGAACACTATAGATAGGACAAAAATGAAGGAGCAAACACTTTCCTATCCAAATGACAGCAAAGAAACACTCTTTTTATCACAGTTTAATGGGAAGAGGGAAAGGAACAAGTTTTAAAATTACTAAACTGAGAAAAAAATACTGATCAAGTGATTATTGCAGAAATACAGAGTATTTCACCTTTTTAATCAGTAGTAAATTGTTCAACATAAAAAGCTCTAGATATGTTTCAAACCCTCTTTATAACTAGTCTTAGTTCCTCAGCTGTTACACTTTTTCAGCAGTCTCTAACCAAAGCAAATACAGGGAGCACAATGCAAATAGTGAGGCACAGTACTGACTGTCCTTTCTGTGGGAAAGGGATTTTTCATTTTGTGTATCATTCACAAATCACTGCAGAGCTAGCTTACACATAGTCAGAGCATAGCCTTATCACAATGACGGTGGAAGATTTGCTGTTGTTTTGAAGGTAGGCACAGATTCCACTGGGTTGATAATAGCAAAGTCACACATCCAGAACTTAGGCCCAATCACGCAGATTGCTGAACACCTTCAATTACTATTCAACTTCAAAGAACATGATACTTCATGAGCTTGTTGAAATGGATTCAGCATATGTGAGGGGGAATAAAAAAACAGGTCTGTGCAACACCCACGCACACTAGGTTGTGTATTGGGATTTTTGTGCATGTGTATGTTAGGGTAGCCATCATAAAGAACAGTCTAGTTGTCCTCTACAGATACAAAACGGGCGCCTTTATGTCCTCTATTTTTCTCTTCATGAGAACATAAAAGCATCAGGTTTTATATCAATAGAGGACAGAGGACAGAATAGCAGAAAACTAGAATGTCCTTTATGATGGCCACCCTAGTGTATGCGTGTGTATATGTGTTTTATGTGGGCAAGACAACACCTGTTGTTCTGCCCATGTGCTCAGCACATGGCAAACTGGGGCCTGTATCTGGGGGTAATATGTAAAGCCCTCTGGCCCCACTGGATAAAAGAAACAGAAGATCCTTCAGCCAGATGAGTAAGAGAGAGGCCAGACTGTGGCACTCCCTAACTGGGCAAGGCTTGGGTGATGTCACATGAGGTATATAAGAACAACTCAACTAAGGTTTCTCTCTCTTTCTCCGGGGGCTGCTGAGAGCTGCACAACTGAACTGGGAGCCAGAAAACCTGTTCCTTATGGTGGGGGAGGGGTTTCCCCACCAAAGCAAAAGCTATTGGACAGGAAAGGCTCAGGTACTGGGAGAGAAAATCTGTCGTAGAGTCTGAGACTCCTATTTCCTCCTTCTTTCCCTGCCCTTTTTTTCTGAAGTGAGTTAATGCCATGGGGGTAATAATCCCTGGAGCAAATTTCCCAGGAATGAGTCCTGGCAGTCACTGAGCCCTCTGTTCTGTAATTGTATCATCTCAGCATAGTGGTATAGATGAGACTGGATGTCCAGGCTGCCGCCATAGGCCTGGGCCAGTTGTGCTGTTTTACAGCTATTGTGTTTCAGCCTAGCTGTGCAGCTAAACCTCAGCCATATGTTTGGCTGGCAGATTTGAGCCAGGGTAAAGCCTGGCATGGTTTCAGCCAGGGTGAGACCTGGCACTACTTGTTGTCTATCCAGGACTTAGTGCAGTATAGGCCTGGAAAGCTTTTTGCTGCCCAGTTCAGGCCCAGAGTGATACGTCTGGGCCTCCTTTTGTCTGTCCTTTTGGTAGTTTATGTCCCAACCAAGTGGTGTGGTTGGCCATTAAATGTAGTTCAGGCCCAAGCAAAGATAGGCCTAACCTTTCCTCCGAGCTATTTTACAGCTTTCTGCCAAGCAGAGCTGAGACTGGGACTAGGAATTTTCAGGGTGCAGTACGCTGACAAAAGCTGCAGTTAACCCCTCAAAGGCACCATGTGGAAGTGGAGGCCAGCCCTGTACCACATCTCCAGAAACAATGAAGCCCCTTGCAACACAGAAGGACCCATGCTCTCAAGCAGCTCCCCACAGTGGAAAAGAAAGGAATCTTATAAGTAATTTTTATGTTTGCTTATTTGATTTTACTATCAAAATGGAAAACATTAGAGTTTTGGAAAACAGTTTTATTTTGAGTGCACTATGAGAACAGTACAATATGTACATTTTCTATGCATCTACCCTTTTCTGAAAATCAGATGGTAGAGGGCTTATTCTTAATTTTCTATGATAGGATTGCAGTTTTTATTTAGCGACCCCATTTACTTAAGAACCCTCACATTGCATTCAGTTCATTTATGGAGTTCATCTTTAATAGCGGGGGGAAACCATATCATTATCCCTGTAAGACAGTCTGCTGATAAAACTGACACATTGATGATTGAGATACAGTGCTATAACAGGATAACATTTGTCTGAAATAATTTATCTAAAGTTATAAAGAGATCAAAATTATAGTCTGTATTACTAAAAGCCTTATGCAAAGGTGAGGAGTTTGAAAGGCTTGTCTGTTCACATAGTCTGTATCTTGGAAGCTCTGGTTCAATTAGACATTTTTTTTTAATTTTATTTTTTACCTGTGAGGAGTTTGTGGGGGTGGGAGGGTTGTTTTGTTTTGGGGGGTTTTGGTCTTTTTTTTGCTTTAACTTATTTACCTTGATAATCAATATTCTGTCACCAATTTAAGGCCATGCTATACTATTGACTTTAGTGAAAACCTTCCAGTGTCATCAGTGTCAATTGTAACTAATAAATAGTCCTAACTTGTGCTTAGAAATATCCCCTTTGCTTATGACCACAATTAAAGATATAATTCAACCCTCCATAATTTTGATGATAGCGATGTAAAATGACCCGATGAATTAAAACAATGGAGAATGAGCATGAACCCTTTGTATCTATTTCCAGAAAGAAAAGAAATTGAAAGGAGGTGGCATAACTTTAAATAGGTACTTTGCGTCAGTCTTTCATCAGTCCCATGGGACGCCCATGCCTGCTATGGGCCAGGGAGATCCGGGTGATGGGGATCCCCTACCCTCCAT
>NW_017728947.1:20271154-20283328 GCF_001723895.1 Crocodylus porosus
TTGCTGGGATCCTATGACCCCAGCTGACTTCCTGCCCTTTGGGCAGGGGGCTGGACTCGATGATCTCCCGAAGTCCCTTCCAGCCCTGATGTCTATGAAACCATGAAACTACTTTAGGCCTCTCTTCCATCAAATGATAGTGCACTATAATCTGCCATTTTCTCAGGCCATTCTAAGCACCCCCCCACACACACACATCCCACACGTGCATGGCAGGAGGCATGATTGTAGGACGATGTGCCTTACTGCCAGTGCAGGGGGAGCCTGGGTTCCCCCTGGTTTGGCAAGAAGCAAGCTCCCTTAGCTAGGAGCCCCATACACCACAGCTGTGGGGGTCCTCCACACACCCCTGGAGCAGGGGGATTGTGATTTCCCTGTCCCAAGGGTGCATGAAATTGCTGGAATGGGAGACACACTGCGGGAACTCAGAGTCCTCAACAGTTGCAGGACTTCTAGCCCTGACTGGGCAAGGTGCACCTATGCAACTGGGAGCCCTGTAAGATGACAGAACTGGCCACAGGGTAGTCGCTGCAGCATGTGCGTATTACAGGTTGATAGCCACCAGCTATACAGATTGTATACATTTTTTAGGTCTAGCTTTGTAGTTGGCAGGAGCTTTTCATTGTGTGATAGCTACTTTGCACATGTAACTGGTCTCAAGGTAACTGCTCAATTAACCAGTTAATTGTTCAATACCTGTAACATTTAGATGGGGCCTCAATTCCAATATATTTTGCAACATAATACTTATTTTTTGTTCTAAGAGAATGGATTCAAATAATTTCAAAGTGTTCATCTGTATATCATATGGAATCATCTCCCATGGGCTATAAGAAATGTAACTAGATATTGGAAATGAGAGTGTATATTAAAAAAATGCCATTATAAAATGTATATAAATGTATTTGAAAGTGAATGGCCTCAAAATATCTAGGAAGATTTAAAATAGAAAATGTTTCTACTTGGTACCTGAAATACCATAAAACTCTAGCACACAGGGAACACACTGGTATAACTGAGATCTGAAACTCTCTGTGTGTGGGATTACTCAAGGGTCAGTCACCAGATATGAGCATTCACACACACGCAAGCTTCCACTGGCTGCACTCTAACACATATGTGTAGATCAAGGGTTGTCAACCAGGGGTATGCATACCCTGGGGGGTACTTGGGAAGGCCCCCGGGGGTACACAGCAACAGAGCAGAGAAGTAAGGGGCACTTCCAGTTTACCAGCAGTTTCCAGTTTTGCTGCCAGTGCTTCCAGGTTTGCCACCAGCGCTTCTGGTTTCACCTCCCCCCCGCCCTCCCTTCCCGCCCCTCAATCTGCAGCCAGGGGACCTGCCTCCCCCCGCTCATTGATTGGCTGCCGATATCCTCCCACCACCACCACCACTCGTTGACCAGCTGGGGGACTCCCTGCTTCTAGACTGGCTCCCAGGAGTTCACCAACCAATAAGGTTGAAAACCCCTTGTGTAGACATTTCAAATAATGTAGCTCAGAGATCAGCAACATGCAGCCCACGGAGCCACTGAATCTGTTTCTTGCAGTCAGAGAGTTTTGCTTCTGCCTGGAGCTGGGCAGTGAGAAGTTGCACTAGGGTCAGGCGGCTGGAAGATGCATCCATATTGCCACTTCTCACCTCCCCTCTTCTTCTGGCGGCAACATAGGTGCAGTTCTCAGCTGGTGGAAAGTTGAGCTGGGCTGGCCAGCTTCCAGTTGTACCTATGCTGCAGCTGGGAGTGTCAGAGAGAAGTAGTGGCAGAACAGACCCAGCTTCCATCTGTCCATTCCTGCTCAGTGTCCCAGGGCTAAGAAACTGCACCTGTGCTGTAGCTGGGGAGCATGAGGATGAGAAGCAGCGATGGTGCAGGTGCAGCTCCTAGTTGCCCAGTCCCAGTCCCAGTTTAGTTCCCCACCAGCTGGAAGCTGCACTTGTGCCCCATTGCAGGTACAAGCAAACTCCTTGCTGTTGACATGTCACTGAAGTGATCTGGACTGGGGCTTAGTTGTTCTGGCCTCCTGCTTGTAATGGTTGTTGGCCCCTGATGTAGACAACTAATTTCTTGAAGTACCTTTACATTTTTTTGTTACAAGCCCCAGTAGCTGAGATAGTGAGGATTTGCTGGATGTGCTGGAACCTTTACAGAAGTAAAAGCTTGGGTAGTAAAAGCAAAAAGAATCTTAGTACACAGACATAACCCTTCTGCTGGACACTGGTCAACAGCAACAAGGGCTGACTTCAGTTTTTGGAGTACTAAATATATTTTACCTTGGGACGAGCCCCCACCCTGACCACCTGGGAAACACTAAATGAATTACTAGGGTGTCCCACATAAACAAAAACTCACTCCTCACAAGCAATGTAAACACAAAAACAGAGAAAAACACCAAGTGCAATTTAAAACACTACTAATTAGGGCTCTGCGAAACAGCTGTTTCATTTCGGTTTTAGATTCGGCCGTTTCAGGGGACATTGATTCATTACAGTGTTTCGGATCACTGGTCCATTTCAATTCAGCCAAATCTGTTTCAGAGTTTAGATGCTGTTTTGGCACTGATTCAGAGATTTGGCTCAGCCAGGGAGAGGCAGGCACAGCCGGGCAGCTGCTGGTTCTCCTGCAGCTCCTCCAACTGTGCCTGCCTCTGCCCCAGCAGAGGGAGCCATGGGAGAAGCCCATGGCTGCCCTGCCTGGCCCCATCCCCCCGAGACTTCCAAAAAAAAGGCCTGCACTCCCCAGCTGTAGCAGCAGTGATCAGGGCCTCTGAGGGCTCATGGCAGAGCTCCCCCCCTCACAGTGGGGGCAGCAGGAATTGCCCCACCACGTTCTGCACCCGTGTGACAGCTGTCGCATTGTGCAGATGCAGCACAGCTCAGCAGGGTGTTGTGCACCATGGGGCAGCTGCCACGCGGGTGCCAGGCAGGGGGCCAATCCCCACTGCCCTGCACTGCATGAGGAGGCTCTGCCACAAGCCCTCAGAGAGGCCCTGATCACCATTGCTGCAGCTGGTGAGTGCGGGGTGCATTTTTTTTTTTGAAGTGTGGGGGATGGGGCCAGGCAGGACAGCCATAGAGGCTTCTCTTGTGGCTCCCCCTTCTGGCTATGCCTGCCTCTGCCCCAGCAGGAGGAGCCATGGGAGAAGCCCCCATGGCTTCCCTGCCTGACCCCATCCCCCACCTGTCCCCAGCCTCCCGGCACTTCAAAAGAAGGGCTGCAGAGCTGTGCCAGACTGTTCCCAGGGTCTCCTCCAAAACATTCCTAAACATCCGAAACATTTCAGATGACTTTGTTTCATTTGGGAGATGTTTTGGAGCCTTTCGTTTCGTTTTGGATTCAGCATTTCAGGTGCCAAAACAGGCTGAAACAAAATGAAATGCAGCTGAAATTTCACACAGCTCTACTACTAACTACAGAGCAGAGCAAAGTCTATAGGTGACATGCTCTTGGGGAGGCTTCACCCATACCCAGGTGGTCCGGGATGTGGGGTTTCCCAAGGGGTAGTTCTGTGGGCCTGCATCTGTTATACCTGCCCTTCAGCAATGGGCTGGAGAGGGGAGCCCACAGAGGAGAGTCCCATCCTGCTCCTTGAGTTCAGACACAAAAATTACTTATAATCTTATTCAAACTATTATAGCTGAAAAGGATTTACTTAGAAGATCACTGCACAGAAATTAAACAGATGGAAAAGTATCAACTATTGAAATAAAAACAATGATTTTGGAAAAAAATTAGTTGGTGTTAGTATAGAACAACTACACTCTATAACTTAAATATGGAATTCAGTAGGCCAAGTTAGGACATTTAACAAGGTTTCTGATTTGCTGAGCTCTTCCATGTGCCTTTTAATCTGAAGTTAAAAGCAGCCTTGGGAGGAAAAAAGAACCCTTAGACATTGTGTCCCACCCAGGAGACTGAAACTGAAGGGCAAAGGGTAAACTTAGCTCACTGCATCAGTCTCTATCAGATTCTTATCTGTGTGATCAACATTATTTTCACAGCAAAGAGGCCTTGGCAAGAACCCCTGTTTTCTCTCTCCAGCTAATTTACACTCCACACCTAGATATCTTTCCATTTATCCCAAGGTCTGTCACATCAAACATTTAGACTACAAATGTGAGAAACTGCTTCATATTAACAGAGCTTGTAAGAAATAATATATGGTATCTTGGAGGAATTAAATACACACACCATAATAAAAGGCATTTCTTAACAAATGTAATGTGAACATTTTCATATGAAAAGTAGTAGAGAAATAAAGGTGCAAAGTTTAAGGCATAAATAAAAAAGACTGAAAAAGGACTAGGCATCTTCAGAATGGGCTGAGAATTATGTTGAGACTTATGTTACAGTATGCAGTTAACAGGCAATACAGAGGCATCAGAAAGTGTTGGAATTCCTAGAGATATGCTGGCTTGGAAGTATTCTTTTCTGCCAGTCTTTGGTATGGTGTTATATGCTCTCCTTCTCTACCCCACACAAAAAATTGAACTTTAGTGGCCAAAGCAGGAGAAGGTAAGGCCCTGAGTCATGGGCACATCTAGGATTTTGAAAGGGGGTGCAGATGGTGTAGTCCATCATCACTGCCCTTTATGCATTTTCCCTGTTTGTGGCCCTGCAGCTCAACTGTTCCTGACTCAACTCTGTCCCCTATTACCCACATATCCCCATGCTCAGTCCCACCCCATTATGACCCAAACCCATTAGCCCCCATCATAACCTTCATGCCCCACTAAGTCCCTCTCACTTCTACCCCACTGCACCCTGCACAGACCCGTCCCCATCACACCCTTATCCCCAACTCCTCACTATCCCCACTTATACCTTGTTGAGCCCTCCTCTGTCCCTCTGAGCCTTCAAGCCTCTCTGCAACTCCATGTATCCCTGCTAGGCCACCCTCACCCACAAACTCTCTTAGCTCCTAACCCCCTTCACACCCATTTCACCCTCCACAATGCCCCTGCACCCTAATCCATCCTTCCCCCACACTCCTCTACCTTGCTACCTTCCCCATTCTCCTCAGAACCCTTCCCAAACAGTTCTCCATGCCCTACAGAGCTTCCAACTATGGGGCAAGTACAGATAGAGCTGTGACATTCCCCTCCATGCTCAATATCCTTCCCCTCCCCACAATATGCCCATAGCTGGCATCCACTTCCCTTGACCATCAACATACAGAACCAAACGGTTTCAGGGGAGGACTCACTTTAACCACTGGCAGTACCCCTAAATAGGGTGACCAATTTATCTCATCCACCCCTGCCTGGCTTTATGCTGCTGTGGATGTACCCTAGTTCAGCCTCCCATAGCCCCGACCATGGGCTACAATAAATAACTCAGGAAAGAACTACTGCAGGAACTAAATTCTTCACCTTTGCAGCTCCTTTCTGCCTCTCAACACAGCACCACCCCACAGCTCAGGTTGCCTTCAGCCCTAAATACAGACATTTAGGAGGTTAAATCAGATTCAAAATGGCTGCCCAATTTAAACTTAGTTCATCCCAGTGCCAACCTTACATTTACAAACCCAGTCTCAGTGACAGCAATCAATCAAAAGCTATAAGTGAACAGAAGTTCCATGCACAGAAACTAATCTAAAAATTGCAGAACCCAGTTGAAGATAAAGCTGGATCTATGTAGTATCAGACTCATTTGATTTATGTCAAACCAATACATGGAATTTCTGTCCACTTCCCCTGTGCAACCCTGGAGCCGGGAAAACCCAGCCACTGGCCCAAGGCCTAGGGCTGCTCTTTTCACTTCCCCCTTCCCCTACACTGATCTATTTTTGTCCCCCGCCCCCCACCAAGTGCTTTCAGCTTCTATCCCACAAGCTGCTCCAGGTGCAGCTGCTTTACTAGCATGCACTGAGGCTGAAGCTGAGCAACTAAGTCCCGGTTGGGGGGGGGGGGAGGGAAGAATGGGGGTGTAGGTTCACTGGGAGGGACCGAACCCCAATCCCACAAACAGGTGGTGCCTCCCCCCCACACCTTGTGGATCATGCCAGCCTTCCCATACCCCACCCACAGGTTACCTCGTTGTGGTAATTAATATATCTTTCCAACGTAACTAGCAATAACTTTTTAATGGCATGGAGATCATGACAGCCAACTGGTATATCCCCAGTGTTGCAAAGATTCTGCCTTCTGTGCTTTCCCTCTGACCAAACCACTGATACTGTCTCTGTATCACATGCTGTAAACAAGCAGCATAGGGCCAGTCTACTGGAGTTACTTGAATGCAAGGAAAAATCCTCAACTGACCAATTAGCACCCCCTCTTAGCCTGCTTTGTGCCACCAGAGCAACATAAAGCAAATTTACTGGGTGCCAGCAGCGGGCCTTTTATGTTCTTAGACCTGAAAACTAAAATGGTTGAACAGTAAATCCAGTTATTTGGCTTCCACAGTAAAGTTAGAGTAGATGGCAAGAAGAGCAGTGCAATAGAGAGAAGCACCAATTGTTATCCAGCATCCTCTGGAAAAAATTGAAGGAAAAGTTCATCATGTTAGACAAAATTGTGACTTTCTCACCATAAATGCAAATACCAATTCTCACAGTAAAAGCATACCAGTTACGTAAAAAGAAATGAAAAAAATAATGTCTTTCCCTGAATTCTCAATGGGCACTGTTCTTAAAACACTTGCACACAAGTGATACATTTCAATGGGTTTGTTACCATAAGTAACTCAAGTTTTCAGGATGGGGTTCTATGTTTATCAAATCAAAGTGCCACCTTGAAATAGATAAAATCATCTAAAAATTCCATTAAAAATATTCAGTTTTCAGTCAAGCACTCAAGTTAGGAAATGCAAGAATTAACGCTCTTTTGGCACAGGCACTACATACAATACAGTCTTTTGTGACACCTTTACATATTATTTCTTCCATAATATCCCTGCCTCTTTTAGGGTTCCTATATGGGCAATGCTTGCTAAGGGCAAAGACAGAAGTGACAATTTTTACCCAACCTGGCCACAGAACGCTGTTTATATCCATGATCAAACAGAAGTGCATGGCTGCAAAGCACTTTAAAAGGGTTCAATCCCATGAAAATCTGAACCCTCATTGCAAAAAATTGTATCTTCAGTTACTTGCATCTGCCTGCCTCCCAGCCTCCCAGCTGTTTTCAGAATGGGAGTGGGGAAGGGATAGGAGGAAGTTTGATTTGTTTTTTTTTCAGCCTGCACTGGAGGATGTGGTGGGGGGACTCCCATCAACTGGTGCTGGAGGATGGGGTGGGGGGCTCCAATCCACCTACCCTCACCACCCTGACCCCAAACTGTGGGGAAATTGCATCCAAGGATAGGTTAAGGATCCAGGATGACCTTTACAGCCTGGTCCTATGGGCTGAATGTTTCAATAGGGACAAGTTCCAGCTTCTTCATCTGGGTAGAAAAAACCTTCACCACACCTACACAATGGGTGGTGTTCCACTGGTTCGCACTGCATCTGAAAGGGACCTGGAGATGACAATTGATCATAAGATGAACATGAGACAACAGTGCAATGAAATCACCAGGAGGGCAAATAGAAGTCTGGCATGGAACAGCCAATGTGTTGTGAACAGATCCAGAGAGGTACTCCTCCCCCTCTATTTGGTGTTGGTGAGGCCACAGATAGAGTACTGTGTCCAGTTCTGGGCACCACACTTCAGGAAGGATGTGGATAAGCTCAAGAGGGTACAGAGAAGGGCCACCTGTATGATTAGGGGCCTGGAGGACAGGCCATATGAGACGAGACTCCAGGAACTGTGCCTGTTCAGTCTGAGTAAGACTGAAAGGTGACTTGATAGCCACCTGCAAGTATGGCAGGGGTGAGCACAAAGATCTAGCAGAGCAACTCTTCCAAAAGGTGCCCCTTGGGAGGACAAGGACCAATGGACACAAGCTAACTGAGGAAAAATTTAGGCTGGACATAAGGAAAAACTTCTTTTCTGTAAGGGTAACTAGAATCTGGAACACACTCCCAGCAGAGGTGGGTGCAGTCGCCATCCTTGCAGGTGTTCAAGAGGAAGCTGGACAAGCACCCTGTTGAGCTCGTTTGAGCCCAATAACCTCCTGCCCATGGCAGGGGACCATACTTGATGATCTTACAGGTCCATTCTGGTCCTTTGACTCCATGATTCTACCCTCCAGCGTCATTTGGGAAACCCCAAACAGGAGCTCCCTCTGCTCCCTTTTCCTTCTCCCATTCTGAAAACAGCTCCTGGGCTGGTAGGAGGGAGGGGCTGTTGCTAGGGGAAACTAACTGCAGGGTCATAGCCATCAGCAGCAAATTTTGTTTGATACAGGGGGTTGCTGTAACTCAGAATGCTTCCTGAAAAGTGTTATGAGTTATAGTGAGGTGCCACTCTTCTGTTTGTATCCTAACTGATCAGATACATGGTATCTGTTTCTCATTGCCCACTGTGTTGCCTATGATTTATTTACTGCCCTAAAGACAAAATTATTAAGTTCTTTGTGGATTCTCCAACCATACACATCACAACAGCATATGACTTCTTACATACAATATTCCTATAAGGCAGTGGGGCAATATTATCCCCTTTTCACAGATGGGGAGCTAAGGCACAGTGACTTTTAAGATCAAAAGTGACCACCTAGACACTAACAAATGGAAATGTTGTTATAACAGTAGAATGTGATCATATACAGTTTCCAACATTACTAATGCCCCCTGTGGAGTGTCAGGATGGTTCCAGAGAATGGAATTTTTCTTCAGTTTGTCCCTCTGCATTTGAGTCTGGTGGCTCCCAACCAGAGCACCCACATTGCAAATACACAACAACAGTTCCCATGGTTTTAGATCCTGTGCCCAGCACTACAGTGATTCACAGCAGCTTAAAGAAGCAATTGTATAAGAAGTCTTACTCAGCCCCTGGGCCAGAGCCTGTCCAGTACAGGTGGAATTTTCAAAAAATTAGATTACCAAATTTAACAAATTTCTGATGAATATATGCAAACTGCATTTTCTCCAAAGGTTTATAACTAGCCCAAATGTTGGTAATATTGTATGGGGACAGAAAAACTCACCACCATGGCTACCTGCCAGATTTCAAAGCATGAAGACATCAGAGCTTCTCAACAAACTGGAGCAGAAATATTTTAACTTACCCAAAACAACATTTTTTCCCTAAGCTTATTCTCAGAAACAGCAGAACCATTCTTGCTAAAACTTTCCAAAAAAAATAATGCCTACCTGGGGCAGATACCCAGCATGGATATTTCAGCCAAACAGTTATACTTTCACAAAGTCTTTAAGAAACTGGAAACAGAGTCTTATAATAGGAAATCAGTCAACCTTAAGCAGAGGTGGTGTGAGCAGCCCTGGCTATGATATATAAACAAATGAAGCGTCAACAATCATACCCATATCTAATCTAAGTTGCTCTTGGTTACTCACCTGTTTCCCATTTACTTTTGTAAAGCAAATTTTATATGTTTTACAGTCAAATTTCCTCCTTTTCAAACCATTATATGGTGTACAAAAGAGCTCAATTTTTATAAAATGCCTTAAAGGGGTTCATTAATTTTTATATATTTTGACAGTAAATCTGCTAACACTTCACTGTTCTGCAGGTGAGCTGAAATGTGGAGGCGGCTCTGAAAGAGCTACTTCTGCTTTTATCAGAGGATGCTTCAGAAAGTCTCACCAACTAAATAAAATAATACATATTCATTGCAATAAAATGTGAGTTTTATTGGTTTGTTCAGCTATGGGTATTTATATTCAAAATTACTGAACGTACAGTTGCATGCTTAGTTTAACTTGGCACTGAATCGCTTAAATTATTCATTAGAATTGCTAATTTTGTGTTTTAATGAAAAGAAAAAGAAGAGCAGTCCCAATTATGCTGCAATCTAGGGACATTCCTGAGGTCAACTGAATTGATATGACTCAAAGTAGCTAAACTCAGGAATGGTACCGAAAAGCCCCAACTCGACACCAAGTTCTAACTTTGCATGTGTAATGGAAGTTGCATGGATAGAGCTAAGGCAAAATTTGCCGTCTTCCGAGCGTTACAAGGGGCAGCATGTGATCTATAGTATTAAGTGATTACTTGTAGAATGATGACAGACTGTTTAGCACAGCACAGAACAAAGATAAGGCTGCCCTTGAGAGCTTACAAGTTAAACCAAAGGTAGCAAAATGCAGGGTGATGTGCTATAGGTAGTTTGTTACTGCTGGACCAGGCCACCCTCTTACTGGATATTGCTCAAATGCCTCTAAAATGGTATCTCTTGCCTACCACTTATAGGTCCTATTTGCATAAAGAATAAAAAAAAGGCTTTATATAGTGTGTGACTACATTAAGGGAAAAGTATTAATTGCTATACACTGTTCAACCTTTGTGAGTGGTAGGCACAGAGAACAATATTGCCAAGAGGACAGTATTGCTTTCTGACAGATTTTTTTTTTTATTATTATAAAACTGATACACGGACATGATTTTGGCCCTAGTAACATGGGTAATATATTATACTGGACCTAGTAAGATCAGTCAAGCCAAAGATTGAGACATAATTGAAATTTGGTTACACCACCAAAGCAGAAACTGATTACCCTGACATGACAAAGGACCTGCCTACAGTGTCTAGGTGGGAATGCTAAACTTTCAAATAAAAGTGAAAGTGAATTAAAAGCAGCAGATCCAGGACATTATTCCACTGAGGACTTTGGCATATGTGCATGAGCGCTCATTCTTCTTAATACAACCCCAATGATCCATTGCTTGTGGTAGTGTTCCTACAAAAGAAAGCCCCAAAATAATGCAGTAATCCTGAGGTAGAAACACAGCTGCTTGAAACTATCAGGAAATTGTTCTTTAGCAGCTGCCAGTACTAAAATTATATGATGCAGGCAAAGACTGCTCTTGTTCTAACAAGTATGGTCATGTACAAAACCAGTAAACAAGTTATTATCTCAAACCTTAGTCCTACTTGACCCTAAAGTTAACTTGACAGAACTGCCCTCGCCGCCTCTGTTCTCTTTAAAAATAAATTGCCATTTTGTATCCAGTATTCTTTCTACACAGCTCTACTTAGGAGCCAACAACCTTTTTTGTGTGCATTATACAAAGCATTTTTAAACTGAGAATTTATGATTGGTTTCAATGGAGTGAAAGCATAGCTGCCTAACATCATTGGCATTCCTAAACCACAGACCTTTGGCAAGATAGCACTTGAGCAGAGTTACTATATTATTTAAGGCTCTAAATGCAAAACAGACTTTTGCACTTTCATGACCTTTAAAAATAAGAAAGAAAAAGAAAGAAATGCAGGCCACAGAAGTTTCCTTAGCTGATCAGTCTCCACACAACCACACACAGAGATGGTAGGATACTACCCAACAAGCCATCTCTGAGCTCAAAGACAAAGAAGGAACCAAAAATCTCTACACCACTAACAACAATGCCTAAGAACTTAACAGGAAGCAAAAAAGGAAAAATGCATATGGTTAGAAAATCTTTTGTGCTTTGACTGGTTTCAGAATTAGCAGCACTGAGAGCATTTTTCCTGGCTGGCATGCTAAGAGTCAAATTCTGCTAAACAAAAGCTCAGTGAATAATTTCTCACTCACAATGAAGATTGCCTTAATGATGGGAATACCCAATGTAAGCATGGCACAATCTGATCATGAGGTTTTAGGAATCGTGGAAAATTAGTACATTTTATTGATTCCTAAAAAATCTAGCTAGTTGCTTTTCCTTTTCACCCAGGCTAAGTACAGACATTGAAAAAGCCTGAACCTAAATTGATTCAATCTTTGCAAGTTGATCTAGCCTGCGTATATTGAACTGATTTGCAAGTGAACAGACATTCACTTTTGATTCCAGAAATGCAGCCATATGCCTGCAGTGGCCCAGGCCAGATGCCAGGGGGCACTAGAGTGAGCCCTCCTTTCCCTTCTGCAGTGGCTGCAAGGCTGGAGGGACGCTGACCTGGGGTTGGGGGGGTGGGTAGAGTTGGTCAGGCCCTGGCAGGCCACTAAGTATGATTGGGGAGGGGTTTAAACCCCAACCCTGATCTGCAGGGACTCCAGCCAGGGTGTTTTTGAAGGGGGAGAGGGGGAAGCAGCATAGTGGGGGGCTGGCCAGGCCAGGCCCTGAAGACCACTGAGTATGATTAGGGAGGGGGATAAACCTCCACCCTGGCCTTCAGGGACCCCAGCCAAG
>NW_017728947.1:20283428-20290512 GCF_001723895.1 Crocodylus porosus
GGGTAGAGTTGGTCAGGCCCTGGCAGGCCACTAAGTATGATTGGGGAGGGGTTTAAACCCCAACCCTGGCCTTCAGGGACCCCAGCCAAGGTGTGCCTCAAGGGGGAAGCAACCCTTGCTAGGCCTGTTCCCACATGGAGACACATACACGGGGGGGGGCGGTGCATGGCCAAACACCAGCCTGGGCAGTGCATCAGGTGAAGCGGGGGGCAGAGAGGGAGATTAAACTCCCGTCTCCCTTCTCTCCCACTGGCACAGGGTCCCCAGCTAGGGGGTCTGCCCAGCTTTCTGAGCAGCTGGCTACTGGACTCTGGGCCCACTGGCACCACTGAGCCGGCCTGGGCATCTGCAGGCATGATACGTCCATTCTGCGCAGCCAATCCGGCTGCCAAGGTACCTGCCTACAGCTGCTTCACCTCCACACTGCTGCCTGGCCAGCCACCACCCATGTACATCAGTCTGGACTGTCACAGAGCCGCAGTTGGCTAAGAAGGTCCCTATCCCTGTGGCTCAGGCTGGGCTGGGCTGGCCATGCTATCCACCCACCTTACCTAGGGCTGAGCAGGGCCAGCTGTGGGTACTATTGAGGGCAGGCATGGAGGAGTTAGGCCATGGGAGTAGGGCCCTTCCCAACCAGCTGCAGTTCCATGACAGCCCAGTCCAGCCTGAGCGTGGGGAGCCAGAAGGAATCTGGGTGCACAGCTCCCACAGCCCCAGCATGAGCCACAGCCAGCTGGGAAGGGCCCTGCCCCCACAGCTCAGCCCAGGCCAGCTACTCCACACCTACCCTCAGGAGCCCTCATTTGCTGACCTGGCTTAGCCCCAGAGCCTCTGCCCCAGCCCCAAGTGAGGCCAGCAGATGGCAGCGCCATGCCGGCCAGAGTCTGGCCACCCCCTGTCCCTGCCACTGGAGTGCAGGGAGGGATCCTAACAGGGGCTGCTCTGTCCTGGCCAGGCAGACCCCTACTGCAGTCCCCCAAGGGGAGAGGGGAGGGATGGGGAATAAACCCCCTCCCTGTCCCTTCACTTTAGGGGGCCATGCCAGTCAGCATCTGACCACACACCCACCCCTGCTCCAGCTAGGGAGCAGAGGGGTGGGACCTACCCTATTTTCTGGAGCAGACAGCCCAGTCCAGCCCAGCGCAGGGCTGGAAAGTATGCTGGGATGTTGGGGGACTCTGACTGAACTTGAACCAGGAAGTGGTCTGGAACAGAAGTTCCATATACCAGTTTGACACAAATCAGTTAAGCCTGATACTGTATTCAACCAGATTTATCTTAAACCAGTCTCAGCCATTTTGAAACTGACTTATGTACACTAAAACTCTGTTCTGTTACAGGTTTAAACCAGTTTCTGATCACTTAAACCGGTTTATGTGTAACTCCTGTCCCTCGCCCCACAGTTCAGGGGTGTTTGGATCTAGCACTGTAAGTCAGTCCAACATGTAGAAAGGAGCAGCTATAAAAACAGGATCTAAATCTAGGTTCATATTTCAGTCTCCTGCTTTCCTCTTCCTCCAAATTAGTGTATTGCTGTTGCATAACTAAATTCATGCACACTTATACACACATAAATGGACACAGAGCTATAGGATTAAACCTCTTTTTATCAGAAAAGCTCTACCAGTCTGTTTGATTTATTTCTCTCAACAGTGCATATGCTAAACTAACTTCCAGAAAACCTTCAGTTATTATACCGTGGCCTTATAGAGACATATTACAGTTCTGGAAAGGTTTGTCTGGGACATAGGATATGACCTCTCATAAAAAACAACATATCTCCATGTGCAGCTGAACTGCACTAATCTATGCTTTGCTCATCCAACCTTTTTATGAAATTCATACACAAAAACTACAGTCTCTCCCAACTTCTGCAAGGTGACACAGCAGAGAGCTGTGGTGTAATTACATAACTAATATCCTCAAAAAACCTAGTATATAGTAAATTCAGTAGCACAGAGTATTATCATAAATAATTGAGTAGACAAACATTAAACCATAATTATTAAAAATGAAAAAGGACTCTGCACAGCATTAACCTTATTTTTTTTCACTTCAGTTATGTATTAACCCACATCAATTAATTTACAATCAATTTCCCAGACATTTGAAAGATATGGAAAGATGAGTTTGTATATTTGTGATATGCTTCAAAAACTGTGTTGGGCATAATTTATGAGCAATATATTAAACAGTTTCTTAATATAAGAAGGTGCTGGATTTATGTAAAAGGCTAGTACAGAACACTGAAGAGAAATTATTCGTGCATTCAATAGTATACACTTCACCTAAGAATTCAATATATTTTGCTTTTTTGGCATTCTTGAATCATTCACAGAGAATACCATTAGCTGCAAAAGTAGTCAGCATCCATCAGTATTTGGATAATTAATTTTTAGAATGTGGTTTGTTTTCAAACATTTCACCCTCCAAAGTGTAGGTTTGCACACACATTATTGCTTTTTATCCTGCCTAAAATATAACCTATTGAGGGGTAATTAATTTTCAGTATTCATCTTTTTTTTAAATATTTTTATGAATATCTATCCCATTTTCCCTGGGACCATCCTGTTTTAAGCACCTATCCCAGGTATTCCATTAATTTGGTCAAATGAGTGCAAAAACAAGACTGCTTCACTCCCATCCCCACATTCACCCCTCATGCTCTCCAGTGCACTCCGCTGAGACCAAAGCTCAGAGGCACTGGAACATGCAAGAAAGGAAGGGCTCCCAGTTTGAAACTAGGGAAGTGGGGACATCCTATGAATAGCCAACAGCCATCTGGCTATTATGAACTGTAATTCTCTTATGTGAAGAAAAGATGACTGAAGGGGGATTTGAAAATAATTTTCAAATACCTGAAGGGCAGTTATAGAGAGGATGGAGACAGGCTTTTCTCCGGGGCCACAGGGGACAGGACAAGGAGCAATGGCCTCAGGCTGCAGTAGAGGAAATTTAGGTTGAAGATTTGGAGGAATTTTCTGACTATGATGGTGGTCAAGCATTGAAACAGGTTGCCTGGAGAAACTGCAGAATATCCATCCCTGGAAAATTTCAAGAGTAGGTTAGACAGACACTTGGCTGGGATGGTTTAATCAGGGATGACCCTGTCTTGAACAGACAGAGTTGGACTAGATGACCTTGTGAGGTCCCTTTTGGGCCTTTCCTATGATCTTAAATGATCCATATGTAAAGCAGCAAATTAGACACAACCTCCTTATTTCTAAATATATTCATAAATCTATTCTATTATGTGACCATTTTATAGAAATTATTCACATACCATACATATATTGTACTCATCCAACATGGCATTTGACACAATGTAACTGACTTATGAGACCAACTATTCATGCTTAAAGTTAGGCAGATACACAGATTTACAAACCACCCAGCTGAGAGGCACTGTTACTGAGCCATCCGATAATAAGTAAAGTAAGTTTCAACTTCAACAAGATTATTCTGGAAAAGGCAAAGGTACCTGACCCTGTTGGCTAGTTGCTGTGCTCTCTTTCACACAAGCTTAGAACACAAGGCACAGCATCCCATACAACCAATAATTCAAAGTACAGATTTTCAGACATGGTAAGTTTTTACTTCCACATTTATCTCACAGTGATCTAACAATAACGGGTTTGAAAGGATTTGAAGTAGCTACAAAACTGCAGCTTGTGAACCCTTTCATTTCCCAATACTGCTTCTTACCACTGTAATGACATTTGTGGATCACCACCTGTCACTCTTGTACAGTGATGTGATGTTAATGAAGTCTTTTGTGATGTTTTATTGAGCTTTTTATTTTATTTGACTTCATGTTCTATATCTTTAAATTGATCTTTTTTTAAGTTTAACGTTTCAAGCCTGTTTTTGTTGTTCCAATAGGATTATGACTATTTTTAATTGCCATCAGATGTTTTATTCCATCAACAGCAAGGGATAATTCTATTCAGAAAAAAATGTACATATCTCACAGCAGGTATAAATTGTATGACCCCAGAAAAGAATCATAGTCATTTTCCTCTCAAACACTGAAAATGAATCATCATCATTCTCTCCCTCTCCCCCCTCCTACCCCTTTTCATCTCTTTCAATATAGGGTTTTGTCCTGGGACCTTTTCCAGACAACTACCAAGTAGCTTCCTACTACTGATTTGAAAAAAACAACCAGTCTCACAGGGTATTGGTATTCAGTTGATTTTTCACCAGCTGCATCAGATGGGTGCCACCAAAAAGCACCTCCTCCAAAAGCAGTAGCTCTAGAATTGTTTTACCTTGCTTGAAGGTAAAAAAAAAAAAGCAGTGCAGTTATAAAAAAAAGAGGGGAAGGAAAATGATGACTGCAGTCATATCAGCAATGGATCTACTACTTTTTTTAAAAGCACTGAAATATACAGATAAGAGAAGAAATCTAAATATACAATATAGATAGAAATATAGCTAAAGACATTCTAGACCAGAAGTGGTGTGCCAGGAAGTGGTGTACTAAAATACACGTGGCCTACACCCCACACTGGAAGCAATACAGTAGCATTCACATGGCACTGTGGGTGGGCTAATAAGCACTGACTCAGAAAAACAAAAAAGATCCTAGGAAGAAGAGACTGAAAGCAGTGACATGAAACTGATCAAGAATGGCATAAACACTCATAAATTAAGCATTTTTAAGAATCTCTGCACATCTGTACCTCTGCTCCTTGATCTAATTGTGAGATTAAGATACATGACTGAATACCGTGTTAAGCAGATCAAGTCTAATTTAGTAGATGTATAAAAGAAATCAAATGTTATTCAGTACCATTGCCAACACACACAAAGAACACATATTTGGGCATAAAGCTGTGCTTTTACTTAACACGGTCTCTTTAAATATTAAAAATACTTTGAATGACATCTCACAAGACATTAATTCTGGCAACAAAATCTACTTCTCTATATTAACTTGCTTTGGAATTACAAAGATGAATGGAGAATTCAAAACTCTTACACTTAATGTGAATGCCATCTCTATTTTTTAATCTGAACACTTTAAGAACTGGAATACGTAAAAACACCTATATTTTGTTAAATCAGCCAATGCTAGAACACAGGATATTAAAGAGATTATGGAGGAAAAGGAATTCCAAGATATTTATCTTACTATTACAGATTCAGACATACATTAGCTCATATAAAATGTAAAAGGTCCTATCCGCAGCAACTGAATTTTTTAGTTAATTTTAAAAGACAAGGTGGATTAAAACTCAAATTAGGAAAGAAAATTTAATTTGTCTGTCAGTTTTCAACACAAATATCAAACAGCCAGGCACACAGTACTGTAAATAAATTACTAGTAAAATAAACTATACAAAGGGGCCAATATAAAGTGAAAAAAGAGAAGTACTAATATAACACTTGCCATTGGCTTAATTATGTACCCAGTAACACTGAAAGACTAACAGGAAGCTAGATTATTTATCTCTCTGGCAGAAAACAATTGGAAGAGTGAAAACAAAAAACTCAAAATTTCATCCTAGCAAAAATTCAAAATGGCATCTTATTCAGATTTTATTAATCATAGTAAATGCTAACAATATCTTCTGCATTTAGCAAAAAAACCAGCTTTTCACACGCTGGTGCCCAGAAAAATCTGATAAAGATTTTATTCTGGAGCACAGATAGATGCCATTTGTTTGTTTGTAAAACAAAGAAGCTACAGTAATGCACTGCAGCCCTTTTTTCTTGGTTGTTGTACAGACAGAATAAAGACAAATATATATAGCCCAGGCACGTTTAAGATGCAATTAAACCAGTTAATCACATCTGAAGTGGTTACCCAGTTTGGAAGAAATCAAACTTCGCATTGTGGTTGAATCAGAACTGACAGAGCCAGCTTTTCTTTAATTAGGGTTATACTGCGATCACAGGGAGAATTCCAGACAGCAAGGGGAATCACCTACTTGTTTGTTTCAAAGGAATCCTCCTACTCTCTAAGTTTTCAAGCATATTTATACTTAAGACAGATAAAGAGAAAAAAATACGACCAAAACAAAGTTTACTTAATTGGACATCTGTGCACAGGGTAATAAGGCATGCAGGATTCCTCATCTCAAAACATGTAACTGAAATAAGCAGTATTGTTGCACAAGGGGCTGTTCGAGCTCCTGGAGGCTAAGTTCCAATTTGGTCCCCAGAAGTGAGTCCACCACAAGCCACAGAGACAAAGCCTTTATTGTTTGCAAGCAGGTCGGCCTGGAGTCATGAGACTCAGATCAAAGCTGACCCCGAGTGTCTGCTTTCCATTGCTTATATACCCTAGTACAGAGTACTGGAATTTCCCATTAGTGCAATCACATTTCAAACTAGCATAGTTGCGAAGCTAGGGACTTTCCAACTGCAAGTCTGCGGTTTGCATGTTTGCACAACAGAGCGGAGAAACAAGCTGCATGCAGATGCTTCCTGAGTACGTTCTCGTAAAAGCAAACGGTTTTCAGCCCCCCGGCTTTTCCCACAGTATTAGCTTTTCTGGTCTTTGTCTGTTTTCCTAGTCAAGTAGGCCAGAAGCCCGGCTAAATTTACTACTACATTCCCTCGTTTGTTGTTGTTTTTTTCCAACAAGTTAGATATTTATAGCCATTAGCCTTTCAACTTTTAGTTTTTCTTTCTTTTTACTTCCTGCTATTTCAACATACAAATTATATACTTCATTTCCGGTTGATGAGCTATTCTGCATTTGCTTGGCAGCACAACTTAAGCAATATTGTACTATCATAACCACTAGGCATACTCCAATAAAAACAACAAACAATATCAGCAAACTATGAATGAAGGTAGAGCCTAAGGAACTGAAAATAGAGGTAAACCAAGAACTCAAATTCCAACTATCTGACTCATGCAATTTAGCTGCTTCTTTTCAAATATGTTTACTTGAATCTTGGACTTCTTCTAAATTATAAGTACAACATTCTTTACCCATTAAAGCACAGACTCCTCCTCTGTTGGCTAGTATATAATTTAATGCAAGTTGGTTTTGCAATGTCATTTGCCTTATTTCCTTCATTTCTGTGTTTATCAAAATTATCAACAGTAGCATTAGCAATCTTTTCCA
>NW_017728947.1:20290523-20297013 GCF_001723895.1 Crocodylus porosus
ACTTGTTGCACATTTCCTGATCCAAGATGGTTGGTCCTGGGCCATGCCCAACCAACAGTCAATGTAAGGGAACTGGTCCCAATGTCAGTCATGAACTACTATGTTATGCACGCTTGTGACCTGGTCAACATCAAAGGATCCCATTCCTGGCCAGCCTACCCCGAAGGCCATTCTAATTGGCAGAACTTTGAAATTTCACCCTTAGTCATTTTTATTCCACAATCTCCATATTTGACAAATTTATCAAAATTGCGCAAAATACAACCCAACGGGGTGCTGGAGTTTTCAACTCGGGAGCGACCCTTACCCATTATGTCTCTTTCCAAATTCTGGGCCAAAGAACTCCCAGACCAACGTCCTGACGGACCAACAAATAACAATACTAACAAAATGAGACAGGGAATTAGTATACTCACTCCAAACACGCCCAGGTACCTCGTCCTCGGAGTACGCGGCTGGAGTGACTCAAATGGAAATGGAGGGCCTTTAACCTCCCGGGTGCCCCGACTCACACTTTCAGCCTCATGGCAAGCCCAAATTATGGCTTGGTGTGCACTCAATGAGCACGTACGGCGGTCTTGTCGTCTGGCCCTGGGGTGGTCCAAGAGCTCTCCTGCCTGGCTCGCCAGAATTGTTGCACAAGGGGCCGTTCGAGCTCCTGGAGGCTAAGTTCAATTTGGTCCCCAGAAGTGAGTCCACCACAAGCCACAGAGACAAAGCTTTTATTGCTTGCAAGCAGGTCGGCCTGGAGTCGTGAGACTCAGATCAAAGCCGACCCCGAGTGTCTGCTTTCCATTGCTTATATACCCTAGTACAGAGTACTGGAATTTCCCATTAGCGCAGTCGCATTTCAAACTAGCATAGTTGCAAAGTTAGGGACTTTCCAACTGCAAGTCTGCGGTTTGCATGTTTGCACAACAGAGCGGAGAAACAAGCTGCATGCAGATGCTTCCTGAGTACGTTCTCGTAAAAGCAAACGGTTTTCAGCCCCCCGGCTTTTCCCACAGTATTAGCTTTTCTGGTCTTTGTCTGTTTTCCTAGTCAAGTAGGCCAGAAGCCCGGCTAAATTTACTACTACATTCCCTCGTTTGTTGTTGTTTTTTTCCAACAAGTTAGATATTTATAGCCATTAGCCTTTCAACTTTTAGTTTTTCTTTCTTTTTACTTCCTGCTATTTCAACATACAAATTATATACTTCATTTCCGGTTGATGAGCTATTCTGCATTTGCTTGGCAGCACAACTTAAGCAATATTGTACTATCATAACCACTAGGCATACTCCAATAAAAACAACAAACAATATCAGCAAACTATGAATGAAGGTAGAGCCTAAGGAACTGAAAATAGAGGTAAACCAAGAACTCAAATTCCAACTATCTGACTCATGCAATTTAGCTGCTTCTTTTCAAATATGTTTACTTGAATCTTGGACTTCTTCTAAATTATAAGTACAACATTCTTTACCCATTAAAGCACAGACTCCTCCTCTGTTGGCTAGTATATAATTTAATGCAAGTTGGTTTTGCAATGTCATTTGCCTTATTTCCTTCATTTCTGTGTTTATCAAAATTATCAACAGTAGCATTAGCAATCTTTTCCAGAGATGCTGCAACTTCCTTTATCTCGGACATTGCTAAGCCTGCGCCATAGCTGGGGAACACTATACCCCAAAACCTTTGATTTTCTGTAATTTCGCGAACATTGCAAATTCTCCCTTTAGGTAAGTGAGATTTAATAGTAAAGGCAGGATATGCTGCAGAGACATAGCACGTTCCTCTTCAAACACAGGGAAGATTTTTATAGGCCTTATCTTCACACACAAAATAGTGACCAGCTAATGCAGTGAATCCACCTGTATTACAGCATGGGGACATCATCCATTGTGAATAATAGCCTGAAAATTGACCTGCAGGGGAATAGTTAGATATCCAAGAACCATTAGAAAACCAAGCACCATTTATCTTAAATTCTACTTCGTGCTTACTGACTCCTACTGCAACACGAGATCCATTACAGGTCCAACAGAACTTTCCAGGGGTGGCATAAGCTAATCGTACATAGTCAGACTAGATGCAACTTACATTCTGCCAAGTTTTGTTTCTGTGAAAATCTGAATAGTAAGGGGCTAACATCTGAGTTGCAGTCAAGGGTACTAGTATCATGGGTATTCCTCCGGTAGAGTAGATAGGGACATGACTACATATCCAACAACAAGAGACATTTAAATTTATCCCAATTTGATTAACTAAAGACAAGAACATATTTTCATGAAATGATCTTCTTTGTCGGTGCGGAAGTGTAGTTTGTTTGCAGAGTTTCTTATAACTGATGAGTTAAGTTCATATAAGATGGCCCAAAAAGAAATACTGAGAACTACCCAAATCACAGCTAACCAACTCCACCTCGGGAACCAGGAACTAGGTAGAGGCCTTTTTCCTGTCCCAAAGGGCATAGTGGTGTCATTGGGGCACATCCTCTTCACTGTGTAGTGCCAAATCCTCTTCGCCTGTAGGCACTTGGCTCACTACTGGTCTTGAGCTCTCTGGCTGGCAGGCGTTAGGCTCACTACCAGTCTGTGGAGGCTGATTACAAGATTGATATGGAGGAAACTCTGGGTCTAATGGGGCTGATTTTTTTTTTTACTGTGTGAAGCGTGGATTCATGTCTGGAGTTCTTGACACTTTATTGCAGTGTTGGTGGTCAGGAGTACCTGGAATGGTCAGGAGTACCTGGAAGGTTCCAGTGATGACTTTCATTGACGGATTTTTATATGGACCCAGTTACCAGGCAGGATAGAATGGCATGGCTCATCTGGTTCTTTGGGGAGAGCTGCCTGTACCTGTGAATGAAAAGCCTTAACACACTTCATCAGTGCCTTACAATAGTCCAGAATGATATCATCAAGTGAATGTGTATCGCAAAACTGGGAGGCAACAGGTGGTGAGGTGGGGAGCCTTATGGGTCTTCCCATTAGAATTTCATGTAGGCTAAGCCCAGTCTTTCGGTTGGAGTAGATCTTATACTCATAAGGGCTATGGAGAGTGGATGTGGCCATTTTAGGTGAGTCTCAGCACAAATTTTGGCCAGTTTATTTTTCAGAATGCCATTTTGGCGTTCCACTTGGCATGAGGCCTGTGGATAGTATGGGCAATAAAAGTTCTGTTGGATCTGCAGGACTTTGCAGACTTCTTTCATTATCTGTCCAGTAAAATGTGTTCCTCTATCAGAGTTCAGGGATAAAGGAATACCAAACCTTGGAATAAAGTCTCTGAACAACTTTTTGCTTACAGTGATGGTGTCAGCTTTTGCACATGGGTAGGCTTCTACCCATCCAGAAAACATACATACAACAAGAACATATTCATAAGAACAACATTTCTGCATTTGAATAAAATCTAATTGTAAATTTACAAACAAACAGCCTCCAAGGTGGGGGATGTGCTGCCTTCTTTGTTTTTACAGGCTTTCCCACATTATGGGCTTGGCAAATAGGACAGGTCTGGCAGTACTGCTGAGCCACAGATGGAAAAGTTCGAGCAAACCAATCAAGCTTAACAGCTTCTATCATCCCCCCTTTGCTCGCATGTGCCATGCCATGGTGTATGCGAGCAAAATGAGAAAGAAGGACCACTGGGGCAACCAGATGGCCGTCCGGGGAGCGCCACAAATGGTCAGGGTGTAACAAACACCCAGCCAGTCTCCATGTATGTTTCTCTGGTTCTGGAGCCTGATCTTGGAGGAGGGCAACGTCATGAAGACTTGCCAATGGAGACTGGTCAGTTGGAATAGACAAAAAACACAGGCATAGCCCGAGGAGTGGAAATAGCCGCAGCTTTGGCAGCAGAATCTTCCAGAGCATTCCCATGTGTAACATCATCATAAGGTTTCTGGTGAGCTTGGCATTTAATAATAGCAACAGAAGATAATTGTAAAGCATTCAACAAGACATTTACATATGGATAATCTTGGCACCTTCTGAAGTAAGGAAGCCTCTTTGTTTCCAAAGTTGACTATAATCATGTACAATACCAAAAGCATAGTAAGAATCAGTATAAATATTAACAGAGGCACCAGAAGCTAGGGTGCAAGCCCCAGTGAGGGCCACAAGCTTGGGAACTTGAGCTGAATACACATTAGGTAAGCGATGGCTTTTTATAACATCATATTGGGAACATACTGTATATTCTGCAACAAACAAACCTTTTGAGTTTCTTTGACGCGATCCATCAACATAGAATACTAGATCTGGGTTTTGCAAGGGGTTGTCCTTTGGATCAGTGCAGGGTATTGTTAGGTGAGCAGTGACAAAAATGCAATCATGGGGTTCACCGAAGGGGTAGGAAACAGAGAAACAGGGTTTAAAACAGGGCACCTAGTTAGGGTGACATTTCCAGCAGAGAGAAGCAAGATTTCATACTTAGTTAATTTAGCATTTGAAAGGTGTTGGGTTTCTTTTTTTAGTAAAAGGGCTGCTACAACACTTGGGACAGCAACAATAAGGGGAGAACCTAATACAACGGTAGAGGAAAGTTCAACAGTGACAGAGGCTGCAGCTACAGCATGGAGACATGGAAGGAATCCAGCTGCAACAGGGTCAAGAGCAGAGCTATAATAAGCAATGGGATGGTGCTTGTCTCCATGTGTCTGAGTATGTACTGCAAGTGCAAATCTGTCCTTTTCATGACAGAAGAGAATAAAAGGTTTAGTATAATCGGGAAGGCCTAAAGCAAGAGCTTGTGACAGAGCTTGTTTAATAGAGGTAAAAGTGACTTCAATTTCTGAAGTCCAGGATAAAGGCTCAGGGTTATTAACAAGAATCAGATTTTGCAGCGCCTTGACTATAGAGGCATAGCCGAGTATCCACTAATGGCAGTAGCCAGCCATGCCTAGGAAGGTACACATTTGGGACACAGTAGTTGGTCTAAGGATTTTAAGAATAGCTTCTATTCTGGAAGAGGAAAGCAGTTGTTCTCCAGCAGAAATATCATGACCTAAATAGTGGACACGAGGAAGATAAAGTTGTAGCTTTTCTTTAGATGACTTATGGCCTTTTAGGGCAAGGGAGGTGAGGAGAGTTAAAGAATTAGTTTTACAGGCTTCAAGGGAGGTAGATGCCAAGAGCAAATCATCAACATATTGTACAAGCACAGAATTTTCTTTAAATATTATGTCATCTAGATCTTTCTTTAGAATTTGAGAAAAAAGAGAAGGGGATTCAGTATAGCCCTGGGGCAATAGCGTCTAGGTATACTAAAGTCCTTGATAGGTAAATGCAAAGAGAAGTTGTATAGGATAGAGTGTATAGGAATAGAGAAAAATGCAGAACACAAGTCAACAACAGTAAAATAACAAGCATTAGGAGGAATACAGGACAAGATAGTAGCTGGATTTGGTACAACAGGAAAAGTAGGTAAAACTCCAGAATTTACTGCACGGAGATCTTGTACAAAGTGAAAGGTATTCCTTTCAGGTTTTTTTTTTACAGGAAGAATAGGCATATTACAAGGGCTCTTAGTCAGGACAATGATACTTTGCTTTAAAAGGGCAGTTATAAAAGGGCGTATCCCTTCTTCGGCTTTTGGACAAAAAGGGTATTGAGCAACTTTGGGTAAAGGCTTAGCTGGGTTTCATCTAATTTTTACAGGCTGGGCAGTATGGATTTGTCCTACTTCATTAGCACGCTGGGACCAGAGAAATGGAGGGACAGCTTTTATGATTTCTTCTTGCAACACAGAAAGATCGGGGAACTCAGGCTCAGGAGGTGAGCTAGCTAAAGCGGCAAGTACAGCCTTTTCGTGATCACAGGGGACATCTAAATAAACAACATTAGGAGAGCAATAGATAGTACAGCCAAGTTTACAAAGCAAATCTCTGCCTAACAAATTAACAGAACAAGGACTAAGGAGAAAGGCATGTTGATCACAGACTGGACCAAGAGAAACATGTAATGGTTGGGAAACAGGATGGGGAACTATTTGATTTGAAATTCCTACAGCTTTAACAACAGCAGAGGAGAGGGGAAAATTCTTCAGCTCAAAGAGTAGAGCGGCTTGCACCAGTGTCTACTAAACATTTTGTAGAGATGCCATTTATCACGCAGGAAATGAAGGCATCATTTTGATTAAGTAGGAGAACCAGGGCTGTGATGATGTTACTATTTCTCAGGCTGGCCTAACAGGAGGCTCCCTGATTCGGGACAGAGAATTGTGTGAGAGTATGTGGTGGCAAGTTAAACATCATCCCTGGCTGGCTAGGCTGGTAAGGACATTGAGCCTTCCAGTGTCCTTGTTGGTCACAATAAGACAACGGTCATTCTTTTGGGACTGAAATCCTCCTCGTCCCATCCCACGACCACGTCCCCTGCCTCTGAACTGATCTTGATGGAAACCGTGGCTTCTGCCCCTGCCTAAAGTCTGTAATTGTAATGACATTAGCTTAGTTTCTGTGGATTCCTTTTTCTTTTCCTGGCAGGTTGTACAATGATTTGCA
>NW_017728947.1:20297883-20327938 GCF_001723895.1 Crocodylus porosus
TGTTCCACTGAGTCTGTGGTATATTACTACCTCTAAACTCAAGGTCTCTGTGGAGATGAACAATTTTACTTAAATTAAATGTTCCCTCCAGGGGAAACTGCCGGCTAAAATCATCTCTGGTATACCAATTCTATTTGTCTAGAAACTTACAACTTTTATGGCCATAATGTGTGTACATGTACAATGCTGCAGTTCCTTTTGGCAGAGCTGGTATGTTTTTAGACTTTCCACTCCCCACATCTTTAAACTCAATTCACACAGGTCTTTCATAAAGGAATGGCTTATTCAGGGTGTCCGATCAGGTTGTGAGATTTGCTAGCGGCACAGAGATGCTGTGGCTAATGTTCAAAGACAAGACTCTACTGCAATAACAGCACATAATGCATTTACTCACGGTTAGACACGGCTCATTTATGAGGGTGGGGAAAGGGTAAACCTGTCCACCCGGTCACGAGGTTCCAGTTGGGCCCCCTTGCATTCAAAACTACCCTTCTGGACAGTCTTGGGGCAGCTGAACCCAACCTTAGTCTCAGACCTGGTCAGTGGCTCATATTTCTTAATTCATACTTTCGATTCACACAAGGGAATTTCTGCATTGAGGCACGAGGTTCAAGAGCATTTCTTTAGTCTCAGCCTTGGTCAATGCTTATCGTGGAAAACACTCACACTCTAAGAGTTCCCACCTTGCACCCTTGCTTTCAAAGAGCACATAGAACAAATCTGTTGTCTTCGGGGCAGCTACACAAGGTTTCCACTCCTGGCCTCAGAGAGACCTCACAGTTCTTTACAGAACTTAATTCAATTCACACAGGGAAATACTTTCATTGACAACAGCAACACAGAGTCTTTAACCTTAACTCTTTCTACTCACAGTTACTACTTACACAGTGGGTCTGACAGTTTTGGCAGAAAAAAGTTCGGCTAGGGTGACCCTCAAGCAATGAATCAGGAAGACACAGAGACAGCCTCTCAGTGAAAAGCCCCAATACAGATTTCAAAAGGTTTCTTACCTTGGTTTGGTGCCAGGGCTTCAGTGAAAAGATGTTTGTGTCCCAACTGATCACTCCGGGCGTCTCTATCTGAATCACGGCGCCAAATTGTGGAAGAAATCAAACTTTGTGTTGTGGTTGAATCAGAACTGACAAAGCCAGCTTTTCTTTAATTAGGGTTATACTGTGATCACAGGGAGAATTCCAGACAGCAAGGGGAATCACCCACTTGTCTGTTTCAAAGGAATCCTCCTACTCTCTAAGTTTTCAAGCATATTTATACTTAAGACAGATAAAGAGGGGGAAAAAAACGACCTTGGAGAAACCAAAACAAGTTTACTTAATTGGACATCTGTGCACACAGTAATAAGGCATGTAGGATTCCTTATCTCAGAACATGTAACTGAAATAAGCAGTATCAGCTCTTCTGATCTTTGTCTGTCTTCTAGTCAAATAGGCCAGAAGCCCGACTAAATTTACTACTACACCAGCCACATGTTAATTCAATTCACGGCATGAACAAGTAATAAATTTTGTGTAGTAACTTTGTGGCTGATTCCTATCATATCAACTGAATGTGCGGCCAGACTGGGGCTCCCAGGTGATCCCAAATTCTTCCTGCATTGGCAATCAGGTGCGATGGGAGCTGATGCTCAATCCCAAAGTCACCCCTCCCACACATGGCATGCAGGAAGAACAATTGTAAGGATCTCTTGTTAGTTCCCCTCATACCTTCAGTTGCATGTCTGTCAGGGACTAAAGAGCTAGCCCATTTAGCCACTAGATACCAAAAGTAATGGAGAAATACATACAGAGATTTTTTTCACAATTCTGAAAACCAAGAAATGCCCTTTTCCAAAATTCGCTATACTGGAATTGGTAGATAAATTACATCTACTAGCAAGCATTAAGATAACAGAACGTACAATACCAAGAATATGAAACTCAAGCATAGCTCCAAGGCATATGGAATAATTGAAAAAAAGCGGCAAATACAAATTTAATGGAGAAAATTACTCTATACAGAAGACATGGTAAGTATACTAAAATTATGTGTCATATCTTCTATTTTGATTTCTATGGCTTTCCACCATTCATGTCATTACTGAAAAAACATTCCATAGGTAATGTCTGTAACTAGCACACACGGATATCATTTACTGCTGTTGGGTCACTCCTGTACCAAAAGAGAGGAAAAAGAGAGGTTTAAAATCAAAATTAAATAGATCCCTCTATTTGCATTTATTTGTCTCCAATTTGTCTCTTTTGCACTAGTTTAAACTAGTAGTTCTCACCCAGGGTGAATAAGCCCCTTTCAAGGGAGTTGTAGTGCTGGGACTGCCAGACCTGCACAACCAGGTGGAACTGTATTTACTAAGCCAAACTGGGAACTGGTTGTGGGAGGAGCACCTGCTCTCACTGAAACCCTTCCCAGTTCAACATCACACAGCATCTCCCAGAAAAGGGCACACAAGGCAGGTAGAACTGCCACAAGGAGGAGCATGTGGGAATCAGACTACGAAGGACTATAACAACAGCAAGGTTCTTGCCACACCCACTTCCTAATATGGCTCTACAGGTGCAGTTCACCTCAGTGCAGTGGCATCACCCTGATTAAGAACCACTATCCTAAGGACAGGAGAATACACTGGCATGCTGACAGAGCAAAGCTTATGTTAAAAAAAAGAAAAGTATTTATTATGGCAAACCTTGTTGCCAGGCACATTATGCCTCCATTTTTTTTTTGAAGCATTCACACCCCTTACTTTCTGTAAAACCAAGAGTTAAAAATGTGTTATATGTGCTATGACAAATTAGGTCAATTTGAATTAAGTTAATTCCATATTTTACCTTTATTTCACTCACAACAACCTTGTTTATATCAATAGGAATCTCTTACAAAGATAAAAAGTAGAGCAGCACTTTGTTTTATATAGCTGTCTAGGTTTTGCTCCTATCTCAGTTAATGTGGTATAAATCAGAAGAAATTCCACTGCAACTACCGTATTTACTCAAATCCAAAATGGGTTTTTTTCCCTGCTATTCAACATGGAGAAAAAAGCCCCTTGTCTTGGATTTGAATATAAGGTAGGGCACCAGGCAATTGCTGTGGCTCTGGCTCCAGCCCCAACCCAGGCTTGGGCTTGAGGTCAGTCACAGTAGCAGAGGCTGCCTCCTGCAGCCTATGCCACAAGAGGCCTCTAGCCCCCTATCTGTTGCTATCTGGCTGGGTAGGGGCTGGAGTGGGGCCAGATCCAAAGATGTTACTGAAAATAAGCAGTGGTAACAGGAGGCGGCAAGTGGGTGAGGGCAGCGGCAGCAGGAGGGGAGTGGTCAGGCCACTTAACACACCTGCCACCTGGTCATCAGCCGCTGTATGTCCCGCTGCACTGGTGGGGAGAATAAATTTATGATGATTTCCCAATAATTATATTCTATACATGGAAAAGTATAACAAATTTATACATTTCCCATGTATAGAATCTAATTATTACAGGGTCATCTTAAATTTGAAGTCATCTTGGATTTGGGTAAATGCAGCAATTGAAAATTACTGTGTAACAGAAAAATCAAGTGGAGGTGTTTTGGGGTGAGGTTTTTGGTTTTTTTTAACATGAATGTAGACAGGACCAACAACAGTGCTGCTGCTGTACTGTACTCCCGTGGAAAATGAACAATGTTAAAAGATGAATGAACTCCTTCTTAAATATAGAGCTACCTGGTAAGCTAGGGCAGTTTAACAGTGGTTATTCAGCCAGGGTGCTGCCAAATTCAAAAGAGTTATGGAGGGGTACCCTGGCTCTAAAAAGGCTGAGAACCACTGGCTTAAACATATGATTCATTGAATCATAACTGATTAACTTTCAAGGGCAAATAAAATGTAAAAGTCATTGAATAAAAATTTTAAATGACCAGAGAGCCAAAAGAGCTGGAAATTGCTTGTAATTTCTAAAAAATGGTGCTTTCCTGCTTTTACTTATTTAGGGCAAAAAAAGAATGAATTGCTGTTGGGCTTAAAGGAAACTGTTTAGACTCATGTGGAGGCACAAAAAAGTAATTATGTAATGGAAGTTTCCCACTGTTCAGTGGTTGCTGTTCTGAGTCTGTTAAAATTATTTCCTTGATTTCCATTTTACATGAGGTTTGCTTACATTTCCATTATGTATGTTAACTTTTGGAGTCACTGCTCGGCTGTAGCTCAGATCTTTGCATCTAAAGTTAAGCATGTATAGATCAACATTGAGTTCTGTAATGTAGCACAGATTCCCTACCATTTATTCTGCTTTATAGAATATACTTCATGTTTCTTTCTTTGTAGCTTTAAATACATATCCAAGTTGATCTATCAGATCAAGCCAGCAAAACCATTAGCTCTTTATTTAGTTGCGTTTTAAGAGGCAGGTGTCAGTCAGTATACTTTTTGCCTCTCTCTCACAATTATTATTCAGTACTCTCAACTCTTCATAACAGCAATTAAATAAAATCCCTCATTTCAAGAAGCGTAAGCAAGCCTCAGTATCAAATTTTGAAATTTGTGTAGCTGATTTTTAGCTACGCGTACACTGGATTGTCAGGGGAAGAACCTAACAAAGACAACCAAAAAATTTTTACATGTGACCTAGATCATAGTCCTGCCTTTGATGATCTTTCAGATTGGGGCACAGAGCTAGCAGAGAAGGAGGGCTAAATGGTAGGGAAATCGCATCTTTTAGATGGCCATTTCTTATGTTCCTCATTTTGTCAGCCATTTGAAGAAGTATATAAGAACTCACATCCAAGTTAATCGTGGGAACATTTTTAGTCATTTGGTGTCAGGATAAAAGGCTGGCTTGCTTATACCGGCCTGTACTCCTACAAGTCAGGTGACAGGCGTAGGGTAAATCCCATGAACACTGGAATGGCATCTAGCACCTAACCTATACTAAGATATAGAACTAAAAGCTCTGGACATGTTGAAAATGCCTATATATCTTTAAAAACTTAACATTATAACTAGGACTGGGGATAGATTTCTTGTCACCAGCCTCCTGATTCAGATATACACAGCCTGGCAAACCTGATAATATGCCAAGTGACTTTTGCACAATTTCTTTCTTTTTCTATAGGATTTTGATCACAAAACAGAAATAAAACACAGAAAAGATTCATGCCATCTCCTGACTGAAGCGTTTGTACCAGAGCCCTTGCAACTGACTATCAAACTATAGAATTATCATCTTTGCCATACTCCCGTATCTGCCATGCTTCAGGGCATTTGCAAATCAATCCCTTCATCAAAGCCATGCTGTGTCCCTGTAAAGTTCTCAAAGTATTTATAACTTAGTCATAAATAAAACATACACACTAGAATACAAGAGTCAGCGAACTGACAGGGAAGTTAAAGAAGTAGTATAGCTACTACTTCTGAAGCCCTTCATCTTATCCTTCCTAGAGACTTATTTTCATTTGTAAATTTACTCATTCACTTTATCAGCCTAAAAAGTAACTACAGTGTTACCTGATAATATCTCTCTATGGAAGCTCCAGCACTTTCAGACATTCCTTCCCATGCTAGGACTTATTCTAAGACTCCTCTTAACTTTTTTTAACAGTATTTTTATTTTTATTTGAGCTTGCACTGACCAACAGCACAGGAAGCAAATGTTAATTGTATATATTTTGCTTTCTCTTTATTCTAGCTAAATCAATGTGTGTAAGCAAAGCAACCAGATGAGAAACAACCACACTGGTAATTAACATATTTCTTGAGCTCTGTGCACACGAACCTGGATACATGCAAGTCCCAAAATGGCAGCCATGACTAGCATGGGTTAAAAGCTGGAGGATGCCCATGTTTTAGCACAAGGCTGTCCCAGTTCAGGATAATCAGGGGCTGTACAGTGATGCTGGTGCCCAGCCCCCAGGGTGCACATTATGTGGCCCAGATGCTGCAGAGGTAGGTCCCCAGGATATCCACCCACATGGGCAGTACTGCAAGCAGTGCACAACCACCTGATATTCCTCCCCACCACCACCACTGCACAGGCAGCACACAGCTTCCCACCCCAGGCCTCCACTGCATGGGCAACAGTCAAAGAGACAGCTACAGGGGTCCACAGGCTGCCAGTTGGACAGCCCTGTTTTAGCTCATCTTAGTAGATATGGGGCTCACCTAGGGAGTGGGAGAACCAAGTTCTACACACCCTCTTGCCTGGGAAGGGGGCTAGAATCTGGAACTGTGCATGCTCACTAGTATTGCAGACACTTGTCCATCCATGCTACACATGGAACAGGATTGCAAAATGTGCCCAACTGCCAGTAAACTATTTGCACACAAAAACTGAAAATAAAATAGGATTTTGTCCATAGTAAAGACAGACAGGTTCCTCCATTTCTAGATCATCTGAAAATATCTCCGAAATGTCTCAATTATATTGAGCTGTGATTTCAACTTTATTTGGAGAATGAGAATGATCCACTCCTTCAAAATGGGTGTTACGTTTAGATCAAGTTCACCAAGGTTAGGTCAGTCTAAATGCCTGGGCACACAGGAATTCACAGGGCTTAAAATGCCGCAAAAAAGCATGTCAGATCTAAGTCAGTTCACATCAGGAGGTGAACTAACTTTAGATCAAACTGGGTTAACCTGGCTTAGAGGCACCTGCCTGTATCTGCAGCCCAACCCCAGAGCTGGGAGTCCAGGTCACTCACCCCAGCCCTGGGATGTGCTGTTCCTACCCCACAACCCTGATTAGCTATTTTTACTCCCCCTGATTACAACCCTCCAGACAGGGCAACACCCCATCTAAAGTTCCTGATTTGATAGTGGTTTAATTGTGCCTAATACATGCTGTAATTTTTCCATCTTTACACAAAAAAGAGGACCATACTCCATCCATATACCTTAGTTTTGGGTACTATATATCATATTCATATTCTTTTTGAAATATCATGTTGTGCCTAGTAGATATTTTATAGATAGTTTTATTTGAAAAAGAGCAATATCTTCCTACAAGCCCTCGTAAACATGATACATTTCAGTAAATAAAATGGTCATTTGAAAGATTATTTCCATATCTGCTTTGTTTTCTTTATAATACTAGTTGTAAAAATATGGAATTCCTTGCTTTGCATCACTACTGAATGTTGACCCTAGTGACAGTGCAGAGTAAATTCAATTCAAGCATTTTATGCCTACCTTAAAATTAATTTTCCCAAAGCAATTTATTTTTCATTTAAATGCAGCCAGACATTTCTGCTGCTTGTGTAGGTAAGGCGAAGGTTTGTTTTGTGCCTCATTGCTGAGTTGAAACTTACTTTCAAATTTTTGCCAGAAATGTGCTATGGGTTTTCCATTCAGAAACATGAGCCCAAATATCTTCTCTCCTGATTTTGGATCCTGTCACAGGTTCACCTGCAACACTTTTAAATCACTGGAATATAGTGAATTATTTTTAGTATGTTAGGAGATAACCCTCACCTGAAAGGGAACAATTTTCAATGCCACAAGGGTACTTAACACATGCTAATCCACAAGAAAGTACATCTGTTTGTATTTTAACGGTACTTACAGAGTATTAAATTGAACATGTGACACCACCCTTCTTAGTTAATGCAATTTATGTAGAAACAGTTGTAAATTGGTGGCTTAAACTACCAACTTCTGGGGGCTGGCTTCGCTCAGTAAAGAGCTCCTCATCAGGGCCTTCAAATAAAGAAACAGTTTTTGCACATGAAACCAACCAATAAACCACCAAACAAAACCCCTCAGCCCTGTTCTAGAAAGCATTAGGGACCCTGGGCTCTGGCCCCAGCACAGTAGCATATGGTTCTTCTACCTAGCGAGCTTGTTGGGTCACAGTTTGCCTTCTGCCTGCCAACTGCTCCTTCACCCAATTTCTCTTTCATTGCTATTTCCTTGGGATTTTAAGCTTTTAGTGGGACAGTCCCTCATTATCTAAATGCCCACAGCTGGGCTTCTTCAGTAAGGCTGCCTGTTCCCTCTTAAAGGGGCAGAACACCCAGTTTCAATAGTGCAGTTTCCATGGACTGGGATTAAATTAGTTGCTATGAAAACATAGTGTTCTTTCTGTGCTTTGGGATTACATTTCCATCCCGTTTAGATTCATACCTGTGGACTGGCATAAAGTCATCAAAAGGCCTGAAAAACTTGGAAGACTTCTGTGGAGCCTAGATTAAGTGCTGGGTTTGTAGCAGACCCTAAGAACAGGTCACCTTCTCCTAATTTCAGATTTCATAACAAATGTTTCTTAACTCCAAACAGTAGTGCTGGTTCTTTGAACCACTTCCTTCAAGTGGAAGTGACTAAATATTTTCTCTTTGTTTTTTCATAGATTCATAGATGTTTGGGTCAGAAGGGACCTTAGCAGATCATAGAGTTTGACCCCCTGCACTGGGCAGGAAAGAGCACTGGGGTCAGACAACTCCAGCCAAGTGCATGTCTAGCCTCCTCTTAAAGACGACCAAGGTAGCGAAGAGCACTACCTCCCTTGGAAGCCCATTCCAGATTTTGGCAACCCTTACCATAAAGTTCTTCCTAATGTCTAAATCTACTCCCCTTCACTTTGTGGCCATTGTTCCTAATTACTCCAAGGAGTGCCCTGGTAAACAGAGCATCTCCTATTTCTTGCTGTCTTTTCCCCTCCCTCCCCCCACAATGAATTTGTAGGTGGCCACAAGATTATCTCTCAGCCTTCTCTTGCTGAGACTGCAGAGATCCAGGGCTTCCCAGTCTCTCCTCATAGGGTTTTGCCTGCATGTCCCTTTGTAGCCTAGATAAAATGTAATAAAAATATATTTTTCTCCAAGCCATCTTGTGAATTATATTCACAATACCTGCTGTGAAGATCTTCACTTTCCAGTTAGAATTTTTTTCATAAATTCACTTCATGAGCACCTGCCTGTGTCCATATCACAACCCTGAAGCTAGGAGGGCCTGGCCACTCAGCTCAGCCTAAATAAATGTCTAAATACTGAGCCCTTTGAATAGAAAATGTCTAGCTAATAGTCATAGAGAATTCGTCAAGTATCATTTTTAATATTATAGTAGTAGCTCCATTCACATTTTTTAGATAAAGTTCTTTTTCTGGATACCTTTTCTTTTCTCTCTCTTTTTTTTTTTTTTTTTGGTAATACAAGCTTTTAAAAGGTAAACAAGTATATTGCTCAGAACATTACTTCCTGTATTTGTACAGGGTATTGCCATAAGCTTCCTGTGTGAGGTGTCCTTTCACTTAGGGCGATGCCTTTGAGTTTTGTGGCAACCATCTAAAACCATCTGTGGAGTTGATAGTCAGATAAATATGGAAAACTTGGCATCTATATAAGCATTTACATTTTTCACTGGCTTTATCAAGCCTCAGGAAATACTGTATTTATTCAAATCAACAACATGGTTTTTTTCCTCCCATCACCATAGGGAAATAAAAACTTCATCCTAGATTCAGGTACTGGCCCGGGGCAGGCAACTGTTTGAAGCCAAAGCTGAGCAGCTACCTCCCATGCATGGCTTGTGCAGGACAGAAGGGGATTCACAGCATGGAGAGTGCAGAGGAATATACACAGTTGAGGGGGAAAACATGGGGGAAACCATGCAACCTGTTTCCATCTCCCCCCAATTACCTACCCCTGCCCAGCCACTTCCCCGCCCACCATTTACCTTCAGGTCTCACTTTGAACCCAACCTGGCCCAGCCTGGAGCTGCAGCCACTCCTTCTATCTGGCCATGCTGGGCCACGGTCAGGGCTACCACTGCTGCTGACTGCTCTGGAACCAGAGCAGCCCACAAGTAAGAAACAGGGGCTTGCAGGCAGCAGAGGAAACAGGGAGTTGGGAAAACATGCAGTGGGAGGGAGGCATGAGGATGGGAGACAGGCAGCAGGGGGACAGACACAAGCATGGGAAGGCAAGGGTTGCGAGGACATGTGGTGGGGGAACAGGTCACAGGGTCCAAATGGCTGGGAGTACAGGCACCAAAAGGAAGGAAGTAGGAGACAGGCACACAAGGGGCAAAAGAAGAGGCAGGGAGAGGCAAGGGGCAGAGCTCTATAATTCCATGTATGGAATCTAATTTTTATGGGGTCATCTTAAATTCAAGTTATCTTGGATTCAGGTAAAATGGTAACTAATGGAGCTGAAATAAAATAGATTTGCCACTCGCAGAATCCATCATCCAGGAACTAAAATATGGCTACTAACTGGTAAAATTAAGATAAAACACAATAATATGCATGCACTAAATAAAAAGACAGTACTATGCCACAGTATCTCCAATACAGATACTCTTACACAAACCTGATTCATAGAATCATAGAAAATCAGGGTTGGAAGGGACCTCAGGAGGTCATCTAGTCCAACCCCCTATTCAAAGCAGGGCCATCCCCAACTATGTCATCCAAGTCAAAGCTTTGTCTAGTCAGGTCTTAAAAACCTCCAAAGGTGGAAATTCTACAACCTCTTTGGGTAACCTGTGTAACCTGTTCCAGTGCTTTACTAGCCCCCTCATGAGAAATTTTCCTAATACCTAACTCACAGGTGTACCAATATCGATGGCTGATTATTAACCAGCCATATTGGCTGATACCAATGCAATAGCTGATTTACAGAAATGCAGCTTGACAGCTTGGAGAGCAGCATCTGGCTAGTAAGTCTGTGGGGGGGGGAGTGGCATTGGGGAGGGAAGGGGTGGAAGGGGCAGATCAACACCCCCACGGTGAGGCAGGAAGTGGGGCGGGGCAGTGGCAGGGGCAGGCACTGCTCAGCCAGGGCAGTGAATGCAACCCCACTGGGAGTGGGATGGAGCCATGGCTGGCTTATCCAGGGGGAGCAGAGGGGGATGGCTTCCCACCACTGCACACAGCCCTGGAGGAAGCATGAGGGGCTTCGCCCCGCCCCAGATTTGTGCATAGGGAAAGGGCAGACTTCCTGCTGTGGGCTCAGGGCTGTACCAGGGCTGCTCTCAGGGCAGACGGGGGGCAGGGCAGGTGGTAGCAGTCCTGGGAGGGGTGGCTATGGCAGTTTTTGGGGTGACTATAGCCCACCCTGTGGTCACCCGTCCCAGCACTGCTGCCACCACCCACTCCACCCCTACCGGGAAGAGGCCAGCGCAGCCCCTGACCCAGAGCCTGCAGCAAGCAGCCTGCCCTTCCTCCAAGCACAAATCTGGGGGACACATGCCCCTCATGCCTCCCCCAGGGGTGCATGCAGTGGTGGGGAGCTGCCTACCTCCCTGCATCCCCCGGGACTACTCCTGCTCCTGGCCAGGTCATATTCACTGTCCCTGCCGCCTCCCTCCCTCACTGTGGGGGCCTCAAATCTGCCCTCCCCATACTTCTTCCCTCCCCCATGTCCCTTCCTTCCCACAGACTTACTGACCAGATGCTGCTCTCCAAGCTGCCTGGCTGCATATCTGGTCATGTGCATGCTGCAGCTTCACACATGCACATGGCATATATCAATGACATCATTGGGTACACTGGCCAAAAAAAGCCAATAATGTTAATTTTCCTTTTACGGGTGCTGATCTGATGTGCAACCAATATATTGATGCACCTCTAATCTAACTTAAACTTCTCTTGCTGCAACTTGAGACCATTGTTCCTTGTTCTACCATCTACCACCACTGACAACAATCTAGTTCTACCCTCTTTGGACTCCTTCAGGTAGGTAAAGGCTGATATCAAATCCCTCCCTCACTGCTCTCTTCTGCAGACTAAATAAACCCAGTTCCCTCAGCCTGTCTTCATAAGTCCATTTTCATTGCCCTCCACTGAACTCAGTTTGTCTATAATCTTTCTATAGTGGGGGGCCCAAAACTGGACACAGTATTCCAGATGTGGCCTCAGTGCTGAATAGAGGGAAAGAATCACTTCTGTTGATCCGCTGGCAATGCTCCTACTAATGCAGCCCAGTATGCCATTACCCTTCTTCGCAACAAGGGCACACTGTTGGCTCATATCCGGCTTATTGTCCACTGTGACCCTCAGGTCTTTTTCTGCACAGCTGTTGCTTAGCCACTCAGTCCCCAGCCTGTACTGATGCATGGGACTGTTAAGTCCTATGTGCAGGACCCTGATATTCTCTTTATTGAACCTCATGGCTGTATCTACGTGAGCAGGAGCATGTGTTTGTGGCAGCACAAATAGTAGCAGCACAAATTTATACTGCTGCTCCATGTGGTGCAGGGGGGGCTGGCTAGGGCACAGGGTACCTCAGTGTGGGACTAGCTGGCAGGCAGCCCCCATGCTGAGGCATCCTGTGCCCCAGCCAGCTGGGGAGTAACACATGGCTACATTCTGCTCCATCCCCATGCAATGCAGAGCACCCCTGCTGAGGCACCCCATGGCCCAGCCAGCCACTCACCTGATGGCTAGGGTGCAGTGTGCCTTGAGATGGGGGAGCAGCAAAACTGGTTGCTCCTCCATCTTGAAGCACAGTGAGCCCCAGCCACCTATGTGCCTCAGCATGGGGTTTCCACAGTGCACAGATAATACAGGGAAGCAGGCAAGCTAAAACACACACTGCATGTGTAACCCAAGTGGTACGCCAAGATGTACCCCATCTCCAATTGAAGGAATCAGAGCACGTGCCCAAGCACTGTGGGAGGTGTAGGGACCCTCCTTCCCTATCAAGCAGAGCCAGGTCCCCAGTGGGGACTTAACCATACACCTTTTAATGTGAGAAACAGTGGTGGGAACATAACGTATATAAACCAGGGGGTATAGGGGACACTACAATACCTCAAAGGGACAGGATTCAATAAAGGTTAGGCATTCACATTTGTAGACATATTCATCTAGTTAACAAAAGACAGATTTAGCAAAATGTAAAATGCAAACAACACAATAAACAATAGTGCTTCTAATATACAATGCACAAAATACAAAACACCAAGCAACAAGAGATATGGTTACCCGAACGGGGGAAAAGGGAAACACAATGACCCCCTCCACTTCAACAAGAATTTTCCCCTGTCACTTCACTCACTCCTGCTTGACCCAGCTAGAACTTGAACTCCAATCTCCCACATGGTAGACAGAAACTCTACCACACAGCCATCACTGCTGGGCCTGCTCCAGGCTGCTAGGGCTTTTGACCTTCTGGAAGCCTTTGCCTTACATCGAGCTGGTCTGCCTCTTCCTGGAGAAACTAGAAGCAGAGCTGGGAGCCTCTCAAGTCGCTGCACAGCTTTCTGCTGGAGCCAGGCAGGGAACCTCTCCTACTGGCTGTAGCCTCTTGCTGGGGACTCTGGAGTCCAGCAGGTAGCCTCTCCTGCCAGCCATGCTGCTGAGAGTTCAACTGCTACCGGTGGGTCCTGCTCCTCTAAGCTCTTCTGGGACAACTGCTCCTGCTCTGCTGGCCCAGTTCTTGCAAGCTCCTTGAAACTCCTTCCTCATCATCCCTTATAGGTCTCCTCCGAGTCAGCTGCACTGCCCCTTTTATCCCCCTCCAGGTGACCCAAGGGGCCAATCAGGGGACGTGGAGGATGAGTCTCTGGGGCCTGATTGGTGAGGAAAGGGAATCCCAAGCCCTCCAATCATTTTTTACATTTTCAAAACCCTTGGGCCAAATCACTACCAGCTAGCCTGTCACACATGTTAAACTGCACAGTAGAGCTGTGCAAAATTTCGCCGGCCATTTCGTTTTGACACTGTTTTGACTCATTTTGAGGTCGAAACAGCAAAATCAAAACAAAACAAAGGACTTCGATACAGCTTCAAAACAAAATGAAGTTAGTCAAAATGTTCTGAAAGTTGAAACGTTTTGACCATAGCACTGGGGATGCAAGTCAATCCCAGCTGGGCTGATTTCCCATCCCTGGCACTAGATTGGGCAGGGGGTTGGGAGTCAGGCCATCCCGATCCAGCACCAGGGATGGGGAGTCAGCCCAGTTGGGCTGACTTCCTGTCCCTGGTGGAACTAATGAAACATCCAGAGTTGAAACAGTCTGTTTCGACAAAGCAAAATGGAAGAGCTTTTAAATCAAAATGAAATTCAATACGAAACACTGTTCCATTGAAACCCTGAAATGTGACCCAAACTCAAACGGCTATTCTATTTTCTTCTCCCAGCCCTGTGGCTCCCGACCTGATCTTTTGCTCTACTTCCTTCCCAAGCTGCTTCTTTTTTTCCTGCTTCCTGCCCTATCATCCCTGCAGGACCTCCTGCTCTTCTTTCTGCTTCTTGCCCTATGTACCACCATGCTGGCCACCCCCGCCCCAATCTACCATGTGCCACAAACAGAAGCTGTCCATGCTACATGTTAGATACCCATGGCCTAGTAAATCTGGACCTAGAGCCTCAACTGATATAAATCAACATAGCTATATATTCACATATTATATGTACTTTTTTTTTTTAAGAAAATAGAAATTTACCATCTCAATTGAAGATGCCTCTGACAGTCACTGTGGAAAGCAATGCTTTTGAATCTCTGTAAATAAAGCAATACAACATACCAAGTGTACTGTTTGTTATTGAGCTACCTTTGATATGAAACTGTTGTATTCAGACTCTTAGCTCCAACAGTAATCATCATAATCTATGCACATTATGTGTTATTTATATAATATACAATGTTTGTCACTCGAGAGAAGTTCAAGGAGAAAAACCTGAAAGTGTAAAAATCAAGTGGATTTCCTTTTCTGTGTGCTATTTCCAATCTAGCTGAAAGAAAATGTTTTGCCTCCCAAGGAATTAATCCTGTTGGCTGATTTCTGTATAAACAATATAGGGAAAAGACTCTTCACATTTGCAACTGAATGACTGAGCTTCTGACATCTTTTCAGGGATTGCCATCTGATTCACATCTTTTCTTTGTCTTGTCATCCAATTCATGGTGCAGAGTTTTGCCGCAGAATACATAAAACCTCAATTTATCAAGGCAATTTCTTAGCTTTTGTTACTGTGTGGAAATTAGCACCCATTTTATAACCTCACTACTAACTGTTATTTGCAAAAGGATTACTGTTGTATGCCATCAGTTACTTTTAGTTACTATATGAATATTCATGAGGTTCTCATACACACTGCCCTCAGTATTTACAGCTTAATTTCTTTATTTTGTGGCTTTGTTTTCTTGTTTTAGTCTTCAGTACCAGTCATTGCTATGAAAGCCATTATCAAGGTTGTGTAAACCCTCTTTCTGCCCTGGCACGTTTGTTTTACACACCTTTTTTGTCCATCCTCCTTTATATAACTCCAGAAATGCTAAAATAAATTATAGTCTCTACAGCCCCATAAGTTTTATCCTAATGAAGGTAGTACTTGTACTTATGGTGATCTCATAATGTATGTAAAGTCCTTTTGAACTAGCTTTACAATGATGACTGAGCAAAAGTTTCAGTGAAGTCTGACTGATTATTGGCATTATTATTAGGATCAAAACATATCTGAGACGGGTGAGATGCATACTAATAATATCTACCACATGGTTTTCAAAGGGTAGCTCTGCCTCCAAAAGGAAGCCTTGTCTGGTCTCCTTCTCTCATAAGATCCCTTGAAACCAGCTCTGGTGTGTCTTCTTGCAGGGTAAGCCTCTGGCTCAAGACCCTGCCCTGGCTCCTCTTTGTCCTTGGTTTCCTTTGTGATCCATAGTGCCTTTGCCTTAAAAAGCCCTTTCTTTGATTAACTCCTGAGAAGGGGAGGGTTTCCATTTCAAACAAGGGGGTCAGACACCAAATAACACAGCAGACTTCTGTCTCAAAACAAACAGATTTTACTGTCCCTTGGAGCTTCCTCTGTCCTCACTTGGATGCCTCTCTGCCTTCTCTAGGACTATTCTTTCTCTCTAGCTATCTGTCCTCCCTGGGACTAACTACTCTTTCTCTCCCTGGCTCTCTCAGAGCATCATTCTTTTTCTTCTGGCAGTCAGCTACCCTTGCAACAAAGTTATTATGAGACTACAGTAGTCAACAAAAGGACTAAGGTGCAATGGTATCAGATCCACGATCCCAACAACTGCATCTCCTGCCACGCCAAACATGTATGGCATGAGGCACAATTGTAGGATAGGTTATCAGATCCCAACTGCGCCCTATTGCCAGTGGAAGGAGAGCCCAGGATCATGATTCAGTCTCTCCCTGCACCAACAAGTAGCAAGCTGGTGGCCTAGTCCTCCACTGGCTCCAAGTGCCAGTCAGCTGACCAGCACTCTGCCATAGGAGCACATCGGAGCCAAGGGCTCTGATGCACTTCAACAGCTGGGAGTTCCAGACAACAGGTCAGCACTCCTCTGGCTGGGAGTAGCCATATGTTCAGTTTATGGGAACCAGTCACAAAGTTATCACACATATTTGTGTAAAGTACATGTAATAACTTTATGGCTTATTCCCTGTTTTATTGCACCGTTAACTGCTTGAACATGTGGCTGGGTTACTACTTAAGACATGATTAACCAGTTAATCACATCTTAAGTGTGGCATTTGACAGGGACTTAACATTCACCCAATAAAATTAAACATAATATCATGGAGAACCAATCAGGGAGCAGTATACTGCTAGGCCCAGACTCCCCTCTTCCCCGGGGTAAAAAAGGTATCTACTATCTGTCCTACTTTAAAAAATTATTTATTGCCATTTATATAAACACATGCTCACACTGAGCTCCCTCAAAGTGTTCCACACCAGACCTGCAGGCTAGAACTCAAACTCAGCCCAATTAGTCTCTTTCATCACAATATCTATGCCAGTAAATGAAGGACAACCAGGTAAACAAAAAGTGAGCATTACTCAATACAAACACCAAAAATGAGAATAGATGTACATACATCTCCAGTAGATGTACATATCTCCAAATTGCTCCAAATAACTGAGTAATTGTATGCACATATTCTTTTCCATTCACAATTGCTCAGGTTGCACAGTAACCCAATTTACAAATAAAAAGGGTCTGTGGATGTAAACTTTAACCTTATAAATGCATATACTTACTAACATGAATTTTCAAATTTGCATTTTCAAATTGTATGTATGGAAACATACACCCTTCATCTTTGTCAGACATATATTACCAAAGTCCTCTGTGTGATGGTAACACCTCCTGTTGCTCTTATCAGTGTAGCTTTGGGGGCAAATATTAATTAGATAATATTTTCAATTTTTTTATAATATTCTCCCATGAAGTATCAAGTAAATTATAGAGTTTTAAAAATAATCAAACAGTTGCTTAAATAGGCCAAATTCATTGCATGGAAGTGACTAAGGTAGTGTTACAAGCCATTTCTCTACAGTCTGTTCCAAAATATAGTGACAACATTTTTAGCTGGCCTCCAAACTAGCCTCTATATTAATTATGAAAATATTATGCTTACATAGGTTTGGACAGGAAAATGTAATCATCTAATTTATAAAATACAAAGAGACATATATTTTTACTAGTACTGAAATTAAAAATGACAGGAACCACTAGCTTACTAAGAGCTGATAACCAAAGAGAATGACACTGGAGGAAGGAGAAAATTTTCATCTCTCTGTTAGTCCAAGTCAAAACCATAAATAACTCCAAGTTTTGCTACCAGGTCATCTATTATTAAATGAGTTGGTGCTTTTGGTCAAGGTTTTAGTATCCACAACCTATAAAGAATCACTGCAACTGATACAGTTGCTATTTCATCAGAAAGGCAAACAAAACCTGGGGCAGAACTGAAACTTCAACTCGCCCATCTTACTTCTTGGTACCATCTCAACTTCAGTTGAATGTTATTCAATTTAAAACCAATAAATGTTGCTCCTGTATTGCTACCATAATTTTATATCACCTCTAAATGTACTTTTGTTCAAAATTTCTTGACTTGAGCTTAGAATTCTATAAAGTATAAAGTGAAAACTGATTTTTTTTTTAAAATTGAAACTTAAATTACTACTTCTTTCTAATTCTAATTTTTCAGGAATAAGCTGCCATTGAACAGCACATTTTCAGGAGTGAATAGGCTCTCAGTTCTTACAGTGATAGAAGAACAGACCAGAATGAACAAAACAGAATTACAGGCTACAATTCACTGCACACTTTATAGATTTAAGATGATTTCTAACAACTACGCTTACAGAAAGAAGGCATTTTAGACAATAGGGTTCAAAACACACCATATATTAACCAATTTTAGAGCCAACAAAATACCTAAACCTTGAGAAATACCTAAATCATGAGACCATCTCATAATATCAAAAATTTTGTATTTGGAAATTGCATTATTTAATCAGACTTTTTAAACCACATTGTCCTGTTCAGCTTTGATCCTATTCTGATTTTTTTCCGAGTAGGATTTCATGGAGCCACCCTTCATTCCTTGTAAATGGTCTATTTTCCTATTGTATTTACACTAGGCTATGTTTTTTTCCTTATGCGGGTGAACATTGTTTTAAAAACACAACAAATCTTGTTACCCACACGCAAGAGCCTTTCCTCTGGTAGTAGTATGAATTCTCTATTTTCAAACCATTTCTTCCCATCTTTGAAATGCAAACCTTCACTTAACACTCTCCTGAAAATTTAGTTCCTTATTGTCCACAATAAACCATCACGTGGAGTCAGTGATAGTTGAATTTGAAGCCAATGTATATGCAATTAAAAAGCTAGTTACTTTCAATAACACAGTGCCCTCTTCACTCAAATGAAACAATGTCTTCACCAACATAATTTTTACATATGATGTTACATGCAACTTGGAAGCATCCTAACCAAGTACTGAACCTGGCCACAGCTGGTTAGGTTAGAAGACAGACCATAACTCATACTATTAGAGATTATAGCTGCAGTACCAGATCCAAGATAAGCATCTCCCTAAAACTTCCTCTCTACTGCCAGAAAGGCATGTTGGATCACTGTGTAGCATGAACTGAACTAATGTAGCTGATGTTAACATAGACTGTAATAATAGTGAAATATAACCTTGTTAGTCTTGTTCTGCAAGCAACTTGAAGGCTCCACTTTGCATCCTTCTCCTTGACATAAGTGAATGAATTCTGCATAACCTTTATGTATGAGTGTGTGTAAAAGGGTGAATGGTGAGAGAATGGCATGGAGACAGGAGAAAATGTAACTGTTTATGTAAGCAACAAGGCACCAAATGTAAGTTACCAGTCAGTAAACTAATTAATGAATGGCTGAAGAATCCCTTTTAGGCCTAGGGCACAAAGAAGATAATGATAAGAAAGAATGCACCCATTCTGCCAGACGGGCAGCAAAAACACTCCAAGGCTAAAATAAGCTGAAGACAAAAGAAGAACAACCACAAAAACAGAAGCTGGGTATGGAAAAACCCCAAAGCACTGAAACAAAGGATGCCAATCCCTATAAAAGAACACTTTGAAAATGCCAAGTTGGGTAAGCCTCTTTCTCTACTGCTGTTTCATCGGAGCACAGATTCATCTGTTCACCTCACTCCAGCTGTTATCTTCAAATCTGCTATATTGAAATCATCATCATGTACACAATAAGCTTGGGTTAGCTACCCTGGGCTGATATTGAGCAACTATTGCTGGTAACTATACCTGGTGTATGTGTGAATGAAATGGTTTTGTGTATGTGTATGCCTGTGTGTAATGATGTGTACAATGATTTGTGTGTGTTTGTATAAATGGTGTGCCTGAACCTCTATGTCTAACTCATGTAATCAATAAACAGGGCACCTTGCCTTATCCCCCTTTATAAAGCCTCACTCGTAATTTGAGCAATTGGCAATTTAAGTAACAACTGTAAAATCCAAATGGAGATAGGACACTATTTTACATCATTATAATGAGTCAAGATAAATCCTATGTAAGAGATATAGGGTTTACTTTGATTAGATATTAGAAAGGTAAAAACTGTTTATACCTTCTGGCAGATAGGAATTTACAACATATCTAATTCAATGTTAAAAGAACCCCTTTTTCAGTGAAGACAAAGTCCTTCTGTATTCTCTGTTTCCCAGGATATACAGTTTAGTGTTCACTGTTTTACAAAATGTCTAAGATTTTAAGATTAAAAAATACTATTTTTCACCACAGGCTAATAATGTGCTTGCACAGCTAATATTCATGGAAACATGAATGTGCAATTAAAATAATGCACAAAACCATTTTAACGATATTCAGCTGTACCCCATGTATGGGCTCCATGAATACCATATTCATTAGGCAGCATGGCGCGAAAGACTTATGAGGAATGTGATAATCCAGACCAAATCTTAATCAAGACTATTGCTAAGGTAACATATGGGACTACAGACTCTTTCCATATTAATAATACCTGTATCTTTACTGTATTTTCCTTGTTTGCTTTCTTGAGTTTTTGTTTTGGTTGGTTTGGGGGGGGTTGGTTTTTTCTTTTTTAACTCACTGGCATCTCAGATTTGGTTGGTTTGTTTTGTACTATACACATATTCTCTTAATTGACCCTAAATTTGTTTCTCATTATTCCCAATTGGGCATTCAAAGGCCATTACATACCTTAGCATATTGCAACATCAGAGTAGGGTGAAGGAAGGAGGCAAAACAACATTGTCTAAATATCTAAACTTTAGAGCCAAAGCCAGCATTCAGCAGTGCCTATGTCATTGGGAGCTGGAAGCCAGTGACACCACCACCAACAGAACACTGTTTCAAGTGTTCTCTTAGACAGGGGTCACTAACACACAGCCTACGGGCCAGATCCAACCCATAGAGCCTCTGGAACCAGCCTACAGAGCTGGAGGGTTTTGCCTGTGCCCATTCCAACACCAGGGGTTAGGCAGCAAGAAGCTGCACCACCTCCACTTCCTCAGCCCCCCACTCCCTGGCTGCAGCTGTGGTGGAGATACAGCTTCTGGTTGGTGGGGAGCTGCACCAGGGCCAGGCAGCTGAAAGCTGCATCCTTGCTCCATGGCTTCTCCTGCAGCCCCCTCCCCCTCTATAGGAAATGGAGGGCTGAGGGAAGCAGTGACAGTGCAAGCACTGTTCAAGAGAACCAGTGCCGTATGAATGAGAAGAACTAAACAAGTTTTATTATGAAGCGGTTTACAAGCCTCTGAAGTCCTTTAGTCTCTCTAACCAAATAACTAGTACCTAACTGAGGGACCATATCCCAATCACCAACTTCCTCAGACTCCTTGTTTACAGAACATCTCTAAATTATAACTTCTATTACTATACTCAGCACCAAAGTTAAGCTAATGTTACAAATGCAATCGTGCTTAGATTTGATAGATATCTCCTCCTGGCCAACACTACACTGTTATTTTGGCAATGTTAAGAGACCAGAAAGCCATGGATTCCCACAATGACAATAGGATAACAATGGGTGAAGCCAGAACACCCAGAGGGCAATTCAATTATTTTAAGCTAGAAGTCAAAGTGGCCTTGGCACCCCGGTAAACCTGGAATGTGCAAAACTAACATGCAACCACTTCAGAGCTCTGATATAACTGATCATGAGGGCCCCCAGCCATAGATGGGCCAAAACACCATAGAAATATTGTCAATATTGTCTGTCATATTACACGAGGCAGAAAAAAGGAAGGAAACCTAGGCAGGTGAAGATATTTCTTTCAGACCACAGCTGATATATAAACACAGTTGAAAAATGACAATTATATATATAAGGGATTAGTCCATCTGTCTGTGCGTCTGTCTGTCTATCCGTAATGCTCTTGAGGGGTGTGGCTCCAGCCACTGCTGCATCAAGAATGATGGTTGGGATGCGGCCCCAGCGGAGCAGACATGGAGTGCGGGGGAGGGGGAGTGGGTGAAGCGAGGTCAGACAAGTAGTGGGAGGGGGGGGTGGCACGCAGCCAGACAGAGGGAGGGGCAGGGGGTGGCTGTGGCAGCTGCTGCATGCAAGCTCCCCCCCTCACCCTGCCACCAGTCCTGGGAGGCAGCAGTGGTGCAGGGTGGTGGATGGCAGTGCTCTGCCCCCCCATATCATTTTTGAAGGGTAATTCACTAGTAGCAACATTTTGCTGAGGTTCTGATGGAAATCCCATTCACAGAGACAGGGAGAGAATGGTTTAGGATCAAATGTTCATAAGAGGACTGTACCTTTGGGTCCACTTTTGGATGCTCAAATTTAGACAAGTGAATGATTTTTAGAGGTTCTGGGTGGCTCCAATTTCAAACGTATTGTGAAACACTAAGTATCACACCCAGTGTCCAAAGCTGGCAATTTAACTTAGCGCCAAGGGATAAGTCTGTGATTACAAAAGCTTGAGCCTCATAATAAAAAAATAGGAAATGCCAGCTTGGGCAAGGCAAGTGGGTCCATCTACTTTCACGTGTTTCCAAATGTGGCCTATCCCAGGCTGCTGTAGAGAAAGATACAAGACAACTTGCTATAAGCAGTTCCAGGATAATTTACAAACGTTGTCTCCTAACCCCTAATTGCTAAAGGTTGCCCAGTACCCTAAAGCAGGGTTGCTCAACTGCCAAATCCGACCCCCAGCCCTATGTCATTTGGCCCATGGGGCTCCCCACAGGTCTGAAAATTTGGCAACAGGGTAAGTGTGGTACTGTTCCCCTGTTGCCACATTTCTGGAGAAATTGGGAGCCCTGGGCCTGGCACACCACATTAGGTACCCAATCAGCTGATTTTCAGTCTCAGCCCTGAGATCCCTCTAGAGCCAGTTCAAAGCTCCAGTGCAGTAAGGAGGCCGAGAACCAGACAAACAGCTGTTGTTAGGTGTCCACCTCCCAAACCACACCAGAACCTTGAACTGGTTTGCATGCCCTGCAAAGGCTGGGAGGGGCTTCCGTGTAGTACTGGGGTTACTCCGAGCCCCAGCACCACACCAGAGCCTTGAACTGGCTCCTCTGTAGTGCAGGGGGCTGGGAGTCATATACAGCTCCCAACTTCCTTACTGCATCAGAGTCAGTTGTCTCTGGGTGTGATGGAGGGATGGGATGGAGCCTATTAACCATTTGTTTGAAACTGACTACACTGGGGTCTCTTGATTGTATTACCTTCTTGGAGCAGTCTGACAGCTCAGTATGTGTTAGGTAATATAATCTGGAGATATTCCTCACTAGAAAAGGCATAACTTTACTATGCTACGATGGCACTTGGCATGCGCTTATTGCTTTAATGCTCAGACACTAGCATTATAAGTGCAGTTATCACATGCTAACTGTAATGTGTAACAGTACCCTGTATCTCTGAATGTTCTTGTTACCCATATACATGTCCAGTGGGCACTGGATGAAAAAGTATATGCTTTTGTGTTCAGTTTATCACCTTCCAATTTCACTGAATGTAGCATGGTTCATGAAATCAGCCAGGGGAAAGAGAAGTTCCTCTACCATCTTCTGCCCATTCATTATTTTGTACTTTTCTCATTCCCTGCCATTAAAACATCTCTAAAACAAAAATCCCGATCTTCTCAATTTCTCTTCATATTACTGTTTGTCCATATCCTAATTGTTGTCACACTTCTGTCACCCCATTGTTCCAAGCAACAGTATACCACTGGTTTGTAAAAATTAACACACTATTTTCTGTATTATTCTCCATTCAAGCACTCTTTTGCTAAAATAATTCCTTTTTCTATTCCCTACATTGCCATAGAAACATTAGTGTTAACTACAAAATTCTTTATGGAAGAGGAGTGATTTCATGTTAACAGCAATTTTCAAGTTTTAACCCAATCAATAAAGTTTCATATTGAGCTCCCTGGAACTACATTAATTTAACAAATAACTTGAAATAGGCAGCTACTTGGATTAGACATTTGTACAATCAAATAAAAAGAAAAAATATTGAGAGATTATAATGCTTCTTGAAGTAAAGTAATCCCTTTTGTAGAATAAAACTGTCTTAACTAGTTCAGAATTTGTAAAGTGTTGGGAGAAGGCAGATTCTACTACTTAAAACTCAAGTACAGTGCATTTTCCTGGATCAAGAAGTAAAACCTTAAGGGATAATTACCTAATTGCAAATCTCTCTCTAGCCCTGGATTCAACACAATTGGTTAAAATAAAGTAAAAGTGCTGAGCTTTGTTTAATACATTGCTACTTTGATCCACTTTCACATGCTGTGTCAGGCAAAAAGTGTACTTGGTGTTCCAACCTCAGCGCACAAACAGTGGTTTTCTTTCTGCCTACGTTTTGTAAGCCTTCCTTGTTAACTATAATTCACACAGCTTATACCAATTATTGTTTATATTTGTCTTTTTATTTTCTAACCTTTCCAGTATGGCTTTTCTCTGGCCTGGCAAAAATAAGTGACCAAAGCAACAACAACCCCAAGCAGTGAAATACTGTAAACAGGGTTCTTTAAATGTGGCAATAGCCTTCAAGCTGTTTTCATTTCTATATGGTAAGTAACCAATAATGTTTGTGCTGGGGGTTTTGATCCCTACTCTCTGACTGCACGCATCATGAGCTCATGCTCCTTTCAACTTGTAGCTGCAGCTGCTGGTGGTTTTAAACAGCTATGATCAAATGAAAAATGGAAAAATTAATTTTTGTGGTCCCTACTTCAACTTGCAGGCCCATATAATGAATCTCTTCAGTGACTTCTAGTGTTTCTTGCAAAGCTATATTGGCAATATCACTGAGATCTCAATTCTCACACCAACTACTTTGACAATTTCTGATGTGTTCTGGTTGCTGCATCTATTTTTAAATTGTTCATGACCAAAACAACACATTTTCTCTTTTTCCAACAACAGCCCCACAGCTTAAACAGAATCTTGAATAGCAGTTTATACTCTTGGATATTTAGTGATCTGGTGCTCACTTCTTTACCTTTGCCACATGGTACAAAAATACTGAAACTTCAGGAAGTACACACTTATTTGCAGATCCTGTGAGTTCATAAGAAAATATTTTTCTGGAAGTGCAATTTACCTTTTTCATAATACAACAATCATGTCATTTAGTTAGTGCAACATATAAATATAGTTTTCATTTTGTTATGCAGGGCCTGGCACCATGATGTGACTCAAGATATACTTGCCTATTTACAAAAATATATATTCATTTGTTTACCTTGCATAGTTTAACTAGCGTATATAAAACCAAGCACATTTTTGCTAGGGCATCATTCAAGGTAAATTAAGGCAACAAGCCAGTGTTGTATCAGCTACTAGGAAGAATGAACACACTGTTTTGGTCTGCCAAACATTTTTTATCTTTGTTATTCAATAAATCTCAGCACCCACAAGGAACTGTGCAAGATGGGGAGGCAAGATATTGTAGGAAGTCAATGGGGGAGTTAACCCAGGATTAAAGTAAACGAAGAGATTTAACAGAAGAAAATACATGGGAATGTGCCATAAATTTGATTGACGAGAAGGATCAGCAATATGAATTGGCAGCCATTTTAAATGCTTCCCCTCATATACGGCTATGGAATTATAAAATTGATGGGGATTGGTAAACCATCATTAAAGCTCATGGACACAACACCTGCCTTTCATTTAAGATAGCTGTAAGAAAAAGCTAACATCCACCTTCATATACAATGCAGGCACATGCCAGTTCCAGAAACAAAGCAGATATCTGAACAGGAGGGGTGGAGAAGGGGAAGCAACATGGGAGAAGGGGAAGCAGCACTGAGCAAATCTTGGAAGATATGCTCCTAAAATAAAGTTTTTTTGACCTGAGTGCTTACTGGAAGAGAAATGAGCCATGAGCAAACACTGTTTTCTTCCTCTTGTATTCAGAGAAAACAGGACTTTGTATATTTTCTGTAACTAAACAGGACTTCAGAAAAACACCAGACTGCATTCCTAAATATTCCAGAAACTGAAACAATTTACATAAGCCAAAATACTCAGCTGAAAGGAATAATAATACTGCCAAACCAAAGCATTCAAAAATCATGAGTCAAGTTTCCCAAAAATCATGATATTGAATTTTTTAAAAGAGCTCTTTTTTTCTTTTAGATAATGTCTTAAGGTGCTCAAGTCACATCTTCAAGCTTTTCTCTGCAACCATAATAAAATCTAGAAATTAAGAAAAATGACAGCCAAAATTCTCACAACTACATGCCACCAGGATCTGGGGCTTTAAGAAAAATGTAAAAAGTTTAGACACTCATAAGAAAATCATGAGCATTGTCAATACCAGTGTTATATTTATATGAATTAAGAAAGGACAATTGTGCATTCCTCTCTACTTTCATTCCTGGTATCTGTTTGATTCATAATCTTTTGGAAATTAATTTGTTGGAAACATAAAAAGGAGAAGCTTTCCTCGTATTTTTAAAGGCTATTAATAATTTGCATATTAATACCTCTACATTGCTCATTTCTTCTGAGCATTTTCACCTGGACAGAAACAGCAGTGGGAAGTCTATAAGACAATGTGTTCTGGGAGATGCGTCTAGCAGGAACCCAGAGAAACAGGAAAAGTTTATGTTTTATTTAATATCTCCATCCATGTGTCTTAAACAATATATAAATGAGATTATAGATTAATGTAAAATAGAAGAAGTAAACAGTTATCTCAGCAGTAAGGGGATCTGGTGAAGGTAGAAAGATACAGAAGTGCTTGGCAAGCAATATAACTGTGGGGGGAATAAACGCAGAATTGATAGTAGACATTCAACAGAATTGATAGTAGACTTAGGTCATGGACACATTTAACATTTGTAGTGCCTTCAAAATACTCCAAAAGCTCAGGATAATGACACAAACAGCCAACAAAGTGCTTCAAATTGTGCTGTTCCACCTCAAAAATGATCCTGAAGAAATAGTAACAATTGTGAAGTGTTTCAATATGAACTGCTTCATATTATGTTTGTACTCTCGAGCAGAATGGACTAGGAAGCTTGTTGGTCCTCCTGGATCCTAGAATACTTTTTTTTTTTCACCCCGTACTGCTCCAAAGGGGTCACCTCTGTGATTCGCACCAAACTCCACTGCGGCAGAGTCAAAAGATTTGCCTGGCACATGACTTTGCCTATTTACTGCCATATATGAAGGCCTGCTGTGCTTTCATCAGCCTACACCCACAATATCACCAACTACCCCCTACCATATCCGTGAAGTGGGCCAAGGTAATGGACCTCGTTGCCATCAGGGGCAATGAGAACCTGTCACACTCACTGAGAATGAGCAACCAGGCCATCTGTATTGCCTCTGGAATGGCTGCTCAGGGACACAACTGTGATTGGCAAAGTTGCGCACCAAAGCCAAGGTACTGAAGATGCAATACAGAAAAGCCCATGATATCAATCAGGTCTTGGATGCTTGAGCCTGCTATGAAGAGCTGTCAGAGAATCTAGCTAGCAATGACTCCACTGAACCTGGCTTTTTTGTCAAATCCAAGGTCAACACTGAGGCCACCAAAGACTCCAGGGGTTCTGGGTAGGAGCTTCCCCACCACAAGATAGGAATAGGCCCAGGATGGTCAGGGGATTCCTGACTGGGGAATTCCTCCCATTGTTCAGACATACAAAAAACTAGAACTCTTGGTTCCAAAATGATACCTTTTATTAGACGAACTGGAAAATGGCAAGAAAACTGTCCTTTTCTAAAAGCTTTCAGGACCAAAGTCCCTTCATCAGGCTCTGGGGAAAGTGTAGATGGTACAAAATGGTAAAAAGTCCCCATAGGTAGGAAATAAAACTTCAACCATGAATGGATGTTTTTCATCCAAGGTACTGAGGGAATTGGCAGAGCTCACAGCAGGTCCCCTGGCAGGGCTGTATGAGTACTCATGGTGCTCTGGCCAGGTCCAAGAGGACTGGAAAAGGGCCAATGTGGTCCCTATTTACAAGAAGGGAAGAACGGAGGACCCAGGTAACTATAGGCCAGTTAGTCTCACCTTGGTCCTTGGGAAGACCTTTGAGAAAATTACCAAGGAACACATCTGTGGGGGCCCAACATGGGAGGTAATGCTCAGGGGTAACCAGCACGGGTTCACTGCAGACAGATCCTGGATGACTAACCTTGTTTCCTTTTATGACCAGGTCACAAAGTCCGTCGATGCGGGCATTGAGGTGGATGTCATCTACCTGGACTTCAAGAAGGCCTTTGACACTGTTTCTCACCCCATACTCATAAAAAAAACTAGGCAACTGCAGCATTGATGCCTATGGACAGATGGGTGGCAAATTGGCTCAATGGTCGCACCCAGAGAGTGGTGGTGGATGGCTCATTTTCGACCTGAAGGGATGCGGGCAGTGGAGATCCTGAAGGGTCAGTCTTTGGACCTGTGCTATTCAACATCTTTATCAGCAACTTAGAGGTGGGTGTGGAAAGCACACTGTCCAAATTCACTGATGACACAAACATTTGGGGAGAAGTGGGCACACTGGAAAGGAGGGACAGAATCCAGCTAGATCTAGACAGGTTACAGAGGTGGGTGGATGAGAATAGGATGGAATTCAATGCAGACAAGTGCAAGGTGCTGCATCTAGGGAGAAGGAACCTGCAACACACCTATAGGCTGGGGAACACCCTTCTCAACAACACAGTGGCTGAAAGGGATCTTGGAGTCATTGTTGACTCCAGGATGGACATGAACCACCAATGCAAGGAAGTGGTCGGTAAGGCTAACCGCACCTTGTCGTGTGTCTACAGGTGCATCTCAAGCAGGTCCAGGGAGGTGATCCTTCCCTCTATGCGGTGCTGGTCAGGCTGCAGTTGGAGTACTGTGTCCAGTTTTGAGGAGCCGCACTTCAAGAGGGATGTGGTTAACCTTGAGACGGTCCAGAGGAGGGCCACTCTCATGGTCAGGGGGCAGCAGGCTAGGCCCTACAAAGATAGACTAAAGGGCCTGAATCTATTCAGCCTCCACAAGAGAAGACTGAGAGGGGATCTGGTGCCTGTCTATAAACTCACCGGGGGGACCAGCAGAAAATAGGTGAGGCTCTGTTTCCTTCGGCACCACCTGGGCTAACAAGGAATAATGGCCATAAATTGATCGAGAGAAGGTTCAGGCTTGATATCAGGAGGCATTACTTTACAGTTAGGGTTGCCAGCCCTGGAATGGGCTCCCAAGGGAGGTTGGATAGATATCTGGCTCAGGTATTATGATCCCAGCACACGTTCCTGCCCAGGGCATGGGATCAGACTTGATGATCTGTTCAGGTCCCTTCCAACGCTAGAAACTATGAAACTATGACACTACGAGGAAAGCAGATTTTGAATTATTAAGCTGTTTAGGGGAGGAGGATAAGAGGGAGTGGTTGAGAAAGGGAGAGAGAGATGGAAAGGAATGGGGACCTCTCGGATAAAATATTCTGCCCATTCCAGACTGCTGTTTGTGAACTTACGTGACACTTGTCCAGCAATTCACTGATGGACAGTTTAGCACCTTGTTATCCAGTTCTCCCAAAGGGGTTAGGAGTAACCAATCCCCTCACCCACAGCTAAGGAGCAGAAAACCATAGCTCTTCTACCCTTCTCATTCCTTGCCTTCCCCTCAATCGTCTCATAAGAAAAGAAAACAAGGAGATATGATAAAACCACAGATAGCCACCTAAATTTCATCACCTACTATTGTTTGCAAGGCAACTTTTCATCACTGTGTATGAACACAGCTGCCACTCCCCTTCCTCCACCAATCACTGTTCAGGCATAAACAAGTACCTGAACCCACCCTCTGCAGAGGCCTTATGCTTCTTCCCCTCACCCAGTTCCCCCTGAGTGGGGAAAAGTTGTGATATTGCTTAGGCAAAGAGGGTAAAAAAGCAAGTAGCCAAGGTATTGCTTTTATTTGCTATCACTGGCAATCTCAGGCAATGAAGCAGGACTGGGCAGTAGCCAAAATCATTGCTTGCTAGTGGACCCCCACCCATATTGTCCATCCCTCAAAAGCACCATGACTTACAGCAAGATCAAAACTTTCCAGAGACACTGACCATAGCATCAATTTTACACAGACTACAATGGTATTGCATTAAACACAGAGAGCCCCAACAAGATAATCCCTTGTCCAGCAAACCTCACTCTCCCAACTCCCTCTGATCAGGCAGCAAGGGAGGAGATAAGTACAGGGTGTGGCAGAAAGCCACCTTGTTTCTCCCCAAAATCTCTGCCCTGTGACACTGTGACTAAAATCTGAGCAGCAACCATTTGATTAGGGTGGGTCAGCATGGAGGGGACCACACCCTGGCCGGTCTCTTTAGGTAACTTGAACTGGCTGCAGTCCTGAGGGAGGGGGG
>NW_017728947.1:20328380-20359258 GCF_001723895.1 Crocodylus porosus
CTTTTTGCCCCCTTGACTTGCGGAAGTGCCCCAAGTGCCTGTACGGGGTCGAGTACCCGTCAGACTATTAGGCCTGTGTTTCCCTAAGGACACAGGGCCGAGAGAGTCCCTTCTCGGGGTGGTGGCAGCACATTACCCCCAGACTAGCGAGTGTGCTCCGGGAGAGGGGTCGGCCGAGCATAAGGCGCCCCTAGGGAGGCATTCAGAGTCTGGAAGGTGGTCGGGCGCAGGGAGGTGGGCGGCTCAATGCAGGAGCGCCCCCTACTGGCCCGCCACACAGGGAACAGCCTTATTTGCGTTTTCACACCATAAAACAAAGTCCCACTGGCAGTCCTTGGAGAGATGTCATCCTTGCTGAAATGGCTTTATATGTCACAAAAAAAATGTCTTGGTAGCAGTTCAAGGCAGTTTGTGTCCATCCAGTAGGAGATGGAAGAAAGCCAGAGATTTAGTTACACTGTCCAGCAACATAGGGTTCAAGCGATGGGTACAGGAGAAGGTAGTGGTAGGTTCAGCAGTTTTTAACCATACAGCCACAGAGCTTCAGTGGGGAGGTCTTACAGGACTGGCTAGCAGGGTCCTTTGGAAGCTTGTGGGAAGGGAAGGATGGGAAGGATGTCCTGAGCCTGTAATTTATGGGGCATGCTTCCTCTTTCTGCAGCAAATTCACTGATCTCCCTAAGCCAGGAAGCAACTAAACGGCATCCCTTATTGACTCCTGGTTGTTAGAGGAAAGGTTCTGGAATTTCGTCCAAAGGTACTATGTCAGCCTGGATCTCAGGTTAAAATCAAACCCTCTTCTTTCCACAGATCCACCAAAACAGGCTGCCCTCTCCAAGAGACAGTGTTGTTCCCAGCTGCCCTTGAAAAAGTGTGGTTAGTCATACTTACTTTGTTCAGTTATTGCAGCAATGAGTTATGGCAGGATAATGTGAAATATAATAAATGTTATTGGCTAAAACAATATGTTGGTTTGAAAAATATTCTTCCTCTAAAATTTTCTAGTACTGTTCATTTTACATTGGAATATAATTAGAAAGTAAAATAGCTATTAAAATACCCAGTCCATCATTCTACTGAATAAGCCTCTTAACTGACCATTGTCATATGGAGCAGCAAGCTGTCCCCATAAAGAAATTCATCCTGCAAAATTAAGAGAGATACTGAAGAGAATCTGGGACATAAGAACCAGCTATGCTGCTTTCCCCACCAAGCAACCAGTGTGTGGCCAGGGGAGGATCTTGTGATGTGGTCTCCCAGGAACAGCCTGTTAATACTCATTAACACTAATGGGGTGCTGAAAATAGATGGGGAGGAGTAACTCTCTTTCCCTGAGTCACAAGACACTGAAGGCAACAAAGCAAGGAAAGGAAGCTGGTTGACATGGTGTCATTAGAGAGGAGAGCTGCTGCCACAGAGGAATATAGCACTCAAATGTACATCTTGATGAGACACTTCACATTGGACTACTTCAAACTGGAGTAAGATATGAAGCTCTTTCAATTAATGCCTGCCCATACCAATAGTTAGCAATGTAATATGACAGCAAAAAGTCCAATGTAGTTTGGGGCTGTGAATGCAAATGCATTCAGTTGCTAAACATTTTAAAACTCTCCCTTCAAAGCTATGCAACTGCTCTGGAGACCCTCAAGTTCACTGCCTCCTGGAGGTCAATCCTAGCCTCCTGACACCCCCCACATCCCAATGTGCCTACCAGCTGCTTGCCTGCCATGATAATATGGAAATTAGGTAGTAGGCCTTCAGTTATTTAGGAGAGGAGCAACATTAGAGGCTTTGCTCTATATTCACATCCACGGGCCACTTTGCCCTGTCCCCTATGTTCCCGTGGAATCTCTAGCATGCAATCAGCAGTCCAGGCAGCTCTCTGGCCTCCTACCAGTTTAATTCTCCAAGAAGGCCAGAATAATATTGCTTAGATCTGGCTTGGGTAAACACCCAAACTTTTTATTTTGACACTGCCTTTCTGTCTCACATTACTCCTCAAATTCTCAACACCTCCCACTCCTGCAATTAATCTTGGATGGCTTGGCTGCCCTGCAGTCAGTCCCAGACAGGGGGCCTTTCCCTGGCTCTGCTCTGACTTCCACCCTAAACCACCATGGCTCTCCCTGCCACAGTCCTCCCGGGTCTACTGACAGCCCCCAGTTCCCAGCACTGCTTCCAATAGCTCCCAGTAGAGAGCTCCTGCCTCTAATTCTGCCCAGGTCAGACTGCCCTGCTCTGCTCTGCTCTGCCCTGCCCTGCCCTGCCCCACCCCAGAAGCTGGGCCTTTATCCCCCAGACCCAGTTTTTCCAGTCTCCCTTAAAGGCACCTCACATTAACAGCACGATCCCCATCTTTTTATTTTTACACCAATTCTCCAGTAACAGGGCAAGGTCCTCTGTTACAGCTTGCTTCAACTACAATTTCACTATTGTATTGAGTTAATAATAACAGGGTGCTCAAAAGACACTGAAAAGTTAGAAGCCCAATAAAGATTAATAAAAAACTTATTGGGGTTACAAAGTAATTTACATGGCAATATTAAAATTAAGCACTGACTAAGCAATAACTAAAGCAAATGGGAAATACAACAGGTTACAATTAAATGTGAAAACAATAGGTATTCTTTAGTGTTACACCTAGATATGTAACAAAAACCGATGGGGCAACATTTAGATCTAAAATTTAGGCCAATATCAGGGGAGAAAAAACATATTAAAAGATTCAGTGTATTGTGAAATAAACTTCCAAGAAATATGGCTGAAACTTGTGTATGGAAAACTGAAAAGCTCAGACTGGAGCTAGAATATTAAAATTAGAAACTTCTTTGTAGAATGATGGACTGGGTATATTAATAGCAATTTTATTTCTATTATATTCCAATGTAAAATAAACAATTCAGAACAATTTTAGAGGAAGATGTTTTTTCCAGTACAACATATTGTTTTAGCTAAAAACACTTAATATATTTAACTTTTATCCTACCACCATTCATTATTGGAATAACTGAACAAAGTGGATAAACATACTTGTTAAAGAATGGTTTTAACTTTTATATTTCTGTTAAATCTGAAATTTTGATCACTGAATTGAATCAAGCTGAAGCCTCCTTTTAAGGACATGAATAAGAACATCCCCATTACAATAAAATATCAAATGTAGACCAATGTTATTTCATATTAAGAAGAAATGGATGGATGGATAGATAGATAGAGATACAAAACTTTAAAAATCACCCTAGATTAGAAATCTGCTAGGCTAATTATAACTATTACAATTTATGAAGAAAACATACTGAACAGATAAAAATTGTGAGGATGTTCCTACACAAAAGTAGTTTGCATCATCTTTCCCATTGAGTACTTTGTTTACTCCAACATTTTGCTTTGTATCTATGTTGAACTCTCCATCTGATCGTTCAAGTGATAGACGGAAATAGAAAAGGGTGTCATTGGTACTAGGGGCAGTCTCTATCTTTCAGCTGAATGAGAACAAGTCACTGGTCTAAATGTTGGAAACAATATAATGCATCTTTCTCAAAGAGAGAAAAGACATGACAAGGCATGAAATGAGAAGGAGAAAGAAGATTTGGTGCTGTCAGAATTATTTCCTACATGGATATGCCTTTGATAATAACATTTTCTACCAATGTTCTACATTTTCATGCTCTCGCTTCAGTGTTGTCTGTAGAAGTGCCTGGAGTTGAAGCTTCCTACCACTGAAACATGAAGGCTAGGGACTGAAGTTGCACATAAACCAGTTTAAGTGATCAGAAACTGGTTTAAACTTGTAACAGAACAGAAGTTCAGTGCACACAAATCAGTTTTAAAAATGTATGAAACTGGTTTAAGATAAACCTGATTGAATATACTATCACACTTAACTGATTTAGGGTCAAACCGGTTTATGAAACTTCTGTCCCACTCCCCTTAGTGGTTCAAGTTAAATCACAATCCCCCAGCATTTTGCAGCCCTGGTCTGGGCTGTGCTGTCTGCTCCAGAGAGCAGGGCTGGCCCTGCCCCTCTGCTCCCTAGCTGGAGCAGTGAGGGCTGGCTCACTGCTTCTCCCCCCTCCTCTCCCCCCAGGCAAACCCCTGCTGTGGTCTGGGATCAGGGAAGGGGGGCTAAACTTCCCTTCCCCTGAGTATGGAACTTTCCTGCCCTGTTGACTGTGAGTGTGGACTACAAATCCCAGGGGCACCTGGAAGCAGGAAGAGGAAGTGATGAGAAACCCTGCAGAGTCCTGCTGCTGTGATTGCAGACTGCAAATCCCAGAGACCTTGGGGGCAGCAGGAAGAGAAACACGCAGCCTATGCTGGCTACATCTGGATTCTGGCTTGAGCCACTGTAGGCATAGGGTGCATTTCCTGAATCAGAAGTGAATGTCTGTTCATTTGCTTATTGGTTCAATCTTTGCAGCTTAGACTTACCTACAAAGACTGAATCAATTCAGCCTCAGGCCTTTTGACTGTCTGTACTTAGCCAAAGAGGCCTAGTGATACCATTTTTAAAAAGGCTGTAATTATTTCATACCATGCATGGACAGCTGACATGAAAGAAGAATGAAAAACATAGCAATTTAATAAAAAGCACATGCTAGCACTTATAATTCACCCTGAGCTAAATCATAACTCCCTCTGTTCATTTATGAATTAGGTCAGTCAAGAAAAAAATGTAGAAGGACCTCATCTCATATCTACTGATGCTGTGCCCTGACTGCAAGTCTCTACCAAGCAGGAAGAAAATAAATACACTTAAGAGCAGAAAAAAAACTGTGCATCTTGACAGCTGTCCATTTTCTGTAAATATGGAAGACTGCCAAAGCCATATAATAGAAAAGCTGGTTTAAATTCAGAATTATTCTTTTTAAGCATCCGTTTGCCCCAATCAAGAAGTGCATTTTAGAAATCTCCTCTTCCATTTGATAGTATACACAAGAAGGTAAATCCCTAACTGTGGTTGGAGTATTTCAAAGTAAAAACCCCACAACAGAAAACAGGAAAGTAATTTCCCTTTAAATCAATGGATTTGCATCTGCTTATGCCACATTTTTGTCAATATAACACAAATTCTCTATTTTAGCAACATACTGGGTTATCTGATTCCCCTCTTCATTATAAATTAAAAGTAAACGTGGTTAAGTAAAATAATGACATAAATTTCCTGTTACAAGCCTGATTTTTAGGCCTGTCCTTTGCATCTTTGTATCTGGATTTTGCAGATACATTTTATTGTAAGTGAAGTTATTTGTGGATACAGTTTAGGTATTGCAGATATTTAAGTATCCAGCTCAGGAACAAAATCTGGTTGCATACACAAAAACCTATATATGTTTACAATTCTGGCCCTATATCAATTTAATATCCATATACATATTGCAGTTAGTTTCAGATAGATTAGAAATTCTTAGAAATTCTTTTCAGTCCTGTACATTTTTCTTTATGTCAATCCATTCTTCTTACCTCCCTCACATTAAAAAAAAAAGTGCAAAACTAGTTGGATATGTGTGTAACCAGGGGGTGGGTAGAGTATGGAAGGAGGCTTGGGCTTTGTGCCATGCCTAACATATAGCTTTAATTTTGTTTAAACAGAGTTCCAGCTAAATAATTTTCAAACTAAGCTAAGCTAATAGCTAATGACTATCTCTGCCTATATCCCACTATCATTTATGGTCTGATCCCATTTTCTCATCATGTGTCCAAGGAGCACTTACGCAGCATAAGTGCAGTTTTTGGCACTTATGCACAGTTTGAGGTTCAACATACTCCACCCTGGCCTATTGAACATGCTGCGTATAAGCTACACATGGTTCAGGAAGCTACCCAAAAGAGAGAGAATTGGCCAGACACATGCATTATGCCGGGTGAGTCCAGAAATTTTGGTCAGAGGACACTTTGGTCAGCTCTTTTTTTGCTGGAGAAAGAGGATCTTTCTATCTTTTAATCCAATAGCCTCTGGCAGAGGCAAAAGTGGATCCAGGATTTTACAGAGTGGGTAAGGGAGCAGTAACTGGCACTGCAAAGGTGGCTACATCCCCAGCTCCCAGCTGCCTTCCTCTGCCCCCTTCCCACCCCTGCCTACTCCCCTGGGGTGGCATACCATGCCATAACAGTATGGACTATAAGTCCCCAAAGCAGTAAGAATTCCCCCCCACCTTTAACTTTCCTCCTCAGAGGCACATCCCCTCTTCCTCACCAGCTTTTGACACTGTCCCTGATGTCCTGAGGGCAAAGGGAACTCCTTTGCCACTTCATCTGGGCTACACAGGGGCTGGGCTCAGCCCAGGACAGCAACAGCAGCAGGCAGACTGGTTTCCCATCCTTGTGCCTGCTCATGGGCTGGCAGGGAACACCTAGTGGATCAGGTAGGAAAAGGAAATTCACTCAGTACTGCAACTATTTTTGTCCTAAGCTGAGCCCAGCCTTCACAGAGCCTGGCTTGGAGTGGGCCAGAAGCTCCCTTCACCCCAGGACAGCTAGGACAGCAGCAGGTGGGGGAGGAGAGAATGGGAGGGGATGGGATATCCCTCTAAGCATGAAGATGAAGGGGGACAGGAATTCTTACCTTCTTTGGGGAATTAAAGTCATCATCTGCTGCTACTGCCACATTGTTAGAAAGAGGGGAATGGGTGGTCATGCCACTGCATCCACTCTGGATCCACCCACCCTTTGCCAAAGGCATAATTACCAGGGTCTCCTGTTTCCTATCAAAGTACTCTAACCTTCAGGCTATGGGCTAAAGATTCCTCAGACCACATTCCAGCCCTCTTCCTGATACCTTAGCACCCAAAGAAAGGGAAATATATGAGGCCAGGAGAAAGAGCATAGGCCAGAGGATGTGTGGCTCAGAGAGACTGGTCCCTCCTCAACAGGAAGGAACCTTATGTTCTAGCTGGGCCCCTTCTCCAAATGGGGCAGAAACTTTCCTAGCACTAAGCCAACAAATATTAAATACAAGGTACAGTATTCCAGCTTCAAGCAGGGGAGAGGCTAAACTATTCTGTGCAGTGCCCAGTCTGTAAACTAGTGTTTACAGGTCTTTGCTGGGAAGCACAAAATAAAGATTTACCCCCCTCTGGCTGAGAGGGCATAGAACCTTTTTGGGTCTTTTTCTTCCTGCGCTTATATCCTAACCACTAGGCTGAAAGGCTACCCTCTTCTTTTTACTTCTAGCCAGTACATGTGTAAGGCAATACTGTTATGCCACAGGGGAAGCAAGATCCCAAACTATGCATAAGTGCACGTGTAGTCAGACCCATGAAGGGTAAATGGTATCTGGTCTTTACTGACCATCAGTCAGCTTCTTTCCTCAAGGCTCAAATTTCTCTCATACTGCCTCTTATCCATGGAAAAAAAAAAACTCACCAGAAATTTCCAAACAGCCACTACTTCAGTTTCCTTCAAGTGTCTCTTTAAGGTTCACTTCTGTTGTGATGACCCTTTCTGCCAACAATTGCTAGGGCATCTAATTTGCTGTCTTCCTTTTCACTTGCTCATGTCTTATTCTTATTTGCTACATTTCTTCTATATCTATTAGACTGTGAACACTCTGAGGCAATAATTGCTCTCATCTGTGTCTGTACAGCAGCCAACACAATGGGGGGGGCCAGTCCCAATTAGCCAGTTTGGGCACTATCATAATATTTACCAGCACTTTCTCTATAGCTACTACTAGAATGGTTTCAGAGACAATTTGAGAGAAACTGTTAAAAAAAATCCTGATTTGCCAAATCAAGCTGGAAACTAATTTAGAATGAACAGTATTTGAAACCAAAATCAAGATTTACATCCACAGTTCAAAGAGTATATAAAAGGCTCATGATCCTGTAAAACCAAAAGATTCCTCTTCTTGGATGGTACTATAAATTGACTTGTACTAAATTAAGGATCGCTGCTTCCTTTGACAGCAATCTTCACAGATTTAAACTGCGGTAGACTTGAACTATAGAGTAAGATATTCAGAAAATGAAGGTTTTAAGCCATTATTCTGTGAAATGATTACGCTAGAATACAGCAAGTTGGAAAAAAAGGAAATGATGGCCTAGTGCTTAAACAGAGAAGGAACATTCATTTCTAACTCTGGCTGTGACACAGACTGTATCTGTCACCTTGGGGAAGTTACTTAGCTCCTTGATTAACAGAGACATTTAAAAGAGGGTAATTATTCATTGTGATATATTGGGAGGATACATTAATGAATAAAAAGGGTTTTTTAATTAACAATACTAAATAATTGCTAGGGATTATTATTCAATGCTGAACTAAATGACATTTAAGCCAAGCTTTGGATATATTTTAGTCTATATTTGTAGATGCCTGCAGCAGCCTGTTGAACCGAAGCAAAATTAATCTGACCATCACTACAGTATAGGATCTCATCTACTTCTGAATTACTTCAGAAACCCAGATCTGATTTAACAGGAGCTGATGCTGATGACTAGTCTGACATTTTCAACATTGCCTAAGACACATACTCAGGCAATGATAGCTAGCTCTAAGCTTCAAAATTTAAACTGAAAGTTTGCACAACTTTTAAGGTATGGTTTAATATCTCTCTTGCAACATCCAGTGCAACATAGGAGGCAATTACATATAAAATCCAAGATGCAATCCTAAGCATCTTTCAGGTGCATGATAGCTGTTGATTTTTGGAATAACTTTGAAGTCACGAAAGATCACAACATTATCTAGACCTCAAATCACATTAGCTGTTTGTAACAAAGCAATAAAAAGATGCGTGTACTTGCACCTCTGGTTTCCTAGGTAACCCTTCTCTGTCACCCTGGATGTTTCAAGGTATCTGGGAAGTATGCCATTACATAAGGCTTTTTCAGAGCTGATTAGCTGTGATCAGCACTGTCAATCTGCCCAAGAGTTTCCTCTTTTTTTCTTTTTTCTTTTTAGTTAACATTAGAGGATTTACTGAGCTTGCTTATCCATGTATACCCACTTCAGTTACTTTGGGCTGTAAAAACTATACTCAAAGTATTGGCAATAAAAGTGTGACACACACAAGAGTGCTGTTAGAGACTAATACCTGTTTCCTGGCTTAAGGTGTATCACTGGTCAGGGTCACAAAAGCTTATATTCTTAGCACTGAACTGGGAACAGTTTGTAATGTCTTGAGTGGCTACTATTACAGCATCTATAGTTACAGAATCATGGCTAGTGGCTCAGTAACACAAAAAAGTGATTACATTCTGCTTGATTGCTATAAATAGAATCAGAAGTCACCTCCCCTGAAATTGAGAAAAGTTAACTGGGAAAATTCTGCTGGAATTTGTGTCACAGCAGGTTTTTAACAAAGGCGATCTGAAGGAAACAACTTGCAACTTTAAACAGAGAATAATTGTGTTTCTGGTACTGATCATGGCTTTGCATTTATTTAGTAGCTTTCATCCAAATAGATCTCAAAACGAAGTAAGTGATTACACACACTCAATAGAAAAGGGAGTTTGTTTTCTAATGAAGTGCAGACTCCTGTAAAATAGGTTACAACAGCTGTTTGGCAATAATATGCTAGAGTAGCCATGGGACTGGTTACCTTGTGAGACTGGCTGCTGAGAACAATCACACAGATACTTAATGCAACACCTGGTAGTAATGAACAGGCTGGACAAGACTTGGTCCCACAGTGAATACTCCAAACTCATCTCCAGATCTCTAGCCTGGAACAGGCATTCATTTCAAGTGGTGAAAACTTCTGAGCAATTTCCACTGACAGAAATCATTCTGAGAGAGGGAACAGTGCAAGTGTTCAGTCTGCAGCTGCTGCCCCTCCTATTCTCTTCACACCTTCCTTACATCTTCTTCCTCTTCTCTATCAAATCTAATAATCAAATACAAATTACATTGGCTGTTGAACAATCCATCTATACAACAAACTGCCTTGTTATATAAATAGCAACAAACAGACAGCAATAAAGGGAACCTTTTAGTCCAGCAAAGTTATAGCTCAGTGAGCGTCACTATTGTAGGTCAGGAAGGCAAAAGAATAAAAGTTGTCAGGGGCATTCTTGTATCCTATTAGCAGTACCCCAGTTCAAAGTCACTCCCTGAAGTTGACAGCCTCTGTTTGACCGGAAATCTGTATTCCTCACTTCTTGGCTGAGTTATATATAGTATATATAGTATATCCCAGATCTTGGTACTTTTTTTCAAAGCCGTCTAGAAACTTTACCCCAATATACATCTTCTTCAGGAAGGCTTATTGGTCTGACACTATTATACAGTATTCACAAAGAGTCTATAGATTTTTCAGACATATATTCTCAAATGTAACACCTATTTATCCTGAAGTCTATGGACAGCCATATGATATAAAGAACTTGAACATGGCACAGAATTTGAGTTGGAGTAAATGACCTAAAAGACCTCCTCCATCTCTACCCCAATATAAGTTGTCCCCTGTCTGCCTAACAAGAAGAAAGGTCCAGCAGTATAAGCTAACCTGACCTTTGGAAGACCTGGGTTTATTGCTCTGCCACAGATTTCCTATGTGATGTGACCTTAGGGAAAGTCATCTGGAGTCTTCTGATATATAAGGAGAAATTCTCAGTCACATGTGGCAAACGGACACCCAACTGCCAACTCTCAATGAAAACTAACGACCAAGTGCAAAAACAAAACACCACTTAGGCACCTAAAGCATAACCTGAGCAAAATAGCCCACATCCAACCATTTGACACTTGAGAATCACAAGCACTTCTGTTTCTTCCAGAAAACACTGTTAAGTGCATCAAGTGCTGCTAATGCACATGCCATCTTGGCTGAGCTGAGCATGAGGGGAAATTAAATTAGTGAGAGAAGAGCCCCTAACTGATTGCATAAAGTTCCGCAAGTCCAAGCTGACCAACTTATCAGGCTGGCTAGATGCATGGTTTGGTTTGCTGGTTTGAATCCCAATAACCACAGACACAGGATTGAAGAATGAACTGCTTATCATTAAATACTAAATGATTAAAGTACTGAAGCAAAATTATATACAAATATCTTACAGAGAGAAGTGGAAAAAGGAAGGGAAATGAACTGGTGAGGGGGGATGATACTATACCAGAAACAAATGGAAGACTGTGGGGGAAATTCACTGTGAGGCAGTCACCGTGCCCACCAGCAGTGCCACTGCTGCTGAGAGACTGAGCAACACTCAGCTCACTCACTCTGAAAATACTCACAGACCTTTAATTGCTACAAGACCCTACAGACTGAAAAATTATTCACAAGGCAAAAGCACAAATGTCAATGCCAAAAAGAGCAAAGACATAAATAACAACATGACCAACATCCCAATACCAGGACTTACAGTTACACACATGTACATACAGAAACAGATGCTAAACAAGGACCATTCACTTACAAACCCAGAAGGCACAAAGGCTTACATGGAGAGAGACTTCTCGCTCAGTCTACACGGGGTGGGCAAAATACAATTCAGACTGTGGACGGACTCTGTCCAGCCTGTGGCAGGTCCCTTGGTCTTGCCTGGCTCAGGTGCTGTCTGGCCTGTGGTGCGTCCTGCCAGCCCTTGGGCATGCAGTGAGGCTGGGGCCACTCCACAGCTGGACAGTCTTTCTAGGCAGCCCAAGAGACAGCAGACTCCTTCTGGCAGTTGCTGCCACCTACCCCAGCCCCCTGGTACTGCTGAGGACTCATGCGTACAGCTCCGACCCCAGCCTACCCAATGCTCACTCCAGCAGAGCAGACAAGCTCTGAACCAGCTGGAACCTGAATGCAGAGCCCTGAAGCTGGCCTGCCCTGCAAGTCCTCCAGACTCTCCCACCCTGCTGAGCAGCTGCAGTGGCTGGGCCATAGTTGCTGCTCAGCGCAAGGGAACAGTGGCCCTTCACCTTCGCCACTGCTAGGCCCTTCTTGCTGAAACTGCCCAGAGTCTGTGCCCAGGCTGCCCTGCAGCTCCTCTGCACTGCCACTGCTGGCCGTTGGGTGGCCTGGAGGCAGTGGTGATGGTGGAGAAGAGCGGCAGAACAGCACAAGCACAGGCTCCGGGTGGCTGCAGCAAGAAGGGCGCAGCAGCATTGAGGGTGAGGGGCCGCTTTTCTCCCTCACTGAGAAGCAACTTCTGCCCAGCCACTGCTCAGCATGGGCAGGCAGTCTAGAGCAGGCACGGGGCAGACCAGGGTTGGAGCTGTGCAAACAGATTCCAGTGGGTCCCTGGTAAACACACACGTTGCTAGGGCAAGCTGGAAAATGCAGTTCTACCAGCAAAATCCCAGACATTTGTTCATATTGGAGTCAGAGTGGCTCATCTGGGGTACTGGGGGGCTGCCACTGCTTCGTATACCCTGGCAGAGGCCCGGCAGGCACATGGCATCGCACCACTCCTGGGGCAGCTGCAGCAGCATGCAAAGGCCAGTGCGCCGCAGCAGCTGCCTCTGCCCCATACACAGATTGGGAGGGGCATGTGCCCCTCCAGGTCTCCCCCAGGTTGCGCACAGCAGCAGGAGCCCCCCAGTACCCCTGGATAAACTGGCCAGACTTCAACAGTCCCACCACCCAGCTTAGCTAGGGCCCCACTCACCACAGCCCCTGCCCCTGCCTGTGCCCCACTCCCTCTCTCACCGCTTAGGTCAATCCCCAAGCCCCTTCCCCCAAACAGAATAGACTGCTGATACCTGCCTACCATGCAGCGCAGCCAGTGATCCACATACCAGGCTGCAATCCTGGCTGTGTGTGCCCCTCCTCATGCCAGCTGCCGCCACCCAGAGCCCATGGCCCAGCTGCCTTGTAGCCCTACCTACTGCCCCAGGTTTGGGGGGACAAAGCCCCTTTATCCCGGCCTTCTGCCACCTATGTTCACTTGCCAGTCACCCTGTCAATCATACATTTGATACTTCTTTGCTCTCATCTAGTCATCTCTCAGTGTACCTCAGTAAGGTGGCTGTCACTCATGTCCCATTTCCCACCAATAATTTTAGGAAAGTGCTAGGGGTGTGTGAAATGGGCCGTATGTTTCTGGTCCACTTCCATGCTTGCTAGTCCCAAGCATGCTGGGGACCTCCCCCCAACCCCGGCGCTCCTGTGGGATGCTCCATCTGCCCCACCATCTCAGCATTCACAAGCTACCTGGTGCGTAGAAAAAACATTTAAAGCTGCATCTATGTCCAAATCATCAAATCTTTCCAAATCTCTCCAAAACAATTTGGAGGGTTCCAATTCAATTCGGAGAGATTTAAGGGGCTCCTGATTTGATCCAAATTTGGAGATTCAGCCACTGAATCAGGCTGAATCTCCGTCAAATTGGATCAACAACTGAAGCTTCATACAGCCCTAGAAAGTGTGCATGCTCTAAGGCTGGTTTCTGGGCAGGTTCCACCAGAAGTCAAAAGTTCATAACATTCTGATAAGTTCTGAACATACAAACTATTGCACATACTCTGCCATATGGGATCTAACTATGCATGCATAACCGATAAGAATAAACCATAATGAAAACCAAATAGATCCTTGAAACATGGAAAATACCAAATTTTAGCCAATTTTGGATTTAAACTTCATTGCTGAACAACAAGAAAGATTTCTACACCTTCCTGCCTTTCTGCCATCACCAGGGAAACAATCCTGCCTTACCTGCGCATCAAAAAGCAACTTACAAAGACATTCTCATGAACCCAGGGTGTTTTGCCCATCTTGTGTAAAAAGCCAAACCAGTTTTTCCTCTGATAATCACACACCTCCCCTCAGCACAGGGGAGAAGCACCCCTCCCTCCAGCCACTGCCCCATGCTCCCTGCTACAGCTGCACGGAGCCCGTGCTGAGCCGCCACTGTGGTTCCTCTGTGCTGTCAGTGCTACTCCATGGGGCAGACCAGAGGCAGTGATGGCAGCACAGAGGAGCTGCAGAGCAGTCCAACCCAGGCTCCAGACAGATGTAGCAGGAAACATGGGGCAGCAACAAGCGGGAGGCGGCTGCTTTTCCCCTGCGCTGAGCAACAGTTTCTGCCTGGCTGGTACTGCTGCTGTTTAGTGCAAGCAGGTGAGTCCAGAGCAGATGCAGGATACGCTGTGCCAGGGCTGTGTCACAGGTCCCCACCGGTATCATGGGACTGGGGCCAGCAGAAGCAACAGATGGAAGAAGCTGCCACTGCCTGATCTGCCTAGAAAGGCAGTCCAGCTGTGGAGCTGTCCCAGCCTCACTACGTGCCCAGGGGGTGGCAGGATGCACCATGCCTGGACAGTGCCTGGACCAGGTAGGACTGAAGGACCCCCTGCAGGCCAGACAAAACCCCTCTGTGGGCTGAATCCAGCCCACAGGCCATATTTTACCCACTCCTGCTTTACAAACTTTTTATTTCCAACAGAAACCTATCTGGTAGATGAATCTGAAGTAGGGCTGTCAATTAATTGCAATTAGTACCTGAGATTAATGCGTTAATTTGATTTTGCAATAATTTTTTTAATATGCATTAGTCACTACTGGTGCTGCTCTCCCTTCACTGTGAATGCTTTCTTGTGTGCTGAGGAAAAAGCGGCCCATCCCCCCTCACTGTTGTCTTCCTGACTGTGCTGCAAAAGCAGCCCCATTCCCAGGTCGCTGGTGAGTGCCTGCCTGAGCTGCTTGGGGAAAACTGACCCCATCCCCTTCACTGTTGCCCAGCCACACACACACAATGATGATGGGTGAGCACTCAAACGAGGAAGATTCTTTCCAAGGATCTTAATAGTGAGTCTGCAGGTGGCTCCACAGCCCAATTCTGGATCCACGTCTCGTTGCAGTGAGGACATGTGTTACCAGGTGGGATGGGCACGGTGTTGCTGCATCGGATGTTCTGATGTTCTGTTTGCCTGTTCCTCTTTTCCTCTTCTGCCTGTTGATGAGCTGTTTCAAAGTGTTGAGGTCCCTACCAAAGAATCTTCCATTTTGCTTGGTCCTGAGCAAGAGTCTCCCAAGTGTTGATGCCAACGTTACACCTGTTCTTGTTTGCCTTCAGGGTCTTTGAAGCACTTTCTTGCCCTCCGTTACATCACTGACAATCTTTCAGCTGTGAGAAAAAAGTTCTCTTTGGAAGGCAGGAATCAGGCATGCAAACAACAAGATCTGTCCAGCAAAGTTGGTTTTGGATGATCGTGGCCTCAATGCTGCTGGAATTTGCTTTAGCCAAGACGCTGATATTTGTGCATCTATGCTCCCAGCTAATCTGAAGGATCTTGCAAAGGCACTACCGGTGGTACTTTTCCAAGCTCTTGAGATGTCTTCTGTGTGTGGTCCAAGTTTCCAAGCCATAGAGCAGAGTTGGAATGACACTGGCTCAATAAACCAAGAGCTTCGTTTCAGCAAGGATGTCATGATTTAAGAAGATTCTCTTACTCAGACATCCAATGCCTGCATTTGCACATTTCAAGTGGTGTTGTAGTTCTGCATCGAGGTCTGCCTTTGATGAAAGATGGCTTCCAAGATAGGAAAAGCAATCCATGTTTTCCAGCAATTTTATGCTGATTTGAATGAGGGGGGTGTTGTTTTTCCATTTGGAGCAGTTTGGTAAAGGACTTGCATTTTCCTGATGTTTAGAGTTAGGCCAACACTCTTGTAGACTTCTAAGTATACATTAAGAATGGTTTGAAGGCCTGCTTCAGATTCAGCAATGACAGCATACTGGAGCTCCATTGTGGATGTTGTCATGGTCTTTGTTTTGGACTTGAGTCTGTTGAGGTTGAAGACTCTTCCGTCCATCCTATACACAATCTCAATTTCAGGTGAGAGTTTTCTGTCGATGAGGTGCATTATTGTGGAGATGAAGATGGAAAACAAAGTTGGAAAGATGATGCAACCTTGCTTCACTCCAGTTTTCACCTCAAATGGTACTCTTCAAATCCCATTGCTAACATCTCTTGCTGACATGTTGTCGTGAAGAAGTCTCAGAACACTGATGAACTTGTTTGGGCAGCCAGTTTTGGACAGGATTTTCCATAGGGCTTCACTGTTTACAGAATTAAAGGCTTTAAAGAGGTTGATGAAGGTCAAATAGAGAGGATCAATTTTGCTCACAACACTTCTCCTGAATTTGATGTGCTGTAAAGATCATGTCCGCAGTTCCTTAAGATAGTCTGAAGCCACTTTGAGATTCTGGAAGAATTTTTTCTGCAAGTGGAAGAAGGCAGTTAGTGAGGATACGGGCAATGACTTTCCCAGCAGTGGCCAACAATGAGATGCCTCAGTTTCCACAATCAGCACTGCCCTGCTTCTTGAAGATAGTAACAATCATGGCATCCCTTAGGTCAGCAAGATTTCTTCCTTGTTCTAGATTTTAAGGATGGGGACATGAAGCTGACATGTAAGTTGCTCTCCTCCTCCTTTGAAGATCTCTGCAGGTATTCTGTAGCTGCCTAGTTATTTTTCATTTTCCCACTTGCACTCCCAACCTCTGTCGGGGCAGGTGGCAAACCGAGGTCTTCTCCGATTGCTTTTTGTGGAAAGTTGTTCATCTTATCTTCATTGACAGTTCAGTCACTATTCAGAAAGTCCTGGAAATTTTTTTTTCAGTGAGCATTTTGTGTTTATATACACACATGCCAGCCAGGCACACACACACACATCAGCCAACCAGACATACCAACCAGGCAGACATAGAAACACACACACACACCAGCCAGGCAGAAAAGCAGGCAGGCAGGCAAGAACACACACACACCAGCCAAGCAGAGTGCTGGGAGCAGACTCAGCAGCTGGATGCAGATAAGTGTATGGGGGAGGAGAGGGGTTGGAGGACCAGGTCTTGGGGACTGTTTAGGGTTTGTGTACATGTGTACATCCAAAAATATTTATAATAAATTGGGATTTTATTATTGTTTAACTGAGCGATTAAAATTGTGATTAATCACCACCATTTTTTTTTAACTCTCATGATTCATTCCAATTATTTTTTTAAATCATTCAACAGCCCTAGCCTGCACTATTCCTCATTTGGGAAAGTTCAGATCAGAACATTATAAGTCAGGCTCATCTTTCAGGGCCAGCATCAAATCCAGCCTCTGAAAACATAAAATATCAGGAGATTGTTTGTGGGGTATTTTGAACAAGAATTAAAAGATAATCAACCAGAAACATCACAGGAAAGCAGGTTCTCATGAGAGAGCAGATACTAAGGGCAAAGTCACTGAAACATAGAAAGCCACTACAGTATAGTTACCTATAGATAAAAATAAGCAAGCCACTTTCATGCCTGGGTCTCTTTGACCAGGGGTGGGCAATTATTTTGGGCAGAGGGCCACTTATCGAGTTTCAGCAAGCTCTCAAGCACTGCATAGGTAGCTTCACCCCTAGACAGGTGCCCCAACCCCTGGTTGCCATCTTGAGACTAAAAGTCTCGCCCCCTAACCTCTGTACTTTGCCACCCAAAGTTCCTCCCCTTGCCCCCAGAAGTACACCTTTCAGCAAGGGGTTTTGCCATCTTTAAACCGGAAAAATACCAAATTATATTAAAAAAAACAAACTACAGCATTCATTAATTTGATTTCAAAAAATATTTTTGTTCTGATTGACATGCATTTGTGTAGTGTATGCAGAGGTGATTGCATAATAGCTTAAAATGAAGTCTTACTCTTGTATATCATGGTGGGTATGTATAGATTTCGGGGGGGCTGTGGGTGTATGGGTATGTGGGATGTGGATGGATATGAGGTTTGTGAGGAACTGTGTGTGGAGGGAGGGTGGCTGGGATGTATGACGGGGTGTGGAGGTCTGCATGTATGGCAGTACAAGGGGGGTGTGGGTGTATATGTATGGTGGGGTGTGCATGTGGGACTTATCCTATGAACACACACACACACATGCACACACACACACCAGAGTGGCCCTGTGCTCACCAGCCCAGCAATGTAGCCAGCAACCACATGGTGCGAGAGCAGTGCAGGGGCAGGAAGACAGTGAAATGGATGGGGGTGGGGCAGGGATGAGCTGCTCATTTCTGCTCAGGTCCTACTGCCCCCTGGCTTCTTTCAGTTTTGACAGGCAGCCAGAAGCAAATATTTTTATATATATATTTTATTATTATTATTATTTATTTATTTTACAGGCCCTGTGGGCTGGACAGAATGGCCTGGCAGGCTGGATCTGGCCCGCAGGCCATATTTTGCCTACCCCTGCATTTGATTGTCCTAACTTAGAGAATAAAACTGGTGACTAACAGACGTTTTGAACAAGGCAGCATTTGGCCATGTACTGCACAACAGCATATCTTTGGGACTATTCAAATCCCCTCTGACTAGGAGGAAGCAATTCTGTAGGTTTGGAAATTGTTATTTTTTCTTTTCAAAGATTCATATTCATATTTTTATAGATTCGTATTCATCTTTTTATTCTAAATTATGTTTATAGATTCATATAGAATCTATTCACATAGATTTATTTTTATAGATTCATTCATTTTATAGATTCATAATCAGATTTTTTTATATTAATAGATCCATAGATTTTTTTTTTATTGTGTATGCATTCTCAAAAATGGACAAGAATTTTTAAAAGATGGGTTGTTTGCAGAGAAAGGCTTTAATTCATGCAGCATCCTTCTCTGGGGAGACAGAAGGACTTACTAAGTCATTTAGCCCACGTCTCATGGGCAATTGCAGGACTGTTCCCTACAGTATATTCTCAAGAGCTTTGTCCAGTCTCATTTTAAGGTTTTACATGGCAAGGCTTCCAGGCTACAACTGAGCAAATAACAAACTAAGTTCTAAAACACTGTCAGTGCAATTTGTCATTGTTCTGGGCATACTCTGAGCTTTACTAGTCCCATCTCCACAGGCCACTGCCTTTGGCTGCTAGTACAGAATAGAAGTTCGCACATATAATAGAAAGGGTAAAATCACAATAGAGAATGCATTGATGACTACAGCCACTGCTGTCTATTCTTATGGTTCATTAACAGCAACCAAGACTCATTAACTGTTGCTGATTTTATTTCTCCTTGTGTGTTACATAAGGATATATTGAACACTCTATCTAAGTGAGACTATCTATCAAACCAGATCTGGGAAGTCCAGTAAAATGCTAATAGATGAAGTTACTGGCTCTCACTTATAGCTATTAAGGTATCTAATTGTCAAGCAATGCAGGATTCAGAAAACAGAAGGGAAATTACGTGTTTGGTGCTTAAAGTGCTGTTTGTTCTCAGAGTATTTGGGGCATACTGTGCCAGCTTCCTGTGTCATTCTGACAGACATGAAAAATCATTTGTTTTTATCTGAAGTAGAATTGTTTTAAAGTATCATTTGAAACTAAGGTCATTGACTAGACTCACTGTTCAATTTACAACCTTGAATCCATGCCCCTTTCTCTACCTGCCAACCTAAAAACAGAGGAACAATGAATTTTTACTGCCTTACTTGAATTGTTTTGCAAAAATCAGCACTAAAGAACCACAATGGGGGTGAAATCAGGCTGTAGATGCATTTCCAGGGAACGGTGCATAAATAAAATTTGAATACAGCAAACCCAATTTACAGTGAAACAGATAGGGATGTGTCCCTATGGTGGTGAGAGATGGAGGAATTGAGGCTGGGGCTAGGGAAGGGGCAGGGAGAGGGGTGTGGTGCAGCCCAGTGACTGCAAGCAGGCAGTGTCTGCTTGTCCCAGGGGTGCAGCAGGGGCATCACGGGGCTCTTCACTGTGCTTGGGCTGGGCAGCAGCCCCATTCACCCCACTGCTTCACTTCTTCCCAATCACTGCAGCCCCTACTGAAGCAGCCACAGGAGCCAGCTGCCTGCAGCCACTGGGCTGCACCATGATCTGAACCCTCTGGCACAGTGCAGCCCAGCAGCTGCAAGCAGGCAGCGCCCACCGCCCCCAGGGCTGCAGCAGGGGCAGGCAGCAGCCTGCAGCAGGATGAGAGAAGGTTGGGGTCAGTGGCTGCTACAGGCTGGAGCCAGTGACAGCACCAGGCTCTTCCCAGAGCTCAGCAGTGGCACTGGGAGGGCAGGCTGTGGGGAGCTATGGTGAATTTTGGAATGGTAGCAGCATTGCCACGGCCCACCCCAAGCACCAGCGTCTCTGCCGGCCCCAACCCGCTCTTGTCCTGCTGCAGGCTGCTGACCACCCCTGGTGCAGCCCTGGGAGCAGCGGACACCTCCTACTTGCAGCCACTGGGCTATGCTGTGCCAGGGGGTTTGGGGCACAGTGTTCAGGAGGGAAGCAGAGCTCCAGGGGTGTTCAGGGCACAGCGCAGCCAAGCACCTGCAAGCCACTAGCATCAACCACTTCCAGAGCAGCTGCAGCAGGGGCTGCAGTGAGTGGGACCGCGGCCCCACAGCCCTTTCTCCTCCCCTCACAGATTTACCTGCCTGGGGGAGGGGGCGCGGGAGGGGGAGTGTCCCTATGCCAATCACATAACAACAAATTTACCTCGCATATAACAAATTTCAGGTATAAAAGGGGTCATCACATAGGAGCAAATTCGCATAAATCGAGGGAAACCTGTAACACCAAACAAAAAAGTCTAAGAGGGGAAAAATACTTTAATTAATAGAAAGGGATGGAGAGTTGTTAATGTAGAAAAAGTTAGCCAATGGTATTAAATAAGGAACAAATATGACATTATTATCCAAATTTAAATAAAAAAGGATGCTAGTATTTCTCCAGTTACAGAGGTTGTTGAACAATCACTAAGGAGAAGAAAGATACACATGCACACTTAGTCATAATTTTCACATAAAACACATATATAGACATGTCACATATTTGAAAATAAAAATTGTATTATGAATGTAACGAAGTCTAGATATTCTTCTTTTACCAAAAGATATCCCCTTTTAATGAGCTGGAGCCACTGTAAACATGTGGAGAATTTTCTCATTTAGAGCATAGCAACATGGAGAAAAGCCTGAATGGAACATTAGAAACCGAATAAGTTGACTTATTTAATTAATAGAAATGCTTAGGAGTTTTTTCCTCATAAGTAACTAGACATCCCTAATATGAAAGAATTTTTACTCCCAGCTGCATGTCAATAATTGCACTGAAAAGTTAGGATTTCCCTGGTAATCTTTGCAATATATTACATACACAAAAACTATTTTAAAAGAACATGATATGCAAAGTCAAAAACACCAGACTTAGGAAATGCTAAAATTATAGATGCCTGTGTTACTGTAACTTCAGCCCTGATGCATTTGTGCAGTATGATAAATATTTTAAATATAAAATCACATATTTTCTCCCTAAGAGCCATCCCCATCCATTGCACATTTACAGCCTAAATAGTTAAGGTTTGGCAAAGTCATATGCAACTGAAAATAGAATCTTAAAATAGGAAACACAGATAACTTAACTAGCACTGTAAGAACTATTTATAATACATCTAAATTACAATCAACACAATTCATATTGCATGACAGATCTTTAAGTTTTGAAAACAATATGAATCAAAATTGCACTTGCTCTGCTGATCAGCATGAAGAAACTGTGCTAAATATAATCAAGAATCGATTTTTTAATCATAATTTGTCTTAAACCTAAAGTATACAAGTCTAATGTTATCAAGACAAAACAAATCAATATTAAAAACTGACTATGAGCCTATAGTAAATAAAAATTAAATTGTATTATTATTAGATACAACTTCTAATTATGTCATTCTATAGCCATGCAGCTGAGTGCATAGCTGTCAAAGAGTTATTAAAGCAAAAATGTCTCTACAGTTTCAATGGTTTCTCTTATCATCCCTTTTCCTCACTTGTTGACAGGAGCTAAACCCTCATATCCATTCTTATCCATTACATGCATTTCATCAGTTGACAATGTGGCGACATATTCTGCAACAGTAGCCCTAGTTACTGCACTATGATAAAGAATTGCTCCAGAATCTTCAGCCTTTCACTTATTAACCTGTGTTGGTCTCCTTCACTATTTGTCATTGGTTGAGTAACAAACAGTCATGTTCAGCAATAGTCTGACATGGGCTAGAACACCCTTTTGTATTAGCTTCTTTTGTTTACACAGTCAGACTTACCTTTCCCCCTCAAGGTTATAGATTATTCAGACAGAAATACTCTGGGGTTCTTCAGTCCTGTTTCAAGGTTTTAGGAGGTGTTGAACAACATAAAAGACAAGGAAGGGAGGGAGAGAAAAGAGAAGATGGAAGGGGAGCAGTGCTGGAAGAGGCAAACAAGCAATAGACTTACAGGCTAGGGACAAACATTACATATAAACCAGTTTAAGTGATCAGAAACTGTTTTAAACCTGTAACAGAATAGGCATTCAGTGTACATAAACCAGTTTGAAAATGGCTGAAACCAGTTTGAGATGAACCTGGTTGAATGTAGTATCAGACTTAACTGATTTGGGTCATACCAGTTTATGCAATGACTGTACCAGACCCCTTCCTGGGTTAACCCAAACCAGAGTCCTCCAAGCTACTTTGCAGCCCTGAGCAGAGCTCTCTGCACCAGAGACCTGGGCGGGCCCCTCCCCTCTGCTCCATGGCTGGAACTCCAACAGAGACTGCAGGCATAGTGGCATCTGCCTGGCTTTCTCCCCACCCCCGCTCAAGCAGGGATTCCCCCGCTCCCCTCTCCCACAGCATTGACCATATCCAGCATGTGGTATGCTAACTAATGCTAAGTGGTATCTGTGTAAGGCAGACAGGACAAAGGCAAACAGGACAGTGTCCACTTAGGGATTTCTGGAACTAATCAGCAGGTCACCTGGTAATGTCCCTCCGTTCCTTCCTTGGAAAAAGTTGTTTAAGAAAAGCTTGAACTAATGAGAGAGGGTTTTGTTTTCTTGATGGGATGCTAAACACTGTGTTATCAACTCCCTGCTGGCTCTCTTGCAGGTCAACAGCAGCAAGGCAGGGTGAGAAACCCCTACCTAATCAGAGCATCCTGCCAGGGCCTGACCACCCACCCCTCCCCCCATCAGCTCAGCACTGAAGAAGGGAAAGGAGGGCTGCCCAACCCCCACCCCCACAGCTTGTAGCCCAAGCCACTGCAGGAATGTACCTGCATTTTTTCAGTCCAGAGGGGATGTCTGTATGTTTACAAACCAGTTCAGCCTAGCCAGGTTAGACTAACCTGCAAGGATTGAATCAATTCAGGCTTAGGCTTTTTGAATGTCTGTCTCTAGCCATAGGAATAAAGGAGTCACAAAAGCTAATCCAAGTAACGGTATAAGAGTCTGTTGTCCCTATTTACACCGCACTTAACACAATCAGTCTGTGGATGATTTCTTGTTCCACAACTTCCCATTCAAGTTCATTTAGAAACATAAAATATACTGGGGGGGGGGGGAGGAAATCTCAAAATGAGTAAGCGAAGCTAAGCAAACCACATGGATTTTGGTTCTGTTAAAGGTTAATAAAGTTAAGCCAGTGAAGAATCAATCCCTTACAGCAGATCCTAGATCAGGTTTACATAAAAGCTTATTAAAACTACTGCTCCTTTCACCCTGAAAAAATCCAGGGTATCTCTTGGAGAGGTGGCATGTTTGCAGGCACCCAGGCCCATCAAAAAGCTGTTCAATTAAATATTATTTAGAGCTATGAAACATTGTCTTCTTTATGAACAGTATGATGAAGAATCAGTCAGAGAGGGGAATACTGGAACAGTTCCAAAAGTTAACAGAATCTCGGTTTGGAGCTTCAATTACTTGCTTCTTTACAACAGGTAAATTTAATATTTTCAGAGCAATTTTTTTTCTCATGAATTATAAGGTATTCAAGTATAATGGTAAAAGCTGTTCACTTATCTGAAACAAACACTGAATAGTTAAAACTGTCAGCAAAACCTGAGTTAGCTGCCCAAACAGGAAAGGGCAACCTGGCTTGCGTCGTGGGCACTAGCCATGATAATATTACTCAAGAGACATAAGAGTGCCAGCAATAATTTTTTTTATTACTTCTGCAGAAGGGTAGACTCCCACCTTACGGGCGGAGAGCTACCCCAAGAGGGGTTTGACCTTCCATATTTATATGTTTGCTTTACCTATGGTATAATGAGGTTAGTCATTGTTACATATTTTTCTGTTAGTTATAATTATCTCTTGCGATTGTCATCATCATAAGGGCATCTTCCCCTTTTCAGCTGAGGGCGCCTTCCTCTTTCCAGTTGGGTCAGGGTCGAGCCTCAGAATAGATGTCTTCTGTATTAGCACTTACATTTTCATAAGATTATATTTATTATACATCTTAGTCATATATGCTTGGATTAAAACTGCCTACTAGTCAATTTGTTAGACAAACATTTAAAATACTGAACTTATGAACTTATAAACTTTTCATGCTTGAACTTACGACTTACTCAATTAAGCAAGTTAGCCTATCTTTTATATCAAACCCTTGTTTGCTGATACTGTAGGAGAACTATATGTGGATGATGATGATGATTATTATTATTATGGGATGAAGGAAGTCATAAAGCAGAACCTTGCAATACATTTATTTGTGCTCAGGCTTTGCACTATCAAAATGAAACTCAACCTTAAATAACTTGTCAATTTTCTGATGCTTAGGATGCCCCAATGGTTCAAGAGACTGGCAATGAGATGCAGAGTTATTCATGCATCATCAAATTGGATTTGATCCATATCAATAGCAATCATATTTTTTTTTATGATGTGAGGACTGTTTGATGATCTGTTAGTAAGTAGTCTCAGGAAAGAAGAGAGTGGCCTAGTTTTCAGGAGTTCTAAATTTCCACTTACTTCAGTGGGAATTATGGGCAGTTCAGTACCTCTGGAAATCATCCCACAAGAACTGGCATCATAAATTGCAGCAGCCAGGTGTTAAGCTTTAATAATAGTTTGGAAGATGCAGTTCTATCTGCTGACTTACCCTGACACCCAGCCCCACTAGGTTGGTGTTGCTCCTGTAAAAAAACTTAAAAGGCTGAGCTAAGAGTGAGGCTTGTTTAAGAGAAGACAGGATCCTGAGCTAATAAAAACCCCATAATATTTGTGAAGCACAGTCCTAGCACTTTAGGGCTCTCCTAATTCTAATAAGATTTAAGACAGTTCAGGGAAGAGAAGAGTTTTAAGGCAATAAACAATCATTTCTCCTCACAAAGTGCCATATTAATTTATACCAGGGGTATCAAACTTATGGCCCATAGGCTGGACCCAGCCGACAGAGCATCTCTATCCAGCCTTCCAGGCTACTGCTGGGCTAGGGAAGCTGGGAGCATGACCCGGTGCAGAATTCAGGGCCCCTGGCCCCTGTGGACATAACTTTCAGTGGCAGGAAGAATAGAAAGGGCTGTGCTGACACAGCTGTATTAACCCTGTAGCTCATAGCCCCCACCAATGCCACTGCCCTGTTCCCCATGCTAGATCCACTATCTCCTCACACCTCAGGCCAGATCTGGCACAAGGAACTTTGCAGTCCAGATGCAGCCTAGGGCATGGGGTAAGTGTGACACCCCTTATTTACACTCTCCTTAACAATCTTAGCAAAATATCTAAGCAAGGGATGCATGTGAAAACTTAGGCCTTGTCTATATTCAAAGTTTCACTAGTCTAGATCAGACTTACAAAACATATTCCATTTAATGTCAACTTGTATTGATCTGGTTTAACTTGATTCCTTACTAAATTCACCTATTTCAAGGTAAACCAGACTTCAATTAAGAGTTGCCAAACAGGGTTTTATATAACTTTAAACTAGTCACAAATGTATTCAAGCTTGTATAAAACTGAATATACGTCATGTGTAACATGGATACTTATGTGTCCAAATATCACCGAAACAAAACTTGGGCTCCTAAATCACTTCGATTCTTTCAACAATTGTGCCTCAAACCCAAACAGAAAACTTCGACCTTTGCAAGTTGCCCCTCTATAACACAGCTGAGGCACATTAAATAAGTGATAAAGTTACAGATTGTGCTATACCTGCTAAACAAATGGAGAACTTTGGTTTCCAAAACTGTCCATTTGACACATTTTACCCCTCAGTTGATTTGCTTAAATAAAATATGAGAGCCCAAGCCAAATATTTGTTAAATCCCTATTAAAACACTCTGTTCGCTGTAATTTGAGATAATTTAACTCCCTATAAGCAAGGACAAGGCTACTTCTCCCTTAGTCATTAACCATCATTTTTGGCTCACAAGTTATCAAATTGGATTATAGCCTGGCTAATCTCTACTGCACAAATACTTCAGGTTCCCCCTAGATCCATCCTACTAAATCCCCCAAAGCAAAAACATTGCCCTGCCAAGTAACAAACTGTTTGTCAGAGAGAACAGACCTTTCATTAGTGAGTTTCAGCTACAGCAAACAGTGCCATGCTGGAGATTAGGATGCTGTCTGTGCAGCAGTATCAGCATAGGCTAACTGGAAAGATCTTCAAATCAGTGAAGAATTTATGCTCACACTACGGGCTGAGATACCTATGATATTGCCAAGGAATTTCCAAGTAAAAACAAGGACTGTACTGCTCTGTATTTAAATACAAAGAAAAACATTCAACATCCTGGTCATGATCATGAATTTGCAGGTAAAGAACAGAGAAAGGAAACCACACACCTAAAATGGATAGGTGTGTACAAAAGTTGCTTTTTCAGTGCTTTCTTGCCATGGCTTCACAGAAGTGCAATGGGTTTACAGCATTTTAAATTAACCCTATAGCTCTTTTAATAACTTCTGTATGCTGGTCAAATTTCAGACCAATGAAGAAGCCCCAGAAGGCTGTGGAGTGCCCCCTGATTCCTAGCCTGGAAAGTACAGGCAGGCTCAGAGCCCTTCCCTACCACCAAACACTGCACTTCTGTCATATTTAAGAGTGCTGTAACTTCATAGTTCTGCAAAAAGTGTTCTAAATTACAGCATTGTAAAATGTTCACAAAGCACTTCTGTACAAACCCAGTAACATGCACAGAGTTCTTCAACGGGTTTGTAAAAAGACAAGCAACGCACATCCTGAACCCTCTCAAAGAAGGTGGGAGTGATGTATTTTGTTCAGTCTATTGGTGTATGTAAATCACAGGTTGCCCAGATTGGGTCTCAAATTACCAGATTATTCCCCATTTCTTTTTCTCAGTGGTGACCCCGAATCTTTCCTGCCATGTCTTGTTGTTAAAAGGTTTATACTGGGAGGGTGCAACTTAAACACCGTTGGACAATGAGGTACTGATCAATTCTCTTGAGGTTTTGAACTTCCTCATAAAAGGATCTGGCTGACCATTAAAAAATTGAAAATTCACTGTGTTCTTTATGATAAGGTTCTTTTTATTAGGTATCTATCTCACTTTCTTACATGGTTTTCTCTTGTTTCTTAGGTATCACCGCATCCTGGGCTGAAGGAAATGACAGAAGCCTGTTCCCCAAGCTACTGCTCAATGCCCTCTCCAGTGGAGGTAAGTATTATGTCCAAAAACCTCTCTCTAAGCATTCAAAACATAAACTCAGGTATGATAAACAAAGGTGAGTTCCTGTCCTTTGGTTTCAATGAGCCTGAGTTCACTTTTGTTTTTTTCAAGGATATAAGTCCAACAAAAAAGGGTGCCTTCCCCTTTAAGCATGCTAAACAGTGGTGGGCTTATTGTATTTATGTTTCTTCTTTACAACAGTGCTACAGCCAGACCTGACCTTGTAATACTAAAAAATAAGAAAAGTTTTACTTGTCACTGCAAGGCTCAGCTGTATCTTCCCAGCTGGCCCTCTGTTTCCTGAAGTCATGCTGGCTCCCAGATTGCGTTTCCAGCAATGATTCTTCAGTAGGTATCTTTTGGCTCGACATTGTTCTCTGTCTTCCCCAGCCAGGTGACATCTGACTCCTCTTTGCCCCCACCATCCCAATCAGCTCTCTTCTCATTCCCACATTCCACGCCCCTCTTCCTGTTTTCATCCGGGTCTCTCCCCTCCTCACTCTCTCTCTCTGGGGCTGCTCTAGCTTCATCAAGCAGCTGCTCTGGAAACGCCATTCCCTCTTTTCCTTTGCTGGTTCTTGCCCATTTTCGGTACATGCTGTCAGAGATTAAAGTCTTTGATTTTAGATGCCGATGGCAAAAGGTCAGATGGCAAGGGGTCAGAAGCTAACACAACAAACTCTGTGGTTGTAATTTATCCCTCTGTATTAACAGTGTTGCATATACACACCCCTATCTGTGCCTCATTTCAAATTACTTGAGTCCTCATACTAGAGAGACAAACTGGCCTTGACAATTCAGCACGAGAGATATTGGTACCCATAGTGACCAGATAAAAATGAAACTACTTTAATGAAGTTGTAAAATTAATTAAATATGCTACACATGCCATCCTGTGACCAAACAGAACCAGTACCACCCAAGTAAAAATAACCCCCCTTTTTTATGAAACCTGAGCAAACAAAGAAAGTACAAGTGCCAACTCATTAATTATTTATAATTGGCGTATAGTAATTGGTCACCTATGAAAAGTATAACTTTGAAAGACCTTCCACCCAGAGAGCAGAGAACCGTGTATACACTCAAGAAAAACAGATTGTGCACAACAAATGTTGTTATCTCTTCTGCCTACGTATTTATTTATTTATTTATTTTGGTGTACCCCGTCTCATCTTACCAGTCCATTTATCTCTTTATCTTTGACGTTATCTTTCTTATCAAGAGCTCTCGGTAATCTGCAGACTGCAACGGCTTATATGAATCGCTCGGAAGCAACTGTCTTACCCACCCTGTAAACACTGGGTAACATGATATCTGCATGCTGTAACTAAATCAATCAGCTCCTCTGCCTATGCTCCAGTACATCAGAAGCATAAGTAAAATAAATCTTTTGAGAAACCATCGCGCTGTGTTTAAATCATACTGACTCCTGCTCACCGTTATCACCCACCTGCCTGGTCATAAATCCCCCTTCTCGCGCCAAGCCAGTCGTGCCAACCCAGGCTCCGAGGTCAAGGGTGCACCAGTGTATGGAGCGCGACACATGCCATCAACAGCTCTCTCATTATGACAGTGGGTTTGACAGAATTAGCACCAGCACATCACAATGTAATGTTTCAAGGCCCATGTCATTGGCTGCGATGCAATACATTCCTTTCATGAAGGGTGGATAACTTTTCAGATAACCAGGACAGTGCACATTTTTGCAGTATAAAGGTAAATACAGAATGAAATCTGATACAGGAGCCTTTCTCTAGTATACAGGAGGTAGATGAGGAGAACTTACAAACTTACAAGTGATTAACAATCCTTACAAATAATGTGATTTTCAGTGATGCCAAATGAGAAAGGCAGAAACTTGAGGCAAATCTGCTGAGACCTGATGAGAAAACAGTGAAATACTGGGTGCATTTCCCAGTTATTCCCAATGCAATTCACAGGTATTGTAGGAAATGTTGTGGATCCAGTTTTTTCTGTAGGCAGGCAGAATCATATCTTCCTACTGGGAAGCAACAAGTAAGCAAATGGAGGAAATAAAAATAATTCCTCATGCAGGTCAGGGGAAAGATTCTCCCCTCCTTTACACTGCTGTTCTCGTGAATATTTCATTCTCAATCCATTCACTGGATTTCTATTTATAACCATATGAAGAAAAAAATATATACTGATTTACCCCCAGATGGGAAGGATGGTGTTGGTACTATGCCTCTCTCTTCTTTTCAGATTTTCAACAGGAAAAGCAGCTTTACATTGAATCTTGGGTTCCTGAGAAAGCTACTAAGACGCACTTAATGGGTGTGTCCCCATGAGCCTGCACATGTCCCTGGGCATGTGCGCTTCTGTATGCAGCAAAAGGATCTGGGTGGAGTAGGGGAAGGTGGGGCCAGCAGCCATCCCTGGAGTGCTGGGGGCCTATTGGGTCAGCAGCAGCACCAAGCTGACCACTCAGAGCCTTACCAGCAGAGTATGGCTCTGGCCATCAGGCTCTGGTTTCTGGCTGTACATAGTGCTGCCACGTGCACTGCGCTGTTTTTTTCAGCAGTAGTTTTTTTTTACATTGGGATTGCCTGGTGTCAGAAAAAACCACCATGCTGCAAATTAGCAGCAAGGCAAATGGATGTACATGTGCCACATGTGGATTGCAGCACCTCAGATGGCTTTGAGGCACTGCAAGCTGCATGTACACATTTGTGGGGGCACGCCCAATCAGTACTTTCTCTTGCTGCCACTGCTACAAGCTTTTCCAACCCAGGCTTTAGTATTACTTATGCAGCTCCTTGGCAGGACCCACTCTGCATTTTCTGCCATTGGGTTCTGTTACTATGTTAGCATAAATCAGGGAAGAGCTCAGCCTTGAAGATCCAATGGCAGATAAAAAAGCATAATTTACTTTAAGTATGTTAATTCTGCATTACAGATGATTATTGGCTTAGAAGCCAGGGCACAAAAGTCTTGAGTGCCAGTTGCTCCTTCCCCTTAGTTGTATTACTGATTCCAGTGTAGTAGCCTGCCTGTTTTGCTACCAGTTTGGAAGGGGATGCGTCTATAAAACAAGCAGCAACTCCTATGATGGTGTTGACGCAGAGTGCTGCCAGGGCCCCTGCCCAGGGGGAGCAGCCTACCCAGGGCTTGTCTGAGGCCTCCACCCAGACAGAGCCCATGGGGGACCTGGCATCCCCCCACCTCCTGGCCTGTGGGGGTTGCCCAGCAAGGCCTGGGGGGGACAGGGATTGGGGACCCCCACATCTGTCCTGCAGGCACCCGCCTTAGGGCCCTGAAGGTGCAGGTGAGATAACTCCAGGAGGAGGTTAGCAGGCTGAGGGGAATCAGGGAGGTGGAGGAAGAAATTGACGGCTATTTCCTTTTCCTGCAGGGCCATACACCCAAGGAAGAAACACCTCGGGAAGTGCCCTCCTCTGCAGAGTGGCAGATGGTCACCTCCAGAACCAGGGCCACTCATAACACAGCAGTACCAGTTCATAGTTTCATAGTTTCTAGGGTCGGAAGGGACCTGAGCAGATCATCTAGTCTGACCCCCTGCCATGGCAGGAAAGAATACTGGGGTC
>NW_017728947.1:20359410-20363809 GCF_001723895.1 Crocodylus porosus
CTGGCCACAAGATCCCCCCTCAGCCTTCTCTTTTGGAGGCTGAACAGGTTCAGGTCCCGTAGCCTCTCCTCATAGGGCCCTGATCATACAAGTGGCCCTCCTCTGCACCCTCTCCATTCGGTCGACATCCCTCTTGAAGTGTGGTGCCCAGAACTGGACACAATACTCCAGCTGTGGCCTGACCAGTGCCGTATAGAGGGGGAGGATCACCTCTTTGGACCTGCTAGAGATGCATCTGTGGATGCATGCCAAGGTGCGGTTGGCCTTCCTAACTGCCTCTCCACACTGCCTCCAGTTCCTCCAGTCCGGCTAGAGAACAGGTACAAGGCCCTGGCAACACTGGAGAAGGAGGGAGAGGCAGCAACCGGAGACGAGGCAACTCTACACTCTCCACGCTCTAAACAGGCCGAAGGAGCTAAGCAGTCCTGGAGGAGAAAGTGTCGAGTGATTGTCTTAGGCGACTCCATCCTGAGAGGTACAGAGGGCCCCATCTGTTGCCAGGACCCCTCAACACGTCTACTGTCTACCTGGAGCAAAGATTCATGACATGACGGGGATGATCCAGGCCATGATCTAGCCCACCAATTACTACCCCATGGTCTTAATCCATATGGGTACTAATGATGCAGCCAAGAGAAGCCGTAATCACCTGATGGCAGACTACCATGCTCTGGGGGGCATGCTGAAGGAGATAGGTGCACAGGTGGTATTCTCTTCTGTTCTACCAGTGAGCGGACGTGGAAGACGACATGAGACATGCATTGCAGACACCAACTGGCGGCTTTGGGAATGGTGTCGAGGCAGGCTTTGGCTTCCTTGACAATGACCCACACATCACGACGAGAGACACGTAAACTTTCTATGGTATTGAATAGAATGCATAATCCCTGCTTCTGGGTTTCCACAAACTCCAGAGATCGTAAAGAGTATTATTCACAATCAAAAACTGACATTAATGCAGCATGATCATTGAGAACTCGAATGGACAAAAGGCAGAAGGCATTCTAGGATTCCACTGGGAGATGCAGTTTCTAAACCAGTATCTGCCTGTCTAAATCATAAAATCATGGCAATTAAGGGCTGGAACGGACATCAAAAGATCATCAGGCCCAACCCCCCAAACTGGGCAGAAATACTGCTGACATCAAATGATCCCAAGGGGTCTGTCCACTTTCCTCTTGAAGATTTTCAAGGTTGGGGACTGCACCACCTCCTTGGGAAGTCTATTCCAGAGTCTGGTCACCCTTACCATAAAGAAGTTTTTCCTTGCATCCAACCTGAAACCATCCTCTAACAGTTTATGGCCATTGCTCCTTGTCCTCCTCTGGGGCATCCTAGTGAACAATTTTTCTCCCAGCTCCCGATATTCCCCTCTTAGATACTTATAGATGGCCACCAAGGTACCTATCAGCCATCATGCTGGCCAAAACATCTCCTAACCCAGGGGTGGGTAAAATATGGCCTGCAGGCCAGATCTGACCTGCAAGGCCATACTATCCAGCCCACGGGGCCCCTAAAAAACTTAAAAAATTAATATTTATCTGTCTGTGGTTCCTGTCAAAAACGATAGGAGCCAGGAACAGTAGGACCCAGAGGAAGCCCGATGGACTTCCGCAACTGCAGCCCCACCCCAGCACCACACCCTCAGCCAGAAGCCCCAGTGAGGGTTTCTGGCCTGGGACCATGTGGCTGCCCTGGCATGGGGAGCTCAGGTAAGGGGGGGGAGGAAGGCAGGGAAAGAACCCAAGGAAAAGTGGCCCCTCGCTTGCCCCGTGGCCAGTGCTCCCTGCTGCAGCCACTCGCAGCCTGCGTGGGGCTAGCACAAGCAGGCACAGGCAGCCCCAAACAGGCTGTGAGCAGCTGCAGTGTGGGGTCCTGGCCACGGGGTGGATGAGGGGCCACTTTGTCCCCCTATGCTCAGCACCAGCTTGTAACCCACCCCCACTGCCAGCCTGGGCCCTGTGCCAGCTCCGGGCTCGCCCGTTGGGGCTGGGCACAGCAGCAGCAGTTGTGCCCCGCTGCTTGCTATGCCAGGCAGTGTTTGCTGCTGCCTGCCAGAGCTTACATGCTGGGAAGCCCAGAGGCAGCAGTGGCAAACACTGCCTGGCATGGCAAGCGGAGGGCCTCAGCTGCTGCCGCCATACACAGCCCTGTTGGGCAAGCCCAGAGCTGATGTGGGGCCCAAGCTGGCAGTGGGGACAAGTTACAAGCTGGTGCTGGGTGCAAGGGGGAAAAGTGGCCCCTCCCCCACCCTCTCCCACCCTGTGGCCGGTGCCCCACACTGCAGCCGCTCACAGCTTGCGTGGGGCTGCCTGTGCCTGCTCAAAACAAAATGATGGCAGGGGGTACATGGCAGGATACCTTGCTTGTGCCCCTGCCCCCAGCCCTGCTGTCCTTTGTCCCTCACCGCTAGCTCTGTAGCTGTCGGAAGCAACCCAGAACTGGAGCAGCTACAAACATCTGCTGCATCTCCACCCCAGCCCCCGCCTGTGCCTGCTCAGAACAGCCCCACATGGGCTGCGAGCGACTGCAGCAGGGAGCGCCAGCCATGGGGCAGAGGAGCGGCCGCTTTTTCCCATGCTCAGCACCAACTCATTCCCTGCTGCAGAGCAGAGTGTGGAGGCTTCACATTGCCCCCCAACTGTACTGCAGGGCTGGGGGACACTGAGAGTGAGCGGGTGCACAGGGCCTGCACTGGTGTCCTGGGGCCATTACCAGCAGGGCCCCAGAGCAGGGCAGCAGAAGTACAGGGTCCCAGCTGGCAGGGGCTTTATGGAGCCAAGCCAGCTCCCCGCTCTCCCTGCTGGTGCAGTCCAACCCAGCTCAACAGACCCCTGCCAGCCTGTGCCCTACTCTGGGCCCCACCAGCACTGGCCCTGAGACATTGGTCCCAAGATGGTGACCAGGGGATGGGGCACCTGTCAAGGGGTGGAACTAACCACATGGCCCTTGACAGTTTGCCAAAACTGAATAAGCGGCACTCCACCCGAAATAATTGCCCGCCCTGTCCTAACCTATATTCATGTCACTGGTTACTTCTCCCCAGATGAAGCATTCTCTATTTAAATGTAGCATTTCCCTAGTGGATAGCACAGTAGTTAGCTTTGCTCAGATTTGGAGCAATACACATACCCCGGTAAGCTTTAATGAGGGAGGAAAGGGGATGGTTTAAGGCAGGAGTGGGTGAAATGGTTATCTGGCTGGTGGCTGAACTCCATTTCCCAGCAGTCCCTGCCTGCCCCGCTGCAGCAGGTTTCTGTGGAGACCCCAGGAGCGGCAGGGCTGTGACAGCATGGAGCCAGGGTTTCCATGAAGGCCAGCCCAAGCAGCACTGGCAGGGCGCGTGCCTGGGCTGGGAGTTGCTCTGGGGCTGTGGCTGGGATCTTGCAGCAGTAACACCATGGTCAGAAGCTGTGGCAGAGCCACGATTTATTTCCAGGGCCTGCAGGCAGCAGATCACAGCTCTGTGCCAGCCCCAGCCCACACTGTCATGACCACAAGATCCCAGCCCCAGAGCAGCTCCCCACCCAGCTGCACACCTTGCCAGCACTGCTTCAGCCATGCAAACCCCGGCCCTGCACTGTCACAGCCCCACCATTCCTGGGGTCTCCATGAAAACCAACTGCAGTGATGCAGGCAGGAGCTGCTGGAAAATGGAGTCCACCCCAGGCCTGATACAACTCATGGGATGGACTTTGCCCTACCCTGGCAAAAGGGGTATGTGGCAGGGCACTGCTTGTGCCTGCCACTTTAAGGCCCTGGAGCCGGCAGCTGTTAGGTGCCTGATTAGGGCAGCCATTTTGGGATCCAGGCCTGCCCATATAAACAGTGCAGTTTAGCTGTCAGAGGCCAGGCAACAACATTGCCTGGCTGGAGGGCTGCAGAACTACATCTGGAGGTAGGGGAGGAGCTGCAGGGAATGGATAGAAGGCTCCTAGTCCTGGGTATGACCTAAAACTGCACCCTTCCAGGAGTGGGTGGCCTGGTGGGGCTCTCAGTGGTGCAGGAGCCCCCAGGAAATGCCAGGCCAGTGATCACCCCGGTGAAAGGCAGGTCAGGGCACCGTAACCCCGAGCCCGCACAACTAGGTGAGTAACCCTGTTGTTTGTAGGGCCTGGAGAAAAGACCTCAAGAGAAAGGGGGCTAGAGATTCAGACCTGATCGAGAGTACCCTCGACTTACTCATGCTGGGGTCAGGACGGACAAGTGAGCCAGGGGTCCACCATGAGGGACGCCCAAGAGCTGAGGGGCTGGGGTTCCAACTGGCCTGGAGGAGGGCCAGGCCTGGTAGGCAAAGGTCCCAGGGGGACCACACCCAAGAGGGGAAAATAGTTTCACGGAGCTAGATAGTTTCATAGTTAGTAGGGTCGGAAGGGACCTGAGCAGATCATCAAGTCCG
>NW_017728947.1:20364307-20378362 GCF_001723895.1 Crocodylus porosus
ATGAAGATGTTGAACAGTGCGGGCCCGAGGACCGAGCCCTGCGGGACCCCACTGCCCACATCCTTCCAGGTCAAAAACGACCCATCCACTACCACTCTCTGGGTGCAGCCCTCCAGCCAGTTGGCGACCCATTTGACTGTGTAGGTGTTGATGCCACAGTCCCCTAGTTTTTTAATGAGAACGGGGTGAGAGACAGTGTCGAAGGCCTTCCGAAAGTCCAGGAAGACTATGTCCACTGCTACTCCTGCATCTAAGGATTTGGTGACCTAGTTGTAGAAGGCCACCAGGTTGGTCTGACAGGACCTGCCTCTAATGAACCCGTGTTGGTTGCCCCTAAGCATAATCTCCCCTGCTGGCCCCTCGTGGACATGTGCCAGAATAATTCTCTCAAAAAGCTTACCCAGGATCGAGGTAAGACTAACTGGTCTATAGTTTCCTGGGTCCTCCTTCCTCCCTTTTTTGAAGATGGAAACCACATTGGCCCTCTTCCAGTCCTCTGGCACTGCACCAGAGCACCATAAGTGCTCGTGCAGCCGTGCCAGGGGTCCCACAATGACCTCAGCTAATTCCCTCAGCACTCTAGGGTGGAGATCGTCCGGACCAGCTGATTTAAATAGATCCAGTCCCTCCAGAAGTTCCCTAATAACTAGATCCTTACTGACCCTTGGTCTAGGTGTGCCTCCCCTGGGGCCCAAGGTGAGCCCAGTGGGGGGGCTGATCCGGTCCCTGCTACAGAAAAATGGAGTTAAAAGTCATTAAATAGGTTAGCTTTGTCATCTGGTGTGATGACCAAATTTCCCAGCATGTCTTGCAGGGTCCCCCACATTACCTAGTACCTTCTTTTTACCCCCTATCTATTTAAAAAAGGACTTCTTGTTGTTCATGATCCAGAAGGCTAGTCCCAGTTCCATCTCTGCCTTGGCCTTCCTGACTCCCCGCTGCATCCCTGAGCAACCGCAGTATAGTCCTCTCTGGTGATGCCCTCCCCTTCCATTGGGTGTACACCTCCCTTTTAGCTAGAAGACATTCCCAGATGCTTTTGGTAAGCCACGGGGGCTTTTGCACCCTCCTGCTCCCTTTGATCTGTGTTGGGATTACCTCCCTTTGGGCTTGGAGGATCATCTCTTTAAGGAGCAACCACTCTTCTTGGACACCTGGCTCCCCTCCCCTCCAGAACCTCAGTGCCTCCCCAACTATTCTCCTTAGCTCACTGAAGTCTGCCCTCCTGAAATCTAGGGCTGCCGCCTTGCTGCAGGCCTTTGCTACCTTGTGCTGGATGGTGAATTCCAGCAGGTGATGATCACTGTTGCCCACGTGGTCAAGCACCCACAGCCCCCTCACCAGGTTGTCACCCATGGCCAGCACCAGGTCCAACAAGGCATCTCCCCTGGTGGGGCTGTGCACCTCCTGGGTTAGATGGAGGTCATGCATTTTGGCTAGGAACCTACGTGAGCGGTGAGACAGCCTGAATGAAGGTGGGGTAGGCTGCCTCAATGAAGGGACCTTGGAGGGGTCCTGATAGAAGGATTCTGGGGCCCAGTGTGGGGCCGGTGATGACGAGAACACCTAGATGCCATCTGCGAGGCTTGGGCTGCGGTGTAGGGGAGGAATGGAGTCACAAATAGCGTCCCCTGGCATCGGGGCAGTTAATGGGCAGCCTCCTGCTAATTACCATCAATTAATTAATTATTAACATCAAGGCATGGCAGATGAGAATACAGGCAGTTAGCCCAGGAACAGGTGGGCAGGCTGCTGGGAAAGCAGCCCCGAGCAGGCCCTGTTACAGGGTAAAAATGGAGTTACAATGAAAAATTTTTGCATGCATAGACAAGTCCTTTGGTACCAATCTTGCCCTGTGTCCCAGGACGCAAAGGTACTTACTGGCAACTCCTGAGCCGGGGAATGGAGTACGGGAGGCAAAATCCACGCGGCTCATCAGCCACTTGTTTATTCAGCTGCGGCCAGCCAGTGACGCAAGTGCGGAATGCCGGCCGGCATGAATAAAAATGGCAGCACATGCAGCGGGAGCGGGTGAGAAGGAGACGCTGCACCCAATGTCCTCGCCCCTCAGACAGGCAGGAGCATCAGGGTAGGAGGGGAGAAACACATAGGACGGATGTGAGAAGAGACGGGGATGTTGCCGGTGTGACTATCTGGAAGATCCGGGATCGCCCCTGTGATACCATGAAGGAGATCCCAGGCAAAGTCAGCCAGAGGAGAGAGACTATGGGGAAGCCCAGAGAGAGGTGCCTCCAGAGGATACGCCGCCGCTGGACTGTGAGGTGCCAGGGAATAGGCAAAGATTGAGTGCCTAGGCATGAAGCAGCCGGTGCTACAGTACGGCATGGAGGGGGCAATTAAAGGGCCGGTACACCCCAGTTTGTGTTGAGGAGTTTTTTTGGTATTTCATGTTAACTTTGTCTTTTCCCCGAGTTCTAGGGGAGACCAGAGGGCATTAGCCCCGTAGTAGGCATAGCTTCGGTTAAAGGGAGGGAAGCTGGCATTCCATTCGAGTAATAATCCGAAGAGTGAGACACTTACAGTTTGACAACTCCGTAAGGAGACGTGAGGCCAGGCTGTAGGGGTGGTGGAGCCCCAAGAGTGACTGCCAGGAGAACCCGGGGCCACGGGCATGCACGATGACTGACCCCAAACACTGATACCATCAAGTCGTGGCAGGTGGGAACGGGGTCAAGGAGTCGGGCAGAGAACATCCGCCCAGGTGAAGGCGGGAACGCCGACAAGGTACAACACCACTCACCCGGGGAAGAGCAGCCCACGAACAGCTAGTCGTGTCCCAGCGGTGACACCCTGTAAAGGACTTACATATCTAACCAGGAAAGATCTGGCTGTTATAAAACAGATGTATATCTACAGAGTAATCCAGAACTGTTCTCAAGTAAAAACTTTCCCTCTGCCTATTCACAAGGGACTTTGATGGCAGGATATAATCAAGGGGCATCATTCCTCTACAGAGGACCATGTGGATCACTGTAGCTCTTGTGTTGCAAAAGATCAGGGGTGGGCAGGTATTTCAGGCGAAGTTCTGATTACTGAGTTTGGGCAAGCCATTGAGGGCCTGCATTTCAGGCAGCCAGAGGCAGATAAATATTAGTTTTCTAAACTGTTTAGGGGCCCTGCGGGCCAGATAGAATAACTTGGAGGGCCGCATCTGGTCCACAGGCCACATTTTTCTAGCAATAGATGCTAGACTTTGACTTCATTACTTTTCATAATCTTAATTCTCACACCCTGTATCCAAGGAAACCACTGACGTAAAACTAGCTTCTCCAACTGAACCCAATATCAGGATTTGCTTCTATACCAATACACCTATTTTGTTTGCAAAAATGCTTGACTGCCCTTTTCTTTTTATTGTAGAATGTCTGTTACGTAACAGTGAAATGGACACTTGTGCGCAACAGGAGAAATTCATATCATTGTTTTTATGGCTTAATGACTAAAAATGACCTCTGCACTTTCTGAAAACATAACCAAAGAGAATGCTTAATAGTACTGGTGCACCTATCTCCAGTCAATCTGATCCATAAACAGTTTTTATTAAGTTTTTTACAATATGAAACTAATAGCTAATTCTTTAAAGGTAAATTTCCACCAGTGACTAAAACTAGACAGGTCTGCTTGTAAAGTCCTTCATATGCACAGATTAATTTGGATAGCATCTCAGTATAGTACCAAATAGGTATTTATTTTTCTCTTACGAGTTAATAAATCAGAACTCTCCCACTTCCCTGTTTTAGTCTGAAAAAGCAAGCAAAGCATAATACATCATAACTATGGATAAAAGTTAAGCAAGTGGAAACAAGAATGTTTTGAACTGCAAGCCTTTGGCCTTTATTAAATTCTGAAATCTATTTTATTCATTGGGAGACTGCTGAACTCACATCAGAAATATATTAATCTAGCTTTGGGAGCAAGTGTCTGTTAACTGATCTAAAGCCTGTTTTAAGATTGTATTTTTCCTCTGAAGAAAATGAAAACAAAACAATATTGATTCAAGCTTCTTTGGAAGGACAACAGATTTGGAAATTTTCATGGGTGGGTTGTCATCCTAGGTCATCTCCTATGAGTTGTAATTATCTCTAGTTATTTTAACTTGTTCAGCAGAATATAAGCCCAGACACTATGAACTACATCAAAAGGTTCCTTCTTCCAGATCTTTTAACAATCCAGTTTGCAGGATGGTCAATTTTTTTCAATTTCAAATTACTTTTCAGCTACTCGAAAGAACTTTCAGTAAAATCACCCCTTTTTCAAATTCCTTACTTAATAAAACATTAAAGTATAGCAAATGTCAAAAAATGTGTCTTCTTTGAACAAATTAAGGACAAAGAGGTGCCAAATAATTAATTTAAAATGGCACACTCCAGAAATAATGTATTTGTTCTTCTTAGCATTTACTGGGCTATGCAAAATGTCTCCAGTATTTAACTGCTAGATGTCAGCTAACATTTATCAATTATCAGACAACTCCCAGAAATTGTTATCTGTTCTTTTCTCATAAGCTACCAGTTTAAAATAGTGGTTGTGGCTTGTGATGTAGAACTCTCACCAAATAAAACAGATCTATACACACAATTGGGGCATAGGTGTTTAAAAAGATTATTTGGATGGGTACTTAGATATTTGTATTGTGTTTTGAGTATTCAGGATTGAAAAAATACCTTCATATACTTTTTCATAGTCCAACATAAATTCATGGTATATAAGTTTGCTTAAAAAGCTGTTCTGAATTTCTGTAGTTATTATACTGCATTTATTCCATCTGTATTGTCTAAAGAAATATGGTAAAAGGTACAGGCCAAAAAAGACATGAAAAAAATTGGCTAATGATGGTGGTAAGAAATACAGAATTTTTAATATCTGGAGAAAGCTCTGAAAAGTTTTAAATTCTTTTTGCCCACAAAATATTTCCCATTAAGCTTCAGTGCTTCCTTAATGAATAAATAATGAGGACCAAGCAGAAAAAAAACAACAGTTACAGCTTAAAATTATTCTTACAACTCAGTCTCATGAGATATTGGAAATGGACATGAAACCTCTTAAGAACCCTTTTTGCTGATGTGATTGACAGCCTTAATTTATTCACTGCACTTCTTAGTTATTACAGCTGCAATAATGCAATAGACAGATGCAGAGTTGACATGGTATAGCATAGTTACCATGGCAACAAAACAGACATTACTATGGCATGAAATGTTAAGGGACTAGGTAGTAGTGATGAATTCTCTCCTGGTTCAAGAAAACAAGAGGCTTGTAATAAAAAGCAAATTTATAGCTCTATAACAGCATACTTGCTTGTTACCGCATCCTTAATATTTAAAATACATGGCTTAAAATGGTCATCCTTAACACCATAACTGTGAATGTATCACTGTTTAAAGATGGTCTGTAAATCATATTTTATTAAAAATAACACCTTTGGAAGTTAATAGCCGAAATAAATGGGATAACAACAACACCATTCCAACATATCCACAACTCATATTTGTCCTCATTTCTTCTTTTAGCTCTTTGAAATACAAAATATTTCCCTGCCCCATTTTCTAAATTTTACACTTTGAAAGAGACAGTATACATAAGTTTTACAAGTGGCATTGACTTATACTACATTTGTTTTAGAATTTTATCCTGTACCTTAAGCCAACATAACCTCGCTTGCAATATATTTCCTTTGGACTTAGGGTAGACAAGCCAAATTCTTCATGGTACCTCTCCCTTAGGGCAATTAGTCATTTATAAGACATTATTTTGATTAGTTTCATATTCATCATCCTCAGTAATGAATACAAGAGGAAAACATGTTAGTACTTAAGCAAGTAAACACTCACAGTAACAATGTCAGATTTCCTTTGAATCAAATCCTCACCAAGAATGCTGGATCTTAAATACTGCATGTACTTGCATATCACACGCACTTTTCCCCCAGAAATCAGCCCTGTAAAATTGAGGTGCATGCTCTAACTGGGGGGAAATGATTTTCTGCACCAGAACAGAAGCATGTTACACTGTGTTAGAAAAAGCCTGCCAGCTTGTCTCACAAAGCAAGCAGGAAAGGCAAAGTCCAGTGTTAAACATCTCTCAGCTACTCAGGTTGCTGGCTGAGAGAGAAGCTGGCAGCCATTTTGCAATCCAGCTTCTCCATGGAAAAGTCAGCTCTAGACCATGACTCTGGAAAAGTGTTTTTGGAAGACAGAATGCAGAAAAAAACAGCTGTGTGTCTGATTTGGGGGCATGTGTTATACAAAAAAACTACTATAATAATGATTGGGCAAGAGCCTTACAGTATTCCCGACTAAAATATTTCAATTTAGAACTCATCTGAGCCATTTGACAATATCAAAGTAATTTATCCACCCTATTTCTTCATTTTAACTATTTCTGTTGTGTTATACTGGCACAGTATGGAAAACCATGCCTGACATGGTACATTAGAATTAAGCTTCTAGAGTGGTCCAACTGCAAATAGCAGAAAGATGACACAATCTGAGCATGAGAAAGAAACTGACCTGTCTCTGGTTTCCAGTGCTGTTCATCAGCAAGTTTGGTATCACCACTATTGGATGGGAAGCCGTACCACAGCAGTTAGCAATTGTTGACCCTTGTGAGCCTACCAAAAAAGGAGGAAGAATGTTTAATAATGTCAGCCTCACTATTTAAAGCCCATTGTTTTTCACTGTACCTGCAGGACAGAAATTCAAAGCTAAACTACAATTACCTAGCTGCTTATTTATATGTCTGATGCTCAGAGTCGCAATCTATAACATGCATATTTCAGTAGTAGAGATGAAGTAACAAGGACTGTGACTTCTTATGTAAAATGTCAGGTGCTTTTTGCTTTGTAATCTGTTTTTATGATGAAACTTCTGCCCTATTTATAACAACGTGTGTACTTAGCTAATCTTGTTTATTTGGACAATTCTGTACAAAATAACTTATTTAACACTAACATATAAGAGAATTTTTTTCAACTTCATACATCACCTTTCAATGAGGAATAGTGTGGCAGGACACCACCACAAAAAGAAACTTACTGCCTACACAGAAGCAGGAGGAAAAGCAGTAGCTGCAGAACACCACTGAAAATCAAAGGTGACCCCCCAGGCCAGCACAGGCACATTTTGTGGATGTGTGCCACCAATGATTTTCAGGCCAGCACCCTGAAAAAGGGATAAAATCCCTGCTGGCTGACATCCGGGGAGGACCAGAAGTGGAACCTCCCAAGCGTCCAGAGCAATGAAGAGTTGGGGTGCCCAGCTGAGTCTGGCTTGAAGGATACTCACCTTTCCAGAAGCCATGGATCCCAGATGATGCCGATAGAGACTGGAACAGCAGTGAACCTACAGAGAGAGGAGAAGCAGAAAGGTGTTAAAAGTTGTGAGTAACCCCGGGGGAGTAAGCCCTGAAGTAACACGCCCCAGGGTAAAAGCAGAGATGAGTCAGGCTGAAGTGAGGCCTTGACAAGGACAGTAAATCATCCAAACTGGGACTAAGAATAAACAGGGGCTAATGCTCAGCCATGACTGAATGACTGAAAGTTAGCCCTGGCTGAGACCTAACATCATATTTGGTTGGTGCTAGGCAGGGTGTAGGGGAGGCGGAGCCCCAAGACCAAAGACCTGCGTGTGAGATCAGAGACAGAACCAGGAGAGGCAGGACTTAAGAACTTCTTCCCATCAATAATCATTCCAACCAAGTCATGGTAGACAAGAACACCTGGGGACCTTAGAGACTTATGCCAGAGGGCAAGCTGCTGACCCATAAGGGGCCAGCAGTGTCTAATCAGCCAGAGAAGTCGAAATGTTCATGTGAATGCCACAGTAAATTACAAATAAGATTAATAATTTTTCTATACATTTTCTGCCATGACTAAAACTGGATCAATATTGCAAATTTAAGCCTGCAGTGCCTCTGAAAATTAAATGAGTAGAACAGGCTTCATCTAACACTATACGGTTGACTTTATAACTGGCATCCTTGAAACATCACTTACTATTCAGGTATAACAACTTAGGATGGACACAGGTCATAGTTCTCTACAGCATCTCTGTTTTAAAAAGTGTTTCTGTTAGGACTTTATTGAGCCTGCTAACCCACTAAAATCCAATAAATCTAAAATGTACTGTTTTGCATTTTTAAAGGAGTTTTCATTTAAGGATTTATCAGATAGTTAATGTCGTTAAGTAACTGTTATTCAGCTTATTTCACAGGTGAGAAAAGTGGATACTGTACTTTGATGCTACTTGCCCAAAAATCACATGGGTATCTACTACAGAACTGTACTACTGTTTTTAAAGTTTTCTAAATGCATAAAGTGGTATCTGGGCTAAGTATCATTATTAAGTGGCACCTCATTTCAAATACAACTCCCCAACTTCAAATTCCCAGTGTCTTGCTTTGTTAAAACTGGTTCTTCTGCATCAGTGACTTAAAATCTAAAAATGCTCCAATAATATCAATACATTTTAAAAATAAACAAGCCAATGAATTATTTTTTCTGTAAAAACAAAATAAAAAGATATGAAATTAGGTTTTGGGGTCACCAGGGAGGTTTTACGTTGTTGGTTTATAATTTGTAGGATTGGTTTGGACCAGACATACAGTTTACTATTTCCTCTGATTCCAAAGCTCAAAACTTTCCAGCTCTGATGAAACCCATGAAATGGGGAAGTAGTTTGTCTAAGGGATTTGATATCGCATCTTTTTCCTATAAAAGTTAATGACTGCAGCAATACCAAGCGTCCCAGCTCTGTAAATTTCATGTCAAACCAGACTGAGCAATGAGCCGCCTATTGCTGCTTCTACCAGGACTTAATGCACCACAAGAGAATTGTTCAACAAGCAGCACAAACCCCTGATTCAATACACACTGATGTTGATGGAAAGACACCCACTAACTTCAAGAGACTCTAGATCAGTCTGTGAATAAATATGAATCACTAATCGTGCTTCCATAACATCTTCTGTCTTTAAAAGGCTTGTTTAAAAGGAACAGCATGGTGCCTGTTTTAGCTGTCAACCTACAAAAAGGGGTTATATTAGATAAATAGACCAAAGGTATGTCTACATTATGAAAAGAGGATGAAGTCCAGTCAAGGTAAGATAGCACATTACCTACACTATCTAAACATAACCTTTCCCTAGCGTGTAGGATCATCAACATCAACCAGCTAAAAACTAAGATAAAAGGTGTTTGGGGGCAACTTCCCTACATAAATAGCTGGTTTACAACTACTGACTTGACTTTCAACCATAATCTACAAAATCTAGAGAAATCTAGAGTCATTCTTCTGTAACAACTTTTGCTGAAAAAAATTAAAAGAATTAAAGAATTTCCTGTGAGTCTGGCCTGTATAAAATTAGCACATCAAGTACTATGATACCTATGCCCACTTAAATTCAAGATCAAGTAATCCTCCTTGGAGTTTTGTAAAAGGTAACTCTAGCTAGTATGGTGTCTAAAGGTGAAAATACCATCGCTATTAATATCAGGAGGAGAATTATGGAAATTATGTCCTTATGTGTAGTATCAATACTTAGACCAGTGTTTGGCTCACCTTTGAAACACCTAGCCCTTTTCCTTAATTAATCTTTTGTATGTAACTGGAAGAACGTAGCTTAAATTTTATTTATGTGATTTATATGCTGCCCTTTCCATCAAGGCTCAATGCAGTTAACACTATGACAGAAGGTACAGTAGATTCTGACCTTACAGACTAATTCAGAAGCAGCAATTTACTTCATCAGATGCTGAGAAGGGAAGTAAGCTGCTGCTTACAAAAGCTTACACATCTCTGATTTAGTTGGTCTGTAAAGTTCAAAGCTTCCCTGTCTTCTGCCTAACTTCAGGCCAACACAGCTAACTATTTCTCTTTGCAGTAAGAGGAACAGAATATTTACAAAACAGGAGAATGACGAAGCGACCTAAAAGAATATCAACATAAGACAGATAACCTCCTGAACACTCTTTCAGTCTAGCCAAATAGGAAAGTCTTACAGAATTTCCAAAAAAGGCCTTAGTGCTTTCAGGCTCTTGGAGGGAAGGAGCTCCAGAGCTGAGAAGTAACTGGTAGAAACACACAGGAGGTCATTCTCAGTAAGTAGACTGGCATATTGATGGTATTTGCAGGAGGTTGCTCTTGACTGATCTTAAGGGTTATTATGAGGTATAAGGGAGAAAACAGTCCCTTAGGTACATGGGGCTCAGACCATTTAGGGCCTTACGGTCAAAATCAGCATCCTGAATTGTGCCTGGGAAACTATTAGACTGGACAGTGCAGATTCTGGACCACTGGAGTTACATGCTCTTGGCGACCAAACCCCATCAAAAAGTAGGCAGTGGTATTCTGCACCAGTTGCAGCTTCCAGACAGTCTTCAAGGGCAGCCCTACATAGATCTAATTTCAGTAGTCTAATCTCAAGGTTAGGAAGGCATAGATAAGGGTGGCCAGATGTGAATCTGAAAGAAAGGGTCACAGCCTTCTCAACGGATAGAGTTGGTGAAAGGCACTGTAACTAGAAGTGGATTGTCCACTGCACCTTAGGACCCAAGTGCAGCAGAGGATCCAGGAGCACCCCAAGGCAGCAAACCTGAGTGACAAGGGGAAAGCTGAACTCCTTCAATAATAAGTGTCTCAATTCCCCCCTCCCAATGAAGTCAAGCTATCTGCCCACCGCCATCACCTCTATCTTGTCCGGATTTGTTTCAGTTGCTTCCCTCACATTCATTCTCCACTTTCCTAGTGCCTGACTGCAAGGACTGAAACTGTAAGTCCTGGATTAGGCTAGAGAGAGGTAGAGCTGCATGTTATCAGCGTCCCAATGGCACCTCACTTCAAATCTCCACACAAACTCACCCACTGGCCTCATATATACACAGGAAAGGCAACAGATGGAGTCCTGTGATACCCCCCAAGAGAGGTCCCCAGGAGGTGAAAAGCACTTCCTGTCTCCTCTAATAAAATAAAAAGGTCCCACCTGGGACCTCCCTGCTAGGAGAAAACAGAACCAATTTAAAGCAAGTCATGTAAACACTTTATCAGCAAGGCATGGTCAAATACAAAAGCCACTGAAAGATCTAGTAAGGTCAGCAGGACACAATTTCTCAAGTCAATTTCTAGGTGAAGAAAACTGAGCAGGGCCATAACTGCAGTCCCTGTGCTAAATCCACAAAAAAAGCCAAACTGACAAGGGTCCAGAAACAAATGGTATCTAGATATACCTGGAGCTATGAGGTGCATTTAGTTATGAGGTTCACCATGTTATAACATCACTGAAGAAAAAAAAAAAGACCGGAATACATTAGTTTTGATTTTAAGTCACTGTAAAATCTCTATATGATAGTTCTCAGAAAGCATATCCAGAAAGGTATTTTGACATAGTTTTACAAAACTAATAAATATCATTTTATTAGAATAATGGTTCACATTTACTTAAAAAGCTTAAGTCATATTAAAAGGAAGCCTAAGGTTGTACTTTAATCAGGATCCAGTCTGTGGGGCTCCCCATGATTTGGGAAATATGGCAGCAGTGGAGCAGTGGCAGTATTGCCACTCCTCCCTACTACCTAAAATCTAAGTCCTGCAGGGTTGAGGCAAAGCTGGGCCTGGCTCTCCCACAGCTAGATCAGAGCCAAGCCACATCCTCTCCCCTCTGGGGGGCCGGGTTGAGTCCAAGTTATGCTTATTTCTCCCTCTGGGGCCAGTCCATGCCCCCTTCAGCCCAACAGAGCCAGGTCCCCTTCCCTCCACCTGGTCAAGTTGGGGCTGGGCCACACCCCCCTTCCTCCTGCCCATCCTCTCCACTGGTCAAAAAGGTTTAGAACCACTGATTTAGATTATTCCAAGTATCTTATATTTCACTTATTTAGTGCATTGAATTAAAAATATTTTATTAGGCTATTATATTTATATCATTAGTCAGCTATGTTGCAAGGATGGTGCCATCATAACTGAGTGTCATTAAGAATTAACTCTGCCAAAGTCAATATCTGTGCTCTTTATTAACAATAACTGTATAAGGTTGACTATAGTGATGCATGAGTGATTGCAATGACCCTATACTAGAAGGGGTCTGATCAGGCAATAAATTTCATACCAGAAAACTGAGTTAAGGATGTTGTTTGGAAAACTTTATGCAGAGGAACAAAGAATTCCTTTCAAAGCAAAAGTTTACAGAAAACTAAACTTATCAAGTATAAAACTTTCAGAAAATACAGAAGTCTATCAGTATCAAAATAATGAAAAAGAACAGCAGTTCATATACCAAATTATGACACTTGCATCACTTTGAGATTTCACACTTTCATTTGTATTGTCCAAAAGGCTGAGTGTTAATGCCACCTCTAAATATGGAAACCTACGGGGTTTTCTAAAATCAGTGGTAAAAGGCACTTCCTACTATCTAATGATGCCTTGAACATACTAATCCACATCTTCATGGGATACAAAGCACAGAAAACCAAAAGCACATGACAACAGCGCTCATTTCATTTTGTCCCATAAGATGGGTTTATTTCAGGATAAAAGACCTCTCATGGCACAGCACCTAGTTACCTATAAAATGCCTTTCCCTAAAGGATTAAGGCCCCTCTCAAGAGTCATACTCCACAGGAATTATAGATTTGTCAAACTAAAGTCAACCTGTGAAACCAAGGCACAGGTTTGGTCCAAACTAAAGTCAACCTGTGAAACAAGGAACACAGAGCTTCTTTGGTCCAGTCCTATGGAGCATTTTGTTTCAGATAAAGCAATATCATGCTCACAGTTCTTAGAACAAAATTCAAGAGATGACTTAGCAGTTTTCCCATAACAGCACTAAAAATGGAAGATTGGGAGGAAATACACATGCACATATAATAAATTAAAATGTTCAACCACTTCACAAGGAGAGGGAAAAGTATTATATTTCTCAAATGCCATCTTACATCAGCCCTTTTATGAGCGGTGGTCAGGCATCTCAGTGAAGTCTGCCAGATAGATCCTAGGCAAAAAAACTGCCTATTTTTTTTTCTAACTTTGGGCTTTGTTTCTACAGGACAATAGAAACTTGTTCCAGTAACAACTGTAGGATTTTAATTTTCTTGTATAGGAACCATATCTTCCACTGTAAATTGTACAGCATGGTATATACAGATTATAACCCAATAATAAAAAATATTTAATTAAATTACTCAAAAATATATTCTACCAGTGATATCTGATTCCTTTACTTCTACCAACAATAGCCAAGGATGCTTGTGATGAAAGATGTAAGCATACTGCATGAAATGTGCAAGTGTGCCCATAAGAACGCACAGCCTCCACTCTAACCTTGAATATGTTGTACTTTTAGTGTTACAAAAAAGCCCCTCTGCAATCCATAATTAATTCCATAGCTGCTGTTCTTTGGATAATCTGGAAACTTCTTGTGCTACTTAGCTAGAGCAAATATTTCAGTTTCCAAGCAACTATTTAACTCTCAGTTGTAGACACACAGCATCAATTTTAAGCCAAAGCCTACTACTTGGTGAATAAGACCTTTAGCTGACGTTTTATTGGAGAGTAATTAATATCAGTTTTTACTGAACTGAAGGGCAAAGGTCTGCAGTCACAATTAGAAGTCTGGGTACCTTGAGACTGCTCTTGATTAGCATTTTACTGGCAGTTAATAATATTGATTGAATAGACACCTCCGTGTATTTATCTATTCCATTCCTGGAAAAATAAAAAGCTATTTAGCTATGATGTGTATTACTGACACAGGAAATGATGTCTGGTTATTATGAAATGCACTAAATAAAATGAAGTGGTGATGTTGCATTACAGAAAGAGCTATAAACAAAAATGCATCATATTTTAGCAATCTACAAAAACCTCTAAGGTGAGCCCCTACATGTACAAAATTGAACTGTTCTTCGTATTTTGAAAAAATGTTCCCATTTTGTTTAAAAACAGCACTCAGAAACTCGGTGAGGCTGCAGCTGGAGTACTACATCCAGTTTTGGGCTCCACAATTCAAAAAGGATGTGGAGAAGCTTGAGAGAGTCCAGAGAAG
>NW_017728947.1:20378547-20409336 GCF_001723895.1 Crocodylus porosus
TTTCTTTACTGTCCGAGCCCCCAAGGTCTGGAACAGCCTGCCATTGGAGGTGGTTCAAGCACCTATACTGAACACCTTCAAGAGTAAATTGGATGGTTATCATGCTGGGATCCTATGACCCCAGCTGACTTTCTGCGCTTTGGGTGAGGGGCTGGACTCAATGATCTTCTGAGGTCCCTTCCAGCCCTGATGTCTATGAAATTCTATAAAATCTATGAAACTATCTTTGTCTTTCACTAGATTTCTTTTTTTTTCCCTAGGGTTTTCCCCCCTTGAAATCATCTTATTCATGGAAAGAATGAGATTACACATTACAATTAGACAATGTTAAGAGAACTCAAAATATGAATGACTGCACATCAGGTCTCATTAACAGGTGCAAAATGCTCTCAAGGTCTCTTAAAAGTTAAGCCATCTGTGCTATCTAGCTCAAGCTAAGTTAACTTCTGGCTCTTCACCTGAGATAAAACTTCCAAATTTGTTGTCCTCCAGGAGGCACCGATCTCAGGCAAACTAGGTATCATCCAGGACTCAAATACTGGACTGACAGCTGGAGACAGCTGAGTGGGGAGAAGTGAAGGGGGCAGAGGAAGGGGCAAGTGTGGAGGGTAGTGGATAGGCATGGTACTGCCTAGCTGCCATGCCTCCCCCTCCCCCCATTTTCCCCTCTACCCCAAAACTGTCCCATCACCCCTATTCCCTCTGAATCCCAATTACCACCTTTCTACCACAATCACCTGCTCTTCCCCCTGAACCATTCCTCACCTCTCCCCAGTCACTCGCTCTTCTCCTATCAGCCCCTCCACCTTCGGATCACTGCCCTTCTGGTTCAGTCAGCCTGAGAACACTGGCAGTAGCAGCACAGGGAGGGCTCCTCCTCTCTGCCTCCTCCCAGGTTGCCTGCAGCCTATGATACCCCTACATGCATGGACTCAACATTGATTGGGCCCTACAACTGAATGGAAGATGGGATGGAAAGGAGTAGATGGCAAGGACTAGGTGCAAGGAGTTACCAGGCAGCTGCAGGGCCCAGTGAGGGCTGGGGTCCTGGCACAGGCTTCAGGATCTACTTCCACTGCTCTTGGGCTGAGTGGAGTGGCAGGGTGGCAACCTGGGAGTGAAGCGACTGATCAGGAGTTGAAGGTGTAATTGGGTGATCCAAGCAGTGCAGGCAGCCCCCTTCCCCTAGGCCTATACTGCAACTAGAGAGCTGTGAGTGGGGCGAGCAGAAAGCAGACTTGTAGCCCCTAGCTATGCCCCTGTTCACCAGCCCACTAGTGGCAGGTCAGAGTAGTGCATGTTAGATCAGGTATTAACCTGTAATGTGCAACTAATCATTAGTACATGTTAACCTTAACATCAACTAACATTCCTTTCAGATAGCACCTGCTAACTCTAACATGTAATCTCAACCTCAGTGGGGGGGTGGGGGGGTTTAAGTGACTAAGAGACAAAAGACACCCAACTTCTCTGGACTTTCAGTGAGTTGTACACCCAAGTCTCTTAGGTACTTTGGAAAATCCCACCCAATATGAGTTTTTTCATGAATATTACACATAAATATGAAGCTGAATAAGTCAAAGGGCGATCTTAACTCCTTTCAGATGGTGCAGGAGGCTCTATGTAAAACATGAAATTGTACCTTTTTTCTTTACAGCTTCTCATATGCAGTCCTCATTTCTAATACAAATAAAAAAATTACATTACTTGCATTTGGGATCAAAGAGAAAGTGTAAACTGGAGAAACTCTATTTTTGAATAATAAAGTTTGACATCATGAGCAGAGAACACTAAATAGAATACTACAATATTTTTCTGCAGCTTTAGAATGACAATAGAACTAAACTTTGCCTTTTGTTAGTGAAGATTTCATATTCTATAACCAAAAAGAACTGCAATAAACAGTGCAGGTACATAAGGATGTTTTTAGAAGTCTGAAACTCAAAAAAGATACACGAACATAACAGAAGGAAGGGTCTGCCACTATGGAACTGTACAGAAGAATATCACAAATGTGTATAGACCAAATCAGGAAAGCAAAAGCAAAAACAAAGCGGCCAGGCAGAAAATGAAGACCAGGAAATACTGGTTTGTCATCATTTGAGAATACTGAACTATTAAAAGGAAGTAGGAGTACACCAATAGAGATTTTGGAGGCCAATATGGATAGCCAATTTTTAAGGAGGCATATAGGCCAATAATTATATGATTTCCGATACAGTGGCGTGCTGCTGGTAAGTCTGTTGTGGTGGACAGGGAAGGGGGAGAGAAGGGGCATGGGGGTGCAGATCATGGCCCCTATGGTGAAGGAGTGGGGCAGGGGCTGGGGCCGGCGCTTCCCAGCCAGGGTGCAGCGTGCCACAAGACAGAGCCATGGCTCATCTGGGGGGCCTTGGGAGAGGGGCGTGGCTTCTGCTGCCATGCTCACCCACCTCAGGAGGGCATGGGGAGGGTGGCGTGTGACCCCAAATCCGTGCAAGGGGGCGGGGCAGGATGCCACGGCGGGCTGGGGGCCCAGGCTGTACCAGGCTCTTCCCAGTGCACAGGGGCTGTGCTCAAGATTATGCTCAGGGCAGGCAGTGGTGGCACTAGGAAGGGAGTTATGGTGGGGCTGTAGCCATCCCAAATTTCACCATAGAGCCCCTCTTAAACTCCCCTCCCTGCGCCACCACTGCCCACCTCAAGCACAGCCTCAAGCACAGCCCTCACGCACCGGGAACACAGCCCTGAACTTGGCCCTCAAGCACTGGGAAGAGCCCAGTACAGCCCCGTCATCCCGCACCACCCCCTCCCCCACAGCTCCAGGGCCATGCCCTCTTGGGGTGCACACAATGGCAGAAGCCACCTCCTCCCTCCCTGCACCCCCCTAGATGAGCCGCAGCTCCATCCCATACCCCACCCTGTCCCAGCTGGGCAGCACCAGCCCCAGCCCCTGCCCCACTCCTTCCCTATGGGGGACATTGATCTGCCCCTCCCATGCCCCTTTCCACTCCACCTCCCTCTCCCCTTCCACCACAACAAACTTATCAGCTGCATGCAGCTCTCCAAGCTGCTGGACTGTGCTCCTCACTGCCTGTGTGCTGCACTGTGTCTCCACGCACACACAGGTATTTATTTGCCAAATTATCAGCCATATCAGGCCAATTTCCAAAACAATCAATTTTCTTTCTGTCGGTGCCAATGGGATCTCAGACCAATGTACTGATACACCTCTAAAAGGATAGTCTAAAGAAAGCCAAGCTGCTCAGATACAGAATAGTATATAATAGATTTAGGTGCATAAAACAGTTTAAAAGAATCAAGTTATGGTAGAACACAAATTCAGAATTAAGTCAAGCAATGTAGTGCTATAACAGCAACATGCATTTTTGGTTGTATTAACAGATGTGAAGGTCATAGTATCACTCAAGTTGGCACTGGTTAGGCTTCAGCTGGATTGCTGCATTCTGCTTTGAGCCCATTTTAAAGATGTAGAAAAAACTGAGAGGATCCACAACCAAGCAAAGATGAAAAAAGGGGTTGGAAGGCAAACCATGTGTAGAAGTGGTGAAAAAACTCACTAAATTTCATTTGAAGGAAGGAGATTAAGGGGGAAACATGACTAGAGTTTTCAAATGTTTGAATGACTGCCTTGAGGAAGATGGAAAAAAAACCTGTTCTCTTTTGCCACAAAGGCCAGCACACAAAGTACAAGAGCAAAGTATACACTTAAATTACAGCAAAATAGATTTAGAAGCATCTTCAGGAAAAAATGTCCTAATGGTAGGAAGAGCAAGACAATGGAACAACCTGACTAAGGAAGTTGTGGAATCTACTTCAAGGGATGCTTTCGAAAAGATACTGCATAGACAGGATGGGCTAGGGATAATGAATCCTGCCTTTATGAAATGGCTTGACCTATATTAGTTATTCTCAGCTGGGGTACTACCAGATCCCCTCAGAGGTGCCGCAGTGCCTGGACCCTATGCAAGGAAGTGAGCACACCCCCATCCACCCCAGAGTGTCCTTCCATGCTCTGACAACCTGTGCTAGCTGCTGTGAGCAACATACTTTGCCACGGACAAACACAGCTACATTTTTCAAATCAACTCATCTCCCAGGTCTGCATGCTCTCAGGGCCAGTGGGAGGGGCTGTGGGGACAGGTGGCTTTAGAAGCTGGCAGGAGAGGCCCTGGAGGAACAGCCACCCTCTCAAGCATCATGTGTTCTGTTATCCCCCCCTCCCTGCCCCTTTGACCCCATCAGCATCCCCACCCCCATGTTGCTATCTCATGACCTGCAAATACACAGATGAAAAGATAAAATTGAAGTTTAATAGAGGATCTTCTTGCTTACAAGTTATATAAATATTTGGAACAAAATCCAAAGTTATCATGTAGAAATCACATTGTTCAGTAATACGTATTTTGTTGTCCTAAGAGATCTTTCTTAATTTCCTTCAAATACTGTAATCTAAAGAAAGAACACGCATATACTGATGAAAATAACTAACTTAAATAAACATGACAGATAAAACCAGATGTCAGGTTTACTAATCAGTTACGTAATCTGAACTTTTTTCAGTAATATTGAATCCTCTTAGAACACATACTGTAGCATTTCAAATCCAGAAAAGCATTGACAAAATGACCCTACAAAATGTCAGCAATGCATATCTGTTGACAGAAAAGGTTCCTGTTTATTTTGTCTTATAAACAACTATAAATCCCAACTGAATTGTAGTGTTTTCTAAACCCTTCACATCTCTGTAACTGTTTCGCTGACTGCTCTAATGGAATTTCTTAATATAGTCATTTAGGAATTCTATTTCATTCTTTTGGTGATCATAGGTCAAAAACTTTTAAACAGACAAAAAAGGGCATTTTGCAGCTGAAAGGACGCGTGTGTCATTAATTTATCCTCACTGAGTTGATCAAGAAGTAGCATGAAGAAAGTATGAAATTTTATGATCTTGGCACAGAAGTTCTTTCCAATAACTGAGTATAGTATGTTTAAAACTAAGGGGTTACAGGCCTTTCTAACGTAAGCAAACATGAAAATAAAGGAAACTGTATTTTGATTTAAATACATATTTAAAAAAAAAAATCAACCAGCTTAACACTAACATTGAAATGATGGAAACGTAAGCCTAAATTTACTATCCATAATTAACTTTTTTTTAAGTAGCATGCTCCTCATTGGATGCATTTATACATGCACTTTACTGTAGAGTTGACTAATTAGCTCCACAGTAATACATCACCATCTACATGTACACTCCTATTAGGGCACAGTAAATTAATTAACTCCACTGTCTAATGGAGTAAAAACTATTGTGTTTACTTGCATATCACATGCATGCTTCTCCTGAAAATTATAATATTGATAGTTTAAAACTATTTTCCCTAACTGACTCTTTAGAAGTCAAATGGTGGGACTATTATGCCTGGTGAGTCTGTAGCATGCCTAGCAGAATAGAGTTCACAACTGGAAAAAGTTTGGAAACATTACTGTAATACAAAGCTACAAAATAATAATAGTAATAGGTGTTCTTTCCCCTGCAACACATTGGGGATGAGAAGGACTCATTTCTATGCATTTCTTTCAGTCTTGAGCCAATCAGGCTAAGTACAGACAGTTAAAAATCCTGAGGCAGAAATGATTCAATGTAGGTGGCTTCCTCGAAGCAGTGTAGGTTGAACCGATAGCCAACTGAACGGTTTTCAATTGGGAAAGGCAGCGGGAGGCCTGAACTGACCCAGGCCAGTAGGTAGGGGCTGCTAGAGTGCATCTCCCAGCCTGCTGGCCATTGCTAGCCTAGCCAAGTATCCTCAATTGGCTCCCCAGTGCATGCCCCCAACCCCAGAGGGGATTAAGGAGCCCCCTGCCTGGATGCCCACCTTGGGGGAGCCTCCCCTAGCATGGGGTCCCTAGCCCAGGCAGCTCTGGGGAGCGGAGGGGAACTCTCCCCGCCCCGTTCCCAGCTGCTGATAGCTTCAGCCACTGCCACAGAAGGGAGGAGGAAGGAATCCTCGGAGCCAGGTTCCTGCCATGCAGCCCAGCATGGGGGCACTAGGGAGCTCCTGCCTTGGAGGCTTTTCCCACCCCAGCCCAGGGTCCCCCAGCCCGGGGCAGCCCCAGGGAGGTAAGGGGAATTCTTCCCCTCCCAAACCCCAGAGCTGCTTGCCTTAGCCCCTGCAAGTCTCAGGGACAGCCTGGGGCAGCCTCAGGGAGAGGGGGGAAACACTTCCTCTGCCCCGCAATTTATTCTGCCTCAAAGTTACAGCAATTGAGGCAAAATTGGCTGTGGAGGAGCAAGAGAATTTCCTTCTGCTCCCTGAGACTGGCCCAGGCTGGCCCCAAGACTCAAAGGGGCTGAGGCAACCAGCTGTGGGGTTTGGGAGGGAAATAATTCCCCTCATCTCTCTGGGGCTGCCCCAGGCTGGGGGACCCTGGGCTGGGGGGGAAACCCCTGCAAGGCAGGAGCACCCCAATGCCCCCATCCCCAGCTGCATGGGCAGGCACCTGGCCTGGAAGACTCCTTCTCCCTCCCTCCTGTGGCATCAACTGAAGCAATCAGCAATGGGGGAGAGCAAGAATTCCCCTTGGCTTCCCAGGGCTGCACCAAGTTATGGGACCTGCAGCCAGGGTGAAGAAAGCCTCCTGAGGTTGGGGCTCCCTGGTGCCCACACTCTCAAGGCCTTGGAAACTCCTTCCCTCTCTCTCCTGTGGCAGCAGCTAAAGCAAGCAGCTGGGCAAGGGAGAGGGAGGTGGGGAATTCAGCAGGGGAGGGGGCTGCCAAGAGTCAATAAGCACCCACCACAGGGGCTTTCCCTCCCCCTTCATGCACTATGTAGACCCCGTTCCCCTGCCCCTCCCCCCATCCCTATGGGCTGACAGATGCAGGCAGGAAGCAGGCTAGGGAGCAGTGGGGTGGGGGAGTCCCTGCTTCAGTGGAGTGGACAGCATCCTGGGATGCTGGGGGGCTGTGAGTTAAACTTGAACCAGGAAGGGATCTGGAACAAAAGTTCCATAAACTGGTTTGACCTAAATCAGTTAAGTCTGATACTACATCCAACAAGGTATATTTTAAACTGGTTTTGGCCATTTTGAAAGTGATTTATGTGCACTGAATTTCTATTCTGTTACAGGTTTAAACCAGTTTATGTGCAACTTCTGTCCCTAGCCCCAGAGTCCTCCTTCTAATCAACTTCATCATGTGATTTTCTACAAAGTACAATATTTCAATGTCTGGGTCATAGACACTGCAAAAGAATGTTGTTCCTTTAAAAATTAAATGTCCCCGTTGAAAATTAAATTTAAAAAAAGCACGAAAACCTTAAGCTAAGCTTATTTTATAGAAAGCTAACTGAATCTGAAAACAACCTGTCAGCTTTCCCACTCCTGGGAAAGTGCATTAACTCCTGGAAGTGAGAGATGAAGATAAATAGAAATGAACTCCTCTAACAAAAAACCCAGGGCACTGTGTATCTGTTTAATCAGGGCCAGCCTTATCATTTCAGATCCCTAAGCTGCCACAGGGGGATATCAGCATACAAGTATTATTACTGAATAATAGTAGTGAGCTCATTTCTCCACTTTTGGTCCTGCTTCCAAGAGAGAGCTACTATTGGTCCTTGAGTTACAGCACTTGCAGGACTTTATGAAGCTTCTTTCTTATCTTGAAACAAAGTGAGCTTCTGCCAGCAATGAATTTTAATCAGTTTAAGTAAATAAGCAGAGGATTTGACCTCCTGATTTGCAACTGATATCTCACTGTCCTATAGCAGCCCAACAGAGCTCAGCATTAACTGCAATGTCTCAACACAATGGAGTGTGCTGACAATGGATTTCATGCCTTGCATCAGTTTGATGCAGCTCCAGCTCCCATTGGTTTTAATAGGAATTATTTATGCTCAGTGGATGGAAGATTAAATCTCAAATTAGAAACTAACTACTGTTAGACAGATATAATAATTAAATGAATAAAGTGATTGCCAGTAGCTTCTAACCAAATGGCATTACAGATTAAGTCATGCAGACATTTTGTTCTATAGGGTAATATACCAGACTAAAAATATGTACTCTCTCAAGTCCCTCTGGGTTGTGGAACTCTTATCTTGTGAAGTGGGTATCTTTTCTTGTCTTCAATGGTAATTTGAGAATATTTTTGTCCATTTCTTCTATCCTTTCAGTTACAGATTAATTTAAACTTGAGAGGAATATGGATGCTTACAGCAGAGATGAAGAGATTGACAGAAGGCCAGAAAACAGTAATAAAGAGAACCAAATAACTGGCAGGAGAGAGAGAAAAAGCTGAAAGGAGAGAGAAAATGGAAGGAGATTGAAAGCAAGTGGGAAGAGTGAAAGGTTTCCAAGGTAGAGACAATAAGTAACACTGTATATAGCATGTTCTGTAGTATATTGTACTACATACCTATTGTACATCTCCTTTCTTATTAACAAGAAAAGAGACCTACTTACCTAATATCCCTATGCTAGATGTATCAAGTGCGAGTCAAAGCTCATAAATTTGAAAGTTTCACTGTTCCCTATATATTTTATTGCTATTACAACAGCAGAATGAACATATTGTCTTTTTAATTTTGCATGCTTTACAGTGTGTGAATACATTCATTTAAATTGTCATTGCTCTCCCCTCACCAGTTACTTCACTCACATGATTTCTTCTGTATAAATCATGCCATTCTCAGATGGTAAATTAAGTTGAAAAGAATTCTCATATTTAACTTAAATTCATCTCTTTTCTAGTCAGTCCAAGAAAGTGAGAGGGATACAGACATTTCACCCATCATCAGCTCTCTATTCTCTTCACAGAAAGAAAGAAAACAGAGAAAATGCATTCAGATTTACTGAGCAGAGAAAAGTAGCTTTGCCATCAATATAGTATATTAAATATTTGACTTGTGGAAGAAAATACCAATAGCACAACAGAAAGCCATTAATATATTCCTATATGAGGTTTGGCTTCGCCCATATGGTACTTACTCCTAGTTGGTAATCAGTTTAGCTGATATGAAGCACATTTCTTTCACAGGGCTGGAATTAGGGAGGGGCAAGAGGAAAAGGGAATCTTATCTTTGTACACCTATTTGTCCTTGTACAGTGGTTAGCCAATAGAAGCTCTATTGCACTTTACAAAACAGAAGATTTTGCTAAATTATTATCCTCTTACTTTTATTTTTCCTAATATATTTTCCCCTTTCCCTACGTGATCCCAGTTGATACCCACAGTACAGTGTCTCTATGAGGTCAAACAGGACAATATAAAGACAAGGGTAGCAATAATAAAAACTTCCCAGAATCACCCTTGAAACTAATCACATTAACCTTTATAATTACAGTTGGCACTAAAAACAGCCGTGAACCAAATTGATCACACAGGGGTGCCTCCAATAGCATCGTCACTGCCGGCCACATGCAGAGTTTAAAAAAAAAAAGAGTTTAGCAAGGAAGTTTCTTTGAAGTCTAATTTAGCATGGCAGAGACAAAACACATTAATTACTGTACAGTTTTCTTTTCTAATATATTAGCTGAAACAAAAATAAACAAGCCCTCTGTCAAAAACCTGAAAGCTTTAACTCTAAGTAAAGCAAGAGTCTGTCTTTGAGAAATACCAAGTGAATAAAAGGTTTCTTGCACATTTATCTTTGGTGCAAGTTCAGTCAAGGGGCAAATTTTTCAAAGTGCCTGTGTGACATGACCCTATGAGTCACAGACTTTCGATATTTTTTTTCCAGAGACCTACTGTATTCCAGCCTAGATACAACTGCCTATTGGCAGCTGTTCCCCAGCTGCTTTTCCTCTGCTACACTCTGGATGCGACTTTGCAGGGAAGATTCAGTAGTGCTGGATTTCAGTAGTGTTGAGACTCCTGGGGCATGATTTCTGAAAGTGCAAGTGGCATTTGTGAGCTTCTAACTCCCACTGGCCTTCAGGCAAGAGTTGGATTCTATTTCTTTTGAAATCTTTTCCCCTCACTCACTAGGACTTCTGGAAATGTTACCACAGGTCACCCAGCAAGTCCGTGAGATTTGTTCAGTAATTCAGTGTCCACTGGGAGTGTCAGTTCACTCCACTGTTGGCAGTTTCAACAGATTCCAACCATACAGCAGGCACTTTTATTTTGAGTGCCAAAATGACCCTCAAGTTCAAATTTAAAGCGATCCATTAAGTGGTATGAAGAAACATGCTTTTGCTGCCTTTTACATTTACACCGCAGCTGAAAAAAGAGCGGTCAGCATGGCACCTTTCACAAAAACTTAGAGTCAGATGATTTTTTTAAGAGTTCTGTCCTGCAGAACAAGACTAAAATTATATCTGTGTACTTACTGCTAAAAACCACATACTCATCCTTATATAGTCCATTTCTTTCCATTATTTTATTTTCACTGCTAATAATTAGGCACATTTCTATTTGCACATAAACCTAGAATTATCATTTGGATAATTCTAGGCTCACAACTAAATTAAAGGCTGTTATTTAGTCTTCCATACTAAGGTACATGCTTGCTGTGCTATTGCATTTTCCAGATTTCCACTAACTTGCACTTAAAACCACTATTCCAATCCTACATGGTAGATTTCTTTCTGAGATCAGCCATAAAATACACACATTTGAAGGGAAATTCACCCCAATAGTTAATGTTCACATTTGATTTCATTTCAGAACCTCTGCTGTGATACTAACAAACTATACAGGTGCATGGAAGCACAAACAAAGGAACAGATCCTGCTGACTTAGTTATGATCTTTCACCCTGCTGTGCCTTAACACACCCATGTCACAAGTTTTGCTTGTCTGCAGCTTGAGGTGCAGTTTCCCCCAAACCCCTGCACTTATCTCCTTGAAACCTGGCAGACTTTGTGACCTGAGCTGAGGCCACCATCCCTGTAGTTTTCAGCCCGCTTTGCCTTAACACACACAGGGTTATCTATGTCAAGAATTTTGCCTATCAGCAGCTTGAAGTGCAGTTCCCCGCAAACCCCTGCACCTTTCAACTTGAAACTTGGTAGGCTTTGTGCCCTTACCACGGGCTACCATCCCTGCAGTTTTCACCCTCCCTGTGTTGTAACACATACATGTGACATGAGTTTTGCTTTCAAAAATTTGGGGTGCAGTTTCCCCAAACCCTTGCACTGATATTCTTGAAACTTGTCAGGCTTCATGCTCTCAGCAGAGGCTACCACCCCTGCAAGTTTCATCCAGGTCAGACAAAAAAACAACAAAGTTATAGATATTTCATTGATTCCCCATTATACTCTATGGCCGTATCTCCCAGGCAGTTCCAAAGCTTCAGAGCTGCTTCAGCCAGATCGCAGTGGAAACCCAGCCCAGACTTCCAGACTGGATCCCTGGCATCTGAAGCGGACAGATCCAAAGCCGGATCGAATAGCTGCCTACCTGCATAGGCCTAGTTTCCTGACAGTAATTGGGTGTGCATGCCTAGAGTCTGCTACAGAAGGAGAATTTATATGCACTTGTTTTATCTTAAAAGCACAGACCTCAGATGCAGTGACCTCCACAAGGGACCATGCAAAATAGGCAGCTGAGCCCCTTCCAGAGAGAAGCAGAAGGATTCATGCATTGGTGAACTGTTCAATATCTGGACTGAGGGTGTGTACAGGTAAACATCATGTTCGACTATTTGCTACCCTTCCCTCTTCTGTCTACTTTTTTTTTCTCCTTTGTCCTATTTCACATACCAGCAGGGAATAAATCTTAAATGAAATACCTTTCTTCCTAGAAAAAATTCACTTGCTTGTAGCCCATTTTCACTTGCCTCCTCAGCTTCCATTTAGCTGGTTCTCTAACACAAACTAGATTTGTTTGAAGAAATAATTCAAGATGGAGGAGTCAAGTTTTTATAGAGTACACATCTCCCCTCCAGGAACGAATATGCCAATTAGAAGTAGAGTTGGGCTCTATTTAGAAAAGCTGCGTGCTGGTGTCCCTAATTGAAGATAATTTAGATTGCTCCTACATAAGTGAGGAATCCAGACAGCTGTCAATTAGCTGGTAGAAGGCAATAATTTAGGTATTTGCTTTTATAGTCCTTTGTTTTGTGGACTGAGAACAAGAAAATTATTTTACCCACGCCCACCAATATGCTTATATCATATACATTATCTATGTATTTGTTTCTTTTGTGCTTATCTTCTTGCTGATTAATATTTAACCCTTTCCCATTGTGCTATAAAAGACATAGGCTATCAAAAAAAAAAAAAAACAAAGCAGACACCCTGGTACTGGAAACTTAAACTGCAAGCATTGACCCTTTTCTGAGGGCACCCAGCAAAGGATGGCTTCCCTCCCTGACACCCACCCACAAAAAGAACAGGTGAAAGAAAGGAGAGAAGCTCCTATCTAATATATCTCCTTGATTCTCTTTCCCAACCTGTGAATTGCTTTAATTTGTGCCAGTTGTCAATTTTACTTCAGGGATCACACACCAATGAATAGCTGCAGCCCAGTGTACTTTAATATCTGCACTTCTACACTCCTTCCCTGCCTCTTGTACTTTGAGAAGAGAGATATATAAACCAATGACTCCAGCTGCAAACCAGCTGTCATCTGTTCTATGCCACTCCTAAGAGAGGCTTGTGGCTGTGTCCTGGAACCCCTGCAATGTCTACGCAATACAAAGGGAGCAGAACAAAACAAGGAATTTACCCCCAAAATATTGGTTGCGACTCCCTACTCTTACTGAATTGACTTATTTTCCATTGGACACAGGTCCTTATACTGTCTTGATCATTAGTGTGATAGCCTATGAGAGACTACTGCAAGCATATAAAATAAAGCAATTTTGACTCTGCTTTAAATTGCAGAGGCCAAATACCATGAAGGTCATATAAAAGAATTGTAAGCAAAGGTACTTTTACCATTCCCTTGCAACTGTGCCAGACACAGGGATAGCACAAATGAAGAACTAGCCCTTATGTTCTTCACTTGTACTTTTCTTTTTTGTGGCTTCTGCAAACTCTGTGACATGGTATGGTCCTCCATAGCATTTTCAAATCCAGAAATGGCACTTTATAGAAACAGATTTGTACTAATGACCTTATTTTACCCTTCTACTCAAAAGTACATGGCGAAAATATTTTCTTACTCAAATTGTAGATTAGCTGAATTCAGAGTCATATGTCCTTATCTGATCCACACATGTAGGTGACTGAAGACTGACATGGGGATAGAGCTAAAACAGGCAAATTTCAACTTCATTGTGTTAATGTAACAGCAACTTTCTGTGTATATGCTGAGGATTTCCCATATTACCCATATTTTGAGATGGTGGAGCTGGAGGAGGTGGAGAAGGCTTGTGCCATGCCCTATATCCCCACCACTCGCCCCCTCTGCTGCCTGTCCCCAGTGCCTACTCAACCTGGTCCTTGCCCCCTCCCACAGTGCTGCCCTACTGCCACCTGGCTCCATACCACTTGTTCCTCCTCACATCTGCCTCCTGCCTCCACAGTGCCTATCCCCCCTGCTACTGCCCCCCTGCCACTTCCTGGCCCCTCCATCTAGCCCCCCCACCCGGTGCCTCCCCTACCTGCCAACACCTCTGCCCCCTCACTACTGTCTGCCCCCTTCTACTGCCTGCCCTACCACCATCTCTGCCCCCTACCCCACCATTACTTACCCTCTATGGCTCCAGCTCCAATCCTGCTCTGGAGAGTCCAGCCCCCACTCAGCCATGCAGTAGTGGTTGTTGTGGTAGCAGCTCTAGCCCTGGCCAGGTACACTGGCCCCTCCATCTAGCCCCCCCACCCGGTGCCTCCCCTACCTGCCAACACCTCTGCCCCCTCACTACTGTCTGCCCCCTTCTACTGCCTGCCCTACCACCATCTCTGCCCCCTACCCCACCATTACTTACCCTCTATGGCTCCAGCTCCAATCCTGCTCTGGACAGTCCAGCCCCCACTCAGCCATGCAGTAGTGGTTGTTGTGGTAGCAGCTCTAGCCCTGGCCAGGTACACTGGGTAAATGGGGCAGGGAGCGACAGCAGTTGGGGCACAGGCGGGGGGGAGGGGGCAGCAGGGACCTCAGGTCAGGTTTGGAGTCAGAGAAACAGAGGCCACCTGCCCCTTCCCTGGCTTTTATTCAAATCCAAGACAAGGGGCTTCCCCCCATGTTAAAAGTGGGGAAAAAATCCTGACTTGGATTTAAAGTAAATGAGGTAATTAAAAAATAAAACACTTTATGATACTACAACCTCTTTAACTACTGAATGATGACATTGTACAGTTGATCTTCATTTTTTGTCTTTTTCCTCCATTTATAGTTCCCTTTCCCCTTTGCACTCCTGCACCTTCTTCTTCTCATAAATTCTGTGGATTCTGTGCCAACCCCCACCCCCCAAAGGGAAACAAGGCCCCAGGCTTCCCATGCTTATCTGTTGCTGGGTATTGGGAGAAACGGGAACAGACTAAAAAAAGAGATCTCTGCCAATTTGTCTGCAAAAAAAAAAAATCTCGCCTGACCCTAGGGATAGGAAGTTAACCAGATACCAAGGGCAAGTTTATACCACTGCAGGATGGGACTGAAAGTTGTGTAACCATCTTAGTGGAACACTGAACATGTGACAATAAGCACACTTGAGACAAAGGTTACCATACTCCAAAATACTTCTAGTTTAGGAGGAAAAAAAAGGCATGCAAAACAGGCACAGACTAATCTCCACACAGTATTCCCTACTGCCATATGGAAATGGCATCAATCTATAGATACACCTATACCAGAACAACTGGAAGAGGTAGGCCAGTTATAGAACCAAGAAATTCAGAACTACTGGGTGAGTATGTATGTATGTATGTACGTACGTCTGTACTGGGGGGTGTAATAAATAAATAAATAAATATTTATTTATGGCCCTCTCCATCTGTCCCTGTTCCTCATTATTTTCCTTTTTTGCTTCCCCCACCCCTTTTTTCTCCTTTTACTCATACTTTCTTTTTTCTGACAGAGCCAAACTAACAGACAGAGAAGCCTGAAGCAGGATAGCCACTGAGCCCAGGTGCAGGCAGAGCCCGATGGACCAGAGAGAGAAATGGAGGATCTGATGGCCCAGAAAGCACTTCATAAGCTTAAGCCCAAGAGATAGTGTGGCTGTGGGAGCTCTAGGAGACGGAGCTTTTGATGGAAGAGTTCAGGGATTGAACCAGGGCTATGAAGGAAGGACTCAAGATAGCAGCCAGAGTGAAGGAAGCAGCCTGAGAACCCATACAGAAGTAAGGTAAGTACTCTCAATCCTTTTCTGTTTGTTTTGCAAATACTCCTGCAGGATAAGGCTAACCCAGGCAGGCATTTTTCTGAGCCAGAGCAAGCACCCTTGTTTTGTGGTTTTCATTTCATCTGGTAGACTGGATCATGCCTACAGGAGAGGTGGAGAGCACTGAAAAGGGATGCCTTGGGATACCCTGAATCTCAGATTCAGTGTATTAAGAGGACAAAAGATGGATATTGGGGATAAGCATGGAGTATGTGAGGAGAAAAGCTTGCCACAGACTAGGGCAGGGTTCAAACACTTGAAGCAGGGCCTGTATAGAGGTCTTGCATGAGCCTGAGGTCACAGGGGTGTGACCAAAGCTAAGCCAGAAGCTTGCAGACCTGGGCAGTGAGCTCTAAGGTAGAGGGTATAGCTAGAGCAAAAATGGGACAAAGCCAAGGGAGCCATGGCCCGCTACCCAAAGCTCTTTGCCCTTGGGGCAGCCTTGCCCAGCAATTTATTACATCAAGGCATTGCCAGTGAGAATACAAAAGGGGAAGACCCTGAGTAGGTGAATGGTGCTAGTGGGAAGAGGCCCATAAAGATGGTTGCATTGCACTGGCCCCCATAGGTGTCCTAAATGCGGGGGTGGGAACAGAGCTTAGCAGCCCCTTTCTCCATCTGACTAGTAGGAGACCAGATCCTTTTACAAGAAGAGCAATCTTCTGGATGTATCAGAGTGAAAAATTCTCTCACTCTTCCTATAGGTACTTTGTTGGCTGCAATCCCATCAATTATTTGACCCATTAAAATGGGTGCTAATACTAGTGAAGAAAAACATGCATTTTTCCTGGCTTTTGACTATGGGCAACTCTGCAGAACCATGACAGTTCTGAAAAGGAGGGTGGGAATGGGGAGGGAAGTTTGTGACTTGCACCTCATCAATAGAATTGTTATTCAGGTTCCAATTATAAGACAAATATCTGATGTCACTTCTGTCAGTAACATCCCATTAAATTTGAAGAATATGGAGTTGTACAGGAGAAAACATGACCTGGTGAATCTTTATTACAGGTAGTGACTTTGGTGGAAAAAGAACACCAATTGACTTTCAGATCCTAGCTGAAGTTCATACTACAGGCAACTTTAAAAAAAGAAAAGAAAAAATGGGGGAGGGAGGCTGAAATCATTAAGAACTTGACATGGCATGGCACGTAATTAACTACAACCACACTTTCAGCCTAGTGAATATAAAGACTCAGTTATAGGAAAAAATACTGGTAACATAAACTGAGACACAAAAATAAGTACAAATCGTCTATGAAACCTTTCAACAGATTTTGGTCAGTTGTTATTTTTGGCTAATTCTGCTTTAGCAGCATCACAGTTAAACCTTTTCAGCACTTGCTCGAAACAAGAAGTAGACCTCTTCCATTCTTCAATTCTGCTCACAATACTCAATTAAAAATAGTTTCCTACCGAGATGGCACATATTTGAAAGAATCTTATAGGTGCTGGAAAAACACATTAATGATTAATGAATAAGCATTCTAAGTGTTGTAAGGACTATCAGTGTGTTTATCATAAAATAAATGCATCTTGCAAGCCAAGTTTTCTGCTCCACAAACTTTAAACAATTGCTGATTTAAAAACTCAATGGGGATCTTAAGACATGTCTATTCAGACTGTTATTAGGTGAATATAATAGCCTTAGTACTTTGTTTATTATCTAGGAAAGGCAGACATGCAGAAGGAAAGCTGCACTAATCTCACAATTTTGATCATATTTTGACCACAGAGATCATATTTCCTGAGTCAGGTCTACTCCTAATAAGAGTAAAATGTTTAAACATGGATACCAAAGCTTTTGATTCAAAGTAATAAGCAGAGAACTAACATGGTGGGCAACAAGAGGTCCCTTCTACCAACTCTTGACACAAAATAGAAAGTAACAAGACAGAAACTACATTAGATTTGTTAAATCATGTCACGTAGCAACTCTACTGTTCAAAAAGGACTGAGTGATCTATTTTTTTCCCCACAAGCATAAAAAAAAAGAATCTGCTATATCTAAAGCTTGATCTCACATACTTTTTTTTTTTTAACATGGCAAAAGAAAAAGCCTTTGCAAGGACGTAAGCCAACCCCAAGGCCTGATATGCATTAGGATTTTAAACATCAACCTAGTTGTACTAGTGCAAAAAACTAAAGGTAGACATAAATGACATGAATGTTATGGGCAGACAAGGTTCTTTGGGTGAATCTGATATCTTTTATTAGACCAACTTAAATAGTCAGGAAATTTTTTTTCCCCCAACTATTTAAAGGTAGTCTAATAAAAGATATCAGATTCACCCAAAGAATCTTGTCTGCCCGTGTTCTTACAGCAACATGGCTACAACCTACACCCCTGTAACTGAATGTTATGCAATTTTCACCAATGTCAATCATGTTAACACTAGGGGTTCAAGACATAACAAGGCTGGGTGCTCAGGGCAGCGGTATTCATGGCAGCAGCATGATCATATGGCTGTGGCAGCAAATGCTTGTTTTTTCCATGCCCCTCCTGCACGATTCAGCACTCAGGGCTGCTGCGATGGTCACCGTACCAAAGTTATGCTCCTGTCAGAAGTTTGCTTCACCAAAGTTATGTAAAGATCTGAGATCATATTAAGCAAGTACTAACTCTGACAAATATCTACTGAAAACTGCCCAACCCAGAACTAGATCTAGATTTTACAAAAGGGAAGTGTGTAAGCAATGACTGGCACTGCAAGGATGGCTGCATCCCCTGATCCTAGCCTCCTCCTCCCCTTTGTCTCTGTGAGCAAGCACAGCATGGCACAGGAGCAGCAGCTAGGGACTTTTGTACATCCCCAAAACAGGTAAGAGTTCCCTCCTCCCCACCCCCGCCATTCCCTTCCTTCTCTGATGCAGGAATAAGAGGAGAGGAGATGGGGAGGGAAAAGGGTGATGACAGAGGGGAACGGAGGGGGAGAATTCTTACTTTTGAGGACTGAAAAGCCCCGGTTGCTGCTCCTGCCACACGGTCAGAAAGGGGGCTGCAGCCATTCCATTGCAGCCCCTCAGGATCTGTCCCTAACCAACTTCATTCTAATATTTAAGTGTCAAGTTCTTGCACATGCATCCAATGCACAAACCAAGAAAATATCAGGTGAATGACTGAAGATCAGGTATAACTTGCAAAAATCTGATCACAGACAGTTTTTAAAGTAAATCCACCCCTACTCCAGAGATCACCAGTATTTATCACTCTGTTGGTAGAAATGCGTGGTAAAATTTTCTCCTTTTGCCAGTGGCCAATGAGCAGGACTTCTGTGCATCTCTCGCACTTCCCACCATTTCTCTAGTAACTACTGGAAACTATGACTTCGGTCTGCAAAACTGGCAAGGGGCTTCTGAGTCATTGTTGTTAAAAAGAGATATTTTAACATCTTCTTGTGACCCAGTTCCCATGTGGCCTTTGCCTAAAGGCTTATGGGCTTTAACTGAGCCCTGCACACCTGAAGCATAACAGAAGGTACGTACGTGCTAAGTGACAGTTTTATTTTCAGGTCTTAAATACACCTTTCATAGGACTTGATCAGTACAAGGGAATTTAAAATAACACAGAGGGCCTTCTACAGCACAGGTAATTTCATGTAAAAAAATGACAAAATTCATTGAATAAATCATTAGTCTACCATTACCCATAATGTACTAATAATAAGATTTAAGAATTACTTGTAATGAAGTATGCATTTATTAAGCCGAAGAAACAAGGGGAAACATTGTGAAGACCTTACTGATACAGGACTCATGCTGATTTAATGTAAATTTTACTTCAGGTAGCACTTTCAAGTTTGCTCCCAACATATATCCTTCTGACTGTCATTTTTGCATTCTTTCCCTCCTTAAATTAAAACTATTCTAAATAAGATACTAAGGAGAAGAGAGTAATCATCTCAGATATTCTCTGGAAAAGGACTAGAAATATGTTCAAAATCACAAATTCAGCAGTAGCTATTTTCTATTTTGTTCTAACAAATTGAGTTTGTTGTCTAATTGTAGAGTCAGGGACATTTGAAATGGAAAAGACCAACTAGGTCATTATTCCATCTCCCTGCCAATTTCAGAATTGTCAGAAGGCATTTTGTTGTATTATAACATCCCCCTTCATGCTGTCCCCAACTACATTTTCTGCTTTTCACAATAATTTTTACTACCTGCTCCCAGATTTTAGAGTTTCACCCTTCCCTGAAAAGCCCAGCTTCTTGCAAACCTTCAAAATGGCATTTAAAAGTGATGTACAATGAGTCAAAGAGGCACAGCAGGAGCTACAGGCTTCATCTGACCTGCTGCAATTCAAAAATTGTACATTCTGCCAGGCAAAGTGCTTTATTTCCTCCTTGAACTATTGTTTTGTTGGTTTTCCTTACGTGCTGAAACTTAACTATTTTTATTCTGTAATGTTAGTGTTGTTGGAGATGGGAAGACTCATTTTGTTAAAAAAAAAAATCCTTCCAATCTTCAATCATTCCTGGAACTGAACTCCAGCTGCACCATTTATTAGCTTTTCAGAGTCTCTACTCATGCATAGTGTTTCTGAAGCCAGTAGGACTGAGTAAGGTCCATAAGATCAGGCCCTCAATCATTTCTAAGAAAAACAAAAAATGCTTCATTTTGCCTGTGACATGAATTTGCCTCCCATTGTGAGCTCAATTGGTTGGCATTTCCTTAGATTTTTTTTTCTTTGTCATAATAATGTATGCATTTCAGAGAACAGTGAAGATACCAGGGTTAATGTTCTAATCAAACCATGTCAATAAATGATCATTCAGCATCCTTGCCAATTCCAGGTAATTCCAGAAATAGCTTTAATCGGCAATCCAAAGCTAACATACAAAGAAAAGAGAATGTTAAAAAAGAGGTGACACTGAAAAAGGAATAGCTCCCCAAGACAGAGATTCATTTATGTCATCTATAACTATTTAAAAATACATCTTTAAACCTGGATTTCTAATACATACGCAGAAATGTAGGTTCTGAACAAAACAAAAAAAGCATGAAAACCCTCAATGTGAAGCAGAGATAAGTAAGTGTAGCTGGGTAGCTTTGCACACAGCTGCCTATGCACTGATAATGGATTACCTTTAAATAATATAGTGAAGCTATGTAAATGACTTTCTATTTATTAGCATTTTAGAGGAACATTTTTCATGAGATCCAAATCAAACACCACTACACACTTAGCACAATATTTCACTGACTTTTCTTTCCCTGGATGTTTAAGAGTATTTTGGTGATAGCATAACTATAGGAAATAAATCACAGTAAATGATTTTTTCCCCCCTCTGGTGATCTCATGAAGCACGATGTAGAGTGATTAGAGCAGAGGAGGGACTCAGGCCTTTGGATATCTTTCCCAACGATTTGCCGTCAGATTATGTGCAAATCTGACTGTAGCTTTATTTTAGTTTTCCCATATGAAATGTAATAAACTCAGGACTAGATTATAGATGCACAGAATCATACAATTTTAGAGAAGTAAGTTTGGAAGGCACCTTCAGAGGTCCCCTAGTCCAGCTACCTGTCTGGGGCAGAAACATCCCTATCTAAACTATCCTATATAAATCCAGTGTCTAAACTAGTAGCAAAACTATACAGTCAGCCATGCCACAACTACACTCTAACCTGCCACAGGTAAAGGAGGCGGTCAGTGGCAGCCAAGGTCCTGCTGCTGTGATGGTTGTTAAGATATGCTCCAGAGATCCAAGGAAGAGGGCCATGCCCTGCACTACAGGGTAAGATAACACCCCACCCCCCCTCCGTATACCAGTGTGATCATGAGGTAAAACCCCTTCCTGATCCCAAATATGGTCATTGGCCTAACCCTGAGCAGAGGGGCAAGGCCCTCTAGCCAGCAACCTCTGGGTTTAAATCCCAGCAGGAACACTGACACACCCCAGTCAAATTCCCCAGCTTTGGCTGCAGCCAACACCCAATACTGAAAGGAGAAAGCAGGAGGAGAAAAAAAATCCTTCCTATCCCCATGGGACAACCAGTCAATCCGAGAAGCATTGAGAATACACACAGTCAAGCATAGTCACAGCTATTCCTTGATCATGCCTGACGAATGCTTCATGAACAGCTCCAGTGATGAAGAGTCCATAGTTTTCCTGAGCAATCTATGCCACTGCCTCACTACTCTAACAGTGAAGATGTTTTCCTGGTATCCAATCTAAACCTTCTTCACTGCAACGTCAAGTCATTAGTCCACATCCTGGTCTCTGCAGGAAGAGAGGAAAGATGTTTATGGCAGTACTTCAGATATTTAAAGGCAGCTATCATGTCTCTCCTAAACACCTGTTCTGCAAGCTGAACATGCCTATTTCCTTCAACCTCTCCTTGTCTGATTTGTCTTCCAAGCCCTTTATCATTGTTGTCGCCCACCTCTGGATCCTTTTTAACATCTCATGACCTCTTTAAAATGTGAAGCCTCAAACTGCACACAATATTCTAGATAAGGCCTAACCAGTGCCGAGTAGAGGCATTATCATCTCCCATATATTGCACTTAACGCTACTACATTTGCCTTTTGTGAAGCCACACTATACTACAGGCTCATATTGAGTCTGTGATCTGTGACTCCTAGATCTTTCTCTGTAGTACTGCCATCCAGCCAAGTGCCATCTACTTAGTATTTGTGGTTTTTTTATTATTCTTCCCAAAGTGTAGCACCATGTATTTGTCAGCATTCAACTTCATCCTACTAGCTCCATCCCAGTTTTCCTATCTGTCAAATCCTTTTGAACTGCATTCTTATTCTCCAATGTGTTTGCAATCCTTTCCAGTTCCATGCCATCTGAAAATTTGCTGAAGAAGCTATTCCAGCATCCAATATCATTAATACATATGTTAAAACAGCACTGGGCCCAGGGCAGATTCCTGTGGGACTCCAGGTGAAACCTCCTGCCATTCTCACATGAATACATTTATAATGTCCACTATGGGACAGGGAAGTCTGGGTGAGGGAGATTCCCTGCCCTCCATCAATGCTGACCTCATCCAGGAACACCTTGAGAGGCTGGACACCTTCAAGTCAGCCGGCCCTGACAATCTACACCCCAGGGTACTTAAGAAGCTGGCAAGCATCATTGCCCAGCTCTTGGCACGGATCTTCAAGAACTCCTGGTGCTCTGGTGAAGTGCCCGAAGATTGGAAGGCCAATATGGAGCCTATCTTCAAGACAGGGAGAAAAGTGGATCCGTCTAACTACAGGCCCATCAGCCTGACCTCTATCCTGGGCAAGGTCTTAAAAAAGATCATTAAAGAGGCCATTCTTAACAGACTGGCTGATGGCAACATCCTGAGGGAGAGCCAGCACGGGTTTGTTGCGTGTAGGTCTTGCTTGACCAATCTTATTTCCTTTTACGACCAGGTGACATATCACTTGGACAAGGGAGAGGAGATTGACGTCATATATCTTGACTTCAAAAAAGCCTTCTATCTGGTATCCCATGATCACCTTTTGGCAAAACTGGCCAACTGTGGCCTTGGGTTCACCACGATCCACTGGCTGGGGAATTGGTTCTGTGGTCAGACCCAGAGTATTGTGGTCGATGGAAGTCAATCATCATGGTACCCTGTGACCAGTGGGGTCCCCCAAGGCTCTGTCTTTGGACCTGTATTCAACATCTTTATTAGTGATGTGGACATTGGAGTCAGAAGTGGACTGACCAAGGTCGCCAAAGATATCAAACTCTGGGGTAAAACATCCACGCCTGAGGACAGGAGGGCGATCCAGGCTGACCTTGACAGGCTCAGGAAATGGGCGGACAAGAATCAGATGGTGTTTAAAACTGAAAAATGCAAGGTTCTCCACCTTGGGAGGAAAAACCTGCAGCATCCTTATAGGTTCAGCAGTGCTACGCTGGTTAGCACTACGGATGAAAGGGACTTGGGGATCATGATTTTCCGCAAGATAAATATGAGCCTTCAATGTTATGCTGCAGCTAGTAAAGCAACCAAAACACTGGCTTGCATCCATAGATGCTTCTCAAGCAAATCCCAGGATATCATTCTCCTGCTGTACTTGGCCTTGGTGAGCCCACAGCTGAGTACTGCGTCCAGTTTTGGGCTCCTCAATTCAAAAAGGATGTGGAGAAGCTTAAGAGGGTCCAGAGAAGAGCCACATGCATGATCAGAAGTCAGGAAAACAGACCTTATGACAACAGGCTGAGAGCTATGAGGCTCTTTAGCCTGGAAAAGCACAAGCTCAGGGGCCATCTGATGGCCATCTATAAGTTTATCAAAGGTGTTCACCTGGTTCTGGGGGAACAATTGTTCACCAGAGCGCCCCACAGGATGACAAGGTCAAATGGTTATAAACTTCTGCAAGACCATTTCAGGCTGGACATAAGGAAGAATTTCTTCACTGTCCGAGCCCCCCAAAGTCTGGAATAGCCTGCCACCAGAGGTGGTTCAAGCGCCTACAGTGAATGCCTTCAAGAAAATTTGGATGCTTATCTTGCTGGGATAGCTGACTTTCTGCCCTTTGGGCAGGGGGCTGGACTCAATGATCTTCCGAGGTCCCTTCCAGCCCTAATGTCTATGAAATCTATGAAATAATTACACTTTGCTTGCAGCCATTGAGCCAGTTGTATATTCACCTTACTGTAGTTTTTTCTAGGCCACATTTTTTTCAATTTCTTTATATGAAGGTCATGTGGGACTTTGTTAAAAGCCTTGCCGATATCCAGATATACTATATCCACTCCATTCCCTTCATCCACCCAAGCAATTTGTTGAAGGAGATAATGTTTGTTTAGCACAATTTGTTCTTAGTAAAGCCATGCTGCTGCTTGTGATCAGCCTTTTCTCCTTCAGATGCTTGCAAATGGCCTTCCTTAGGATATGCTCCAGTAACTTCCAACGTACCGATGTGAGGCTAACTTGTCTGTAGTTCTCTGGGTCCTCCTTTTTGCCTTTTTTTAAAGAGGGGCACTATGTTGGCCTTTTTCCAATGCTCTGGTACCTGGCCCATTTTCCATGACTTCATGAATCTCATTGGCAGGGGTTCCAAGATCTGCTCTGCCACCTCCTTCATTACCCTGGGATGAAACTTACCAGCCCTTGCTGACTTAAATTCATTCAGACTCATCAAAAGTTGGTAAGAAGCATAAAGTGAAAAACTCACATAAAAGTATGGTTTAAACAAACAATTGTAACTTTTCAAGTTGGGATGTCTAATTATCTAGACATCCCAACACCCCTTACCTTGCATCCAGATTAGTCCAATACAGTCATCCTTGCACACAACAGCCAACATAAGCTCCCAGACAGGCATGGGCCCTAGTGGGCACATCTAATAGGATGCATCTTTGGAGGAAAATTTCCCACCACCCTCTTCCTGGAGCAAAATAATGGGTTTAAATGAGCTGTTCTTTTAATTTGTGGTCAAGCTGTGAATCTGACAAAGTAAGCTGTCACTTAAAATCTTACGCCTCTAAAGAAGTTAGTCTCTAAGGTGTCACCCTGGCCTGCCTTCTGGCAACAAGATCAGAATGTTTTCCCTGCCTCTGACAAGATGCAGTTATTCAACTGGCTGGCGGGTAGCAGAGAGAGAGAGAGAGAGAGAGAGAGAGCGCGTGTGTGTGTTGCTTATCGATTCCAAATTAGTGCATTCTGTTTTGTATAGGGTGTTTCAACGGTCAGTAAGGCCCTCAAAACTAATTAAAACAAATACAATGAGTCTTGTTCTTCTACTTCCCTCCATTTCCAAGCAAACAAGCAAAAAAATGTGTAGCTAAAACATTAAAGTGACGGCAGCAAAACAGGACTGCTACAATTGTATTCATGCTTTCCCTCCAAGAGAAAACAGAGGGAGAACTTCAGAGCTGAGGAAGGGGTGCAGGGCAGCAGACCTGGGTGAATAATTCAATACCAATAATTGTTAGATGAATTTCACCTCCTTACTGGTTCACAGATCACTGAAGTAATCACTTTTCAAAAGGAAGCAAACAGAGCAAAGCCAATTCATGTAACAGCCTGAATATATATTCCTGGAGGGGTGAAGAGGACACATGCTCTACTCATCCAGCTCCACATATCAGTGGCCTTATGTAAATGATAATGATACATCTAACAATCAGGGTCAAATCTTGAGCCCACTGAAGCCCACAGGGTTTTTACATTTGATTTCAACAAAAGCTTTACACAAAGCAAGAGGAAAATGAGACTTACTTCATGATGATGAAAATGACAGAGCACAACATAACAGCTTACAAAGAAGAAACTTAGTAATAGACTGCAAGTAATCCACAGCTTGGGTATGTACAAATTCAGAAGCATCTCAAACACACCCAAAAAGAATTATGCACATGCTAAAACTAGTTATTACATAATTAAACACAAAAAGCTACAATAGTAGCATAACATTAATGGGCAGAGTTTTATTTCTGTAGCAGTGGTAGGTTGCAAGCAGGACTCCTGTTTTTGGTAATGGGAACTGAAGTTGCTTATGTGCACAGTGCTGAAAATAATGCCCCTATGGTTTGACTTAAAGTAGCAGAATTAAGCTGAAACTATTTCTAATTCTCTCCATTATTTTCAAACAGGGAAACTCTCGCAATGTCTTTCTTTCTTTCTTGACTCCTGAAATACTTGTGCACAACAGAGGGAGGATAGAAATGCCATATCAGAAGTAATTGTATATTTTCCTTGCTTTCGCTAGTTCAAATGAAGCCGTTACACCTAAAAAGAACCACTACTATGGCTAGTAATTAAAGCTGGACAAGGGGACTCAGAACTCCTACATCCTGAATTCTGTAGCCAAAGGTAAATAAGATAAGATTTTGACAACCACAGTTTGGTGAAGTAAATTATTCCTACTCCCCTATGTGACCAAAGTAAAGCTACATTAGGGCCAAATCATGGGAATCTTGTGCCATAGGCACAATTCACGTGGGATTTCCATGGTCCTTAGTGTGGGAGCAGGCTTGACAGCTTAGATCACTGATTCCGTCCATACCTTTCAGGGATAATGCACACTCTGACAGACTCTGCTGTATCAGTTATACTTTGTTCAATTTTCAAGCTCTTCTATTGACCACGAAAGCTGGAACAATAAACGTTTTAAAAGAAAGTAGAGTTTATCTTCTTACTGTGTGACAGAGCTGGCTAGGCCTTGACATGAGCCGGCAGTGTCTATGCGTTAATCTAACCTTAGATTATCCAGATCTTAGCTCTGTGTAGGCAACCAGACAGAGTCAGAGTCATGTTTGTGCCACCTCCTTCTCTTCTTTTGTGCAATCCCTAGTGGAGTTTGACAACATAGCAAAGTAAGTTACTGCCTTTCAAAGGCTGCAGTGACTCATTTCTTCCCAATTATAGGAAAATAGAAGATTGGTGGTTCTTTGGCTATGACCACATTACAGTGACTGAATCTTGTGTTATAGCCAAGCTATGGATATGATAAACTGGTTTTCTGGGGCCTTGGGGTAGTTGTGTTATCCCCACTGCAAAGCCTGCCAAGAAGCTAGGTTAACACATGGGTGGTTAGCTTTCTCTGTGCGCTCCACTGCCACAGCTATGCTGCTAATATAAAACTAGCTCCAGTTTGTGTACACAAGCTGCAATATAGACATTCCTTTAGATTTACAATTCCTCCTGGTCTGATGCAGCTACATGTCAACCCATAGACAGATCTACATTTGTGATCACAGTTTGGTCCATAAGCTTCCTGAACTTCATTTTCCCTACCTATAGAACAGGTGGAATACCAAACAATCCACATAATTATACTGGGACTCAAGCAATGTTTGTTAACGGCTGTGAGAATTTGAGCTGAAAGACACAATATAAAGAGCAAATTATGTTTTTGATATGCCTAATGTAGCTTGTAAATTATTTTGCTTTTTAATAGAATCATCATAAACAAGGACTCTGAAATTCTTCTGACTGGGGAGCAGACTGCATAAAGTCTGAGTAGCAGAAATTTTCTGATTCTGATCTGATACTGAGTAGAAGACTACTTCTGACCTTATACCATGTTGATGGATTCATTACAAGGTTTACTGTTAGATCAGATTCCAAATATAAAATACTCCTTTGCAGGAACTAGTTATTGTTGTGGCGGCAACGTAGATACTTATTGTTTATAAAAACCCAAGTGCTAGACAAGAAACAAGAACATTCATAGGAATATCAGAAATGTTTTTGTTTACTATGTATACATATAAGTTTTTTATTCAGTGTAAAGGAATGCATACCTTATCACAATACATCGGACAAAGAGCTTGTTCTTACATGTTTATTTGGAACTTCATAGCAAAATATTTAAATATCAATTTATGATAAACTTCTGTATGTATATAGATAAGCATTTGAGGTTGATTAATATATATTGTAAGGTGTGCTAAGTGTGAAAGATCTTTGAGACAGGAACTCTTCTTTTCATAAATGTCAGTTTAGGACTTAGTATGTGGGGCCCCAATCTGGAATTGGAGTTCTTTAAACTCCACTATTACTATTACAGCTACTTCTTACCACTAATATATCATCACAATTTTTAGAAATGGATATATACCCCATCTCAACTTATGAGGAGTCAGTAGAATGTGGAGTATATTTGCCATGGCTCTGATTTTCACAATGCCAAGATTCAGTGCCTTAACTCAAGGGTCAGAATGCAGACAGACAAACCAGAACCAGCCAAGAAAACCAGCTTTAAAAATGAGAGCATTTGGGGGTTTGCCACACTCTGCCCACGCCATTTTTATAACTCCCTCTTTCTCAAGCTAACTATAAGAGTAAAGTAATTATAGGTATAAATTTGTTTGGGACTGTAAGAGTAATGTTACGGCTGGGACAACGAGTGAGGTTATAGATGTGATGGTCCAGGAATCATGTGAGAAGCAGGGATTTTTTTTAGTGGTGTCTTTTATTGGACCAACTGCACGGTTGGGATAAAGTTAGACAAAATTTTGAATGATATGTGAGATTGGAGTGGGGAGAAATTCCCAGAAATTCATCAAGTTCAAAGGAAATCTAGCAAACACCTTTAAAAGGCAAGTTTAGAAACAAAAATTCGTAAACTGCCTGGACACTAGAAACCGTGGACTGAATGCTGATATTGATTTTATGACACTATAATCCACCTGATTCCTGAAATTCTTCCAACACAACATAGATGATAAAAGACCCTCAAGCTTTTCTTCTGCTAATTGCTTATCTCCTATCCCTGGGAATTCTCTCCCCTCACCACCAAATTTCAAAGCTCTTCCCACTTTTCTTAATAATCATGGAGCTTGCTTCCCTCTTCAGATCTGATGAAGGATGTCTTGCTTTTAAAACCCTGTCTCACTTTATCCCAACCATGATGTTGATCCAATAAAATCACCCTAAAATATCCTTGCCTATCCTATTGGGACAATAAAGATTTTAAATGGATTGTTCAAGCCTCAATCAGTCTGGCATTTTAAAATTTCATACTCATTCTTGTCCAGAGGATTCAAAAGTTCACTTGAAAAGCAGATTTATGTGACCTGGGCTCATTTCCCAGGGAGAGTATTAGAAATCCGCCAAACCTGTTAATCCTCTCTAGTAAAAAGGGTCAAGTACAAAGTCATGTTCTACTTGCAGTTTGTTCCCTCAAGGAAAATAGGTTTCAGGTGAACTGCAAAGTGCATGAAAGAAATAATACCATGAGCCATATGTCAGAGACATAGTCCAGTCTATAAATATCACCATAAAAGGAGGAGGGACTTTCCTGATTATTTTCAAGATACTGGAGAGGATTTTTCCCCCGCATCTTGCCTCCATCACCACCAAATTTTATTTAAGTATTTTATATTATGATACTTTTAAAAGCTGTTTTGTTACTGAATATTTAATACACAAAACTGAACTACATAATAACCAATAGGGGAAATGAGTGGATTACTCTGATTACCTTCACACACACAAGGGCGAAACAAAAATATTGTTGAGATACTACATAAATTTGTTATAATTTCCATGCATAGAGTCTAATTATCAGAGGATCATCCTAAATTCATTCTCCCAACTGCTGTGGTGGGGAACGCGGCAGCAGGGGGTGGGGCCAGACTACCACCCTTTGTCCCCTTGCCCTCCTGCTGCCTGTCCCCAGTGCCTGTCCCCACCAAAACTTGTCTCCTCCTCCAACTGTACCCTCTGCTGCTTACATTATGGTGGCTGCAGCTCCAAGACAGTCAGTTGTAGTGATCACAGCTCCAGCCCCGCCAGGCAACAACAGTAGTAGCAGCAGCAGCAGCAGCTCTGGGTCCAGCTGGGTTAGGGCTGGAAGAGCTGGAGCTGAAGATAAGAAGTGGGAAGAGGCAAGTGGCTGACAGGAGGCAGGTAGCAGGTACAGGGCACGCTGTGTAATATTCCCCACACTCCCAAGACACACACCATGGGTCTCTTCCCCCCACCCCCTCAGCCCTCTCACTGCACAGTCTCCCCCATGCACCCCTGACTCCCACCACAGTCTCCCCTGAGCACCCTCTACTGTGTGGTCTCCTCTGCTTTCACCTTGCCCCAAGCCCCCTCCTCTGCTGCACAAGCCACCCCATCCCAGGCAGGTGATAGCTCAGGTCTGGCTTCAACCCCAAGCTAAAACCAGAATTGATCTGGTGCCTGCCCTGGGCCAGTACTCAAATCTAAAATGAGGCTTTCCCCCTCCCCTCACTCCACAGTTTGACTGGGAAATAAAACCTTATCTTGGATTCAAGTAAATACAGTACTTAGTCCCCTCTGCAAAATCTACACTTTAAATAGAGACATGTGAAGTAAGGTAGAAAAGTAGCCTGAGTTGGCTCCTTAGACACTAACTAGTATCTCCACTTCTATTTATTTTTGTTTTTTGTATAATGGGTCACCTACTCCTGGCTATTTTAAGAACAGAATTGCTGTTTACCAGGTCAGACCATAGGTCCATCTTGCCCAGTCTCTTCTGTCACACACTGGCAGAGAGTGGATGCTGAAAGGGAGAGTGAACAGGGCATAACCACTGGTTTTCCCCTATTCATCTTCCATAGCAGCCTCCAGCATTTAAAAGTCTAGGAAGTTCCCATTCAGAGGCTTTTCCTGTAACTCCCGTGGTCAATACCTCTGATGCATCTTTCCTCCAAGAATCTATCCAGGTCCCTTTTGATTGTTATATTTTCTAGTTTAATTGTCTATAATAGTCTGTATAAACTATAACTATGGTTAGTGTAAGGTGCCACCCTGCTCTACCTTCTGCCTACATTTTAAATAGTAGAACTGGATCCACTGAACTAAATGGCAAAACTCGTTGGATTTCACCAAAGATAGTATCCCACGCCACATATTTTTCTAATCATTTTAATGTTCAACTAAAGCAGGAAACTGAAGTTCTCCACGAACAGTCATAGTATGGGAAATAACAGTGCAGACTTTTCCATGTTGTCCCAGTCAGTGGACACATCTGCATGTGCAATTAATCCGCAGCATAGTTTCATAGTTTCTAGGGTCAGAAGGGACCTGAGTAGATCATCTAGTCCAACCCCCTGCCATGGCAAGAAAGAGTACTGGGG
>NW_017728947.1:20409347-20421390 GCF_001723895.1 Crocodylus porosus
GAATTCCAGCAGGCAATGATCACTGTCACCCAGGGGTCAAGCACCTGCAGCCTCCTCACCAGGTCATCTCCCATGGCCAGCACCAGGTCCAACAAGGCGTCTCTCCCCTGGTGGGGCTGTGCACCTCCTGGGTTAGGTGGAGGTCCTGCATTCTGGCTAAGGACCTACGTGAGCAGTCAGATCTGGCTGACTGCTCTTCCCAGCAGATGTCCAGGAAGTCCAGGTCCCCCATGACTACCACATCCTTAGACTTCACTACCTCTGTAAGCTGACCTAAGAATTCCTGGTCAAGCTCTTCCCCTTGGTTGGGAGCTCTGTAGTAGACCCCCACTGTTAAGTCTCTTTCCTCTCAACTGCCTTGTATTCTAACCCAAAGCACTTCAGAGTGCCCTTCCTCTGATTCTTTGTTAATTGACAAGGATGGGTATTCCTCCTTAATGTAGAGTGCCACGCCCCCACCCTTCCTTCCTATCCTGTCCCTCCTGTACAGCCTATAGCCCTTGACATTCACCACCCAGTCATGCATTGGGTCTCACCACGTTTCAGTGATCCCCACTATGTCCGGGTTGGTGTCAGCTAGCAGGTGTCAGGTAGCAGGAGGGTGAGTTCCTCCTGCTTGTTTCCCATACTACGAGCGTTTGTGTAGAGGCATTTGAGGCCTCCTGTGTATGTGTGTACTGACCTCCTGCTTTCAGCATTACTCTGACCCCTGTCGTTTACCTGTGTATATCTTTCGCTCGTCAGTCTAGGCTGGGGTACCAGTACACTCTAGCAGTACACTCTAGCGCATATCGCACTGGAATTTATTGCTCCCTGGCACCATGTTTGAACAAGTGCCCATGAAGGCAGCACACTGAGCCAGGTGGAAGCAGCTCTGGCTAGCAGGGGGCCCAGGGGGCCAGCCTGGGGCTTTTCCAAGCCAACTCAACATGCTGCAGAGGGCTGCCTGGGGCACAAGGGTGCTACGATATGGGGCTAGCCAGCAGGTACTTGTACTGAAGCATCTTCATGCCCCAGCCAACCCCATCAGCATCTACACATGCACTGCTGGGCACTAACTTGGGGTGGAGTTTTAGTTTACTACAACACAACAGAATGCAGCACAACAAGGACAAGTGACAAGTGCTGCACCTACGGTACAAAAATGTCCAGCACACTCACTGGCTGGGAAATGAGAAAGGGATCTCGGAGTCATAGTGGACTCCAAGATGAACACCAGTCTTCAGCATGATGAAATCATCAGCAAAGCTAACCACACTTTATCATGCATCAGCAGATTCACGACAAATGGACCCAAGGAGGTGATACTTCCCCTCTATGCATCATTGGTCAGACCACAGTTGGAGTACTGCATCCAGTTTTGAGAGCCGTGCTACAAAAAGGATGTTGATAGACTCAAGAGGGTTCCACAGGAGGGCCACTCATATGGTTAGAGGCTTACAGGACAAGCCCTATGAGAAGAGACTGAGGGACCTGGACCTCTTCAGTCTCCACAAGAGAAGGCTGATAGGTGAACTTGTGCCCGCCTACAAATTCATTAGGGGGACGCAGCAAGGGATCAGAGATGCTCTGTTCACCAGCGTGCCTCTTGGGGTAAACAAGGAACAATGGTCACAAACTGACAGCAGATTTAGGCTAGATATCAGGAAAAACTTCTTCATGGTAAAGGTGGCCAAAATTTGGAATGGGCTCCCAAGGAAGGTAGTGCCCTCCCCTACCTTGGGGGTCTTTAAGAGAAGGCTGGATAGGCATCTGGCTGGGATCATTTGACCCCAGCACTCTTTCCTGCCTAGGCAGGGGGTCAGACTCAATGATCTGTTGAGGTCCCTTCCGACCCTAGCATCTATGAATCTCTGAATCTAACAGGGCCCCATGTGTAGACGCCAAGATGTTTATTGCATAGTTTTAGGGAGCTCTGCAGTAAAAGTCTTGTGTAGATGCACCTAGTGTTTCTCAAAAGTAAACTAGAGAGATGATAGGGTGGTTCAATGCCCACTCCAACTGTGGCTAACAAGGTTTTCAGTGCCATGATGATCCACTATTTTAAAATCACAAAGGTTATACTCGACTCATTTCATGTAAACCACTCAACAGAAGAATCTGAAAAACTTTTCAATTTCTTAAGTTTTTGAATGTCTGTGTGCAAGTCAGATACAAACCAGCAGCTTAAAAGAAAAAGGCTTCATAGGCTATCACCACTCCCTTGAGCCATTAAGTGGGATTTACATGCATGGCTGGAAAGAATATTAATCTCATAATTTTTCAGAATGGGAAGCATTCCTGTAAAAATGCTTTGGCATTATCAAAGACATGGAAAAGATACCTTGTGTCCTTGTAAAAAAAAACCAAAAACCTAATTTTGGCACAGAATATAATTTTTGCAGCAGCTTTTAAATTCAATAAAGTCTGGTTTCAAAACTAATATCAAATGTCTACATTATAGAAAACCAGCACTTATTACTAGTGTAATTTTAATGAAGCATTGTTAATCATAAATCCACATCTGCATTGCCATCCTTTGAGTACTCTATTATTTATTCATTTTTCCATTTTATAAGCATCCCTTCCACATTTAAAAAAAAAATATCCAAGAAACCACTTCTCCACTTTTCTCTTCAGTGAGTCTGTGAGGGAGTGGAGCCTAGGAGCGGCCATGTACTCCCTAGCGCCCCCTACCATCACATAAGGTGGACTCAGCACCCTCAGATTCTCGCCCGCCACAACTTTGATGATAAATAGGTATAGATGGGAGGCTGCCTTTATCCCCCCGGTGAACGGTGTGGATGTCCCTGCCCCTACTCCATATGGGGTACTTCTGTGCACCCCTTGCCTTAAGGGCTATGCGTGCCTCCAAACCTCCCCTTTAGCATGCCCCAAGCCTCGCAGTTGTTCCTAGACGTTTATCCTGTCCTGGTCCTCCGACCGGCCCTCACTGGCACCCCTTGGGCTCATCCCACCCTGGTGCCCCTTTCCGGCAACCCCGGGTTTGTCCACTCTCTGGCACCCCTGGGGCTCACCACGCCCCGACTCCAGTCTCCAAACTTCCCGAGGCTATCACGCCGCCTGGGCCGTCTTGCTAAACCTCGGCTAGTCACTCGAATGTCCAAATACTGGTGGACACCGGATTGGGCTCAGGGGGCCGGAGCCTTACCTGGCCTCTCCGACCCTACTGGGCGATGTCCCCCTGTTACTGGGTTCCTAATAATCAGAACCTGCCCCACCCTGGGGCTTGTGTCGCGCCTCTCGTGCCTGCTGCCCCACTCTGGGTCCTGTGCCGTGCCTCTCGCGCCTGCTGCCCCACTCTGGGGCCTGTGCCGCGCCTCTCGCGCCCGCCGCTCCACTCTGGGGCCTGTGCCGCACCTCTCGTGGCTGGGGCTACAACCCCACACGGCGAGCGCCTTTCCGGCACTCCTAATACTGTGCCCGCTGTGGCACTGTGCCCCTATTGGGCACCGGGAACCCCCAAGCTGCTGGGGAATCCCCGTGAGGCCTCCTCTCACCCCTACAGCCTCACCCGGTCCTCTGGGATAACTATAACTGAAACCCGAGTCACCTGGCTACAACATAAACAACACAGAGCTTCCTTGCTCATAACGTAAACTCCAAGCCCCTCGAGGGCTTGCAACCCTATGTCCCTTTAGGGTGTCCTCGTCCCCAGCATCATCGCAGCCAGTCAGCACGGTAAGGCTGCAACCACCAACTCAGGCCACTCAGCTCTGCCGCAGAGCTCCTGCAGCCGCCAGAAGGGAACTGTTCTCTGGCTCAGGCCTGGGCAGTTTATAAAGGCCCAGCCCTGCCCCCTTCTGGTCACCTGACCTATCCGGTTGCTACAGCAACCGGCACCTGAGCTGCCTCTGGTGATTGGGAGCTCCTTAACACTCCATTAGTCACAGGACATCTCCTTGATCCTGTGACAGAGTCCAAGGATTAGTTTTGTCTACGGAATAGTGGAAATTTGGGAGCTGGAATCTTTAACGGCATGTGATATTAAACGGTATAGCTGTTTGTTCAAATTTCACAGTAAATAAACAACAGACAACCTCTTACCCCAAATTTAGAATCTCTTCATGTAATTTGTCTTAGAACAAATGCTCTAACCTTTGTTTCAAAGAATCTGGGTAGGTATTTAAGCCAGGCAGTATCCAAAGAGTTGAGCTGACAAATAACTGAATGGAACTACCAACCCCCAGTCCAGTGCCATAAGGCACGGGCGAGCAATTATTTGGGGCTGAGGGCCACTTACTGAATTTTGGTAAGCAATCAAGGGCTGCATGACAGGCAGCCAAGGAAAGACAGATATTTCCTAAATTTTTTAGGGGCCCTGCGAGCTGGATAGAATGGCCTGGAGGGCCACATTCAGTCCATAGGCCACATTTTGCCCACCCCTGCCATAAGGGTATCTGTCAAATGGGAACCACTAAAACAGAGTGGGCTCAGGTGTCTCTGGTTCTGGATCAACTAATGTATTGATAATTGTTGGAAGGGTGTCATGGGAATTAGCAATAAGAGCTCAACGCCTGCTGGGGAGTGCCCTACACTGCAGGAATCCAATCATGCTAGGGCAACTCTCTTCAGTTTCTAATCCCTTGCACATGCTAAATAAATTGGTCCCAAAACACTGCAAGTTTTGTTATCTATTATCGACATTCATGCTGTTCTTTGGAAATTTGCATGGCATGGTTACTCAAATACACTAACACATATTTAGTTTAGAATAGGAAATACTATGTTTTCCAGCGATACTTTTTTTATGGGTAGGGAGAGGGGAAAAGTGGGAGGGAATATTTTTCTTTACCTAGAAGATAGCATTTCCTGAAAACTACAGTTTACTCGCACAATTTCAAAGAACGAGTGAAAAGTATTACTACTACCACCTACTACTACCACCACCATCATTAATATAGAGAGGCCTTACCGCGAGATCAGCATTAGAATATGCTAAGCACTGTACAAAGGCAGAGCTAGAGACTATCCCTTCAAAGATCTTGCACTACAAAGAGAATAAATAGACAAAGGTGTACAGATTTAAATGATTTGTCCAGGAAATCAGTGGCAAAGGTACAAGCTGTCTCTCCTAAATCAGAGGCCAGAGCTGTATCCACTACACAAACTGCCTGTCAAAATAGAATGGACATCACTAAAAATAGACATCTACAACCCTTGGGTAGTTAAATTGACTGCAGTCATTTCTGGATTTCTCAGTGCAAATATAAGAAACGCCACAAGTTTCTGAAAGGGTAAATCCTGCAGTGCAGTAAACATCTGTACAATGGCATTTTCTGTGTAATACTGCAGGCTGGAAATAAAGTTGTTTGGCATACTTCCAAAAAGAGATCCTCACCTGTATCATTTAGCAAGGCATTAAAAAAAATTATTAGAACAAAACAATCTTTTGGTCATATCCCCTACTTGAACTTCAGTCTTGAAAAAATAAACCTGGTTGTAACCATCAATGTGCCTCATGGTATGATAACCACATTCCACATTTTGCTACTTTAAAAGCATCAAGAGGCATACTGGGAAAGATAGGAACATCAGTAAAACTTCATTGTTCTTAATATCATCAAAAAGAAAGGGAGACAGGGAGTCAGGCAATAAATATTAAATCAAAACAGCTGAGGATCATTCTCCACACTCAAAAGAGTTTCTTCTAAAAATGAAACTGTCAGCATTGACTATAAATGTTTGTTTATTATTGATCATTTGGGACCTGCAGCTGTTACAAAGTAGTAGAGTTTGCAAATTCTCTGTGCTATGGAAGTCAAGCATTGAGCTTTCTGATAGCAAAAGCCAAGGAAGAGAATTCATCTTTTTTAACATACTTTATTGTTTTCCTTTCATCAAAGTTTATATTTGAAGTTTTTTGTTTTTCCTGTATTAAAAAGAGTTATAATTCATTAGGAAAAACCCTCACTGGGAAACATTTTATAAATTAATATATGAAATAGGGGACACCTCTTATGGTAAAAAATGGTAATCTATAAATAATTTATGAAATCTTAGACTGGAGACAAGGGGGCACAGAGAAGCCCCACAAAGTTCTCAAACTTTAGAATAAGACAGCAGAACAAAGCAAATTGTTGGTTAAGAAACTAGAAAATGTGCAAAACTATGGATTCAGGTTCAAGCAGATGCAAAAGTAGCCTGGCTTGGTTTGCAAACATTTCACTGAAACAGGAAGCAAAACACCTTGCTGTAAGGAAGTGGGCATGATTTCATTATATTATTTGTAAAACTTCACTGGATAGGATAAGTCTTTTGGCTAAGATGTGTGTTTGGGGAGTAACGTCTGTCACTTTTAGTCACATTCTTACACACTGTGTGACTGCATAATGAAAAGATCACCTCATGCACATCTTCATTCACATTTTCTCTTGCTTTGATTATATATATACTGGTAACAAACGCCACCTGGGAAAGACAGGTAATGTTTGTCTGTACCTCCAAATGTGTTATTAACAAGTGGGTTGGATAATAGAAATCCTCCAAGAGAGAGAGCACGCTACTAGGCACTTTGGAAACCAAATGCCTCTGGAAAATACCAGGTATTACATGTAATGAGTTTATAACAAATGGTGAGATTTGTAAGAGAGTTTAACTCCCCACCTCTAAAGTTATATAGAAAAGAACTCCTTGTAACAAACACATTGAGAAGGAAGCCAGGGAGCCACCCATGCCGATATAAAATTGGATAACTGAAGAAATATGCAAAAGGAGTGAAAAGAAAGAATTCCTCAGTCAAACAGTACTAAATATAACTTAACATAGAAGACATGCAAAGATTCACCAAGGAAAGACAGGGATCATAGAATCACAGAAATCTAGAGCTGGAAGGGACCTCAGGAGGTCATCTAGTCCAACACCCTACTCAAAGCAGGACCATCCTCAACTAGATTATCCCAGCCAAACTTTTGTCTAGCTAAGTTTTGAAAACCTACAAGGATGGAGATTTCACCATCTTTCTGGGTAACCTGTTCCAATGTTATACTACCCTCCTAGTGAGAAAATTCTTCCTAATATCTAACCTAAACTTCCCTTGCTGCAACTCAAGACCACTGCTCCTTTTTCTGCCACCACTGAGAACAGCGTAGCTCCATCCTCTTTCGAACCCCTATGCTGGTGGTCTCCAGCATTCCCAGTTACCCTTCAGGTAATTGAAGGCTGCTCTTAAGTCCCTGCTCAGTTTCCTCTTTTCTAAACTAAATGGGCATTTATACACATACATTTATCTGGTTTGATGCACTGGAGATCCAGCATGTCAGAGCAGACTCAGTTAATCAAGTCTGCTCCTCACGCAAGCTGACACGCCCAAGGCTGTATTGCATGCATTTGTATTGACTGAGAAATCCACGTCAGCACTGAGAAAATGGGGGTGGTGCACTTTTGAACTAAAGCACCTTCAATGTGTTTTAGTTCAAAAGTGTTCTGCCGTTTTCTCAGTGCTGATGTACATTTCGCCATTTATACAAATGCATGAGCTGCAGCATTGGGTGCTTTTAAAAGCAGTGCAAGCATATGTACAATGCCCAATAAGCCCAGTTCCCTCAGTCTTTCCTCATAAGTCACTTCCCCCAGCCCCCGCGCCATTTTTGTCACCCTCTACTGGACTCTCTCCAATTTGTCCACATCCTTTCTGGAATGGGGAGCCCAAAACTGAACACAGTACTCCAGGTGAGGCCTCAACAGTGCTGAACAGAAGGGAATAATCACTTCTCTTGATCTACTGGCAACACACCTACCTATGAAGCCCAGCATGCCGTTAGCCTTCTTGGCAATAAGGACACACTGCTGGCTTATATTCAGATTACTGTCCACTGTCCTTTTCTGCAGCACTGCTGCCCAGTCAGTCTTCCCCAGCCTGTACTGGTGCATGGGACTGGTCTGTCCTCAGTGCAGAATTTTGCACTTGACCTTGTTGAACCTCATGATTTCGTTCAGCCCAATCCTCTAATTTGTCTAGGTCACTCTGAATCCTAGCCCTACCCTCCAGCATATCTATTACTCCGCACAGCTTGGTGTCATCTGGAAACTTGCCATCTTTCAAGTCGTTGATGAAGACATTAAATAAAACCAGGCCCAGGACCGGCACCTGGGGAACTCCACTGCCCACTGCACATCAAGCCATTGATTACTACTCTCTTATCCCTCTCTAGCCAGTTTTCTAGTCACTTTACAGTCCATTCATTCAGCCCATATTCCCTTAGCTTACCTGCGAGAAAGTTGTTGCAGACCGTATCAAAAGCCTTGTCAAAATCAAGGTACACCATACCCACCACTGTCCCCACATTCACAAAGCCAGTCACCTCATCATAGAAGGCAATCAGGTTAGTTTTGCATGACTTGACCCTGGTGAATCCATGCTAACTGTTCCTAATCACCTTTTTCTCCTCCAAGTACTTAGAAATGGATTCCTTGAGGATCTGCTCCATGTCTTTTCCAGGGACTAAGGTGAGGCTACTGGTCTGTAATGTTGGGGTTGGACTGGTATGGATGTTGCGGCCCTTCCTCCCCCACTTTAATAATAGCCAAATTCAGTTCAGTGAGGATTAAAGGCTAAATGAAACCTGGATCAAATTAACCTTAAGACTACTCTGTCACTCAAACAAGGGGGCATGTCTTGCTAATGTACTTACGTCAGTTCTAACCCCCTTTTCTGACAACACTACTATCTATTTCCATTCTACAGTAGTTATTGGATCAAAATAATGGGTCAGACATCTTAATATCATTCTTTATCCCACCCACCCTTTTCCACAGTACTGGGTAGCAAGTGTAAAGCAGAACAAACCTTAAGAAAATGAACAAATAATGCATTCTGTATGTTTCACAGACACATTTCCCTCTGACTTCAATCACATTGCACAGGAATCAGCACTAGAGAAGCTGGAATATTTATCAGCTACATCTCAGTCTCAATTTTTCAAGATTCAGTTTTGATTTATAAGAGATTAATGTTCAGTGTTTTCAAACATGAAGTGATGATGGAAGTGGCTCCAACTTTTTCTGTTATCATTAGTATTATATAACATGCAAATCAGTATATTCTGAAACAGTTCATAGATTGAGGCCTGGGACAGGCAATAAATCAGGTTACCTTTATTCTATTATTTACTAAGAAATATAAGAAATGGACCAGATCTTGAAGATCAACCAATTCTAACAAAGTCAAACTGCAGAACAAGGGCATTTACTCCAGAGTCTACACTGAGAACTCTCTTAGGGCACATCCCCATGAGTGCACAACTGCACTCCCTGTGGGACAAATAATAGTAGCACATATTTGTGCCACTGCCATTTGTCCCTGGGCACACCCCTGCACACATTTTGGCACTGGGCAAATTGCCCTGGGTGAGGCAGGGGTAGGTGTAGGGATAGGGGAGGCTGGAGTCAGCAGTTGGCCTAGCCCCAGCAGTCTTACTGAGGACCTGGGGGCCTCCTGGCGCAGGAGCATCCAGGCTCCGTTTCTGGGCACGCTGCTGCTGCATGGGACACACCGCTTTTTTAGCAGCAGGTTTTTTTTAACACTGGGATCTCCCAATATCAAACACCCCGCCCCCTGTTTTGCTGCAAATAAGTGTGGCAAACATGCATGTGAACTGTGTGTGGTTGCGGTGCCACAAACTGTACATGCGCACTCACAGACACACACCCTTAAGTTTCCATTTATTCCAGAGCCAAAACTAAGAAAATATACATATTTTGAGTTCTCCTGAACTTAACTGTAATCAGACTAATTAGTTACAAGGGGCAAAACACAAGAGACCTTACCTTCAGATATGCAGAACAAAAGCCAACAATACTATATTTAATTAAGACTGTTATCTTGAGTTGCACCTGAAAATAAACTAGAAACCAATACAGTCTCTGAAGAACAGTAGTAATCCATACAAGAAGCAACATTTAAAAATTAGGTAGGCAGAGTCAATGACGTCTGAAATTATTTCAAGTGATCTTCTTGGAATCAGAAAAATAACACCCTGGTCAAGGCAAGATCATCCTTGTCTACACTTTGCCAGACAAACACAAGTCTAAACTCTACTTACACTCTTCCACCGACAAAGATTTTACAGCCTTGTCCCAGGTCTTAACCAGTCTTCAGAAGGCACATCCCCAAGCACTACAGAAATCATCCCACTGTAACAAAAACAGGCAATAATTATAACAAAACCAGATTTGAGAGATCTGAAATGACAGGACAGAAAATACAGAAGAGAAAAAAAAATACTCAGGACAACTATTCCTAACTAAACATCCGTAAGACTCTAAGGCTATACGGACAGTCAGAAAGCCTGAGGCTGCATTGTTTCAATCTTTGTAGATTTCTGTAAAATGCCTAGATTGAACCTATAAGAAAGTGAACTGACATTCACTTTTCAAAGGCAGCCAGACCCCTGCAGAGGCCCATATCAGGAGCCAGCAGGCACTAGAGGACACCTCCCAGCCTGCCAAGCATTGCAGAGAGCTGGGAAATGAGTGATTCTCCCAGCCATGCCCCATCTTCACCCCCCAGCCAGGGTTTCCATGGTACCAGTGAAGGGATGGGGGAAAGCCCCCAGCATGGTGTTTGTTTCTTCTTCCCCACCCCACTCCTGGATCTGGTCTGCCTAACCATGCCTCCCTCCTCAGTCCCGGCTGGTTGAGGAAGAGGTGCTCCCTTCTTCCAACACTTCACTGGACCCCCAGCTGGGGTCTCTCTGGCAGGAGCATAAAGAGGGGAGGGGGAAAGCCCCCAGCAGGGCATTTCTCCCTCTCTTCTTTCCCAGCCCCCACACCCAGAGTGAGAACCTGGGCCAATCACCTCCTTGGGCAGCTGGCCGACTGAGGAGGGATGGGGGGAAATGCCCCCCTCCCACCCAGCCCTGGACCCCCAACTGGGATGTACTGGGTGAAGGTGGGGGAGAAGCCCACAATGGAGACCTTTTTTTTTCCTGCACTCCCTCTTTAGTATGTAGCAAAACCCCCAGTTTTTCTTTTTTAATATATACATATACATATATGTACGTGTGTGTGCGCGCATGCGCTTATATGTATTCCCTTCCCTTCCCCAACTCTTTCTGACTTTTCTTTCTCTCCCTCTCTATTCCCTATAGACAAGCATAAGCAAGCTCAGACTTAGGATAAGCTTTAACATTTTTATTTTGGTAGCAAGTTTTTGGTTTTGGATATCCATCGTTTTATATTGTATAATTATTAGGTTTGTATTGATTTTTACTGTTGTATATTGTATTATCATCGTTTTTGTATTGATTTTTGTTTAATATGGATATTGTATGGTTTAGACCTGTGTTTCTAAGTGAACCAAAGTCATGTCAAGTTTCCATTTTATATGTGAAGCCTCCATCTTGTGTCCTCTGCCTGGGCATCCCATGTTGCAACTGTATGATTCATTGTACCCCTCCCATGTAAATTGGTTCCCAGATGAAAGAGAGTGATTGGGAATGATTGAAATACAATGGTAGCAGGCCTCTACTGAATGGCCTGTAATGACTAGGCCATCGCCTCACATTGATTCATCCAGGAACCATGGACCTCACCCAGGAACAGAGACAAGAACCCAGCATTTGAAAGACAAAAGACCCTGAAGGACCAGCAACTCTACCATTGTACCCTACCATTACAGACACCTGAAACTGCACATCCCTGCGTGGAGCACACATGTTCAGTACACCAGGGGCTGACCCTTGCCTGGGCATGCCTCCTGTCACTAGGGTCACGCAACGTCTGCCCGTTTAAAAAGGGGCAGTGAAAATAGACCCAGTGGGAACGCCATTTCAATCCGGACCAGACCAGTTTCACATCACCTATCCACCCCAGAGGCCCAGCTGGTGACCCACCTCTGGACAACCCCGAGCTGAAGGAGACCCTGACTGGCCATCGAGGATCAACTTCCAGCCTGGGAAGATAGGTAGATATTACCTGCACAACTCTTCCTACAATTTGGACTCTCTCTCTCTGTCTCTCTCCTCCTGGACTTCAGCCCCTGCACCAAGCCTCTCTAACCCCTGCTGCCATTGTATGTGTGTGTGTGTGGGTGGGTGCAAGG
>NW_017728947.1:20421508-20428936 GCF_001723895.1 Crocodylus porosus
CTGTCATTTGCAGCCCTGAATTGGGTCATGTTTTACTGAATCCCAGTCCCTTCCATATCTTAAATTCCAACCTTGTTCTCTCGCTCTCAGCTCCAGCCCCCACCCCTGCTAGTTTCCCTATCTCCTCCCAATTCCGTCTCCCCTTTTCTGCCACCTCTGAGCCTCTCCTTGCTTTCCTGCTGTTCCTGCTCCCTTTCAGCGTCTCATGCCATCTATTGCCTTTTCCCTGTGACTTTCTGCTGCCTTTCTCTGCTTTCCCACTGCCCTGCTGCCTTTCAGTGTCTCCTGCTGCTTTTCCTGTGATTTTCTACTCTCCCCCTGCTCCTACTGCTTTTTCCCTGTGACTTTCTGCTGCCTTTTTCTGCTTTCCCACTGCCCTGCCACTTGTCCTGCAATTTTCTACTCTCTGTCTCTCTCTTTTCAGGCTTCCCCCTCACCTTCTGTAGTCATCCCCACCCCCAGCTTCCTAGCTTCTTGTGGCTGTCCTACAGTTTTCTTCAGCAGCTGGAGCTTTTCTCCAGCTCCCAGCACCTACTGCTACCTCCTGCAATTTCTCTAGCTGCCCTGGAGCCATCCTCTGGTTCCCTACACCCAGAGCCCCACTTTAACACCCACACTTCCCCTTAGTCTCATTTTCCCTCTCCCCACCTACCTTTTCAGCTCCCCCATAGCTCTGGCTCCAGTCCCAGGCTCTGTGATGGCATCGCTCCCCTGTTCTGCAGGCTTTGGGCATTGTCTTTTAATCAATTAAGCTCAATTAACCTAAAGTTATCCCCAGCCTCAGTTCTTCAGCCCAGGCCCCGCTAGTCTACTGGTTCTAATCTCGGTCCCTGTAACTTTCACTCCCAGCAACTTTCACTCCCTACACTTCTACTTTCTCACCTTAATTTTTCCCTAGGTATCCCAAGTACACCAAACACATACGTCCATACATACATACATACACACACACACACACACACACACACACATCAAAACACCCAGCTTAGGAACTCACTTGTGTATATGTGCAGGTGGGTGGTATGTGTGTGAATTAGTGACTACACATATATATACATATATAAATATCATTGTGTGTGTGGTATACGAATTAGTAATCAATGTATGTGTATTGGATGTGCAAGTGTTGGTAACTGATTCAGTCTAAATTTGGTATATGTAGCATGTATGGGCTTAAACTGGTGATACATGTGCACGAACCTAGACTGGTTATTTTGAACGCGTGTGTATCTGAGTTGCTAGTGTGAATGTGTATGTCTAGTATGAGTGTATGCACCTAGTGAGTGTATGTGTGCTTAACTGATTTTTTTATTTGTGCATGTGCAACTGTACACCACACTTTCCTGTCTAACAGCGCAATATTGAGATCCTGAGCATTGGCCTGATCCCTAAGGGCAACAAGTGAGCCTGGGGGCCAAGGAGGGAGCATGGCTGGGTGATGGCCCCAGCTTCCAGCTTGGGTGGGATGAGTAGTCCCCACTGTGGGCTTCCTGCAGTTGGGAGCCAAGGTGATTGCCTGGCCATGCTTCCTCCTCAGCCAACTGGCTAAAAAGAGGGAGACAATGGAGAAACACTCACCCTCCTGCCCAGGTCTGGACCCCGAGTTGGGCTGTGCCCAGTGCAGGTTGAGGGAAGTTCACAGTGGGGGCCATTCCCCCCACCTTTCCCCTTTCAGCCAGCTTACCAGTCAAGGAAGGGGCATGGCTAAGTGATTACCTCAGCTTCTGCATTAGGCAAGGGGAGTAAATCCCCCATGCAAGCTTCCCCATATCTAGGAGCTGGAGTGATAATCTGGCTATGTCCCTTCCTCACTCAGCAGGCTGGCTGAAAAGGGAGTGGGAATTAAAATGGTCCCATTGTAGGCAACCCCCCCACCATGCCAGGCACAGCCTGGCTGGGGGTCCAGAGCCAGTTGGGAGGGGGTCCTTTTCCTGCTAGCCTGGGAGGGGTCATAGCCAGGCGATCATCTCAGCTCCTGGCCACAGGGAAGCCCACAGCAGGGGCTTTACTCCCCCTTCCCAAGCTGGGAGCTGAAGCGATCACCCAACCATGCCCCCTCCCCAGCTGGCAGGCCAGCTGAGGAGGAAGTGGAGGTTAAAAACAGCCCCCCCTCTGCCTGGCTCTGGAACCCCAGCTGGACTGTGCCTGGTGCAGGGTGTGGGGAGCCCACAGGGGGCTCCTGACTCCCCCACCCAAGTGGGGAAACAGGGCAATCACCTGGCCACACCCCCTCCCTGGACAGCAGGCCAGCTGAGAAGGGAGTGGGAAGGAAAAATGCTTCTCCCTAGCTCTGGACCCTCAGCTAAGCTGTGCCCAGCATGGCAGGAAACCCACAATGGCAGCTTTACTCTCCCCACCCCAGCTAGGAGCCAGGCCAGTTCCCCTGGCCAAGGAGGCACCAGGGCTGGGGAATCTGCCCAGCTCCTGGCTGCCGGGGATGAAAAAGCACCCCCCACCCTTACTGTGGGAGGCAGAACTCCCCTGCTCTGTTGGAGCAGAGACCACAACCCTGAGATGCACAGCATCCTGGCATGCTGGAGGACTGTGAGTTAAGTTGAATTGGAAGGGGATCTGGGACACAAGTTCTATAAACCAGTTTGACCTAAATCAGTTAAGTCTGATATTATATCCATGCAGGTTTATTTTAAATCAGTTTCAGCCATTTTGAAAGTGGTTTAAGTGCACTGAACTTGTGTTCTGTTACAGGTTTAAGCCAGTTCTCAATCACTTAAACCAGTTTATGTGTAACTTCTGTTCCTAGTCTTAAGATGCAACCAAACCCCTGAACAATATATAACAAACACTCATTTGAGGAATAAGAGGTTACCTTTATTATGTTTTCCTGTTGTTTCCAGCCAAACAATGCTACCCGTTCCTTAGCCATAATTAGTCTCAGCCAAGTTCCGCTCTTGGCTAAACACTGGCAAAGCTTATCAATTGGTCCAATGAAACAGGCAGTGTCTTTACCCTGCAGCCCATATTGCTTCACTGTCTTTCCCAGAAGCCTCTCACACATGTAAAATATATTTGATGAAGTAAAGAATATTTCAAGACTAACAGGATTAACCAAACTTGTTTTTTGTCTTGAATGGTTGTTTAGCAGCAAAATTCACGCTACCATTCATGCTAGACAGTAAAAAGGAAGGAAAAAAGTTTTCCTGTGTAATTTTTTATCAAATACAACTTGTAATACAGGTAATAGTTATATTATGATCTTAAAAGTAAATTGGAGTGGTAAGTGTAATTTCAAACATGTTAACTGCACGTTCAAGCATCCACAGCTTTTTATTTACTTGTGATTTTTCAATTATTAATTCATTTTTACCATCATTGTAAAAAGAAAGCATTTGAGGCAGAATGTGACTGTATGCTACATTATTAGTTTATTGGTTGACAGAAGTATCGATGCAATACACAATAACATATTAAGTTAATCATCACAGGCAAAAACTACATTTAAATAACATTAGCAGCATGACAGCCCACAACAGCAGTTTCATGCATCAGAAGGTACATCACAAACAGGTCTAAGGAAGTGATACTTCCCCTCTATGCAGCACTGGTAAGACCACAGCTGGAATACTGCATCCAGTTCTGGGTATCACACTTCAAGAGGGATGTGGATAACTTTGAGAGGCTACTCATATGGTTAAGGGCCTACAGGTAGGATCCTACAAGGAGAGAGGGACCTGAATCTCTTCAGCCTCCACAAAAGGAAGCTGAGAATGGATCTTGTGGCAGTCAACAAATTCATTGGGGAGGGGGGTGGGGCAACAAGAAATAGAGAACACTCTGTTTACCAGGGCACCTCTTGGGGTTACTAGGAACAACAGCCATAAATTGACAGAAAGCAGATTTAGACAGTGGCAACGTGTAGGGAGTGCATGTACACCCCCTGAGAGTGCTGGTGCACCCCCCATCAGGCCACGCTCCCTGTTCAGGCAATGGGCAGGGGGCAAGCAAGAGCACCAGTAACGCCCCCCCCCCCCCGTGATGTTCGGCTGGGGAGCGGGGCTGCCAGCAAAAGTGACTGTGCTGCTTCCAGAAGCGGCCACGGGACTTCCAGGAGCAGCGCAGCTGCAATTTGGTCAGTGAGATCGGCTGCAGGGGGAATCCTCTCGTCAGTGAGATCGGTGGCCAAGGACCCCCCGGTCAATGATATTTGCCACTGGGGACCCCCCCAGTCAGCCAGTGAGATCAGCTGCCAAGGGACCCCTCCCCCAGTCAGTGAGATTAGCTACCAAGGGACCAGTCACTGACTGGTGTCGGGGGGGCATGTGTCCTGCCCCCCCCCAAATCAAGAGGCACCAGCCACCCATGCATTTAGATTAGACATTAGGAAAAATTATTTAAAGTGAGGTTTGCCAAAATCTGGAATGGACTTCCAAGGGAGATGGTGCTATCTCCTACCTTGGAGGTTTTTAAGAAGAAATTAGGCAAGCACCTAGCTGAGGTCATTGACCGCAGCGCTCTTTCCTGCCCAGGGCAGGTAGTTGGACTCAATCTACTAAGATCCCTTCCAACCCTAAAAATCTATGAAAAAAATAAAGAGTTCAAGTTCAGTTTGAGGGCGGCTTTCAGAATTAAAGCTGACCTTTACATTAGTTGAGCTGCTGACAATGTTAATTTGGAATTTTCTGGCTTCTACTCAGTTGCATCATGATCTTCAGATTATGTAATAAAATGGTACTATCAAACAGTGAAAAGGCAGATTTTAGGTGTCATATATATATATACTATATTTTACCAGAGATAATGGACTAGAAAAACTTTCTATGGGGTTTTAACGCACTAATTTTCTGTCAAAAAGGTCAGTGCAATCATGTTTGGTTTTTATTTTAATTTAAAACTGCTTTTTGTTGTTGTAAACCAAATACAGCATCAGTGAACATGAATCAGAAAGTGAAAGTGACTATAAATGGAAAATTAATCCAATTGATCTATTTTATCTTTCCAAATAAGTGAAACGAGTAGATTAAATAGTAGAAAATAATCTCAATAATTCTTTCATTGTTGATATATCAGAGGGGTGGGCAAAATACAGCCCATGGGCCAGATCCAGCCCACAGGCCATTCTATCTGGCTCAGAGGGCCCTTAAAACATTTTGAAAATTAATAATTCTCTCTCTTTGGTTCCTGTCCAGGAGCCAGGGGCAATAGGACCCAGGGGTAGCCCAGCAGGATCCTGCAATAGCAGGGCCCACCCAGCCCCACTGGAAGCCCCAGCAGGAGCTTCTGACCTGGGACCATGAAGCTTCCCCAGCCGGAAACTCAGGTAAGGGGGTGGGGGTGAGGGTAGGGAAGGAGCTGGTGCAAAGCATGGGGAAAAGGGCCCTGCCCCACCCCTTTACCTGCACTCCCTGCTGCAGCTGCTCGCAGCCTGCGCAGGGGTGTCCTGAGCAGGCACAGGCAGCCCCAGGCAGGCTGCAAGCAGCTGCAGCACAGGGTGCTGACGAGGGTCTGCTTTTCCCCCCACATACTCAGCACCAGCTTGTCACCTGGCCCTGCTGCCAGACTGGGCTCCAGGCTTGCCTGTGGGGCTGTGCACAGTGGCAGCAGCTGAGGCCCCCACCACTTGCTGCTGTTGCCTGCCCAGAGCTCGTGCCCAGTGGAAGCCCAGAGGTGGTGGTGGCAAACACTGCCCAGTGCAGCAAGCGGGGGGACTGCAGCTGCTGCCTCTGTGCACAGTCCCAATGGGCAAGCTTGGAGCCAGCACAGGGCCCAGGCTCGCACTGGGGGCAGGTTACAAGCTGGTGCTGAGCATGGGGGGAAAAAGAAGTCCCTCGCTCACCCTGTGGCTGGTGCCCCATGCTGCAGCCACTTGCAGCCCACATGGGGCTGCCTGTGCCTGCTCAAAACAATGAGGGCAGGGGGTACATGGCAGGATACGCTGCTTGTGCCCCTTGCCCCCCAGGCCCTGCTGCCCCATGCCCCCCACCCCTGCTGCCCCTGCTCCCCAGCCCAGGCTCTGTAGCTGTCAACAGCTGCCTCTCCACCCCAGCCCTTGCCTGTGCCTGCTTGGGAAAGGCTGCAAGCGCAGGCTGTGAGCAGCTGCAGCAGGGTGCTCCAGCCACAGAGCAGAGGAAGGGCCGCTTTTTCCTGCACTCAGCACCAGCTCATTCCCTGCTGCAGAGCAGGGGTTTGGGGCTGTGTGCTGCCCCCCACCTGTACCATGGGGCTGGGGGGGGGGCACTGGGAGTGAGCAGGTGCGCGGGGCCCGCACCAGTGTCCTGGGGCCAGTCCCAGTGGGGCCCAGAACAGGGCAGCAGAAGTGCAGGGTCCTGGGTGGCAGGGACTCTGTGTAACTGGGCCAGCTCCCCCCTCTCCCTGCTGGTGCAGCCCAACCCAGCTCCACAGACCCCTGCCAGCCTGCGCCCCACTCTGGGTCCCACCGGTGCTGGCCCTGAGACATTGGTCCCAAGATGGCAACCAGGGGACAGGGCACCTATCAAGCGGTGGGGCTACCCATGCAGCCCTCGACAGCTTGCCAAAACTGGGTAAGCAGCCCTCCGCCCAAAATAATTGCCTGCCCCTGATATATCATATACAAATATTTAAAATTTTCCCTTGTATCTTGCCTACCCCGGTAAATACTGAATCACCAAAATATTATATAGAATTAGGGCTCATATGAGGCTCCAAAGGCATATGCTCTTTCCACTGTGTGGGGGAAAAAAGAAAAACACTGAAGAAAGCTTGCCAAAGACAAAAGTGGCGCCAGATGGCTATAAAGGTCATGCACATACTACATATCTATCCACCCCCAATCATCAACACATCCGATTGCCTCCAGCACCTCCAGAATCACAAGCTCATTAGGACACTAGACAACAGAGAGGGAGTTGAGGAACAGTAGTGCTATGGTGATGCTTTCATGATGCCCTAGCAACACCATAAGTTACTCTCGCTCTTAGCATTAATAAACCTGTTTCCATAGTTTTCAGTACCACAGATGGTGTATTTGTATGTGCCAAGTTAGGTGAACAGCCAACAATATTGAAAGTCATGTTGTAAGACTAGATGGTAGAGCTGGAGAGGAATAAACTAAGGGAGCAGACACCTGGACAGGGTGAAATCAATAGGGATGTCTTCTTCTAGCCCCCAGATCCCCACTTCTTAAGCCATCGGTACTGATATAAAGAAAATTGTCTATATCAGATATCGGCCCGATGGGGCTGATAATTTGGCCGATAAACGCCAATGCTGCATGCAGCCGCAGCATAGCATGGAGCAGAGCCAGCAGCGTAGAGATGCCTCCAGCTAGTAAGTTTCATATATTTAATAGACATCAGGGCTGGAAGGGACCTTGGGAGATCATCGAGTCCAGCCCCCTGCCCAAAGGGCAGGAAGTCAGCTGGGGTTATAGGATCCCAGCAAGATAAGCATCCAATTTACTCTTGAAGGTGTTCAATGTAGGTGCTTGAACCA
>NW_017728947.1:20428947-20474751 GCF_001723895.1 Crocodylus porosus
CGTGCCCATCCGTGTCATGCCTCTGATAAGCTGGCTACGGCTGGGACTGACTACTCTGGGGGGATCGCAGGCAGGGTCTCGTGCCCTCCCACACCCTCTCCTGCACGAACTCCACGCTAACTCAAGCGCCTGTTTATGCAGCCTGGTCGCGTGGCTCCCTGGGGGGCTGGGCCAAGTAGGGGCCTGGGCGGGGGCTTGACCCGGCCGGGATCCATGCAGCCGCCTCCTCCCAGGGAGCGAGGAGTTAACCCCTTCCCACCACGAGCCCACCTACCTCTGGCTGTGCCGGGGGTTGGCAGGGGGCTCTGCAGCTGCTGAGGGGGTGTCTGGGGGGCATCGGGGAGCGGGGGCATAGCGGGCTTTCACCTGCATGTCTCCCACCACTCCGGAGCCTAACTGAGCTTTTTTTTTTCCCTGTTTGGCGGGCCCTTTTAAACTGCACACATGCGCAATGGGCCCACCATCAGGGAAAGCTGATTTCTCAGGCCAAGGGGGGCCCTGCCCTACAGGAGGGGGACTGGTGAGTACCCCCTCCTTCTCTTCTCCCTCCCTGGGGGACTGGGCCAAGTAGGGGCCTGTGCGGGGGCTTGACCTGGCCCAGCTCCACGCAGCCGCCTCCTCCCAGGGAGCGAGGAGTTAACCCCTTCCCACCACGAGCCCACCTACCTCTGGCTGTGCCGGGGGTTAGCAGGGAACTCTGTGGCTGCTGAGAGGGTGTCTGGGGAGCTTCAGGGTAGCGGGGGCGCAGCGGGCTTTCACTCGCGTCTCTCACCACTCCGGAGCCTAACTGAGCTTTTTTTTTCCCTGTTTGGTGGGCCAAACAGTTGGAAGGGGAGGGAGGAGGGAAGGGGCATGGGGGGAGCAGATCAATGCTCCCCATGGTGCTTGCACACTGGGAGGACAGGGGGGAGTGTTCCCCCAGATCTGTGCCGCATGGGCTGCAGCTGCGGGGCCTGTCCCTGTGCTTGGGTGGAGGTAGCCCGAGGCTGTGCTAGGTTGGGAGGGGAGCTGCAGTGAAATCTGGGGTGGCTGGAGGCTCCTCCCAATGCTGCTGGAGCCTGCTCCAAGCCCAGCCCCTGGCAAGAAAAGCCCCACACAGTGTCAGCTCTGGTTCCACTCTGCAGCTGCAACCCACACTGCATCACGCCGATCTGGGGGCACACGCCCCCTGCACCTCTGCCCTCCCGCACTGCAAGCAGCAGTGGGAGCTGCCCCCACCCCATGAGCTGCAGCCATTTTTAACTCAATCTAACATCCCCCTAACCTCCCCAAATGTAGGCACCCAATGCATCAGAGAAAAGTGAAAAAGATCCATGTGCATCTACGTATTATGCAATGGTACAACACAGCAAATAAGTCATTCCTAACAACTGCAGACAACCAGCAAATCTGAAGAATGAAATTTGTTTTGCATGTTCTGTTTTTATAAATTCGAATGTTGTTAATAATTGTAATATTATTTGCCCAATTTTTAAAGCAAACCCAGTCATATTACTTGACGATGTAATTTCCTACAGCAGCAAATATCACACACTGCCTACGTATTTCAATCTGTATTGTTTCCATCCATGGGACAAGGTGATGGAGAAGCAAAAATGGAGTTGATTGGGGATAGAGAATAGGAACGTCATTTCCAAAGCAATACGATATTACTTCCTTCTCAGAGGCTAATACAGTATAGACGTAATTTATGTCAGTCTTTTTTCAAAGTTTACTAGGACAACTAGGCTCAGTGCTGACTCCAAATCTGGAAACATGGGAGGAAGCGTGACTGTTTTCTTTTCTTTTGTGCAAGGAAAGAAGAGGGAAAAAAATCTCTTCAAAATGGAATTTATATCCCCCTAAAATGTACAGTATGTGTCCCTGAGTAACAAGCATAGGACGAAACAAACTGTTGATGCCAGGTATAGATTTCCTAAAGAGACATTCTCTGAACAGAAGAGAAACACCTTCCAACATAGAGAAAGCAAACACAACTTAAAAAGTAATACAAAAGGCAATGAAAGATTTTATTTCTAGGAGCGCACTTCAAAGTATAATTTTGGAGATATGTCACTGTTTCCTAAAGGATCTGTGTAGAAAAGCCTTTGAAAAAAAGCACACACTGTGATTCTTTAGGGATTCTAGGAGACCTCCTTCCTAAAACTATGTACTTCTGGAGAATCATTTAAAAGAATACACTACTTAGCAGCTCAAGCTAAACATTAATGTCTGACAGTAGATTGTATGCTCAGTTCCAGCTGAGATGTGTTCAGATTATCTGAGAAGGATTTATGGAGAAAGATGACTTTCCACAACCTTCATGAGAAACTACCCCCTGAGCCACGTCTGCCTCCAGTGTAACTAGGAACAGCCTCAATTGACTGTCTAGCAGTAAGGCTAAGTACAGAAAGTCAAAAAGCCAGAGGCTGAATCAAATCAATCTTTGCAGTTTAGTCTAAATCATGTAGATTGAACTGAGAAGCAAGTGAACAGACATTCACTTTTGATTCTGGAAATTCAGCCACATGCCTGCAGCGGCTCATGCCAGAAGCTGGACGATGCTAGAGCACGCCTCTGAGCCTGCCAGCTACTGCCAAAGGGAAGGGAGGGAAACTGGGAGAGAAGCACTCTGGAGCTTCCCCTGCTCCCCCTCCCCCCCGCTCAAGTGGAGAAATGGGGTATGGCCAAGTCCCAGCCAGCCCACTATGATGGGAAGGGGGAATATAAAGGGTGGGAACTCTGCCAGCCTACAAGGGAAAACCCACAGTTCCCCACATTTTTCTCCTTTAAAAGAGAATCAATTTTTAAAGTTAGTTGATCCATTTTTTAAGTTTGTTTGTGACCCTTTCATATATTCTTGTGACCCACTTTTAGGTTGCAACCCACAGGTGGAGAAATACTGGCACAGGATATGTGTGTCTAAATGAGAACTGGATAACATAATTATCTATTAAAATAATAATGAGAATAACATCTTGGTCATATCCAGGATTTTGTAAAGACAGTTGAGGGAGCAGCTACCAGTGCTGCAAAGGTGCCTCCACCCCTGATCCCAACTCCTCTCTCCCCACCCCCACTAGAAGGAGAAGACCACCCATTGGAAGCAGCAGCGGGGGACTAAGTTCCCTGATCAGGGAAGTTCCCTGATCAAAAGAATCCTGTCTCACCTGCCCCCTACCTGTTCTTCGCACTCCCTCACTTTGCTTCTGTGCCCAGGGGCATGTCCCCTCCCCTCTTCTTCCCCACATCTCTCAGCCACCACTGCCACTGTCCCCAGCTGACCTGGGGATGGGAAGACCTCCAGAGTTGCTCTTGCTCTGCTTTAGCTGGGCTCAGCCAGGATCAATAGTGGTGTCAGGCATGTTCTCCCTCCCTAAGAATTCTTGCATTTTGGCAGAGAGGGGAACCTGTCTGCTCCTGCCACTGCAGCTATTGTCCCCAGCAAAGCCCAACTCCCCATGAAGCTTGGCTGCTGGAACGAGGCAGGAGTAGTTCTGGAGTTCCCTCCATCCTCAGGTTGGGTCACTGGAGACAGTGGGCACAGCAGCTGCTGCTGGGGAGGGAGGGGAAGTGCCACTAAGCACAGAGGGGAAGAGGAGGAGGGAATTCATAATTTGCTTCAAAGATTTAAAAATGTCCCTAGCTGCTGCTCCTACAGCATGACCTGAAACTGGGGTGTGCCCAGACCCTCCTATCCCCTCTGGACCTGTTTCTGGACAATGCAAATCTGGTATTAACTAAGGTTAGCATCTTGAGTTCAGCCCCCAGCTCCCTGATAGACTTAAAGACTAGGTATAATCAAGCTACAACTTCCACAACTTTGTCTTTAGTATTGTTTTAATCCAAGTTGGCTAGATGCATCAGCCTACCAGAACTGAGAGAACACCCTTTTTGTGCAGTACACATACATCTTAGGGACAGTATAGTAGATCTATTCCAGCCAGTTGACCTTATATTGGAAAATCCCGAAGTTATCAAACTGCCCTAATTTTTTATTAATTAAAAAATATTACTGTTCACAATTACAGAGATTATCAGTAGTATTCTCTCAGTAATACTATCATCTTTTTTATTATTTTAAATGCTGGAAACTGCTCTTAAAGCTCTACCCTCCTTATTCAGGCATAACTATTTTTGAAGCCAATGAAGTTCAGTCTGAACATGGTTTAAAAGAGCTCTGGTTACAGAAGCAGATGCACCAATTGATTTTCAGGAACTTGAACAGGATGAAATAGAACCATACTTAGGCACTTAATTTAGACACCCAACAGGTGCAATAGGATCTGGCTCCCAGTTTTTACTTAAGCAACTGTCATTAGAGTTCTGAGTACAAATAACTGCATAGGACCCAAAGTGGTGCTTGAATAATTTGTAATATTGCAAACGTACCAATTAAACAATAGACCCCATAAGCTTTGGCTAATGAGAACTTTTTTCCCAAAGGATTATGTAAGTGTTGTTGGAGCTCTCAAAATATGTAATAAAGTTTTTTCCTCAATAATAATATCAAATGAGATTTTGTTCAAATTGCTCATCTGGTGGTGCTCCATCTTATTATTTCAGTTTGGTTTAAGCTAAAACTGAAAAACATTTTGATCATAGCCTCATATATTTATTCTTGGTTACTATTATATCAGTTTCTTCCTAGGTTTTTGTATGCTGGGCCACATACTCCACAGTACAGAAAAGAATTTTAGCTAATTGGAAACCAGCTAGAATGAGGCATTCACAGCAGTAACATTTGCAGATGGACCCTAAATCAGTTATGATGCCATGCAATATTCAACAGAGACATCTGCTGGCAGAAAAGGGAAAGAACACCCATATTTAGATACCCTGAAAGCAATTCATATTTAATTATGCAGATAGCTACTTATCCATGAAAATGAACTATCCAGGGCTAATTAGAAATACCCAATCTGCTAAAATCATGTATTTATTTTTGTTGCTCCATTTTCCAGATGCATCCTGTTTTCTTTATGACGTGTAGCATCTGTTTATGTTGCTTATGATTTGTTACGTTATGTTGCTTCACAAATGTTTTCACCGTGGGATGCATCTTAATACAACAAGCAGTTATGTACCATAAGGATCATATGTTAATTTTAAATTTTGAATATACAATCTGAATTCATGCTGCTTAGCTTTTATAACTGTAAATCCTATAATTTCATATTGAGATAATTCTGGTTAACAACTTATATACCTGCATGTGATTATGTCAAGTAACAATAAAAAGATTTTTATCTGACCTTAACTGATATTAGACCACGCTGGCTCACTGAAGTCAATGGAGTTACTCATATTTGCATCTCTGAAAGTGAGACCAGAATTTGACCCAACATATTCATTTCAACAGAAACATCTAACAAGATACCTAGAAGCAAAATAGCTTAAAATCCACTTTTACAAATTTTTTAGCTCTTACATATTTGCCTTCCCAACAAAATTAAGATGTGAGGTACTTCATGATAGTGTATATGTGCTAACTAAATCTAGACAGTACCATTAACAATAGCACTGAGAATACAGTATCTTAGTTTTTAAATTAAGCTAGCAACATAGCAAACCAGGCTCTTCAAGAGTTTTTTGTCTGATTGCTAGGGCATGTTAATGCCAGTGACACAATTTTAACAATATTGTTACCCCTGCTAAGCTATCATAGGTATGCTGGCATGTGTTACAATCGTTTTTTTTTCATTTTGCTATTGACACATACTTTAAGGTTGAGAGTGTTTTTCTTTTAACAAAGAGTTTAAAAATATTTTTCATGTAAAGAAAAACTCTTTATAAGTATATGAAAACATTGGATATTTAGAGGACTTTTTTCCAAATAATATTCTTCACAAGTCATTTTCCTGTTTCAGATAAGCAGTTTGTATTATTAGAAGATAGTTAATTTCTCAGTCATTTAAAGGTATATAGTTCTATCATTACTATATTCACACAGCAACGTACTCTATTGATCTATTTTTGGAAGTACCATGTTTAGACGATAAGTCGAATAAGCAAGTCCAATCTTTTTTTTTTTTTCTCCATATTCTGGGTATTAAAGGGCTCGTAAAAAGATGCAAGAAAGAGGATGCAAAAATACTACAAACCAATGCAATAAAACTTAGCTGGCTTTAAAGCATCTTTGTTCTGAACTATGTCAAGGGACAAGGAAGGCAGAAATACAATGGATTTTACACGGAATTTATGCTTCCCCGGCATTCTGTGGAAGATAAAGAAGCTAAGGCAAGAGAGAAGCAGTAGAACCAGCTGGGTTACTACCGAATCTGGATGCCTCATTTATCTATAAATAACCATATAAAGGTCCATCTGTGAGTTTAGGTTTTTTATACTTACTAACTTTCCCCTTTCTGCTTCAGCCCCAGTCAGTAATGTGTTGAAGACATATTCTTTTACCCAGTTGAAAGACTAGATGGGTTTTCTGCATTTTACAGATAAACTCCCCTTCAGCTATTGCTGAATCGTCCTTTTCCATGTAATTAAGGGTCAGAAAACCACTTATTAGCAAACATTCTATTTTGAAATAGTCCAGATTGTACTAAATAATTTTTAAAACTATTCCCTGAAGGAGGGTACTTTATTGGGTAAAGCGACTTCATTCACAGTCCCACCTCTGTCACCTTTCACTTCTCCACCCCCCACCACAATACACACAAACATGCTATCCGCTTCTATACTCAGTGTGAAAATAACTCATTATACACTGGTATCCTTGATATAGTCTGCTTGCCTGCTAATAATTATGAGAATGCATCTATTTTAAACTAAATACTTTTTCTTCTCCCCTCTACAGCACACCCCCACATGCAAGGGTATGTGCTTGCAGTGGCACAAATTTGTGCCGCTGCTTTGTGCCCCTTCATATGCCCCGTATGTGCGACTTGGTGTGCAGCAAATTGTCCTGGGTACAGGTAGGGGAGGTTAGGACCAGCACCTATGCTGGCCCCAGCAGTATTACCTGGTGTCCTGGTGCAACAGGGTTTAGATCAAGAAGCACAGAGCCTGGCTAGCAGCCAGAGCATTGCTCTTGCTGGCCAGCCCTCCATGTGTTCCACTACATACTATAGACACATGCACTGCGCCATTTTTTTTCATGGTGGGGTTGTTACTTTTATTCTTCTTGGGGAGGTGGGGCAGTTGCTTCAAATTTGCATGCAGGGCATGCTTTAATATTCCAGGCATGCAGTCTGTGGTGACACAAAGAGGTTTGCGGTGCCACAAACTGCACATGCCTAAACATCTGAATGTGCCTTACAACTGTATCACTGGCTAAGGCGATGCATTTGAAGGAGTGTTTAGGAAAATATGGGATGCCACTTACTGGACTCTTAGGCCCCTCTACATGTTACAGGTATCATACAATTAACTGGTTAACTGTGTAGGTACCTTCAGACCAGCTAAGATGTAAAGTACTTTATCACATGGTAAAAAGATACAATCAGCTATAGAGTTAGACCTCAAAAATACATACTAACTTATAGCTGGTTGCTATTGAGCTTTAACTTGCACATGTAACAGGGTCTCCCCCGTGGCTGGGAATTGTGTCAGCTAACAGGGCTCCAAGCCACATTGGTGCACCATACCCAGCATGAAACCTCAGTGGACTGCAGCAGCTGGAACCAGCAAGGCCTGGGGGTACATGAAACCTTATACTGGCAATAACATCCAATTAGATCTAATTTCATAGATTTCATAGACATTAGGGCTGGAAGGGACCTCAGAACATCATCCAGCCCAGCCCCCTGCCCAAGTGGCAGGAAGTCAGCTGGGGTCCTAGGATCCCAGCAAGATAAGCACCCAAATTTCTTTTGAAGCCATTCAACATAGGTGCTTGGACCATCTCTGATGGCGGGCTACTCCAGCTGCGGCCTCACCAAGGCCAAGTACAATGGGAGAAGGACGTCCTGGGATTTGCTTGAGAAGCATCTATGGATGCAAGCCAGCATTTTGCTTGCTTTACTAGCCTCAGCATCACATTGAAGGCTCATGTTCATCTTGTGGTCAATCATGACCCCCAAGTCTCTTTCATCCATAGTGATAGCCAGCATAGACTGTCGAGCCTATAAGCATGCTGCAGATTTTTCCTCCCAAGGTGGAGAACCTTGCATTTTTCAGTGCTAAACACCATCAGGTTCTCATCCACTCATTTCCTGAGCCTGTCAAGGTCAGCCTGGATTGCCCTCCTGTCCTCAGGTGTGGATGCTTTACCCCAGAGTTTGGTATCATCAGCAAACTTGGTCAGTCCGCTTCTGACTCCAATGTCCACATCATTAATGAAGATGTTGAACAATATAGAGCCTTGGGGGATCCCACTGGTCACAGGGCACCATGACGATTGACTTCCATCAACCACTACCCTCTGGGTCTGACCACAGAGACAATTCCCCAGCCAGCGGATTATGGTGGACCCAAGGCCACAGTTGGCCAGTTTCGCCAAGAGGTGATCATGGGATACCAGATCGAAGGCTTTTTTGAAGTCAAGATATAGGATGTCAATCTCCTCTCCCTTCTCCAGGCGATAGCTCACCTGGTCATAAAAAGAAATAAGATTGGTCAAGCAAGACCTACCCACAACAAACCCGTGTTGGCTATCCATTAATGGCTTCTTTAAATTATCTTTTCTAAGACCTTGCCCAGGATTGAGGTCAGGCTGATGGGCCTGTAGTTTTCCGGATCCACTTTTCTCCCTTTCTTGAAGATAGGCACCACATTGGCCTTCCAATCTTCGGGCACTTCACCAGAGCACCGGGAGTTCTTGAAGATCCGTGCCAGCGGCTGGGCTATGATTCTAGCCAGCTCCTTGAGTACCCCAGGGTGTAGATTGTCAGGGCCGGCTGACTTGAAGGTGTCCAGCCTCTTAAGGTATTCCTTGACGAGGTCAGCATTGATGGAGGGCACGGAATCTCCCTCACCCAGGACTCCCTGTCCTGTAATGGGCAGGGGCGTCCCATGGGACTGATGAAAGACCGAAGCAAAGTACCCATTTAATAGGTTGGCTTTTTCCTGGGTGTCGGTTGTCAGTTGTCCCATTTGGTTTAGCAGGTGTCCAATGTTGCCCTTGCTTTTCCTCCAGCTCCCCACATATCTAAAAAAGGGCTTTTTATTGTCCTTGATATTTGTAGCTAGTTGGAGTTCTGTCACAGCCTTGGCTTTCCTGGTTCATTCCCTGCAGGACCAGACCAGCACAGAATATTCCTCCTTGGAGGTGGATCCCATCCTCCGTCTTTTGTAGGCCTTTCTTTTTAGCCGCAGGAGGTCTGCTAGTTCCCTGGAGAGCCAAAGGGGCTGCTGTGCCCTTTTGCTGCCTTTCTTCCAAGACAGAATAGCCTGAGCTTGTGCATCAAGGATCGCTCCCTTGAGGAGCGACCACTCTTTCTGAACTTCCCTACCCTTGAGGTCGTGGTCCCTTAGGGCCTCACCGACAAGCCTCCTGAGCTTGTCAAAGTCAGCTTTCCTGAAGTCACGGACTTCTGTATTACTGACTGACTTGCCAGCTTTACAGCAAATGGTGAAGGTGAACAGCTCATGATCCTGTCACCCAGCTTCCCATTGACCATTAGGTCGCTGATTAGGTTGTCCGCAGTTGCCAGTACCAGATTGAGCAGTGCTTTACCTCTCGTTGCATAGTAGGAACTGTGATTGTGAGATTACGCATGTGTAGCATGGTAGCAGGCACAACTATGTGGATCACACATTGGATCCAATTGCACCTTTACCTACACACATAGTTAGCCTTAGAAGGCCTTTCCCACTCCTCAGTCTTTTAGATGGGGTACGGGGCCAATCTTTAAATAACAGATTTCTAAAAGATCTTCCTGAATTAATCCAAAGCTTTGCCATTTCAAATTGGAAGCTCCTCAGGTCAAAATTTCCAAGGACAATTCTAACAGCGCATATCAAGATATTAGCACAATCTTTTTCCCAGCTGGCAGCAGACAGATCACTGCAACAAGCCTTTCTGAATGGGGCTGAAAAGACTGTAAAGACTCCAAATGCTTTAGTGAAAGTATATTGTCAAGGAGGTTAAAAACAAGGAAAAGACGACAATACTTTTTCCCACAGATATTCTTAAGCCAGATGCAGTAAATATACAGGTGCCTTACCTCAGCTAAATTTAAATAGAAAACTCCAGAATAAGACCCTAAGAGCAAAGAGACAGCAATAATCCTCTTTGCTTTCCTTCCCTCATGATGCTTCAAAAACTTAATCTCTGACTTCCTTCATTACTCTTACAGGAAGCTGCACTACATCCAACAATGAGTCCTCTAGATTTGCCCATTTTTACAAGAAGCAAGGACCTACTAGAATACAAAAAGAAAACACCCACTAAACATGTACCTCTGAAACCGAATAAGGAACATCAAACTGAAAAATCCTCAGACTTTGACAAAGAGATTCCCAACCTCCCCTACCCCATATCACCTTCAAACAGCGTCCAAACCTAGACCAACTCATCATCAGAAGTAAATTCCCCACTGATCAACAGACACCAACTGGGTCACAACTGTGCCTCAACAATAGATGTAAAGCGTGTCAACACACCTCCACTTCAATGACAATCAACATTCCTCACAATGAAACCATCAGAATCCATTGATCCTTCACATCTCTACCACAGAATATGATATATCTAACTGAATACATCAAACACCTTGTGGAAACTACACAGGTGAAACTCGGCAAAGAGCTATGCTCAGGAATGAACAAGCACAAGAAAAGGATAAGGCAGGCTCACTACTTTTGCCTGGCAAGCCTGGCTTGGAGAAGGACACTTTGGATTTGTGGACCATTACCACCAATCAGATAATAGCTGGGAGGGGCTTGCCCCGTCCCTGCTCTGAGTCGGGTGTGAGGAGCCCCTGGACCTGATTGAAGACTGCGCTTTGCAGGTCCAGCAGACTTCAGGACAGGGTCTCCGATGTAAATAAAAGCCCAGTGTGCTCAGCACACTGAGCGTACGCAGCGAGGGACGGCATGGAGGAGCTCTGGAGAAGACCATCATTACGACTCCACCTGAGCCTTGACAGTGCATGGATCAGAGCATGAAGAGCTGGCCCTGAGGGCAGCCTGAGGCTGTTCGGGCCCCACATGGTGTGCAAATTGGCGCACGGAGAACTGGCTCTGGGAGCAGCTCAAAGCTGCTCAAGCCCCACCCAGTGGGCAGGTCAGCGCATGGAAAGCCAGCCCTGGGAGCAGCTTGAGGCTGCTCAAGTTAGCCCCAGCTATAGGCTGGGTAACCAGAGCCCTGCAGTGTGGCTCAGCGTTAAACTAAAAGAGCCCCAGTGCCCAGAGAAGAGCCCAGGAAGGGGAAAGACCCCCAGCATGAGGCTGGGGAACTAGAGCCAGTGTGGGTTCAGCTCCCATAGGAGCTCCCTGGATGCCCAACATGGGAAAAAGGCCCAGAGGGATGAACCGTCAACTTGAGGCCAATGACTCCAGGAGACCTGAGATAGTGTGGAGACCCAGAGGCCAGACCGTGAGTTACCGGGAAGCCGGGTCCCGCAGGAGAGGTGCCTCTGGGAAAGGGACCCTGGGAGGAGTGAGCAGGGGGGAAGGCCCCACACACCCTCTGCTCTCCAGGGTTGGAGGGGAGAAGACCCAAAATATACACTGGGGAGGGTTCTGTGGAACACCCACAGGGCCTAGGGGGAGAAGACCCTATCCTATTTGAGGGACCAAGAGGTTGGAACCCAGATAGGGTGCATCTAATATCTGGTTTTATTTGGTATCTATTGTTATTGTTGCTGTTATAAATAGTTGGGCCATTAATTCTGTATAATGGGTTCTGTAAGGATGTCTTTATTAGCTAATCCACTTGTGGTATAAACTTGCTGGATTGACTGTCCCAGGATCCACCCCTCTTCTGGGCCTGGGGCACAGGTACTTACATAAATGCCCTCCCTGGGGCAGACTTTCTCTTGCTAATAGACCTTTATATGAATATTTGTACCTATACCTGTAATTGTATCTATCTTAAAGAGTTTTATAGATAAATGTTTGTAACTCAATACGTTTATATAGTTAAGAACTTTGGGCCTGCTAACTCTATAGAGGAAAGAGGGATCCACCCAAAATTCCAGCATCCCTCTCACAGCACCCCCTCCTGCCTACCCATCCCATGTTATTGAGAATAGGGGTTACAAAGATAAAGGATAGAGACCCACAATCACAAGTAGAACACTTTTCACAGAACCGCTCCCTTTTTTACCTCAAAATTCTTATACTCAATGGCAATCTATGAACACCTTCTGAAGAGGTGAATAAAAATTCATAACCTTACTGGACTCACAAAAATGGACTGAACACTGGCAATGACTTTATTATCCATTGCAAGCTACCTGCTACCTGTTAGTAGAGATTCTCTACTAACCTCCCTGCATTCCACAGGTAATAAAGACCCTTTTCTCTTTTGAATGGTCTAGTTTTTCCTATATAATTAGGTTATCCATTCAACTGAATTACCCTTGTTTTGAAACTATTTCTAATCACCTCTCTTTACTCCACACCTATCTGCCATTCCCTAAATAACTGCTTTCATTTACATGAAGTTAAACACAAACCAGTATGGGTTTGATTTGGTTTTTGTGCTTTTCTGTGGAGGATATCTGTTATTTAGTTTAGCCTATATCTGCTTCTTTCCCAGACGTAAACAAGGGTGCTTTGTGCCTGAAAGCTTGTCAAATATTTCTCTCAACTACTCAGCTGGTCCAATAAAAGATATTACAAAGCCCTTGACATACGTTTCCTGAATCATCATGGTTACAACATTCCAACCCATCCCTACAGCCAATTCTTCCCATCTATCACAAACACTTTATTACAAATGCCAGTCATTTATGAAAGTCAGATGTCAGAGGTCCCTATTTCACATTATAACAGGTAATACTTTCTCCGGTACCACTAATTCTGAGTGAGCAAATATTCCTCATATTTGCTTAGCTGTGTTATCCAGCATGATGATGATTCTTCACAATATACAGATTTCAAGGCCAGTAAATAGAATCAAGAAATGCCAAAATGTAGGTGTTTTTATCCATCCATGGTCAAGAAACTAAAATCCCAGAAAGAAAGCCCAACTTTGGGGTGATCAGAATGTGAGCCATCTCATTAAGACCTGTGACTACTTCTACAGATAGATGGTGTGAGGAGTCTCATCATCCTTTCCCCATATTTAATTTCTATTATCCTAATTGACCTGACATAATAATAAATGGTCCCAACTAAATTTAAAGGTCACTTACCATATTTACTTAGCTCCAAGATGAGGTTTTTCTCCCCATTTAACATGAGGGGAAAAGTCCCTCATCTTGGAATCAACTATGATGCAGTGGGGGGAGGAGTGGATGGGCAGTCATCTGTTGAAGTGCCAGCTCCACCTCCAGCCCCAGACCTGCAGCTACTGCCTGCCCCTGTGCTGCTCCTCCCCCACAGTCTGGGACCTCTGTCCCTCCCTGTCTCTCCACACTTCCCACATCTCTCCTGGCACTGCTTCTGCCCCTACCCTTGCCTTATCCCACCCCCGTTTACCTTTGCTCTGGCATCAGCAGGCTCCATCACCGTTGCAGCATGGAGCACAGCCCCAGCCTGGCTCCGCAGCACCAGTGCTAGCTCCATGCCATTTCTATGGAGCAAAGTTGGGGCCGCACTCCATCCTCCAGACTGCAGTAGGGACAGAACCTGCCGACACTGAAATAAAGGTAACTGGGGGTGGGGGGAGGAGGAGGGAGGCAGGGGTAGAGGCTTTTGTGGGGGAGGGAGCAAGGAGCTGAAGCTACAGGGGGACAGAAGTAGTGGGGGGGAAGGGTAGGTGGGGACCTGAGGCTGAGGCAAGTTACCTGATCCCCCTCACCACCTGCCCCTCTATTGACTGTTCCCCACTACTCCTTCTACCACCTGCCCCTTATTGCCTTCCCCAGCCCATGCTACCCAACTGCCTGCCCTACCAGGTGCCCCCAACTGCCTGCTGTCCCTCAACCACCTGTCCCATTACTGCCCCCCTCATCACCTGTTCCCCCACTGCCCGGAAGTAGGGAGGGGATGAATTTAAGATGATCCTTTGATAATTAGATTCTATATATGAAAAATTATAGCACAGTTATACATTTTCCATATATAGAATCTAATTACTGGGAGGGTTATCTTAAATTCAGGGTCATCTTGGATTTTGGGTAAATATGGTATACACTTTTTAAATTTGTAAATAATTTGATATTTTTAGTGAGATGACAGGGCCCTCCCATCTCTTTCAGGTTCCTCACACATAGAGTTAGCAATCCTGATGGATCTTTTTCTTTTTTCCATGATAAACTACTGCTAGAAATGCACAGAGAGCTGCCACTACACTGCTGCAACTGGCTAGGCAGTAAAGTTATCTTCCAGCAGAGGTAATGAGGTCATGGCAGCTGAAGATGGAACTGCACTGAATCCATTTAAAAGCATGATATACTATCAATATAGTCTAAAAGTCTTTCAAACACTTAAATTGATGCATCTCACAAAGAAAAAAAATTAAAATTCAAAAGACAGACTATAGTCCTCCCAGCAGCACAAGACATAGCTAAAACATAAGGCTGTGATTTTTGTCAAGGCCAATAACTCCCTAACCATAAATCTATTTATAATTCATCAAATTTAAGCTGTTCAAAATAAGAGTGCAGGGTTGAACAATCAGTCAATGTAGATTGGGTGCTATACATATTTATGAAGCAAGTGTTTAATTAATGCACTTAGAAAATCAACCCCAAAATAACTTGAAAGAAAACACTGGCTTGACCGTAATTTTTAATCATGATTGGGTAGAGGGTGAGGGGGCAAACTGGCATGCAGTGGTTGAATGACATCTTTGCTTTGAATCAACCAAGCCATATGATGAAAATGCCTCTTAACAAAACCCAGTGCACTAATATAATATAGCTTCACAGAAATTATTGTATTTTTATGTGTGGTATGAGTCAGTTTCTGTTATTATAGCTGGTTTAATGCACATAGAGCAATTGTACTCCCTATAACTTTGCATTTCTTGATAGGATGGGCTGGTGCTCTAAAGAAAGCTAGTGAATCAGAGCCCGTTCACATTTCCAAGCTACCAGTTTCAGTCTCAGGCTGCTATAATCAGAATTAATCCATATCCCCATGATGCTACAATTCTAATCCCCAACATAGCATAATGAAAGGCTGCCTTTTGCTTTATCCACATCTATAGGCAAGTATGAATGAAAATTCATTTTATATAGTAATAACATTCCTGAGCTACCGAAACAGTACTGCAGGCAGTAGCATAATTTATGGGGAGTGACTGAGGCACCAATTCAGAGGCAGCACTGGAATGGGAGCACCCAGGGTGCCTGTACCACTGCCACAGCCCATGTTGAGTGAGCTTGTACTGAGACAGAAGTAGCTTATGTCACCACCTCCTCCCTTCCTTTCCCCCAGACACCAAAATTTAAAGTTACACCTCTCACTGCAGGCAACACCTAAAAGATGTAACAGATTTTTGGTAATGTGCACTACCCTCATGACCAGGTTCCCTATACGCTGATAAAAACTAGTGTTATGGCCATATTACAGAAGCATATGCAGTACTTTTCTAGTTAATGCCTATTTGACACGAGACATGAGAGTGCACATATTGGCAATAAAATCCACCTGAATTTTAGAGGCTCTACCTAAACCCATTTTAATTAATTTTGAGGCCTTCAGACCAAATCATCTTGATGCATCAAGATTTACAATGGAAACTCCCAGCACATTAAGATAAGAATGTGTGGGTTTGCCATGACACACAGGCACTCTCTCAACCTCATCTGTGATGGATGTGAAGGGAACATCATAACAGCAGAACCTATGCAACACATACTTTATCTTGCTGTACTATTAAAACACATGGGAATCCTTAGAGGATTTTTACAATGGATGAAGCTGTTTTAATATAATTATTTTCTGTAAACATCCAAAAACTCAAGGCTACTTTCTTGATTTCTCATCTTAAAATCAATTTTGTTCTTTTCCTTTTTAATGCTGATTTTGGTATCTTCTTACCTGAAAAATCCAGACTTAGAAAAGCTACAAAGTTTACTAGAGGGGTTGAGAGGTCAACGTATAAAGGAAAAAGTAGAAGAATTCAGCATGTATTATTTATCCAAATTATTACTAAGGCGGCACAGAAGAATATACACAAGGATTTAAAGGGCAAAAACAAGAACGAGAAAAGATTTTTTTAAAGGCACTTGGAGTTAAAATACAATGTAATATAAAAACAGAAGAAAAGTTAAGATAATAGAAATATAAGGCCAACAGTAAGAATTCTTAAATTCTGAAACTCTCTCTCATAAGAAAAAGAATCCCTAGAAATGTTTTTTAATTTAACAGGATAAACCAGTATCAAAAACTTAAGGAAAAATCTTAAACCGATAAAATACCATATTCTATATTTGTATTACTAGTTTATTCATAGAAAATTTTAAACCTGGGACTACAAGTGTGCTATAAGTCAGGTATATGTGAATACAGACAGTCCTCGACTTACAACATTTCTTACTTACGTTTATACATTGATGCCGTTTCAACTTTCTGATGTCAGTTTTGACTTTACAACACTTGATCTCATGCCACACCAGCAAAACAGTTTGCTGAGTCACCCATCTCCATGGAGAACATCTGTCCAAACTTTCTCGGACACTTCCTTTAAGAAAGCAGACAAGACTCCAGAAGAAACCTGCAACCAAGATTCCTGAGAAGACTCCAGCCAAGAGCCCTTCAAAAAGTCCAGCAAAGTCACCTCAAATAAGTCCTTCTAAATCAATATGACTGCTATTTACGATACAAATATAAATACATGACAATAAATGCACGCTCCCTCCCCCCTGGGCCAGGCTGGGCGGCTTGTCCGGGAGGCAGGGGGGTGGTAGTTCCTGGGCTGCCCTTTACCTACAAAAAGTGATCTTCACAATAAAAAGGTTGGAGACACCTGAACGAATGTATTTTTCTGTACTGATATTTGCTATCAAATAATATTCATTGTTTTCAAATCCATTTCATCCAGCCCAGCCACACAAACCCAGAATATTATGGGTTTGTTACAGGGGACTTTGAGGAAGCTGAGGTATAGACATACAGAAGTTCCTCCCTGGCTATGGATGGACCATCATTTGTAGCACTACAAAAATAAAATGCTCTGGGGAATGCATGTCTGCACAGACCCTGCCCTGAACTTCCACAGCCAGGGGACACTAGGCTCCTTTGCTCCCTTTGCCCCCAAGGGGAGCCTATCAGTGAGCCTAATCACTGTAATACTTTGGTGTGCTGCTCCCACATCAAGAGCAGCAGCACCTATCAAAGATAGATTCCCCTCTCTCCTCTTTTCCTGGTAGGGGAGAGGGCTGCTTCCAGAAGAGGAGTGGAAAGTAGGGCCGCTCCTGGCAGGAAAGAAGCCACCATCAGTTGTTCAGGCTGTCCTTCTGCATGGAGGCAGACTTCAGCTGCTTGAGCTACCTACACATGGCAGGGACCCTCATTTGCTAGGGTTGCTTTTGCAGGGAATCCACCAGCCGTTGCCATCACTGCTACTGCCAGAGCCATGAAGATACCAACTGCTACCACTGCCACCACAGGGCAACAGCACTGGTCCCTATTGCCACGGTAGTAGCAACAAGGTTCCAGCAGGGCTCTGTGATAGTTTGCTGTGACTGGCTGGGCTGTCAGGGAAGCAGCCACTCTCCCTCCCTTCCCCTTTGACACAGACATTACATGCGGCACTAGAAAACTCAAGGCTACAGAGATATTATTCTTTGAAAGAAGAATATTTTTCTGGTGGAGCTACCATTTTTGTGGTGCTGCAAATGGTGTAAATGTATGCATGCTTATATTTGTAGCTCTACAATGGCATGTATAACACTACAAATATAGTGAGTGTCCACAGCCAGGCCTATCTCTGGAGTGGGGACAGGGAACCTTGGACAATTCCAATGTGGGTGTAACAGTGAGTCAAACCAGGTTTACCAGTTCCAGCAAGAGAGAGACCTCAGAAGCACAAGCCACCAGTGAAGAGCCACTTGAGGCCCAGGAAAGGCAGGAGACAGACAACACTTACCTTCAGGTGCAGAGCAGATGGTGACAGAGTAGTAAGTAAAACTTCCACAGAGGTTTATAAGCACCTGCTCTGTGTGGGGTGGCCAGCACACTGGTGTTGCCGGCACAAGGTGCCCGAGGGAGGCAACAATTGGGTTCATTGCCCGGTGTGCGTTGCGCCAAATAAACACACTGGGGGAGAAGCAGACAGAGTTTATTTGAGCTCAAGTAAAAGGCACAGGGAGACTGTATTGTCTCAAATCCTGCACACCTAACCCTGCAACAGCGAGATCTTTATACCCCGGTTAGTTTCACTGTCAATGATTTTCCACCAGCTGGCCCCCCTCTTTCTCCCCTTTCCCTCCTCCTCTCTCTCTCTGAGCGGTGCCCTTGCATTCCACAGATAACAGTTTTAGCTCGCCTGCTTTCCAGAAGGACAGGAGATTGCAGGCACCAAAGAAAGGGTTACAAAGGTTGGGCAACGGGGGCTTTGGCTCGTCTGAGCCTGGAGCAGAAGGACTTCCTCGACACTCGTGGTCTTCCATCCCTCTGAGTTACCCAGGGTTATGCCCAGTGACACCAACACTGGGATTGACATCATGCCCTCACAACCTGGCACAAGCAGAAAAGGAGAAGCAGAGCTGACTGGAAGGGAAGAGCAGAGCACCAGTGAGGAAAAAACCCTGGAGGCTCCCAGAGTGGAACAGAGATCTCTCCACAGCTTGGAGACCCAGGGGGGTCTCCAGCCATACTCTGACACCAAGTTACACAGGGGAAGATGCCCCATGGACTGAAGCACCAAGACTTTGAGCATGGAGCACGTGAGCCGAGCAGCTGCAGGAGCCCGGAGACCCGGGGCAAGGCGAAGACCGAGCTGTTTTGTTTTCTTTAAGAGTTAACTGTCTTTTGCTAAGAGTCTGTGACTCATAAAGGGGCATGGACTTAAAGTCCCTATACTGAGAAAACACTCAAGAATTGCTTGAATGAGGGGCATTGATAGATGTTTGCTTTTTTTCCTTCCATTAACTGATTATTGTGAGAATGGAAGACCTTCATGACTTGATCACAGCCTGTTAGCTTGGGAGACACTGGAGGTAATTAATTGGCACCGTGATTCGGATGATACATGAGCTTATTCATGTGGATAAATGTATGAATTGATTAGTTTTTCCAGAAGATGGATTAAAGCCCTACCACATATGTAAGCATAGCCCTGAGGACTTATCGCTTAAGTCCACTCAAAGAATGGGCATTGTCATAACCCAGGAGAGGTCCCTGAGGACTGGAAGAGGGCCAATGTTGTATTCATCTTCAAGAAAAGGTAGGAGGGAGGACCCGGGTAACTATATGCCAGTCAGCCTAACTTCTATTCCGGGGGAAGATCCTAGAAAAATTAATCAAGGAGTCTATATGCGATAGGCTTTCAGAAGATATGATTCTGAATAACAGGCAGCATGGCTTTGTCGCAGGTAGGCCTTGTCTTACCAACCTCATCTCCTTTTACGATCAGGTAACTCACTACCTGAATAAGGGAGAGGAGGTTGACATTGTATAACTTGACTTCCAAAAGGCCTTTGATCTAGTATCCCATGATGTTCCTGTGAGAAAACTGGAAGACTGTGGGTTTAACCATGAGGCAGTTAGATGGGTAGGGAGATGGTTACGGGGTAGGACCCAGAGAGTTCTAATGAACAGATGTGTGTTGTCTTGGCAAGAAGTGGCCAGTGGTGTCCATCAGGGGTCAGTGCTTGGTCCAGTTCTATTCAACATCTTTATCAATGATTTGGAGGGTGAAAAGCTTGCTGGCCAAATTTGCAGACAACACCAAGTTATGGGGGAGCATGATCATGCCAGAAGATAGGTTGCAGATACAGGTGGACCTGGACAGTCTGGAGAGTTGGTCAGACCAGAACACCTACAGGCTTGGCAACACCAAACTGACCAGCATCACAAATGAAAGAAGCCTGGGAGTAATAATAGACCATGGTATGAATATGAGTCAGAAGTGCAACACTGTAGCCAACAGGGCAAATAATACCCCGGCATGCATCAATCAATTTATCTCCAGCAAAACTAGGGAAGTGACTCTTCTACGCTACTCAGCATTGGTCAGACTGCAGCTGGAGTACTGCATCCAGTTGTGGGCACCGCACTTCAACAATGATATGATAGAGCTCGAGAGAGTCCAGAGAAGGGTCACCCATATGATCAGAGACTTGCATGGCAAGGCATATGAGAAAAGGCTGAGGGACCTGGGACTCTTCAGCCCGAAAAAGGGAAGGCTGAGAGAGAACTTGAAAGTGGCTTACCACTACATCAGGGATATACATCAAGGGCTTGGTGAACAACTGTTCACCAAGGCACCATTGGGGAAAACCAGAATGGCCACAAACTCCTGGAAAACCATTTCAGGCTTAATATTAGGAAAAGCTTCTTCACAGCGAGGGTGTCTATTGTGGAATAAGCTTCCTCCAGAGGTGGTGAAATCACCTACCCTGGAGGTCTTCAAGAGGAGACTGGATGGTCACTTTTCTGGGGTCACCCGACTCCCAGTTGCCTTTCTTGCCTGGTGTGGGGAGGCTGGGCCTGATGATCCCCCAAAAGTCCCTTCCACCTTTGCAACCTATGAATCCTTGGAATTAGGTCTTGATAGCCTGAGAGCAGAGCTATGGTCACCATCAAGATCTTGGCTATGTATGGACAGGGTGTAGGGGAGGAGCCCCAGGAGTCTCTGCAATACATGTGCGCTCATGAAGGTACCCATAACATCATAAGACCCTCCTTTCTATTTAAAATCAAGGTGTGGCAGAAGGGAGGGAGGTACCCTGCACCAAGGTGTGGTTGAGGGAGGTACCCTGCACCTTTCCAGTCAGGGTAGGTCCACACAGTGGGGAACTGTGGCTACTAGTTGCATGGAATCATAATTTCTTGAGGGCACTTCAACCCTTACCATCGTCTTCCTTTCATACCTATACAGAACTATTACAGAACTCAGATCTCCATCTCCCTACACAATGAAAAGGCAGCTGCTCCACTGCATAAGAATACATGCATGTTTATGTTGATGGGAAAATAACTAAATCCATGCAATTTCCAGAAAGGCCATCAATTCCTAAAACTTTAAAGATCAGAACAATATTCAAAACGTGCACTTGGTAGTAGAAAATAGTGTTTGCAAAGGTTCCTGCTTAAAACACACACAGGAAATTTGTGATTTAAAGGCAAACCAAGGAAAGTAATATACTTAACTGCTGAACTATAGTGTGGATACTACTTTTCTGTATCATAATAATCTTCTTCCACCCTAGACATAACTCATACATAGTCTATGTATGACCAGGCAATTTCAAAAGAGCTTTACAGGAAGCACAAAAATGACTCATCTTGTATGTTGTTCTTATCTTTATTTAGGCACTTTTCACTATTTTTGATATCTTCCAATATTAACTCTTAAATGATATTGAAGACATCAGATCCGCATTCTAAATAATTTACATAGCAACAATGCACAATATAGCACAAGAAACCAACATTTTAAACTTGCTGGGACCCAAACCCCTGTTTTAAACAACTTCAGATCTGGATATCTGAAAATTGGACTCAACTTTCAGGTTTCTCTGTCTTTAAATAAGAAAACTCCTAGGCCAGGGGTGGGCAATTATTTCAGCTGAAGGGCTATTTAATGAGTTTTGATGATCTGCCCAGGATAACAGATGCAAAGTCTTTTAGAAGATATAATTTTAACAAATTATTGATTAAAAAAACCCAAATCATATACTAAAAATGAAACATCTACTGTAACATACGTTTATTTCAAAAAATATTTTTGTCCTGATTTATGTATTATCAAGTACCATATATAGAGGCAAATGTATAATAGCTCAAAATAAAGTTGAACTCTTGTGTACTGTAGTGGGGGGGGACGGGGCTGTCCATGCATTAGGTCTCAAGAGCCCACTGGAGGTGGGGGGGGAGGAAGGAGGCATCAAAGGGCACATGCAGCAAAGCTCACCAGGGCAGTGTGGTACAGGTGCGTTCTATTCCATTTCTTCCCTCAAATGGCCTGCAGCAGCTGCTGTACACTCCATATGGGGCTGAGCTCTGCCTGCTCCTGCCCAAGGCAGCCTGTTCTGGGCTCCCACCTGTGCCTATGCCCACCTGATGGTCCCAGACCTGGCCCTGGCCAGGCTGCATAGCTGCCTGGCAGGGCTGCTCTCAGTGCAGGTGCATCCACCCAGGTTCTGCTTGGCTCCCCCTACCTCCAGCAGCTCCTCCTAATCATCTTCCTCCTACTACTGCTGTACTGCTCCAGGCTAGGAGGAAGCTGCAGCTAGGTGCCTCCTGCCTCAGAATTCAGGCCTGCAACTCCCAGCTGCCTTCCACCCATACCACCTGCCAGGCGCAACAAGCATCCACCTGCCGGCAGCCAAGTGGGTGGAAGGCAGTGGGAGCAGCACACCAAGGGCAGGAGGAGGAGGACCTGCTGGAGGCAGGGGGCACTGAGCAGTACCTGGACAACTATAGCTGCACAAGGAGCATCCCCACAGGAAAGCTGTGCATGCTGGCTGGGTCCATCGGTGGCACAGGCAGAAGCATGGCATGGGTTGCCCCAGTGGGACCAAACAGGTCTCATCCCCAGGTGGAGCATTGCAGGTGCAGCCACAGGCCATATTTAATCACCTGGAGGGCACCCCTCCCCACAAGCCAGATCCAATCAGTTGGCAGGCTGGATTCAGCTCGCAGGCTATATTTTGCCCGCTCATTCTAGGCAATTTCTATCTGTCCATTCCTACACACTTCTGGATTTCCAAGACCATTGGAGGATCACTGCTATGGAAACTCTGTACTATAAGAGTTATAAGACACACATAGAGGCTACAGTGTCAAAAATGAATTTTTTGGTAAGATCTCTAAATCCTATATATAAACATAGCAAGCTGCACTGAGCCACGTAAAATGAGCATGTATACAGCTCAGTGACAATGGAGGTCCCTTCCTTACAGCCCCCCTCTATACATGCAGGTAAAGATATGATAAGATCTAATGCACAATCCACACAATCGCACCTCCTTCCATGCCACACGTGCACAGTAGGTGGCACAATTGCATGGATCATGCAGGTGCAGGTGACCACAGGCTCTGTCTACACCAGAAAGAAGCAAGTTCCCACATCTTAGAATCCCCTCAGTTGAAGGGCTCCCAGCTGCAGAGGCACCCCACACACCCCAGAGCCTGGGAGGATTGTAGCAGCTGTGCCCCCGAGCCTGAGGGACCATGGAAAACCCAGGGTTTCACATTAGGCGTGGCACAACCCTGCAGCTGGGAGCTCCATCAGCTGACAGTGTTCCCAGCCACAGGCAGCAACCCTGCTACATATGCAGATTAAAGCTAGATAGCAACCAGCTATAAAGTTAATACGTATTTTTAAAGTCTAACTTTATAGCTGGTTGGAGCTTGTTATAGCATGATAGCTGCTTTGCATGTGTAGCTGGTCTGAGGTAACTGTATAATTAACCAGCTAATTAGTAATACCTGTAACATGTAAAAGGGGCCTCAGAATCAGATTGTTAAAAGCAATCGTATTTAAAAATTAGATTGTGTGTGTCGTCTAATTCAGTAACTAGATTATTTCATTTCTGCATCTCAGCATGTCTATACAAGAAAATGAACGTATAATGAAATTCAGCTGCATCTCTTCACAAGTGGTTTCAGAAAGACAGATTGATCTAGGTTGGTCTGAAAGGAGTGAGGATCTTAAGTGGGTGTCAGTGGAAGCAAAACAAGGAAGAAGTGGAAGCATCATTCAACTACAAGTTGTAATACGAATCCGGAGGAGTTCTATGTGATGTGGGTGTCACAGGAGAGGGCATGGACAGATCCAGGATTTTACAAAGGAGTGGGGGAAGGGAGCAGGCAACTGACACTGCAGAGGTGGTGGTACTGCCACTCCCAGCCCTCTACCGTGCAGAAGCAGCTAAGGACCTTTTTCAAACCATGCAAGAATCTCCGCACTCTTAGCATCCCCTCCTTTACTGTTCATGCTCAGCAGCATGTCCCCTCCCTTCCCATTCACCTCCTTCCCTGCTTGCTGGTATCACTGTCCCCAGCTTTCCTGGGGGTGGGAGAGTTACAGAGCTGCTCCTGGCCCACTTCAGCTGCACTGAACAGAGAGCTAGGTTCAGTCAGGGATAGTAGTGGCCATGGAAGGTAGGTTTCTCCTCCCTGTGTTGATTCCTACCCTGACAGGAAACACCGGGGGAGGGGTGGGAGGTGGAAATCGTGAAGGTCCAAACCCAGACTTGGGAGAGGATATACAGACTTGGAGGGGACATTGTGGGAGGGAGGGATCTTCCCTGGGAGTGAGGCAGGACCATCTTGGATCTCAGTTATTTAGGGCAACCTGCCTGTGGGTTGTTCGTTTATTGTAAATCACTCCACACTTTTTAGATAAGATGGGATGTAAATCTAAAAATAAACAGTTGTAGCATGGGAAGGTGTAGGTGTGCTAGCATTAATTCAGCTATCTATCTAGCAAGAAAAATCCAGAACCATAGGCTCCAGCAGTGGGTGAGTTATCTTGTACTCTGGTTGCTAGCCTATAGTGAAGCCCATGCCATCACATCTCCAATGCCATTATTACTTGACATAGCTAAATGAAATTTACTTAGCTACATGTTGTGCTCTTAGTTTGTTTTACATGGCAGCCAGACATAGGATGAAGCTACCTGGGCTACAATCACACCTTCATTTTTGCTTTGCAGTACAAACAGCAGAAAGTAAAGGGCATGGAATCATAAAGATCATAGATGCTGAAAAACATTAACTCTCTAAATCCAGGTGCACAATTGGCACTTCCCCCAAATGCCTACATTTCCATAAGCGCACAAGCTATTACCAGTGTCCTCATAAAGCAAACAGCCCATAAGCAGCGTACCAGTAGAAATCCTGCTGCTTCTAAAAGATGGAGAAAGCTGTCTAGCAGCTTCCTCTGATCTACTACTTTATGTATAATCAGCTGCTCTACTTATGGGGATTCATGAGTGATATAGAAACGTACAGTAGGACTTATAATTATAAAGCCCACGGAATTGTACAAAATAACCTAACCCTGTACATCTATTCATGTTCCTGTGTAAAATTTACCTGAAATAAAAAACAAAACCTCGTATCTTTTAGGGCTTAGAGCTTTTCTGTTTCTAGTATGCTGTTCCAACTTCCATGTGTGCATTCAGTCTTTAAGTGCTTCTACATTTCAATTGAAAACTGTTCATTCTTAAACTGCTTTTAATTAAAATTATACTGGTTAAAAGAAAAGTTAATTAGTTCCTCCCTATTGATTTTAAGTTCACTGGCATAGTGCAAGAACTCTGTAAACAGCCCTCTATGTATGCTGGTTTGCTTTGCTGTAATAGAAATCTAATATAGCAGATGGACACACTGTAGGGAAGAGTAAGGTCTATTTCTGAAATCAGTTTCACTTACAAATCCCTGTGACCATAAATTGAAATTATTATTTACTCAGAAAAGATACATATGGAATGCTCGACAGCATAGCCAGGTATATATGTCTAAGAGCGTAGGATATAGAAATAGTATGTTATTATCATTTTTATTAAGTATATTATAGTATTGCCCCAGCCAAGGCCGAGAGTTTAAATTGTGCTCAATACTATACAAATATGAGGAGCAGGGTCCCTATCTGCAGCAAATTTCAAACATCAAGAAAGTTAAGCAGATAGATGGTTAGATAAAGAAAGACAGATGAACATGGCAAGATGGCAAGAAGTGGTGTAATTTATTTAGTTACATGCTGTGTTCTTAGGTTTTGTTTTTAATAGGAGCAAGAAATAAGATAAAAAAGGCATACATGTAGTAACTAGTAAGATTAAAGAAGAAGTAATAGTGGTGCAACTAGGTGGAGGTGATAAAGGAAACTTCTCTGAGTGCTGACTTAGTGGGGAGTGAAGAAAAGTTACTGCTACTAGCAGATGCGTGTTCACAACCACAAACTAGAAGGCACTGTTTCTGCTTTGCCCCTAGTGAATTCCTACAGTGCTGAGTAAAAGGAAAGGAAAAGGAAAGGAAGAGCCACAGATTCTTTTCTGTAAACCCATCATCAGGGATTTTGTAGATACAAGAGAAGGGACAATTTTGATGGTGGAATTTGAAGGAGATTATGTAGTGATTGTACCTATTTTATAAGTAGCTTTTCCCACGCAATGGAGAAGCATAGGAACATGCACAGAAGCACTGGAAGGAGAAGCTGACTGATGGGAACTTTGGCAAATCAGAGCAAAGGTAGAGGCTAACATAGCAACACATTAGTAGAACCGTTAGGAGAGCTGACATAATGATATAGTACCAGAACAGCTGGACAGGTCACAGCTAAATATTGAAGTGCACTAAAAGAAAAGTCAAGAAGGTTGTGTTTGATGTGAAAGTTAGGAAGAATTAGTATGGAGTTGATGTGATCAGAGCAATTAGCCAGGAAGATAAAGTCAACTGTAGCACTGATTCAAGGAAAACCAGTTGATGTTGTTACATCAACTCTGTATTCCTGAGGGAGCCCTGGCAAACAGCTTGCTGGACTTACAAAGGACTTTTTCTATTCTCCCACCCCTACCCCACACACACCTCATCTACCCAGAACTAAGCAGACAAAAAGTTTAATAGGCATCTTGGGCCATACATTCCCCGGTTCCCGTATGGGAGGCCTATTTAAACTTGATTGACTAAAACTCACTTGCCGGGTTAGGGAATGCTGAGGCAAGAGACTGAGTCAGAGTGGGTATGGGCAACATTTGAACAATGGCTAAGGGTTCATCACAACATCCAGCTTGTTGGAACCCTGGCCACAAATGCTGTCATACTTTTCCCGGGATGACTGATGGAAGTCCTCCCCACAGCCTGTTAAAAGACTACAGTAAAATCTGAAAGTCACGCTAAGCTGAGGCTTATTCACAACAGGTAAAATACAAAACGCTGATGCTGACTTCATAATGCAAGCATAGCTAGGCCATCTGAGAAGAAACAATGTGGTATCCCTTCCAGTATATCTTCTATATTAATAATAATTTCAAGCTGGCTCCTAGGTGCCTAGTTACTCATTAAAACTTGATGTTTTTCCTGGCTGTTATAAATTTCTTGAGATGTTCCAAACCAAATAACCCCTTGTCACTGAGAATGGTAATTCATTTAAATTGAAACTGTTTATATAACAAGATTTTCCCTGTCAGTTATGGCTTGGGACCTTCTTGATTTACACAATTAAAAGAATGCTTTGAAGAGGCTGGACTAAGGGTATAAGAACACTATAAAGCAGCAGTGTGCTTCAAGAGAGAGCAATCTCTGACACCATCCACTGCTGTTCTCAAGAAGCTGGGACAAACTAATCAGCTCCCTTCAACAATTTTGCTGGGAACTTTGCTACTCAACAAAACATGCAAGTGCCATGGAAAGGTGCGACCCCAGCTCTCACTCTCTGTTTTTCTCCCTTTCTCTCTCTCTCTTTTCCTCTCTAGGCATAGCTTTCGGAACCTAAATTGTATTAGTTAAGCTTGAACTAGGTTTCCCCAAATACTCAATTAAACCAGGCTAATATTGTAGTTGTTTTGTTTTTCCTTTCATGTCTATTACTACTAGTACCATTATAAATTTCATATACTTAGCAATAAATAACTTCTATAGTCATGCTGGTGGTAACCAGGTGTATTTTTCCTTCTCTACTTCCCCTTCCCCACTTGCTCTGCAGCAACACTTCTTTTTATCTAAGCCAAAGATCCCTGTGAAGCCCAGAAATAGTGTGGGGTCTGCTCATCAAGAGGCTACCACTACTAGGCCAGTTAGGGCAAAAGATTAAGACGTGCTAAGTTTGAGATACATAAGGGGATCAGCTTGTATAGGCTGACTGACCTAGTTTGGCTGCGACATGCCTAATGAACTGAATGCTGGCCCATGAGGGTGTCAGCTGGACACCCAGCCCTATTCTGTTCACCTGTGTGCTTGTGCATATGAGGGTGTCAGCTTGTACATGCTGATCAACCAGCTGGGTCAGGTATGTCGTCTATCTGTCTGAACCCAGACCCACTGAAACTGAGTCCTGCAAGATAGCTCCACTGGGGGTGAGGAGTTGCAGAAGGGAGAGATACAGCTCCATAGAGAAACACAAGTAATACAAGGAGCACATTGACAGAATTACAAAGACCCTAGAAACGTATCCCTAATAGACGTGCACACCCCAAAGTGATGGGCAAATCTGGTAACAGTATAGTATATGATAGGGGTCTAGATGAAAAACAAAATTTGGTAGTCTGAATAGGGGAAGGCTCATCGTTAGAAATGCTAGGTAGGCAGAAGATGCAACATGTAGACAATGGTTGTATACCTGCATACAAAAAAAGGTCATAGCCGAGTAAGGGCAAAATGTGGAGATGAAGAAATAAAGGCAAAGCCTGGAAAAGAAAGATCAAAAAGTTCAGTTTTGGCCATGATAAATAAGGGGAAAACTGAAAGAGATGGCAGAATGTGTATTAGGAGGCTACTGAAAGGAGTAAAAACTGAGAGTGGGAAATGAGAGAGTCAGCAAAGCGATTTGAGAGCCCTAAGTATAAAGCTTTTATATAAATGTGCTACATAAAGTTATTAAATCAGAATGTTACCACCACAAGACTTTTCATGATATCTGATAAACATATTCTGTCAGATAATATTAATTCTAACAATTGTAGGATTCCTGCCACAACAATCTATTGTGGGGGTCTAAAAGCTTCTGCCAGCATATACTAACCTCTGTGTGTGCATTTACAAGCATGCATGCACACACATCCATACACATGCATGCACCCATGCTGCCCTTTTGAGTAGCTGTAATATTCAAACTATGTCATTGAGTGCAGGGAAGATTCTTTCCCCATGTATGAGTTAAAATTTGGAGCTAGAACTACTCCATGGGAGATGCTTTCTTTAAAGTCTGTAACTAACATTACAATGAAACTTTACAGAAAAAAGACCTAAGAAGTTAGTCTGGTAGCCATAGCAGAACCATATTTATCATTTCCACAAGAAATCATTTATTTGAAATGTCTGCAGCTCTACTGACATTGTGAGCCACACCTTCTGCTACAGCTAATATGCACATAGACCGCTAGAGGTAGGTAAGGATGTATGTAAGTCTACGTGTGCACAAAGGTGACAAACCGCAGCTCTGCCTTTTTCCCATAGTACGGCTGGTTGGGATAGTTGTCCTTTTACACAGTGCTAAGGCAGCCTGAAAACTGCGCTCACTCACACAGTTTTAAAACACTTTTTCCTGCCTGTGATTGAAATATTTTGAAAAATAGGTGTCAAAGAGAGATTTTGATGTGGGTGCTGCCAATGCTGAGAGTTAGCTTGACTCTGAGTGGAAAATTCCATAGCGGAGACAGAGCCTGCCCCCTGGACAACCCCTAGGTCTGTCAATCAGTCATAACCTACTTTCTGGCTCACACATGCTCAGATCGTGCACAGCTTCTGACTGAACGCATGCACAGAAGAGAACTGGCCTGACGTAATCAGACTAGAAATTTCTCTGCGGAGAACAATTTGATCGGCTGATAAATTCTAATAAAGGCTTATGAGCCCCCACCTCGGTGTGGGTTGTGGGTTGTGTGTGGCATTAGGAGCTGGTGGGTTTTTTGGAGGTGTTGAGAGGTTGGAGGAGAGTGTTGGTATTTTGCTGTGAAGGAAAGGGAGCTGCTCAACCTTTACACGGAGGCTGCTACTCGCAGGAACTGTGATGGGGGAGAGACTTCCCTATTCCTCTCCAGGAATTCCACACTTCGCATTGATTTTCCAATTTCGATTCCTCGATTATCTTTGTTGCTTGACTTCGATCTCCGGCTACGCTTATCCTGACTACGATTTTGGATTCTCCTCGCTGACACCTGAGCTTCGCTACAAAACAGCATCGGGTCTCATCAATTGGGACTGGCGTCACGACGATATTCAGTGGTTCCACGAGTTACAGCTTGTTTGTTTGTGATTCCCTACATGACCTGTTGACCAGCCCTAGGACTAACCAACAGGCAGCCGCCCCTATCCCTTGCGGGGTAGATAGCAAGGGCTTGTTGGTGAACCCTGTAGGCCAACAGACCCCTTTGTTGTATACGTTTGTTTAACTGTAACTGAAGATCATCACCTACGCCTCCAAAGCGTAAGTTAATAAACCACCTTATTGTTTCAAACCCAACGATTCCAGTGTCTCACATCTCCTCGCCTGAAAAACCCGCCTGTTCCGTGTTCAATTGCCACCCCGGCCCACTGTGACACTGGGGGGCTTGGTTCATGCCCGCTCCGGGACAATAGGTAAAGGTCTCTGTTCTGTGTAGGTATTTCCTTGTAGACAGTAGTTCTTTATCTATGAAAGTATTCCCATCTGAGAAGCTCAGGATGTGAATGTTACTGGTGAGATTAAGCAGCTTCCAGAAATGCACAGAATGTCTCCAAAAATTCAACTGCCTGTGCATTCTATTAACTGGAATCTGTAAAACTAGCAATAATACTGGTTTCTAGTATCATACCCATCAACACTAATAAGGTACAGACCTTGCTAGAGTTAGTTTTCCACAAAAGTATGCATGGTTACAAGGATGGGAGTTACAAGAATGACCATATTAGAGAAAAGGATCTGGTGGTTTTGTAGACCTTGCCAAATCAAACATTTGCCGGTTTGGGGGTTTTTTGTTTTGGGGGTTTTTTTTACGCATTTAATATGCCAAGTACAAGTTCAGTGTATAAATATTTGCTTTAACAGAACTGCTGTGTAATGATGATTTCTTAGAGCTTTAGAATAGGAAACTTTGTGATAATCAAACATTCTTTTATAAATGGTTCAGACATAACATCTCCTGGTGTGCATACTAAGACAATGAACTTTTATATGGGCTCAAAGTGAAGCTGTTGTGAAAGCAAAAATAAGCCCCACAACCTGCCAGTAATTAACCCATTCCTATTCTCCTGAAGTTGACAGTTTTGCCATGGAGCTGAACTGGACACAATCCTGTTAGCCTAACTGCATGTAATAAGTTCCAATTAAAGGAGGTAAGCCACAAAAAACAAAACAAAACAAAAAACCCTGAAAAACACTTGGATGCTAAAGTGTACAGAGCAGAGCTCCTTATCAATGTAAAATGGCACATCTCTGTCCTAAAAATGATACAAGTACTAGAATAAATACAGAATAATAGAATTGCAAAATAAAAAGAAAGGAGGAAGATCTAATAGGTCCCCCTTGCATTTCACTGCCTGCAGGGCTAGGGACAGACATTCAAAAAGCCTGAGCCTGAACTGAATCAATCTTTGCAGAAAAGCCTGAACTGGTTTGGATAGATATTCCCTTTTCATTCCAGATATGCAGGCACATGCCTGCAGTGCCTCAGGCTAGAAGCCAGGGGGCTCTAGAGCAGCCCTCCCTTCCCTTCTACAATACTGAGCTGAGGTGGGGCATGGCCAGGGTGCTCTGATTAGGGAGGGGTCCCCCCCACCCTCTGGCCACCACCAGGAGGGAGCAGGCAGTTGATAACAGAGCATTAAGCTACACAGCAGGGAGTTACACAGGGAGTTGTTAGCATTTATAAGCCCATCAAACAAAACAAAATAGCCTGTCTCATTAGTTCAATTTCTTAAACAACTTTTTTCCAAGGAAGGAATGGAGGGACATTACCAGCTACATGTTCATTAGCTCTAAAAAACCCTTTGTCCTGTCTCCCACGGCACAGGCCAGCATGTGGTATGCTAGCTAATCCTGAGTGGTGTCTGTGTAAGGCACAGGGGAGTGGTGAAGGGGGAGGGAAGCAGAAGGAAGCCAGGCAGGCTCTGCTGTACCTGCAGTCTCTGCCAGAGCTGAAATCAGGGAACAGAGGGGAGGGGCCGGCTGTGGTGGTCTGGAGCAGAAAGCAGAGCCCTGCCCAGGGCTGCAAAGCATCTGGGATTCTGTGGGACTCTGGTTTAACTTAAACCAGGAAGGGGTCTGGGACAGACATTGCATAAAGTGGTTTAACCCAAATCAGTTAAGTCTGATACTACATTCAATCATGTTTATCTCAAGGCAGTTTCAGCCATTTTCAAACTGGTTTATATTCACTGACTGTTCTGTTATAGGTTTAAACCAGTTTCTGATCACTTAAACCGGTTTATGTGTAATGTCTGTCCCTAGCCCAGAATATTATCCTTAGTGGTATCTTTTCACATGACTTCTCCTACACAGTTTTTATTTGCCAAGAATCCAGGGCCTGGATTGACAAACGATTTACTGGTAATAAATCTAGCCAACCTCTTTTCCTAGATGTCTGCTATTCATAATATGACTTGTATAGCTACATAATTTTTCTATATGATATTGAAAGTCACAATCATTTTAAATAAGCTGAATCTAAACTGTTGTTAATTTCCAATATCTTGAATGCATAAATCCCAAACTCCAAAGTGAAGCAACTACGTTAACCTCCCGTGGTAGTAAACCTAGTTTAATGAGGAAATTGTCTGACAATAGCTGGATTTCTCAGTCATCCACAGTAATATTGAACAAACAACCCTGCATTGCAATTTATTAGGACAATCACGGCAAGCACAAAGCAAATAGAGAAAGCATACTCCATATGATGCCTTATAAAGGATCATTCAACAGGCAGATGGTATAAGCAGGCAGCAATTTGTTTCATAATCACAATATATCTAACAACCATCTTTGCAGCTTCATTGATTTGTCTTTTCCATTTCAGGTTTTCAGAAATTGCCACTTCACAGAGTGTGATTAAAGGAACCTGCTTTCCGTGAGCTGCCTGTTAAAAACAAAAGTAGATGACCAGAAAAGATTTCGACAGGTCTTGATACATAATCACTACATTTTGATACCAGTTAGAAAAAAATGCCAAGACACTCTGCTTTATTCCAGATAAAATTTGTGTCCCTAAATAAAGTTCATTTAATGATCTTTACGCATTAATTTCTAATTCACTCAAAAAAACTCACTAAAAAGCATAAGGTATTTTATAGACATTGATATTGGATACAATCCTAGAATAATATAAACTGCTATAAATGATTTCCAGGAAGAGGGCCCCAGAACATTGATGAGTATCATTTTTAAGAAGTAGAAGAGTTCATAGGGAAGCCCACAAACAAAGCAGGATTAAAAGGTTAACCAGATGAGCAAATAAATATACAAGTTCCCACAGAAACAAACTATATTTTATCCAGGTTGAAAGAAAAATATTGCCACCATTTTTGACCTGATCAGCAAGCTAGCATTTGGGGTAGTGTAGATTACTCCCCAAAGGAATATAAATTGTAGATGGACTCAGACACTTCTCAGATAGAACACCGTTTATGTACAAATAATATAGTTTTGTTCTTCTGAGCACAGAAGGAAACAAATAAATGAGACAGGTTCATTCCTCACAGCACCCAAGCTGTAAGTAATGAACCTGGATCAAATGGTTTCTCTCAGCTTTTCTCAGGGTAAAAAAAAGATGTCACTAAATGAAGCAGATCAGCTGTGGTGAGACACATCCCGCCACAGCTAATCCACTTTATTGAACAAAACACACGTTGCTCAATGCAGAACAATGAGCAATGTGTTCCCCTTGTCTGGGAATTCCCTTTGTCCCTTGCTGCTTCGTGGCTCATTCTCATGTTCCACACTAACCCATGCTTCATACAGAGGCACAAAAGTCCCAAAACAGGACAGTGTAGGACCCAGGGAATCTCCAGTGCCCCATGCCTCCACACTGGGACCTAAACCAACTAATCCCTCCACTGGAAGCATCGGTTGGTGTGGGTCTCAGCATGGATGTACACGGCTACACAGGTCCCAGCAAGGAGACATGGGGCACCAGGGATTCTCTGAGTCCCATGCCTTCATACCAGGACTCATGCAAATTCTCCCTGCTTACAGTCATGCCCCTGGAGATCCCAAGGTGGGTCTCCAAGTAGGAAACCGCAGTTTTCCCTGGTTACAGAGAGGCACCCCAAAATTCCCCAGGGCATGGAGGCTGGTGCTCCCAGTGCTTGAGTATCAGGCCACTCAAGCCCCACAGCACCTAACCAGGGAGGCTAAAGTACAGCCAGCTCCAGGCTGCCCACTCTTGTGCCACAGAACAAACAGAACTCTGCTGCAGCAAAGAGGAACAATTTCACGAAGCTTTTATTGCAGTCATTGATGCAGCACAACAAAGGGTAGAGACATCTGTTTAGTCACCATTTGTCCCATCATAAAAATTTTCATGGCAGCACGTATAGGACATCAGGGAATGGGACATGTCTGGTTGGCTGTGGCTGTGCTGCAACTTTCTTTACTACTGTTTCTGAGTTCTCTCCCTTCACACCACTGATGATTAACCACTTTAGACCCCAGGCACCCTTTGGAACATGCCAGCTCTCACTTGTTGATTATGGAAAAATAGAGCAATTGGTAGAGGTTTTGACCCTGCGGTCTCCACAGCAAAAAAGTGGGATGGCACACATGGCAGCAGTGAGCGCCAGCCAAAACTGGAGCCTGACTGGCCAAAGCCACACTGCAGCTGCCAGCCAGGTTTCCTGCCATGGCTCAGCTCCCCAAGGCCACCGCATAAGGCTGTTTGGGCCAGCACAGTTGCTGGCCCCAGTCTCCTCTACCCTATCTGGCGTAACTTGCCACTCACCAGAGCATGTGTGGCACAAGCATTCCCCAGGGACAAACTGCAGCAGCACAAGGTGTGCCATTGCTATGTGTCCTCGGGGAAACAAATGTCCACACTCATCTGGATGCTCCCAGGGCTCAATAACAGGCAATGTTAAAGCAAGTAGCCTAAGCAGCCTTTAGTGAAGTCAGTTTGGGGGAACCAAATTAACTCACACAATATGGGCTTGGCTAAGACAATGTAAATTGGAAGTGTCCTGTTGCTTTGAGAGAAAAGACTATCTAATTTATGTTTTAGTATGATATGAAATTAGAAAAGACAAAGGCTTATCTACGTCAGGAAGGGACCTTGCAGTAAGCTAGGCTATGCATTTACAGTACACTAACTACTCCTGTGTGAACACACTTGCCACACTGAAAGTGTGAGGTACTCTGATCTCCTCTTTGACATGAATGCTTTGATTTCATTACTGTGCCTAGTGGACAATATCTAGTCTGCATCACAGAAAGTCATCATAACAACATCACTATCTTGTCAATGTTAATCAAGAGGCCAAGGACTGAATATGTGCAGATGAAATCACCTTCCCAAATCCAGGACTCGTCTACTTGACACTGTGTAGGAAAGCTGAACCAACTATAGGTATGGAGTTCAATAACATGAATTAAAAGTACATTAACCTCCTCCCACCCCAGGTCTAGATTCTCATTACTCAGGAATAAAGAGGTTTTAGATAGCTTCATCTTAATCCTCCTCTAAAGGAAGCTAGGGCACTTCTATCTGGAATCATAACATCCAGAATAGTATTTATCATATCTTAAATGTATGCACGTAGACTCAGCACCTTTAACTGATTTGCCTAAACTTTCCTGGGTCCCCAGGTAGATACGTCTGCAGAAGCATTCTATCTACACCCAAACTGAAGCATGAGAGAGAGCAGTCTCAACTTATTTTTTGTAGATAAACAGAATTCTCACTCTGAAACTAAGCATTACATTGGATGAATGGGTGGGTAGACAAAGAGAGAAAGGGAGAGTGAAAGATATGAGAGAGGGGCAAATCGGGTATCAGGCAGACAAATCATAAATTTACCAAACTGTAACATATAGTCAAGTATATGTGCATTACTCCCTCTACTGGATGAAATCACATTTCCTATACAGACAGTCCTCGACTTAAGACGTTGAGTTGCAACAAATGGTACTTACATTTATATACTGACACCCTATTTCAACTTTCTGGCGTCAGTTTTGACTTTACAACACTTGAGCTGACGCGACGCCATGCAAGTGAACAAGTTCACTATGTTGCCCATCTCCCTAGAAAACATCTGTCCAAACTTCCCTGGGCACTTTATTTAAGAAAGCAAACAAGAGTCCAGAAAAATGTGCAGGCAACTCCTGAAAGGACTCCAGCCAAGAACCCCTCAGAAAGTCCAGCAAAGTCACCTCAAAGACATCCTTCCAAATCAATGATTGCTATTTACAATATAAATACATTAATACAGCTATACGACTTATCTATAATTGATTGAATACAAAATTCTGCAGTATTTTGGGTGAAAATAGGGTATTGGGCCATGGTTCAGGAACCAATCCCCACCATTTATAACAGTGATCCTATGGGAAAAACTGGTTCCTAGTTACGACATTTCGACTTAAGACATGGTTTTCAGAAATCAATTGTGTCATAAGTCCGAGGACTACCTGTAATACATATGACTATTCCTTATTAAAACTGCTAGCTTACTAAAAACCCTACATAAACTTGGTTTTGTAGAAAATACTCTAATCAATTATGGACCAACTTAGCTACATAACTTTCTCATCTGTATTTGTGTTGCACACAAATTAATTGCAAAATCCAAATATAACCCATGACAAATTTTTAAAAATCACTGAACTCCAATAGTGATAGTATCTGCCTGTACAGATCAGCAATTTCAACTTAATGAATTGAAAATTATTAATGTAAATAAGACATCACTCTTGTGTAATCGCGCAGGACAGTAAAGACCTTAAACTTCTAAAAATGTTACCCGTGTTCCTATTTTGGTCATACAAAATATTTGCAGTTTCCTTTTGATGCCAATGACATTCATTGTATTTTTTATTTGGTTATCTGCTTCAGAAGACACCAAAATAAGAATGTGTCTTAAACACAGCCAAAACAATTTGAGACTTTCAGCAATTTAATTTGAACTCAAGGCATAATTGTAGCCTAATTAAGTAGTCATATATTAACCTTGGATACCTGTAACTAATTAACTGTGATTAGTATCCAGAAACTCCACAAAAAGCTAACAATCTGAAAACTGTTATCCTCCTTTTAGAATATCATGGTTTTACTTGCCACCCAGATAAACTGGTTGGCAACAATTACACATGAATCACAGAGAAAGCATGCTAATATCCCAGAAAGCTTTGAAATCCACGGTATGCCAAATTAAGCAAGATATCTAACAGTTACCCTATGCACAATGCCTCATATTTTATCTACACTTCTTGTTGTAAGTTTACATTTTCATGTGTTCACAAAATATTTATCTGCATATTGACTAAGACAAACAAAAAAAATTAACTACCTTTATCACCGGAAAAAGCACACTAGATGGCACTAAAAACCACAAGATCCATTGTATTAGCATGAGTACCACATACATTTTGTTGTGTGGATTAAGAAGTATTTCAGTATTGCTTTTCCGGTCCAGGGTACCAGCACACAGCATACAGAACTGAGTACAAGAACAATTTTCTAAATCTCATATTTAGGAGAAATGCAAGCAATGTCTTATAAAGTAAGCATTCCTGTTGTATCTATTGATGGAAAATAAAGATCAGCAAGTGAAAAAAATTCATTTATCCCTGCACAGTAGAATAACTATATTATGTTCTCTTCTCTCAAATCATCATCCCAAAAGTTTCCTCATGGTTTTCTCCTACTGTCTTCATATGATCCTCCTACTCCCCACCCCATGACCCCTCCTTCCCTTAGCTGAAAATCCCACTTCCTCATGTTCCAAAAGAAAGCCTTCAGGTCTCTCCTAGAAATATCAAAATTGCCAAACTCAGACCCACACTGCCACACTGGATCAATTATAAGTTTCATCTTAACTCTATTTTATGAACACTAGCTCATTGTTTTCTATTTGTTATTTTATCAGTGTTTACCACTTAAGTTCTATTTATTACAATAAACCTTACAAGATGTTTTCTTTTTAAATGTAAAGGTCACTCATTTTAATTATCAACATTTATTTAATGCTCACTTTTACTACTAAATTAGTATGGTAAAAGCTGTGTTATCTGGCATCTTACAAGCCAGCACACTCTACTAACCAGCATGCTGGCTTGCAAGAGTGAAACCGGAAGTTCTGGTTTCTCTGAGCCCCCATGGCCTGGGGCAAAGTAGCCTGCGCTGCCAAGCCCCCACAGCCCGGGGGCATTACAGGCTGCACGGGGCCCACCTCCCTGTCCCACTGGGTCTGCAGGTCCTGCAGGATGAGCAGCAATGTGGCGGAAGGGACGGCAATGCCGCGAGAGGGGCAGACGAACGCCCCAGACGCAGTAAAAGAAGTGGTGGTCAGGGCCGCTCAATTAACGGCCCTGGGGGATGTTGGATAACAGAGCTTTTACTGTTATAACCAGTACTAAACCAATACCAGTACTAGCACAGGTAATTTCTACACTCAGCTTGCTGAAAAACTACAGTAAGTCATAAACAGGGATCCCGGTTTTCCCGTTTTCCATGGAAAGAAAAAAAAAGAGAAAACCATGACTTTATCAGAGAAAAAATGAATTTTCCCTTTTAGCAAAGATACCTGTGCATTTCCCATTCTTGCAAAGAGCTCTGCAGGTGGGCAGAGTTCCAACCTGCAAAAGCTGTTTGCAAACAGGGCAGGAAACCCCCAACCTGTCTGGAGGGGGAGATAGAGGGGTAAAGCACAGGGCCTTAAGCTTTCGCTCACCCAAGGCTCAGCTCAGGCTCACTGTTGTCTCCTGGAGCCTAAAGTAAGTGGGGCTTGCAGGGGGTTTGCAAATCATTGCATGGGGGGCACTGGCAGGGTTGGGGGAGCCTTGGGTGGCAGGTGTGGGTGGCAGGTGGTGACTGCCAAGGCTGGGGGAAGAGCTAGCAGGGCAGGGGGGCAAGGCATAGGTGTGTGGCTGGGGGCTGAGGGAGAGGGGAGGTGTTGGGGGAGGCCCCACATGGAGCGCCTGCCAGTGGTGTGTGGACCAGGAGTGACGTGCTATTGGCCTGAGCAGGCTCTGCACTTCCCTGTACAGCTTCCCTGAAGGGCCAATACCGCACCTCTCTGCGTCCAAGCACCGCCAGTCAGGCAGCCACTCCGTGTCTTTCCCCAACACCTCCTCGCTCCCTCAGCCCCAAGCCAGCTTCCCACAAGAGTACCCGGTGAGCGGCACATGGACCCAGATCAGCATGCTATTGGCCCTTCACGGAAGCCACACAGAAACACGGAGCCCACTTGAGGCAATATCATACAGCTCCCAGTCCATGCGCTGCAGGGCAGGCCAGGCAGGCTTCACGCCTCCATGTGCGGTTTCCTGCGGGAGTACAGGAAGCCACACAAGGAGACACAGAGCCTGCTTGGCCAATAGCCTGCAGCTCCCAGTCCACGCAACACAGGCCAGCTTGTCTGGGGCTTGGAGGGGGAGCTGGCTCCCTGCCGCAGCATGCATTCCTTTGGGTGGGCAGGAGGGACCCGCACCCCTGAGATCTGTGCATGGGGCAGGGGCAGAACAGGTGCACACTCATGCTCCCCACCATGCTGTCCTCCCCTGGGGCCTCCACAGCAGTGTGTGTGACCCAGCATAGTAGAGCAGACCATGGCCAGGAAAGCTGCTTGCCTCTGCAAGCTGCATTGGCCACACTTCCACTGCAGGGGGACAGCAAGGGGCACAACCCTGTGCTGCTGCCCACACTGCCCTCATGCACACAGGGGAAGTGTGGCCAGGGCAGTGCACAGCTTGCAGAGGCAAGCAGCTTTCCCCTGCAGCCCACTCTGCCCTGCCAGGCTGGATTACGCATGCTGTGTTGCAGAGGCCCTGAGGGAGGGCAGCAAGACAGGGAGCACGAGCCCACAGTGTGCATCCGGCCTGCTCTCAACCCACACACAGATCTGGGGGGCACAGGTCCTCCCAACCCCTAGGAGTGCACGCTGAAGTCAGAAGCCAGCCCCACCCCTGGCTGAGCCCATACCAGGCAGGCAGCAGAGGGGGAGTCAGCTCCATGCTCCTTCTGCTGCAGCAGCCACTGCCTTCTGTTGGGGACAGAGAGCTGTGGAACTGGGTCCCTGGCCCCATAGCTCTGACAGCTGGGGGGCCCCCTCCAGCAGGGCTGGGGGTGGAGGGCGAGGGTCATGAGCAGGGCTGGGGACTGTTGTGAGGGGAGTGAGGGGCACCAGTAGGGCTGGAGGGCTGTTGTGGGGAGAGCAGGGCATGAGCAGGGCTGGTGGTGGGGAGCCTTTAATTTTAATAATGGATTTGGGGGGTTTAATCAGAGAATTTGCAATTGATTTTTTTTTTAAATCAGGGAAACCCAGGTTCCCTGGTCATAAACGCCTCAGCAAACATCTACCTTTGTTTACAACTGATCATCTGAAGATGCAAAGCACTGACAGTTTTGTAAGAGTAAAAGTAGGGGTGTAAAAAGTAGGGGTGCACAGATAAGATTTTTTTGGCAGATACCGATGGCCAATTTTTAACAAGGTATATCAGCCAATACCAATCAGACTGCCAATATGCAGCTTGAAGAGCAGCATCCAGCCAGTAAGTCTGTTGTGGGAAGAGGGGCAAGTGGGGGTAGACTGAGGCCCCCGCAGTGAGAGAGGGAGTGGGGTTGGCACTGGGGTGGGTGCTGCCCAGCCAGGGTGGGGCAGAGTGTGGAACAGAGCTACAGCTCATCCTGGGGGCACGGAATTGGGGGTGGGGGTGGCCCCAATTCCTACACGCACTCTGGGAGGGCATGGGAGGGGTGTACCCCCAAATTTGTGCATAAGGCAAGAGTGGGCTGCCACTGCAGGCTGGGGCCAGTCGGGCAGTGCCAGGCTCAGGCTCTTCCCAGTGGTGGAGCTAGGTCAGGCTACCCTTCAGGCAGGTGGCAGCAGCGCTGGGAAGGAGGCTACAGCAAATTTTGCGGTGGCTGTAGACCCATCCCCCATAGCCCTCCTCCAGCGCAACCAACACCTGCCCTGAGCACAGCCTGGCCCAGCCCCACACCAGGAAGAGCCCAAAGCCACACCCAGTTCCAGCTCAAAGTGCAGATCTAGAGGGCATACATCCCCACATGCGATCCCAGGATGCATGCAGCAGTGGAAGCCACCCCCCACCCCATGCCCCCTGGACAAGCCGCAGCTCTGTCCCATGCCCTGCCCTGCCCTGCCCGCAGCATATATCAGCAACGTTATCAGCCACATCAGCCAAAGACAGCCAATAACATTAATTTTCCTTTTATCAGTACCATTACAATACAGATAGATGTATCAGTGCACTTCTAGTAAAGAGGGATTTTTAGAAGTTATTTACACCCAATCTCTTACCCCCAGTGGTTTGGATGCAAGTAAAAATTTAAAAAACATGGGAGTAAAATTAAAACGAACTTGCTACCCGCTTTGTTTTGTGCATATCCACTAGAGAAAAACCAGCTTATCACAGTAAAAGAAAATAGAAGCACTGCCCCCTCCCTGCAACATGGTCAAGTAGGGATCACTCTGAATTCTAGGTTTGCATATCTTTGTCTTCAAAGTATCACCCTATAACAGAGTGGTCTGTCCCTTTAAAAAGGAGCAGCCAGTCCTGTTAAGGACATTCAGCTTCGGGGCATTCTGCTGACCAGGGAGTGTCCCACTGGGACTTTTTAAAAGCTCCAGAAGAGAAACCAAAGCAAAAAAAGGATCTCTTCTCCTAACATCTAAAAAGGACGTATCCTTTTTTGTTTCATTTGTTTCACTGGAGACTGAGACTTATGTTGCGGGGAAGCTACCTGGAGGACTAATAATGTGGCTACCTCTCCAGCAAAAGGCTGGAAAATAAACAATCCGCTTTAACATTTTTTTTCATGCTTGTGAAAATTTCCAGATTAACAACCTTGGACAGCTAAGTCCTTTATTTAGCTATAGAACAGGTACAGTACCAGGGTCAGGTTCCCTATGCTGTCCTGGCAAAAATCACCCAATTTAGCTAGGAAGGCAAACCTCTTGAAGAAAGGTGGTAAAGGTTTTATGTCCATTCAATGTTTATCTCCTCTATCAAAATTAGCTGCATTGGATGGCCTGTGCTACTTAACATACATAGATATCAAAGGTCATTTATTATGGGTAATTGTCTACTCTGACTTTCCAAATGTAAAATAATTAGAATATCTACTAGTTCCATCTCTTTTAGCCCAATACATTTCATGCACAAGAACAGGAGAGAGAAACTATCCAAGCTAAGCTACCTTCAGCCTAGTTTGGCCTACCCAGTTTTCAAATTTTAAATGCCAAGAGTATGATGTGGATTGTATGCAAAATTCCTTCCCTAAAAAGCCAATTTCATACAGGTGCCATTTTTATACTTCCAAATCACTAAAATGTCAAAATAAAAGCCCTGTGGTAAAAAAGCTGCACTTGAAGCCATCACTGCAATTCCGCTGAAGAAAAAACTCAAAAAAAATTTAAGGAATGAACTTGTAGATCAAATTGTTGTGTTGGAAAACAAGATTCATGAGAATTGGACCTTAAGTCCATAAGGCTTAGATTCATAATGTAGAGAAGAAATTGTTGGCTTTTGTCTCTGATAACAATTCACAACCACCAGCATATCTTTCTACTGATATTGCCATTCAATGCCAATTGCCATAGCAGTTCCTGAGCTATTCATACTTGCCAAATAGGAAACAGGCTAAAATTGAACACTCTTTTCATGTAAATCATGGGATGGAAGTGACTTTTAGTCAAGGCTAATATGTACTGGATTGAAAATAGAGATTTAAAAGATGTTGTATCTTATTACCTAATTTCTGATCCAATCGGTAACCACTTAAAAATCACATTTTTAGTATGTGCTCACTTCCTAAACAATGCTAGTGTTTATTCTTCCCCACTAAAGATAAAATATGCATATATATTACTATAACTATTACAGTATGTAAATATTATTTCACTAATGTAGACACCTTGCACACAGCACAACAAATATGGTAAGAATTTTCTATTTGAGTAACAGACTTACTAAAAATGATGCACTTGAAAATAAAATATGGCTTGACCCCAGCCTTTACCTTGCAGTTTCTCCTGCAGGCAAGAAAAATTAACCACCAGGCCTTTGAGTGCCTATGTGATAAGCATCAGACAAATAAACTGCTGATTCGCTTAGGAAGTTAAAGTTAATCACAAAGTATTCCTGATGCATGAGTTTTAGCAGAATGTAAACAACAGGAGGTTTTTGTCCTAAGATGTTTTATCTTTGATTACTGTAAGCAGCTGTTATAACATTATTTGTGAAGCAATTTGAACATAGGCTTCCCAGGAAGGGCAGAGAAGTTCCCCACTGTGAAAATCTGCTGGAGAGAAAATAAATTAGGAGGGAAAAGCAAGGTAAAAATGGCAATAAGGAAAGGACAGAAATCCAACAGTGTGAAACCACTGAGCTTCCAGTTTGGGGGGGGGGGGGAGACTGCTAACTAATAATTAGGAGTGCTGATTGTCCACTATTAACATCTAAATATATAAGTTTGATACAAGGCCAACGCCACCAAGAAACCATCACGAGTTATCATCCCTTAGAAGGCCCTATGGAATTCAATGCCTATCATAGTCAAAGGCCTTGTTATTTATTCTTAATATTCAGGAGAATGAATCCAATACATTACAAAAACAGCACGGCATTATTGGCCTGAAGGATGAATATCATGAGATAAGAAATCTCGTTCCTAGCCAAATACAACAACAAAACAGTCATTTCATTTTTTTATTTGAAGCAACTTCTAGTAAAGACAGGCACAACTAGCAAGGGCACTTTCAGCTGGTAACTAGGGTTTCCTCGACTACTTAAAAAAACAAAAACATAGAAATACCTTTTAACCATCTCACTCAGCAATTCTCAATCTGTTCAGACTCAAGGCCCCCTTAGAAAGCGCAGTTTTCACTTGCATTTTCACCACAGCCAAATGAACAGAGCAACTCCTCTGTAGCAAAAAACTCAAAAAAACCCACAACAGGGCAGAGTGGTTTGAACACTGCCAATGCCTAGTCGGTCTCTGGGTTTATCTCATGCATCTTGTGCACTTCACAGGGCTAATCTTGCTGGGTATTCAGTGGCACCCATAAAAGGATCTCCAGACACACCTGGGTGCTGTGACACCTTGCTTGAGAATTGCTGTTCTAAAGCCCCCAAAGCATGCCCATCAGCCCCTCTCCAGCAAGTGCTTGCCTGGCATTGCCAACACACACAGGAAGGCCAAGGGAGTATCTTACAGTTTCCTGGTTGGTAGGGTCGGAAGGGAGCAGATCATCAAGTTCGACCCCGTCACGGCAGGAAAAAGTACTGGGGTCAAACGACCCCAGCAAGCTGTTCGTCTATCCTCCTCTTGAAGACTCCCAGGGCAGGAGATAGCACCACTTTGCTTGGAAGTTGGTTCCAGATCCTAGCCGCCCTGACAGTGAAGTAGCACCTCCTGATATCTAGCCTAAACCTACCCTCTGCCAGCTTGTGACTGTTATTTCTAGTCAATCCCCATAGTGCTTGGGGGAACAGGGACTCTCCCAATGCCTGCTGGTCCCTCCCGACTAGTTTGTAAACAGCCACTAGTTTCCCCCTCAGCCTTCTCTTGTAGAGGGCTGAACAGGTCCAGGTCCCTTAGCCTCTCCTCATAGGGCCTGCCCTGCTGACACCTGATCATGCAAGTGGCCCTCCTCTGGACCCTCTCCACGTTGTCCACATTCATCCTGAAGTGCGGTGCCCAGAACTGGACACAGTACTCCAACTGCGGCCTAACCAGTGTCCAATAGAGGAGGAATATCTCCTCCTTGGACCTGCTCGAGATGCATCTGTGGATGCATGACAAGGTATGGTTGGCCTTCCTGACCACAACCCCACACTGTCGGCCCATGTTCATCTTGGCATCAATAATGATTCCAAGATCCTTTTCTGCCTCTGCACTGATGAGAAGGGGGTTCCCCAGTCTGTAGGTATGCTGCTGGTTCTTCCTCCCCAGGTGCAGCACCTTGCACTTGTCAGTGTTGAAACCAATCCTGTTCTCATCCGTCCACCCCTGTAACCCATCTAGGTCTGATTGCAGCCTATTCCTCCCTTCTAGCGTGCCCACTTCCCCCCACATCTCAGTGTCATTTGCGAATTTGAACAGGGTGCTTTTTACCCCCTCGTCCAAGTCGCTGATGAAGATGTTTATCTTGGCCACTGGCTATGCGTAGGAGATGCACGATCTGCATAGTGCCGCCAATGCTGCCTGCGGGTAGTCGCCACTCCCCTCCCCCTTGCTGCCATTTGTGGGGGATCCCCAATCACCACTGGCCACCGCTGCAGGCGTGTCTGCAGCTCGCCACCCCGTGCCAACGCTCCTGTGGTCACCTGCAGGAGCTCACCACTGCCATGCTCCCGCTACCTGAGGAAGCTGGCTGTACCCTCCCAGCTTCCAGGGGCATGCAGCATTCATGATCTTGGCTTCAGTGCTCCCCCACCCCCAGGCTTGGGCCCTTAGTGGAGGCAGCAAGACTCTATCCCCCAAAGGAATCCCAGGTCTGTTTCTTGCCAACACAAGGGGGCAATTACCAACAGCCCAACATGGGTCAACAGCCCCCAGCCAAGCTCAGACCCGCGGTAGGGCTACTCCCCCACTCTGGGTCACTGCGCTTCGACAGCCAACATGGCGCCAGCCTCCCCCCAGCCTGGTCCGCGCATGCGCATAGGCTCCAACCACCAGGGAAGGCGGGGCCAATTCTCCCCTGCGTTCTGCGGTCGCCATGGTAGCGGCAGTTGGCGGCCGGGCCGCCATGAGCCAGCAGCGTCCGCCGCGGCCGCTCTACTTCCCGTCCCTGTACGACCGCGCCGCGCCCAGCGCCCCCGCGGCCGAC